>NC_064920.1:1069571927-1070218927 GCF_023897955.1 Schistocerca gregaria | reverse complement strand
GACCCCCACTCACAAACGTATTTTATTGTTAAAGCTAACACAGACGAAAGAGCTTCAACACCAAGATGACTGTCTAAAAAAAAAAGCTCTGAGCACTACAGGACTCAACATCTTAGGTCGTAAGTCCCCTAGAACTTATAACTACTTAAACCTAACTAACCTAAGGACATCACACACATCCATGCCTGAGGCAGGATTCGAACCTGCGACCGTTGCAGTCCCGCGGTTTCGGACTGCAGCGCCAGAACCGCTATACCACAGCGGCCGGCGATGACAGTCTCATTTTCATCTGATTGCCGCTAATGTTCATGTGATTGCACTTTATTTATTCCCGCTACTTCTGCACTCAAGTATTTGTCTCTAAACTTCTAGCTTCCGCACTTCTCTCCATCACTGAAGAGTCGCGATCTCCTCAACTGAAGTGCGGAGACGCCAGAGCCAATCAGAAGGCGGAGGAATAAGGGGGCTCCCGGCAGTTGGCGACTGGCAGTGAAGGACTGGCGAGCGCTCATCTCCGCCGCGCCTACCACCCCCCAACCCCCCGCCCCCACCGGTTTAATAAGCGCCCCGGGCGAGCTCTGACACCGGTGAGTAGTAATGCTCGCTCCTCAGGCCGGAGATCGCCGCCATCATCAAACAGGCCGGATTAAATTCCACGGCGGCGCGCGCCTCCGTATTACCGGGGTAGTAAAGCCCACAAGTTGAGCCGTACCCGATGGGTACTCTGTCAGCAGTGAATACGTTGACTACCAAAGGTAATTTCAACTAAACGCGAGTTCCGAAAACAATCGCAGCAAAGAAGGCTGTTAATAGATCAGTAATTAAGCAAATATGAGTCTGATTATTTTTGATTTTTGCGAACGAAATCATCCAGGTAGCATCATATATTTCTTTATTCGTTGTTACGTTTTCGCTACTACCATAATCAAATTAAAACTTAGAACTCTTAGAACAACATTCAGTGTCAGTTTCAATAGAACCTATTGTAGAGTTGATGTCATTTTACAGGTTAAGAATTCAGTTCAATATAATCACTGATATATCTGCGCATATCCGAAGGTACAGACAAGCTATCCACTCTACTACGCGAAGATCGTCACGACACGTACACCGGAAGTTGTGCATGACCGAGACTCGAACTCGGGACCTTTGTTTTTCGCGGGCAAGCACGACTCAGTAGCTCAGTTGGTAGAGCACTTGCCCGCGAAAGGCAAAGGTCCCGAGTTCGAGCCTCGGTCCGGCACTCAGTTTTAATCTGCCAGGAAGTTTCATATCAGCGCACATTCCGCTGCAGAGTGAAAATCTCATTCTTGAATAGATATATAGCTTCACACGATGGTAGTTGCCAAATTACTTATTAAAATGCGTAGATGGTCGTAGTGAAATCCTTATTCTTCCTGACATTTCGTATATGCAACGTTATTTATTAAAAAGATCTTTAGGATGACAAACAGATGAATCAAACTAATGAGACGAATGTCCGTGGAGTCTTTCGATTTTTATGATCTGGCCCTATGTGGGCAAGTGAAAATCTGTCAACAGTGGTGATCACAAGCACGCCAGCCCCTCCACAGTGGATTTTATTAAATGAATATTTTATGATTTTGTATTTAGAAGTGAGACAAAAGATGTTAGAATTGCCTCTGAAAACGTTTGATGCAGTACCTTCCCGAGTCCCGAAATCTGCGTGCTATCGCCGGCGGCTATCCTGTATGGTAATAAGAAGAAACAGTTATACAAGGTGTAATTGCTGTGGTGCTCACTATTTGTTCCTCGACATCGCCATCGTAGCACAGATTCATGTATAACGCGAGGAATCACTATTTAATTCTAAATGATACGGCTTATTAACAGTTAAGATTTTATGCAAGTATTTTCTGTGATTTTTATTATTTTTTATTTTTATTTTTTTATTTTTATTTTTATTATTTTTATTTTTATTTTTATTATTATTATTATTATTTTATTTTATTATTAGATCATCACCAAGTTTTACTATATTTCACATTTTTTTAAAAAAATAACTCCGCGATATGGTCTACACTCTAGGTCCCAAAGAATACTGCGAACCTTCGAGAGGAACCATTCAGGCAGTTGCCTTGAGCGATTTAGGGGAATCACAAACAAATTCATCCTGGAGGGTCGAACGGGGATTTGAACAGCCGTCCTTCCGAGTCTGATCTGCTAACCACTACGCCAACTCGCTCGCTTGGATGCGGTCTGGAGGAGCGCATGGTGTCTAGCACACCGCTGTCCCAGCCGTTGTCTGCTTTCCGTACGTTGGAGCTGCTGGTTCTCATTAACGTAGCTCCTCAATTAGCATCACAAGGCTGAGGCGCCCTGTTCCAGTCGTCGCACTAAGGAACAAACCTTGGCAACACCCAAAATCGAACCCGTACCCTCAGCGTGACACACAGACCACTCAGTTATGGAGGCGGACATTTAACACAACTGGGCAAATAAACGACGTGGCATCCACCTTCTTAAATCAAGAAGCTTAACATTCTGTTAATGATAGAAGAAGAGTCCCCATGACCGTGCTTAGATTCAGTATTGAATATAGGTATGTTATAAGCTGTGATCTACGGATAGGAATGGGGATAATGATGGATCCTTAGAAAAAATGAGGTGGCGGCCGGTGTGCCCAAGCGGTTCTAGGCGCTACAGTCTGGAACCGCTCGACCGCTACGGTCGCAGGTTCGAATCCTGCCTCGGGCATGGGTGTGTGTGATGTGCTTAGGTTTAGTTAGGTTTAAGTAGTTTTAAGTTCTAGGGGATTGATGACCTCAGAAGTTAAGTGCCATAGTGCTCAGAACCATTTGAACAATTTTAAAAAAAATTAGGTAAGCAAACCCCTTTTCCAACAATCTCCAACAATCTGTCAATCACCAAATGTATACTGTTAGGAATTACTGTCGCATTTTATCCAACGGAGTCCTCCATGCGCAACTTAACTTATTACATACAGATGCAATTGGGTGTCGCAGCATTAACATTCCTTCTTTTCACAAACAAAGGAGCGGGACCGCAGTTTTAGATCTGATGACTGAAGTAGCCGAAACGACATTATAAGTAAAATATTACATTACTCGCTCTAGATGGCTTTACTGACAAAAATATGCTGCCGTGTAAGTTCACTATATCAAGAAAGGCAACTTTATTTCTTCGCCGATTAGGTTTGACAGAACTTCATCAACTTGCTCCTGCAAAATTTTTTATGCTACATGTGCTACGAAAGTATATTCATAGATGTTAAGTTAGGTCATATGGTATTTTTATTCAGGAAATGGTGCATTTCATAGCCTATTACTTATGTAAGAGATTTTAAAATTTTTTATAAATGTGACAGCCTGGGCATATGTAACATATTGAACATGCATCATAAACTTGTATACATTGAGCTATTATCTATTAGTACAAAAATGGTTTAAATGGCTCTGAGCACTATGGGACTTGAATTCTGAGGTCATCAGTCCCCTAGAACTTAGAGCTACTTAAACCTAACTAACCTAAGGACATCACATACATCGATGTCCGAGGCAGGATTCGAACCTGGGACCGTAGCAGTCGCTCGGTTCCGGACTGAAGCGCCTAGAACCGCTCAGCTACCGCGGCCAAGCTGTATTAGTACAAAGTGTTGCGTTAGCCTCACTTTAAAAAACATCCATGAATGCGAAAAGTGATTGACGGTGTATAATATATCCTTTAGTGTCGTATGATGTCGCACCACATTAGACTCCACAGAGAAGTTTGGAATTTGACTAAGGCATTACCGTAAAGGCTGGTGATTAGGTACTGTTAATCAAATACTGGCAATTTTTTTAATCATCATGACTTGAACCGACTACTACGAAGTGGAGCGCCACAGCACTAGGGTGCAGCAAGTGGGCTTTGGGGGGGGGGGGGGGTAGGGTTTTGGGGGGTCAGATATTTAAATGGAAGTCGGAAACAGAACTGGGCTAAGTACTGAGCCTTGCAGGGCATCACATTTGAACCTCATTCCGAGATTAGTTTCACTGCTGTGTTGCACTCGGAAAGAATGCAGCTGCCCCCTGTGTTATCAGACGTCCAGATACGTATTTTGCCAGCTGGTGGTGCAGGGGAATCAGGCAAAGAGCTGCCGCTGCCTAGAGCGGCCGGGCCGGACTCGGCAGCCCTTTGCTTTCCTTTCTGCGGGGCGGCTGTCCAATCTCTGGCCGCTCTCAAGGCGCGCCAGCTTGAATATGGCCCACTCAGCACGCGGCGCAGCGCAGCTCTGCCTACGGCACGGGAGCCCATATATCCCCCTCCCCCTACATCATTTGCCGCATACAGGAACCCGCGTCTGCTCCAGAGTGTGGTTATCTTCATCTCCCAGAAAGGAAGGAACGGAGTGATAACTATCATGATTATAATCACTTGCCTGGTTCGCAGTATGAGTTATTTGGAACTGCCAATTCAATAATCCGTACACTAAGGTCTGATTTGTCTCGGAGCGCCGAGACAGAACGATCCACTGATGAGGTAATGTATGTTAATATAGTTAGCTCCCCATACATTTATTACACAACTGGCCATTAAAATTGATACACCAAGAAAAAATGCAGACGATAAACGCGTATTCATTGCACAAATATATTACACTAGAACTGACATGTGATTACGTTTTCACGCAATTTGGGTGGATAGATCCTGAGAAATCAGTACCGAGAACAACCACCTCTGGCCGTAATAACGGCCTTGATACGACTGGGCATTGAGGCAAACAGAACTTGGATGGCGTGTACAGGTACAGCTGCCTATGCAGCTTCAACACGATACCAGATTTCATCGAGAGTAGTGACTGGCGTATTGTGATGAGCCAGTTGCTCGGCCACCATTGACCAGACATTTTAAATTGGTGAGAGATCTGAAGAATGTGCTGGCCAGGGCAGCAGTCGAACATTTTCTGTATCCAGAAAGGCCCGTACAGGACCTGCAACGTGCGGTCGTGCATTATCCTGCTGACATGTAGGGTTTCGCAGGGATCGAATGATAGGTAGGGCCACGGGTCGTAATACATCTGAAATGTAACGTCCACAGTTCAAAGTGCCGTCATGTGAACAAGAGGTGACCGAGACGTGTGACCAATGGCACCCCATACCATCACGCAGGGTGATACGCCAGTATGGCGATGACGAATACACGTTTCCAATGTGCGTTCACGGCGATGTCGCCAAACACGGATGCGACCATCATGATGCTGTAAACAGAACCTGGATGCATCCGAGAAAATTACGTTTTGCCATTCGTGCACCCAGGTTCGTCGTTGAGTACACCATCGCAGGCGCTCCTGTCTGTGATGCAGCATCAAGGGTAACCGCAGCCATGGTCTCCGAGCTGGTAGTCCATGCTGCTGCAAACGTCGTAGAACTGTTCGTGCAGATGGTGGTTGTCTTGCAAACGTCCCCATGTGTTGACTCAGGGATCGGGACGTGGCTGCATGATCCGTTACAGCCATGCGGATAAGATGCCTGATATCTCGACTGCCAGTGATACGAGGCCCAAATCCAGCGCGGCGTCCCGTGTTACCCTCCTGAATCCACCGATTCCATATTCTGCAAACAGTCATTGGATCTCGACCAACGCGAGCAGCAATGTCGTGATACGATAAACCTCAATCGCGATATGCTACAATCCGAACTTTATCAAAGTCGGAAATGTGATGGTACGCATTTCTCCTCCTTTCACCAGGCGATGGCGGTCAACTGCTGTTTGTGTACGAGAAATCGGTTGGAAACTTTCCTCATGTCAGCACGTTGTAGGTGTTGGCACCGGCGCCAACCTTGTGTGAATGCTCTGAAAAGCTATACATGTGCATATCACAGCATCTTCCTCATGTCGGTTCAATTTCGCGTCTGTAGCACGTCATTTTCTTCGTGTAGCAATTTTAATGGCCAGTAGTGTACTAGTCACTTTCTAGCATACCTCAAAGTTCGTATTTAAAACAGGTTTTTATAGCGCCAGAGATGGTCTTACTGGCGCACTCTTTTTTCTTCCTTTACACAAGGTGTCTCAGGAGGTATAGTCAATATTCAGCGATACGACAGGAACTTAGTAAATGATGATGTGGTCTTCTGTCCGGCGACTGGTGTGCTGCAACTCTTCAGGCTACTTTATCCTGTGCGTTTCTGAATAACTACTGCCTCTTACATCCTTCTGAATTTGATTACTGTATTCATCTTTTGGTCTGACTCAACAGTTTTTACCTCCCGCGCTTCCCTATAATACCAATTTAGTGATTCCTTGATGTGTCAGAAAGATTCCTATGAAGCGATCCCTTCTTCTAGTCAGGTTATGCAACAATTCTATTCAGTACCTCATAATTTACGTGATTTACCCGCATAAGCTTCAGCATTCTTCTGTATCGCCACATTTCAAAAGCTTCTATTCTCTTCTCGTCTACACTTTTTATCGTCCATGTTTCACTTCCATACATGACAACATTCCATAGAAACACGTTCAGAAAAGACTTTCTAAAACTCTGGTGTCAACAAATTTCACATCTTCAGAAGCGCTTGCCAGACTACTCCGGCTATCATCAGTTATTTTGCTGCCCAGATAACGGAACTCACTCACTACTATTAGTGTTTCGTTTCCTAATCTATTTCCCTCAGCGGTACCTCATGTAATCAGACTACATTCCATTATCGTAGTTTCATTTTTCTTGATATCCATCTTGTATCTTCCTTTCAAGAGACTGTCCAATCCGTTCAACTGATTTTCCAATTCCTCTGCCATATCTGATAGAACTACAATGTCACCGACAAACCTGAAAGGTTTTATTTCTTCTCCCTGAACTTTAAGCCTTTTCCAAATTTTGTTTGGTTTCCTTTATTACTCATTCAATGTATAGATTCAATAACATCAGCGATCTACTACAACCCTACCTCACTCTCTTCAAAACAACTGCTTCCCTTTCACATGTCCCTCCAATTCGTCTGGTTTCTGTATAGCCCTTCGCTCCCTATGTTTTACCCCGACTACTTTCAGAATTTAAAAGATATTATTGGAGTCAACACTGTTAGAAGCTTTCTCGAAGCCTACAAATGCAATCAACGTTGGTTTGACTTTCCTTAACCTATATTCTAAGGTAAGTCGTAGGGCCAATATTGCCTCGCGTGTACCTGCATTTCTCCGGAATTCAAACTGGTCTTCCCCGAGGTAGACTCCTACCAGCATAATATTGTCTTCAAGTTAAGCTCCCTAGTATAGACTTTCTATAACTTCTTCCAACTTTTCCTGACTGGTTTTCCATCTGAGCTCTTGATATTCGTACAGCTATCTCTTTTCTCTAAACGCCTCTTTACTTTTCCTGTAGGCGGCATCTACCTACCTTTCCCTTATTGTAATATGCTTCCAAATCTAGTAAAAATGGGCTCTGAAATGCTTAGTTGAAGAGCTATGAGCAATTTTTCCATGTTCCCTGCTGTGAATCGCATCTCTCTTACTCACACCTCTTAAGGCTGCTTTTTGAGCCCATGTTAACTATACATTTTTGCTTCGAATGATCGAATAAAGTCAATCGTTATCTTTTATTCTGTTCCTAGCATACAGCTGTTGACGAATAAGTGTTTTACAGTCTCAACAATACTGCAGCCATATCGACGGGAGCTACTTACAAAGCATCTTTTACGATGTACTTCAAATAGTTCCTTATCGCTGTCTCTTTGCCTGTTACAGCCAGGATTAAGCACTCAGCTTTTTGGAGCATCTGTACTGAGCGCAGCACTGTCAATCTCATTGCGGCACACAATACAGAAAGAAATATAGCCATAAATTATTTGATATGAAGAGAGTAACAAATAGTACACTAACTCCAAACATATCCCTGACATTGTGCCAGAATGGGGCAACCTGCAGTGTAATGAACTCCTAAGAACAACTTAAAAACGGCAAGATAGCTAGTAAAGCGTTTATCTTGACAGCCGCTTTCGGTAAGTTTACGTTATCACCTTCAGATCTGCAATACATGGGAGTAAGTTGACTTGGTAATGGGTTTACAAGTCAAGTGTAACAGTCCACAAAATAACTATCCACACACTTTAAAACTTTTCCACATGTATGGACAACTACACTTAACTTGTAAACCTATTACCTGTCAACTTGGTTCTATACATTTAAGATCCGAAGGTGATCATGTAGACTTACAGAAAGCGGTCATCGAAATAAATGCTTTATTAGCGATCTTTCGAGTTTATTAACGCCAAGCAAACAAACTTGTTTCTATGCATTTTCAATGAGAAGATTTATCTTACCTGTAAACTAACTAGCATATTGTACATCACAGAGAGCATTTCCAGTGGTGGTCGGAAGAAAAATTTAATAAATTGGGAGGTGGCATTACTTCTGTAACTTCAAACAGGATGGACTTCTGCACAGCTGACACTGCGCTGTTTAGTGGTGAAAAATATTATTATCATTATTTCTTTCCCTTCTAAGACGTTATGGCTGGTTAAAAATGGAAAGTGACGCGGACCTTGATCAAGCTTGACTTCCTTTTAACTGTGTGGTACATGCTACATAGCATTTAGGAACTTTCGGGTAATTGAACATCTATTAATAATTACATATTTCTGTAGATGTATATATACTTTTCGATGTAGCCGTATTGCGTTGAGGTACTGGTGGATATTGTGTGGTATGACTCCTGTAGTTGATAGTATAATTGATACAATGTCAACTTCATCCTGATGCCACATATCCTTGACTTCCTCAGTCAGTTGGTTGTATTTTTAAATTTTTTCTCCTGTTTTTTCTGTATATTTGTTTTATTGGACATGGATATTTCGATCAGTTGTGTTAATTTCTTCTTCTTATTGGTGAGTATGTTAGGTTTGTTATGTGGTGGTGTTGTATCTGTTATAATGGTTTTGTTCCAGTATAATTTGTATTCATCATTCTCCAGTACATTTTCTGGTGCATACTTGTATGTGGGAACGTGTTTTGTAAGTTTATGTTGTAAGGCAAGCTGTTGATGTATTATTTTTGCTACATGTCTTCTGGGGTATTCTGTATTTGCTAGTATTGTACATCCGCTTGTGATGTGATCTACTGTTTCTATTTGTTGTTTGCAAAGTCTGCATTTATTTGTTGTATTGGGATCTTTAGTAACATGCGTGCTGTAATATCTGGTGTTTATTGTTTGATCCTGCATTGCAATCATGAATCCTTCCGTCTCACTGTATATATTGCCTTTCTTAGCCATGTGTTGGATGCGTCTTTATCGATGTGTGGCTGTGTTAGATGATACAGGTGCTTGCCATGTAGTGTTTTCTTTTTCCAATTTACTTTCTTCGTATGTGTTGTTACGTGATCTAATGGGTTGCAGAAGTGGTTATGAAACTGCTGTGGTGTAGCCGATGTATTTATATGAGTGATTCCTTTGTGTATTTTGCTAGTTTCTGCTCGTTCTATAATAAATTTTCTTAAATTGTCTACCTGTCCATAATGTAGGTTTTTTATGACGATAAATCCCCTTCCTCCTCGCTTTCTGCTTAATGTGACTCACTCTGTTGCTGAATGTATGTGATGTATTCTATATTTGTGGCATTGTGATCGTGTAAGAGTATTGAGTGCTTCTAGGTATGTGTTACTTCATTTCACTACTCCAAATGAGTAGGTCAATGTTGGTATAGCGTAAGTATTTATAGCTTTTGTTTTGTTTCTTGCTGTCAATTCTGTTTTCAGTATTTTTGTTAGTCTTTGTCTATATTTTTCCTTTTAGTTCTTCTTTAATATTTGTATTATCTATTCCTATTTTTTGTATGTATCCTAGATATTTATAGGCATCTGTTTTTTCCATCGCTTCTATGCAGTCGCTGTGGTTATCCAATATGTAATCTTCTTGTTTAGTGTGTTTTCCCTTTGACTATGCTATTTTTCTTACATTTGTCTGTTCCAAAAGCCATATTTATATCATTGCTGAATACCTCTGTTATCTTTAGTAATTGGTTGAGTTGTTGATTTGTTGCTGCCAGTAGTTTTAGATCATTCATGTATAGCAAATGTGTGATTTTGTGTGGGTATGTTCCAGTAATATTGTATCCATAATTTGTATTATTTAGCATGTTGGATAGTGGGTTCAGAGCAAGGCAGAACCAGAAAGGACTTAATGAGTCTCCTTGGTATATTCCACGCTTAATCTGTATTTGCTGTGATGTGATATTATTTGAATTTGTTTGGATATTAAGTGTGGTTTTCCAATTTTTCATTACTATATTTAAGAACTGTATCAATTTAGGATCTACTTTGTGTATTTCCAACATTTGTAGTAACCACGAGTGGAGTACACTATCAAAAGTTTTTCGGTAATCAATGTATGCGTAGTGTAGCGACCTTTGTTTAGTTTTAGCTTGATATGTCACCTCTGCATCTATTATCAGTTGCTCTTTACATCCTCGTGCTCCTTTGCAACAGCCTTTTTGTTCTTCATTTATAATTTTGTTCTGTGTTGTATGTGTCATTAATTTCTGTGTAATGACTGAAGTTAATATTTTGTATATTGTTGGTAGGCATATTATGGGGCGGTATTTAGCTGGGTTTACTGTGTCTGATTCATCTTTAGGTTTCATATGAGTTATTCCATGTGTAAGTGTATCAGGGAATGTGTATGGGTCTGCAATGTAACTTAAATAATTTAGTTAGATGTGAATGTGCTGAGGTGAACTTCTTTAGCCACAATTTTGCTATTTTATCTTTTCCAGGGGCTTTCCAATTGTGAGTAGAATTAATTGCTTTGGTGACATCATGTTGTAAAATTATCACTTCAGGCATTTGTGGTATCATCTTGTATTTGTCTGTTTCTGCTTCTATCCATCGTGCATGCCTGTTATGTTGTACCAGGTTTGACCATATGTTGCTCCGTAAGTGTTCCATGTCTGTTATGTTTGGTGGATTGTCTATTTTAATGTGTGTGTTATCTGTTGTCTGGTAAAATTTCTTTTGGTTTGTGTTGAATGTTTGGTTTTGTTTCCTTCTATTTTCACTTTTTTTGTATCTTCTAAGTCGTTTGGCCAATGCTCTTATTTTTGCATCTTTTCATTTAATAGCCCTATCGCTTCTTGTTGTGAGATTTTACCTAACCTTTTTCGTTTATTTTTTCTGACATTTGATGTCTTATAAATTGTGTTAACTGTCCAATGTCTCTTCTCAGTTTTTCTATTCTGATCTGTAGTCTGTGTTGCCATGCTGGTTTTGTGGGTTTCTTCTGTGTGTTGGTTGGTTGGTTCTGATCTCTGCCTACTGTGTATATTTAGTGTAGTGAGTGCTCCTATATAAACCAGTAGCTGTAACTCTTCCATGGTTGTTTTCATTTATTTTGTTGTGTATGATTGTGTTGATAGTTTTTATTGTTGTTTCGACTTGTGGGTTATTTGGCGGTCTATGCAAGAATGGTCTAATGTCTGTATTTGTGTCTTTGTTTTCTATATATGTCAGCTGAAATTTTTCTTCTAAATCAAACATGTGTGTCACTTGGTGTTCTATTTGTAGTTGTTCCGGTGGCAGTCTCAAGATTTCGTTTTCCTCTGATTGTTTAATTGATGTGTATTGTTCTTTGTTTGCTCTGGGATGTTTGAGCCCATTACTGTATTTTCTTCTTCTTCTGATTGCACATTATTTTGTTCCAGTATTTGTTGTATGATGTGTTCTAATTTTGACTGGGGTATCCTGTTATTTTTGATTACTACACGGATCTGATCAGCTACTCGTTCTGTTAAAAATTTTAATTCTGAGTATCTGATAATAAATGTTGTGTATACTAGTGATTTGTATCCAGTTGTGTTGGTTCCTAGGTTTGTTGCTTGGTAATAACAGAACATGAGATGTCTTAACTTCATCTGACCATCTCATCCACTGTCTTTGTTTTCCTTCTAGGGTGGTTGCAGGAAGCATATCCTGCAAAACACCTCTATTTGGATTTAAATCATTTTCCAGTTGGCTAGCAGTGTCGTTACCATTGTGGGCGGGCATAGGGTTCAAGCGTCGTCCCCGACCATGACGGCGCTTGTCCGAGGCTTCTTTAGTTGTGTCCTGAACCAACTAATCACACTAAAAGGGGGGTTAGCCCTATTAGTGGTTTGTTCTTTTCGTCGCCTTTTACGACTGGCAGAACGTACCGGAGGCCTATTCTTTCCCCGGGTCTCCACGGGGATTATTATTATTATTATTTACTGCGGGGAGTATGAATTCTCACAATTGTAATTTAGACCAAATCGATCAGGAGACGAATTTCATCCAATCACAAACGTCTTCCAATATGTCCTTGCTCAAGGCTCTTTGACAGTTCTGTAGTATTTGAGTTTTCTCGAGTTTCTTTGAACTAATACTCCTGATGAAATCATCTTAACTTTTGAGCGTCTTGAAGATGCCACATATCTCTCAATGATCCAAATTCTCTGTACTTTTTCAGTTCTCCCATTTTCATTATATTATGAGCTCGAGCAGTGGCAGGAGCACCAATAATTATATCTGTCTTACTGACCTGATCGAGAAAATCTGTGAAGGAGGGGGGAGAAGCAGGGAGAAGCAGGGAGAAGCAGGGAGAAGCAGGGAGAAGCAGGGAGAAGCAGGGAGAAGCAGGGAGAAGCAGGGAGAAGCAGGGAGAAGCAGGGAGAAGCAGGGAGAAGCAGGGAGAAGCAGGGAGAAGCAGGGAGAAGCAGGGAGAAGCAGGGAGAAGCAAAAAATACTGTGTAACGACCACAAATATTACCTGAAGTTTAGACAATTTATTTATTACGCATTGTATCACGAGTACGTAAGATTAATAATTAGTATTATTTACAGAATGAATATCTCATTTTGCAGTGGAGTCTTCACTTCACTAAAGCTTTCAGGCGTATCAAAACAGTGTGCAGAATTGTGATCCGTGACTTTCGCCGGCAATGCTCTTACTGACAAAGATATTCAGATATGACGCACAAACCGCTCTCACAACTTCACTTCAGCCAGTACATGTTCTACCTTCCAAACTTCACCGGCGCTTTCCCGTATACGCTGAGAGACTAGCACTCCCGGAGGGAAAGATCCTGCGGAGAAATGGTTTCGTCATTACCTAAGCGACCGTTACCAGAATCAATCTTTCAATATGCAGCTGAGTGTGCGACCTGAGGACAGACCTTGAAGCGTGTCCGGACCTATCAGTCGGTAAAAGAATTTTCCGCCAAAGAAAGTTCGAGTCCCCTTTCGGCACAAAGTTCCTGATCTGCCAACGAGTTTCAAAGCAGTGCGCATTCCACTACAGAGTGAAAGATTCATTCTGGAAATGGTTCCCCTAGGCTGTGGCGAAGACGTTTCTCCGTGATATTCCTTCTTCGAACGGTCATTGTCCAACAGGGCTCACAAAGTTTTATATGAAGTTTGGAAGGCAGAGGAGAGGTACTCATGGAATTGAAGCTATTACAGTGGATCATCAGATGAGTGTAGAAAACGAAAGAGATCGCTTGGGTTTGGTACTGGTCAATAATACAAACAACGTGATGCCGAGAAGACACGAGAGAAGCCTGGAGAACACTACGTCCAGGATTTGTGTTGGATAATTCTGACCTCTCCCCATTTTCTTGAGCTCAACATCCCATTCACTGTTCTGAGGTACTGACTCGCTTTATTCAGATAGGCCAAGGAAGAAACACTAAGATTTCAACAGAATGGCGTAAGTATCGTGAAGGTCCTGATGCCAGGAGAACGAACGAGAGAGCGACAGCACTGCATACTGGGAAGGAGGGGGTGAGAGGAACGGGGGGAGGGGGAGAGGGAGGGAGGCGGAGGGGGAGAGGGGAGAGAAAGCGTGCGCCGTCACCAATGAAGTTATTCAAATGGATAGTGTAAAACATAATATTAGTGTAGGTATCACTTAGTCGTTTTTATTAAAATGTGTTCCTTTTTAATTAAGAGAGCGTGCTGAAAAGCAGTGCCTTCGAATTTATGTGAAAACTCTTAAAAGCTTTTTAAATTAAATAAACTTTATTAACATTCTACATCTTTATTTTTCACGCCTACGTGTTTGCAACCCTCTGTCACTAAAGAGCTCCGAATTGTTGCATGTAACGTAACTATGTCGGTGTGTCAGAAACAGCGTGCTGTAATTGAGTTTCTAAAGCAAAGAGTTGTCCCACACATCCAGCATCTTCTCCTTCAACCTGACAATTCCAGACCACACATGAGCTCTGCAACATCTTCGACAATCCTTGGGTCCACTGTCACCGATCATTTTCCACACAGTCCCGACTGGCCCTTCTAATTTTCACTTGTTTCCGAAACTTAAACAACATGTTCGGAGACTTCACTTTGATACCGATGAAGCGATAAAAGAAGAGGTGAGGTTATGGCTCTGTCAACAAAGTTTCTACGTTGATGGTATCAACGAACTGGTCTATTGTTTGAGGAAATGTATTCATCGCCACGATGACTAAGTTGAGAAATAAGTATATAGACATGAACAGTAAATATTTGGAATGTTAACAACGTTGATTTATTTAAAAATATTTAGGAGTTCTAATACAAAACCGGAGGCATTACTTTTCAGCAAGCCCCCGGAAGATGACATGTCTAACATTTTTGTGAATGATTTACGGATGATGGAACAGGTAACTACTGGCACTACATTACAACGCAACACAAAATAACAACAACATCATAATTACAACGAACACGTTGGAAGATTCTTGACAGTTATTATGGTGTATTAAGCCGTCAAATTTTAAAAGCTAATGCAACGAGAAAATAGGAAGCAGGATCTTAGTAGTAATGACAACGTATTAAGTTGACAAATTTCAAAACAAAGGCAGCAAAAATGAAAAGCAGAATCACAGCCGAAGATAGGCGACACAGACAACATACAGACGCTACAAATGAGCGGTATTTATAGACACCCTTCAGCAAAGTAGACAAGTTGCATAAGAAGAAGACGAACTTTTAACAACATTGATACTGAAGTGCGAATGTTTATCAAGGTACTCAATCATTTCCTGTTATTTTAATGTAACTGATTTCTTATTAGTGAAACGAAAAATTGTTTAAAATGTCTAGTCGGCAGCAGCAGCATTGTCCACTGAAGTCAAGGAACCGCGTTCGAGCACCGATCCAAAGCAGTTTTACTCTGCAGGAGTTTTCAAGAACTACTTTTATTACTTGAATGACAGGTGACACATGCTCAGAATATTTTAACATCTCGCTACGTTAACATGGAAAATTCCAAATACTACGTCGTTTGGTCGTCTGTGCTATATCCTGATAGATTGTATAGTTCTACTCAGCTTGTTTTACCATAAAAGAAGAGAACGATTTGCGACACGGTCTTACCCAGTTTTCGTACTCATGTAATCCCCGTAAGGTCAGAATCCTTTCTGTACTGTACTACTATCCAGTCTTTATCTACATTTATTACTCATTGCTCTCTTTCTAACACCCAGTTTTTTCCTTCTTTCTTTCGCTGGGATGGTCTAGTAGGGATATGAATCATGAAAGGTTCTGCTTCGCACAGTTGATACACAATTAACGCAACACATTTATTGTTTCAAGACAGATTACGCTAAGGCCATCAGACGCAACAATCTACTACGTGCCATTATTGCTGTTCGTATTTTAAAACTGATTCAAATGATTCTGAGCACTATGGGACTTAACTGCTGAGGTCATGAGTCCCCTACCCTTAGCACTACTTAAACCTAACTAACCTAAGGACATCACACACATCCATGCCAGAGGCAGGATTCGAACCTGCAGCCGTAGCGGTCGCGCGGTTCCAGACTGAAGCGCCTAGAACCGCTCAGCCACACCGGCTGGCTCGTATTTTAATATTGAAACTTTATACATAATCACGGTAAAGAAATACATCTACTTCCATTGTATCGCCGAGTGGTTAGCAAACTGGAAACGCGTTCTGGGGGGCAACGGTTTCAAATTTCAGTCCGGCCATCCAGATTTATGTTTTTTCGTGATTTCCCTGGATCGCTATACGCATATACCGGGGTGGTTCCTTTCGAAAAAGGCGATTTCCTTCCTCATAAGTTACGTATACAGAGCTTGTGCTCCGTCTTCAACGACGGGACATTTAACTAAGTTATCTATATACCTACCTCCCTTCCTTCCTTCCTGCTTCCTTCCTTCCCCTCCCTCATTCCTCCCTTCTCTCCTTCCTACCTCCCCGCGTCGTTAAACTTTTGGACATTTTGTGAGCCTAAAAAAAAACCGTTAACTGTCAATATCCACGAATACTATGCACAATACGTTCATACTCTTCGACCGCCTCCATCATCGAGTTCACAGTGAGACTGCACATGGCTTGCAATGCTGGAACACTTCTCTGTTCTTCCGCTGGCTTGAAAGAGATACAAAGGAAGTCATTTACGTGATACAAAATGTAACAGGCTGACAGTATCTCCGCTAGGGGTCTAACAAGACTTTGCCTTTCATGAAGATTCAGAGAGTGTGTTCAAACAGCCATGTGATGAACACTGTCTTAGAGATAGTGCTGAAAATGCCGCCAGTTTACATTAATGCACAACTGGAATCTGCGTGCTAAGGATTTTCTAAAACGCACGAAACAGTCAAGTGTTTCACGAGTAATGGCTACAGCTTTAGGCAACGGGGCAGCCATTTCTCCTCAAATGTGTATCGGTTGTTCCCTCTCACACAAAAAGAAATACACACAGGAGTGAGGTCGGGAGAGAGCGTAGTGACCAACGTACTGGCCCGACTCTCCCAGTCTAAAAATTGGGGGAAAATATCTCTAAATGTTCTCTGATGCCAACGACGAGATGTGGTGTTGCCCTGTCGAGCACAACCGTTGCTTCACCTCTAGTGGGACATTCTCCAACTTTTCCGGTGGTATTTCACGGATCAAGAAACGGTAATTTCCTGTACCGTGTGCGTTAGGCAAAAGATACGGACCAAAGACGGTCGTGAGCAGTATCAGCAAAGCAATGTGTGGTAAATCTCTGTTTATAGTGGAACACACGATTTGCTATACGATTTTCCGATTCTTAACTGTGGCTATTGTGGCTGGTTAAATGTGAAGGTTGCCTTAAGGAAACCCAGCGTTCAAACGCTTCAAGAGCCCCCAGCGGGGAACTAAGCACCCATGAAATTTGCATCCCGTGACAACAGAAGTGTTTCTTCCCTGTAAGAACTCTACAAATATGTATCCGAAGTTTTTTTCCACATCCTCCAATGTGAAGATGCAGTCTCGTCACGATCTGTTTGGGAAACATGGTCACCCAGCTTTAATTTATATTTTGCTCTGATTACAAGAACGAAATTGCCCACTTTTTCCAATTATTTAAAATGCAAATTGGACGAAACAATCACGGGATAAACGAACACTGGGATACAAAATTTCTGTGCAAATTTGATTCGCTGAACGCCGGCCGCTGCAGAGGAATGCGGTGTCGGTGCGGTGCGAGATGGAAAGCAAACACTGGCTACGGACAATGGCGCTTGCCGGAGTGAGCGCGCGCCATTGTCTGCGCGGATTTTTTCCGCCACAATGAATCCGAGGCTTTTCATTGGGCTGAACGTTCTAAATGACTGCCTTCTGCGATGAGCTGTCTAAGAGGCGCGATCAAAAGGTGAGGCAGCGGCGGGGCGGGCACGCTCCTCCGAGGGTAGCTACGCTCTGCTCGTCAGCAAACACTGCACTTCACAACACGGCCATAAGGAAAAAGTGAAGTCGAATGGCACGAATGGCTGGGAGACCCCTAAGGACGGGCCCGGCCGCCTAATTGTAAAGATTTTCCCTTCTCTCCGCGCCCTCAAGTACCTTTCGTTGGCGAAACAGCTCTGTATGGAAGTGTATCTGTGCTGGTGACTGTACTGGAACACAGCCTACTCCTTTCCAAAACCACCAAGGGCACCCTCCCCCCCGAGTTTAACGTCACCATCCGAGGGACCGATTACCATATACAGTGTCCCATGCCCTCACTTCATGAGACACTGCAGAGAGGTTTGCAACTTTATCCAAGATATTGGCACAAAACCTAGCGATTAGAAACTTTAAGCCATCACCTTTCTTCCACGGCCGTAGAGAGAAAGAACTAGGGGAAACGCAGTAGTACTCTTGTTGTAGACATAGCCCACGTCGTAATAAAATGTTCTGGAAGAAATAAATACATGGTGTTTATAAATGAATATCAGGGTTTTAACGCTTTTTAATATTTATTATACTAAACTTATAAATTATATGTCAAATGAAAGAACATCTCCAACAGTTTTCCAATAACATTGTAAATGTTCAATGTGAGCACCATCTTCAGTGATTGTAGCAACAGCTGCTTCAATCCGGTTTCTTAATTCAATGAGGTCTGTTGGTAGCGGAGGCACGTACACACGATCCTAGATGTAGCCCCAAAGGAAAAAATCGCATGGCGTTAGGTCGGGTGAACGTGGAGGCGATGCAAAGCAAGCCCTGTCATTGGACCCATTGCGGCCTATCCAGCGCTTGGCTACATACTTCGCTATGCTAGTGAGGTGGTGCATCATCTTGCTGGTAAATGAAATTCCCTGGCTCATCTTCTTCCAACTGAGGGAAGAGCCATTGCTCCAGTGCATCAAAGTAAGAAGTGCCAGTTACAGTAGGTTCACCAAAAGAGAAAGGCCCATAAACTATATGCTGGGATACGGCACCAAAAATTGTCACTTTAGGGGAATCTCGTTGCATTTTTACCACCTCCCGAGGATTTTCTGAGCCCCAGATGCGCACATTGTGCGTGTTAACGTATCAACTAAGGTGAAAGGTCGAATCATCACTGAAAACGACATGATCCAGAAAAATCTTCATCATCATGAAACAACATTTTGTTTGCAAAGTTTGCATGTAATCCATGGTCTGCCGGCTTTAGAGCCTGGAATAACTGTAAACGGTAAAGAGGTAGTTGTACGAGTTTTAAGAAAACTTTCCAAACTGTCGACACAGGAACTTTTAATTCACGACTAGCCTTCCAGACTGATTTCTTTGGGCTATGAGTGAAAGACAGTCTCACTTGCTCAACAGTCTCTTCACTAACTCTTGGTCGTTCCGTGCTCTTCCCTTTACATAGCCAGCCAGCATCTTCAAATCGATGATACCATCTACGAGTGTTGTTATCACTTGGAGGATCACAACCTAAATACAGCCGGAACGCACGTTGCACAGTAACTACAGATTCGGTCTTTGCCAACTGCAGAACACAAAACGCTTTGTGTTCACTAGTCGCCATATTCGCTACTACCGCTGTCTAGCGGACTGACAGATACATTGCGCGCTGCGCATGCGCACTGGTGCCCAACAACTGTTACAGTTATAAATGATGTCAAACGAAAGAGCAACTCAAAGTTTAATGTAATAGATACTATAAAGCGTTAAAACCCCGATATTCATTTATAAACACCCTGTATATTTATGGGCTTTCGATAAAAGCTCACACAGGCATTTCGTGTAAGAAACAGTACGCCAGTTGGATTTAACTTGGTGTACAGTTATCATTCAAAGACTCCACACAATAAGTAAAAATGGATGTCTGGTTCCAATGGGAACAGGATTGGTAAACATCACACGTGTACAGGAAAAAATAGAATGTCTCAAATCTTTTGGATCAAACTGAAGCAGATGACAGTGGGCGCACAGCTGACTGTATTGAGAGAGGGAATCAATGGCCGGAAATGAACATTTGGGTTATAAACATATACACCACGTAACAACAACGTAGCTCACACTAATTGTCCAAAGGGACGACCGCCAGTCTCATACACGGCAACGGCGCATGAAATTCTGCCCTCGCGTCTGTTCTACCAGGAGACAGACAACTTGGACCCTACCAAGCCCGTCTCTACAGGGGTTTCAAACTCTAACGTATTAAGATAACCCAAGAGGGAAAAGAGAATGTCCAGAGGTGTGAGAACCGACAATTGCGCTGGCCGTCGGACAAGAGGTGCCCTTCCAGTCCAACGATGAGGGCACGTGTTGTTCAGATGCTCGCGGCCATTAACATCGAAGTGGGCTGGTCTCCCGTCCTTTCGCGGTCAACAAGGGGTACAGTCTCCAAGAAGCGTGGTAGCACATCACGCAGGAATACGAGGTAACGTGCTCCACTCCAACGCGGAGGCAGCAGGTACTGTCCTATTAGAGATCTTGAACAATGCCCGCCCATACGACGACTAAGAATCGCTGGTGGGGATTGTCCTCACTCCAGACACGGCTTTTGAGAACACCATCATCCGTGAACAATACTAGCCGGTCAGGGGTGCACGCTGCTTATCACCTGCTGCTTCTTCCAGTGTACAACAGATATCCACCTTTGCGAGAGTGCGGCAGATGTGCAGACATACATTAAGACTGGCGGTCGTCGCTTTGAACAATTACTTTAGCTACATTTCTGAGTGTCCATGACACAGGAAATATGCACTTCATACCACTGGTTCCCTATCCCAATATTAGCGGTTGTGGACACAGTATCACCTGTTTCAGTCTGACCCAAAAGGTTTGAGACACTACGTATTAATGTTGGGCACAATCTCACATACTTCACTTATCTAGGTTTCTTAACATCCCACTACACCACAGATGTGACTCGAATAAGAGTCAATCACGTCAAATTTACTTCTCATTTTAACGCCTTCTGCTAAGCAATTTCCGGCCGAAGTGGTAGAGCGGTTCTAGACGCTTTAGTCTGGAACCGCGCGACCGCTACGGTCGCATGTTCGAATCCTGCCTCGGGCATGGATGTGTGTGATTTCCTTAGGTTGGTTAGGTTTAAGTAGTTCTAAGTTATAGGGAATCTAGGGGACTGATGAGCTCAGATGGGAAGTCCTATAGTGTTCAGAGCCATTTTGAACCTCCTGCCTATTTTCATGCTTGATGTGTGTTCAATTTTTGGCGGGATGTCCACTGAGCCCTCTTACCACTAAATCTGAGGGGGATGCGATGGGGAGTTTCAAATGGCCCTGAGCACTATGAGACTTAACGTCTGAGGTCATCAGTCCTCTAGAACTTAGAATTACTTAAACCTAACTAATTTAAGGACGTCACACACATCCATGCCCGAAGTAGGATTCGAACCTGCGGTCGCAGCAGTCGCACGGTTCCGGACTGTCGTGCCTAGAACCGCTCGGCCACAGCGGCCGGCTGGAGAGTTTCCCGTGTTACTATTATTCCATCGGACTTTAACTAGGTGTTATGTTCAAGAAGTTTACCACTGATCTTGTAATCGGATGCTATTGGGTTCTTTGCCAGCGGCATTACATTACATTTATGCATATTTACAGACCGTTTGGTGGAAAGAAGTATGGTAAACAATGCTGTTCCGTGAGTGTCAATTACCTCCGATATTGAAAGCGTTGCCAGATGACGTTGCAAACCCGGAATTTGCGCGAAAGGAAACCGCCAACTTCTATTGTTAGCTGGGGCGCTAGCTGTTAGCAGCTATCCGCGTTTCCCGCAGGCAATGTGCCGGCATTTATGTCACGATGTAACTATGCCACTATGCCACTGTCGGTTGTCTAGAAATAAACACTTACTGGAATCTGAACGGTACGCGAGAAAGTCGAGGCGGCGCTACAGCTATCGATACATACGCTGCGCCTCGAAACTACATACAGAGCATCTAACCCTTAGAAGGAAAGTGAATGCGCTGAACACTGAATGGAACATGACGAAATTAGTAGGACGGGGAAGAAGAAGAAGAGGAGGAGGAGACGTCCAATAACTTTTGTCTTACCCTTTGGTTTCTAATAGCTTAATACGTATCGACATTACCTTCTGAGAGCGGGAAGGGGGGGGGGGCTACCGGGAGTGGCCTTATGCATGTGGCGAACAGCGGTAGGCTATTTATGTTGTTGTTGTTGTTGTTGTTGTCTTCGGTCCTGAGACTGGTTTGATGCAGCTCTCCATGCTTCTATATCCTGTGCAAGCTTCATCTGCCAGTACCCACAGCAACCTACGTCCCTCTGAATCTGATTAGTATATTCATCTCTTGGTCTCCCTCTACGATTTTTACCTTGCACGCTACTCTCCAATACTAAATTGGTGATCCCTTGATGCCTCAGAACATGTCCTACCAACCGATCCCTTCTTCTAGTCAAGCTGTACCACAAACTCCTCCTCAATTCTATTCAATCCGTCATTAGTTATGTGATCTACCCATCTAATCTTCAGGCTCTGTAAGTGGGGAATAAAATACCACACGCGGACCAACACAGAAATCGAAGTCAAATGGTGGCTGTCCCCAGATTGGGCGGCCATTGGTCAACGTCTCTTCTCCAGGTTAGGGGCGGCCTAGGAAAGCCTCTAAGGCTAACAACCGCGATTGCAAGTAAGTAGCTGTAACAGTAAGAGCCACCACATAAACAGTATTATCAATCGCGGAAGAGTGTGATGTGAAACAATGTACCCAGGTGGAGAATCCACCGCGACAGGGTAGACAGTGTCGAGTTCTGGGGAGTCTCCATCACACAGACAATTTGGAGAGTCCTGAAACCTCAAGCAAGATGAAGTACAAAAACCCAAGTTACAAAACTATTTTTTACGTAAACTCTATTGTGAAGATTGGAAAATTAAAACATGTTATAGACACCCTCAAGAACCACAAAACACATGAATAAAAAGAATTTGGATCCTGAAGGTTTCTGAGTTTCAGAATATAGAAAGAAAAGGTACACAAAAAATTATGAAAAAGAGACCGCACCTCGGATCTGGTTTCACAATTGACAAGTCTGTTTTGGACTCCTTTATCATCTTTGAATTAGAATTTCAAAGACTCTCCATATTTCGTTTCAAATCTGCTAACTATACACCGTCGTGAATGCAATGCCCTCATAAATGAAGACTACGGAGAGGACAAAGAAACGGTGGAACGTTTTTGGAAGCTACCAGATTATGTGCAAAAAAACGCAACGTCCTACATACAAGGGGCTTTAATGTCCCGATAGGGGAAGAGGAGAAAATCAAAATTGTTGGAAACTATCAAGCACACAACAAAATTAACCAAAATGGTTTAAGACTGATAGAACTATGCCAAACACACATCATCATCATCCTGAAATCTACAGCATTTAAAAAGCTACCTATAAACAGAAAATCCACATCTAAGTCAATTCAACTCGATCACGTGACCATCAAACTGAAGTTCCATAAAGAAATACGAAATGTCAAAGTTCTCAGAGAAGGCAACCTAGATTCTGATCGGCACCTTTCTACAGTAAAACTCAAAACCATCCCAAAAGCAGAAACCGGACCAACAACACAAACAGAAGAAAATTTGATCCATAAAAGATACAGTAGTAACTCCAAGGAGTCTCCCCTCGCAGCTAAAGACACGCAAAACCGAAACTGGGATCAAACAAAAGAAAGACTATTGAGTTAAGCCAAACAATTAGGTTCCATAACTCAATCCAAAAAACACCCCTGGTTTACGGGAGCATGCGACAGACTCCTTGAAATGAGAAAGAAGAATCCAAACAGTGGCAGTTACAGAAAAATGAACGTAACTGACAAAACTTCTTGAACGTAAGAAAATAAGTAGCAAACATCTCAAAAGAACAACAAAGCCCAAGAAGATAATCTCTTCTTTCAGATCAATGAAGACTTCATTAAAGACAGCAAATAATTTTTATAACACTTTTAAACAAATACAGCCCTCTGACCCTAACATTTCAAGACAAAAACGGAAGTATTGCTCACACAACAGGGATAATTGCAAAACATTGGCAAAATATTTCAGAAACTTCAAACTGTGCATAAGTGGTAGAAAAAAAGAACTTTAAATCTTCAACAATAACATCCGTAACTCTAAACCACCCACCACCGATCAACTACAGTCAGCCATTTCAAATCTCAAGAACCCTACACTTCAAAAACATCATGGTCTGCCAATAATCAAGATCAGATTCATATTATCACTCTCACTAACTTTCAAAAAGTTTACGACCCAATAGGCCAGGAAACCCTTGTCTGTATACAGAAAGAAACAGACAACAAAACCACAAACCTAATCAAAGAAACTCTTACAAACATACACTACAAAAGTTGAATTTATGGGAGAATTCTCAGACGCTTGTACGACAAAAACTAGAGAAGGGCGAGGAGCTGGGCTCTCCCCACTGCCACGTAACTGCACCCTAGGAAAAGTAGTCACAGAGTGCAACGCGAAGATCCTTAGTGGAATCCGACTAGAAACAAAAAAAAAAAAACAAAGGCATCTAAGTCAATTGTCCTGCCTTCGCGGATGGTACGGTCTTACTAGCCGACTCCGGGGTAAAAGCCAAAAAACATCACTAACGGCAAAAGCCAACAGAAAAAATTTGTATAAAAATCTCCTTCAAAAAGACAAAGATAATGAGAAACATAAAAAACCCACCAGAACATTTTAAAGTAGAAGAACAAAAGGTAGGGATTGTCAAGGCATTTAAATATCGTTGAGAAACTATCAGCTGGATTGTCCTCGAGAAAAAGGCCAGGTAAAGATGACTGGCCTTGAAAATCGCCAAAAACAACTGCACTACTGGCTATTAAAATTGCTACACCAAGAAGAAATGCAGATGATAAACGGGTATTCAATGGAAAAATATATTATACTAGAACTGACACGTGATTACGTTTTCACGCAATTTGGGTGGATAGATCCTGAGAAATCAGTACCCAGAACAACCACCTCTGACCGTAATAACGGCCTTGATACGACTGGGCCTTGAGGCAAACGGAACTTGGATGGCGTGTACAGGTACAGCTGCCCACGCAGCTTCAACACGATACAACATTTCATCAAGAGCAGTCACTGGCGTTTTGTGACGAGTCAGTTGCTCGACCACCATTGACCAGACGTTTTCAGTTGGTGAAATCTGGAGAATGTGCTGGCCAGGGCAGCAGTCGAACATTTTCTGTATCCAGAAAGACGCGTACAGGCCCTGCAACATGCGGTCGTGCATTATCCTGCTGAAATGTAGGGTTTCAGCAGGGATCGAATGAAGGGTACAGCCAGGGGTCGTAACACATCTGAAATGTAACGTCTACTGTTCAAATTGCCGTCAATGCGAACAAACTGTGACCGAGACATGTAACCAGTGGCACGCCATACCATCATGCCGGGTGATACGGCACCATACCATCATGCCGGGTGATACGGCAGTATGGCGACGACGAATAGACGCTTCCAATGTGCGTTCACCGCGATGTCGCCAAACACGGATGCGACCATCATGATGCTGTAAACAGAACCTGGATTCATCCGAAAAAATTACGTTTTGCCATTCGTGCACCCAGGTTGGTCGTTGAATACACCATCGCAGGCGCACCTGCCTGTGATGCTGCGTCAAGGGTAATTGCAGCCACGGTCTCCGAGCTGATAGTCCATGCTGCTGCAACCGTCGTCGAACTGTTTGTGAAGATTGTTGTCGTCTTGCAAATGTCCCCATTTGTTGACTCAGGGATAGAGGCGTGGCTGCACGATCCGTTACAGCCATGCGGATAAGATGCCTGTCATCTCGACTGCTAGTGATACGAGGCCGTTGGGATCCAACACGGCGTTCCGTATTTCCCTCCTGAACCCACCGATTCCATATTCTGCTAACAGTCATTGGATCTCGACCAACGCGAGAAGCAATGTCGCGATACGATAAACCGCAATCGCGATAGGCTACAATTCGACCTTTATGAAAGTCGGAAACGTGATGGTACGCATTTCTCCTCCTTACACGAGGCATCACAACGTTTCACCAGGCAACGCCGGTGAACTGCAGTTTGTGTATGAGAAATCGGTTGGAAACTTTCCTCATGCCAGCACGTTGTAGGTGTCGCCACCGGCGCCAACCTTGTGTGATTGCTCTGAAAAGCTAATCATTTGCGTATCACAGAGTCTTCTTCCTGTCGGTTAAATTTCGCCTCTGTAGCACGTCGTCTTCGTAGTGTAGCCATTTTAATGGCCAGTAGTGTAACAAGAAGCCTTTCACACGGAAGGTGAAAATAAGACGCTACAACACAATAATCGAACTGGAAGCCCTTTATGCAGCCGGAACACACTTCATCAACAACAGTGGCCCAGGTGAAATGCGGGAGATCAAAGAAAGAAAGATATTAAGAAAAATCCTTTGCCCAGATTCCATGATAAACTAATCCACATCATAAATGAAACCCTTTACCAACCTACTAAGAAACAATATAACAATAGAAAAAAAGAACTGATTTTTATGGACACGTTCTCAGAATGAAGACAAACAGATTAACCAAGTTTTGGCTGCTTAAAATAAAAAAGTTTAAGGGGACGGATAGGGACTTACGAGAACTACAAATCACAAAATAAAAACTGTGGTATCCACCATAATTAAATCTACGCACCGAGCAGCGGCGCGCTCCGTTACGCGTGGTCGAGAAACGCATCGTTGGCCGCACTAGTTCGTGCTTCGAAACACGCAACTAGCCACCCATAAAACTCAGCGATTGGCGTGCTAGAAAAAAGCGACCTCAGCCGCTGGCTCCATTCACTATGGAGCCTAACATAACGCCGCTCCTGTCGTCTGTAAGTCAGTTCTCGGCGTGCTATGTTTCCACTCCACAACTCGAAAATGCTACACTGCGATGGATCTGCTGTTTGATGCTGATTTGGCTGCGCTCTGGACTTCATAGTCCGAATGCTACACTGTAACTA
The DNA here is from genome assembly GCF_023897955.1 of Schistocerca gregaria. NCBI lineage: Eukaryota > Metazoa > Arthropoda > Insecta > Orthoptera > Acrididae > Schistocerca > Schistocerca gregaria. Next base: position 1,070,192,300 of record NC_064920.1, on the reverse strand, counting down.
TGTCGTGTGACGAAGGCCTCCCGTCGAGTAGACCGTTCGCCTGGTGCAAGTCTTTCGATTTGATGCCACTTCGGCGACTTGCGCGTCGATGAGGATGAAATAATGATGATGATGATTAGGACAACCCAACACCCAGTCCCTGAGCGGAGAAAATCTCGGCCCCAGCCGGGAATCGAACCCGGGCCCTTAGGATTGACATTCTGTCGCGCTGACCTCTCAGGGGGGGGGGGGGGGGGGGGGACACAATGCTATACTGCAACTTGGTCTTCAATGTTCACTACGCTTAGTATGTCAACGGACTTTTGATTTCTGCCGGAATTCTGCGTTACACTTGCGCTTCCTGGACTCAGGTAATTACCATCTATTTATATAATTTTCCATAAAGTGTTCATCTACAACTTGGCGCTTGGTAACAGAACTTTTTGAATCAGTGTTGTGTCAATAAACCGTAGTATGATGATATATTTATTGTGTTATTCCTAGTTATACCAAAAACCAAACGAATGTTCCAGACCTCTGAAGAAGAAGAAAGGAAAGCAAGATCAGAATGAACCAAACAGTTCAAATGGCTCTGAGCACTATGGGACTTAACATCTGAGGTCCTGAGTCCCCTAGACTTGGAACAACTTGAACCTAACTAACCTAAGGGCATCACACAGATCCATGCCTGAGGCAGGATTCGAACCTGCGACTGTAGCAATCGCACGGATCCGGACTGAAGCGCCTAGAGCCGCTCGGCCACAGCCTCCGGCTCAAAACAGTACAAATTGATTCATTTCATGTAGCCCAAAGTCGAGTGAAACTGAACAAAAGAAGAATACTCATCTGTCACATTCCGCAATTTGGCTACGTATTCCACTCAGGTTATTCCAAAATTATGAGTACTGGAAACAGGTAATGTTTATGAGAAAGCCGACTTGCTGAGCTTTACTGATTTTGGTTTTTTGCTTAGCTTTCGAGGGATTGTTTTCTATCTCTGGAAGTACGATTCTAGTACATTTTTAGGATCTCATTGTCTACAACAGTGACAGGATCCTATGTTTAGTATGGAGGAAAGTCTTCCATTAATTGCTGCTGTCCCTATTTTTGGAGACTGCATCATGCCACCGCAAATATTCTTTGGACGCAATGGTTCTACATCCAGATGTATTACATGGTGGCCTCTTCATTCCCACTCTTCCTGCAGCGATGATTCTGGATGAGATCGTTCGCATGTTTTCCGCGGAATGGTTTTCTATTTCGACCTATCTTGGTGTAAATTATTCCTGTCAGATTACATTATCCCCCTGACCGCTTTCGCGCTTACAGCAATCTTCCAATACACGATTGAAACGCTATACTTCGCGAAAATTCCACGTGTTTTCCATTACGTTTCTTGTAGGTCTACTTTTATCCTGTTAATGAGATCAATCATTATTGTTACAATATGAGGGCCGAGTGGCTAAAAAACTCAAAGGTTCGCGGTTCAGTGATAGTTATGTCCTAAGATTGATTTCTGTCACTTATCCCTTCTTTGGCATTGAATTGTCAATGTGAAACATTGTAAGTAGGCTGTTTAGGTTTTTATGTTGGTAACGCCACGTAGCGCCCTACATGAAAATCACTGACTGTGCTGTGTGAAGTCTGTGGCTGGTTTGCACTTGGAATATTTGCTATTGTAGTGTTGGGCAGTTGGATGTGAACAGCGTTTAGCGTTGCGCAGTTGAAGGTGAGCCGCCAGCAATGGTGGATGGCAAAGTTTTGAGAGCGGATGATCTGAACTGTGTCCAGAAAGAGTAAATTTGCAAGACTCGATGTCATGAACTGATTATATATATATATATATAATGACTTTTGAACACTATTAAGGTAAATACATTGTTTGTTCTCTATCAAAATCTTTCATTTGCTAACTATGCCTGTCAGTATTTAGTGCCTTCAGTAGTTTGAATCTCTTTTTTTAGCTGGCAGTATTGGCGCTCGCTGTATTGCAGTAGTTCGAATAACGAAGATTTTGTTAGGTAAGTGACTCATGGAAGGTATAGGTCATTGTTAGTCAGGGCCATTCTTTTGTAGGGATTATTGAAAGTCAGATTGCGTTGCGCTAAAAATAGTGTGTGTTAGTTTAGTGTTGATCAGAATAAGTAAAGAGTAATGTCTGAGTACACATGGACTCTAAAATAAAGAGATATGACTGGAATGATCATTCGAAGCAAAGCAGTTCAGTAAACCTGAGCTCAAAAATAGATACAATAAGAGCTATGAGCATTTCTTCATCTTCGATACTGTGGAACACTTCTATTGTAAGCACTTTGCTTTCCATATTTTTTGAGCTGATAGCATGGGCCAGGACAAGAAATAAATGTCCAGCAAACAAGGGTTCTGAAATGTATATCTGAAGCGCTATGAGCACTTTTTCAACTTCGATACTGTGGAACTCATCTTTTCTAGTAGACAAGTGCTCATAGTTATTTAAGTATATATTTTACAGCCCATGTTTAATAAATGGTACTGCTTCGAATGACAGTTTCTGGCGGAACCTTGAATATTGCCCATTCCTACTCGGACACCCTGTATGTGGGCGGGAACGCCCTTATCTAGCCTGCCAAAATGAATTCATGCATAAATAAATAGGTAACTAAACAACGGTTCTTGACGCCCTGCAGTGTTGACGTTTTGCTTAACAAGACACGACTTCAGTACTTTCACGGTGCCAACGTTGCTGCAAATACAATATATCTTGGTCCACGTTTCCAAATGAGTTTCCAGCAGTACATAACCTCAATCACAAGCGAAGGGTTTATAGTCAACCCTTTACTTTTTTCCAACAAGAATGTTAAAACATTTGCTTGACCTTCAGCTGCAAGCATTTTAATTAAATATCAGCGTTTACGGCCCACACAGAGACCAATTAAATGTGGCACGTCAGGAACGTGCAAAACTGCACGGTGTTAAGTTCAAGCGAGCAGAAAAGCGCAAAGTACCAGTCTGACAATATTACGGCCCTCTGTGGAGGGAGGGGACAGAGAGAGAGAGAGAGAGAGAGAGAGAGAGAGAGAGAGAGAGAGAGAGAGAGAGAGAGGTGTGTGTCGAATGTAAATTGGACGTAGCTCGTCTGCGTCCGTAGTCGCTGTTCGTAATTCACGAGCAGCGGTGTTGTGTTCTGCCCTCTGCCCGTTGATGACCAGTACAAGGGCAACTGGCCATTGCCAGAGCAATAAATCGAACTGCATCGTTTGTCTCCGCAACCCATCAAAGCTTGCGCTGGACTGTCGTGCTGTTCATTTGGTTGGTTCTCCAGAGTCCAAAACAGTAACTGCGAGGAGGAGGAAAGGGAGGCAAGGGGAGTCCACTTCTGTGTTACTTTGGACTCTACCGACGTCGACAGTCAGGTAACGCGTTTTATACGTGTGCCACCTTCAAAGTTTTTAACAAAAAGCTTTGAGAGGCACAGTTAGATGTGACGCTACTATTGCTTTAAAATGTAGCATTAGGATGTGTTAAAATGGTGGTAGGTCAAATTGACGGAGCAGTTTGTCATAGCGTTTACAGCAGCAGTGTTGTGAACACAACACCCGAAGATCTACGTTAGATGACTTTGAACGATTTTCATGATGCCCTTTAACAAAAATGCTCCTTTCAACATTTGGTAAGGAATCGCCTTCCGAAAAGACGGTTTACAACAGGTTTGTTTAATATTGTCGTGGTCGTGCTGCAGTCAGTGATCAATTTCACGAAGGTCGGCCAGTACCTATAGTTGTTCCAAAACAACACGATTCTGTGCGCAGTATGAAGAGTATCAGCATGTGACGTACTGAGAGATATGTGTAAGACTGCACCAAATTCTATTCTGCAAGAAAATCAAGTTTCAACAACATCTATTCCCGCAGAACTCCGCACAATTTAACTGAAGTTCGAAAACAGGGTCGTGTCAGTGCGTGTAAGGAAACGTCAAGCCCGTATACAACGTCAAAAAAGGAGACGGAAATGGATATACTTGTGCGAGCCGGAAATTAATAATGTTTTAAAGGCGATTATTTTTATTATTCAACTGAATCTTCCTTAATCTTCATTCCTATCAACATGAGTCTTTGTTGGAATTGAGATTATTAAATTATTCAGAAATATGGAGGTATTTCATCTCTTACATAGCAACTGGAATAGTTTGTAATGGTTAAGTCATCCAAAGCATCGAGAATTTCGAGGGAATCTCGTCACACCCTTATGCCTTGTTTCGACTCACGTCTTCCAGTACTCTGTCGAATTATTCTCGCAGTGCATATCCCGTCTCATCATCTATTTCCTCTTCCCTTTCTATAATATTGCCTGAATTTATTTCCTTCTGTATTTTTTTTCTACCTGTCTGCATTATTTTCTTCAACTTTCCTACATCGGGCATCTATCTTTCTCTCTGTCATATGTCTATCAACAATTACGCACGCATCATTTCGTATTTTCGGTCGAGTTTCTTTTCTTCCCTTTTTTTCAATCTGCTGTTCCCTATATTCGTCTGTCAACATTCTTCTGCTTTTGCTTCGTTGGTTGTCCCTCCCCTCTGTCTTTCCCCCTCTATCTCCCTCCTCTTCTCACCCACCCCTGTCTCTCCTCCCCCCCCCCCCCCCCAGCCATCAAGTTTTCTATTTTGTACATCCTCTTCAGAAGCACTCATTTCTTCTTGGATCTTTCAGTTTCAATGGTCCAGTTGTTAAGTATTGGAGTATTTGTTTAGTTAGTCTGTTTTCTTCCACTATTTTTGGGTGCACAAAAACATTTTCTTTTTAAGAATAATCAAATGAGTTTTTGGCGTTTGCTATGGAGATCTGTAGGACTGTACAGAGAACTTGGAGCCACACTAAAAGTCAGCAACGCGAATCAATGTCAGACGAGTAAGGGCTCGCTCCAATTCGTAGCAACCAATACGAGACACTCCAGAAGACACGCCCTCCCTCTCAGTATAGCAGCGCCCTCTCAGTGAGGTCAATATAGTATCGAGCATGCCAGAGTTATGCCTACTTAGTCATTTTGCTCGTTATGTAATAAAGTGAAATAATGTTTAATGTGTTCTAGCATGATGAGCCCTCGCTCAGAGCAATCAGAGAAACCATATTTATGGCCGGAAGAAAGTAGCTTCGCCTGGTCGCAAGATGTTCTTTCTTGCTCCTTAATACACATTTCCCATTTTCCTTCGTTTTCAACCCCAGGATTTTTGAAGGATTCTGTATTCTCCCAATTTCTTCTACTGCGATTAAAGTAATGCATTCTGCTGTGTTGACTGCCCGAGGTCTTCACGAAGACAGAACTCAGGACTTACACCATTGCAAGAACATAGTTTTTCATTGCTGATGTCCATGGAGAGTGTTCATAGTCTCTGCCTTTATGCTCTGACATTTGCTTTTTTATTTAATCCATTAAATTGAATAATTTCTTCGTGTTGTGATTTAATTTTTCGATACCTTAAAGTCCGTTTTCATGGCTGAATCCATGTTTGAAAATATCGATAGGTCATATGCCAAAGCAAGATAGTTTTGACTATTTGTTAAACCCTTGGTATATTAGATGACATTTTTCGTATCTTTTTTTACTGGTAAATTTTTTCCAAGATGCAGTTAAACAACAGAGGTGGTAGCCATTCTTTCTACTGGAGACATGCTCTCAATGAGAACCTTCACTTTATATCTTCTGCTTCTGACACCCAACCCTCCTGATGTCAGACATTCAGCTCGGTAGCAAACGTCGCATGTAGACAGAGTATCAACAAAAACAGCGATTTAGTTCGTGCTATGTTCAAGTGGCTCTGAGCACTATGCGACTTAACTTTTGAATTCATCAGTCGCCTAGAACTTAGAACAAATTAAACCTAACTAACCTAAGGACATCACACACATCCATGATCGAGGCAGGATTCGAACCTGCGACCGTAGCGGTCGCTCGGCTCCAGACTGCAGCGCCTAGAACCGCACGGCCACTCCTGCCGGTTCGTGTTATTTGATGTCGTCCAGTACGAGGTGCGTAAACGGATAGTACCAACTAAATCGGAGTTTTGGTTGATACTCTATCGACATCAACGTTTGGTAACGATCTGGAGGTTTGGGTGTAAGCGATGGTTGTATTATTTTTATCCGTCTATCACCAACATCGAATTCGAAGATTGCAGAGAACAGGGTTGTTCTGTCGACAGAATTCTCTCCTTGTGTATAACGTAACACTGTATGTTTCTATGTTTCTTCCACTTTCTACTGGCTGTGCTTTTACCAGGCTATTGGGGGAGTGAACTGGTGTGCTCCAGCAGGAGGCTTTTGACGTTTTGTTTGGCATTTCTGGGCATGATATCGGGATGTAACTTTGTCGCCTGTAGATGTTCATTTAGAACGAAACCGTTTGTATCGTGTTAACATACCCGAAATAACAGCTGCAGTGATTTTTAAACATTCTTGTTACTCAGCTGTTAATGAAAAAGAAAAAAAAGGTTACTTTTGTGAAGTCAACAGAGGCGATACATATTTCTGTTAGTTCAGCGTGCAGCGTTGGACTACTGTGTTGAGATTGACGATTTGTGCTACACACTACCTGTCTTTCCAGAATCCTCCCTTTTGTTTCAAATTTTACTGTTTATTTCAAATTTTACTATTTATTTCAAATTTTACTGTTTATTTCAAATTTTACTGTTTATTTCAAATTTTACTGTTTATTTCAAATTTTACTGTTTATTTCAAATTTTACTGTTTATTTCAAATTTTACTGTTTATTTCAAATTTTACTGTTTATTTCAAATTTTACTGTTTATTTCAAATTTTACTGTTTATTTCAAATTTTACTGTTTATTTCAAATTTTACTGTTTATTTCAAATTTTACTGTTTATTTCAAATTTTACTGTTTATTTCAAATTTTACTGTTTATTTCAAATTTTACTGTTTATTTCAAATTTTACTGTTTATTTCAAATTTTACTGTTTATTTCAAATTTTACTGTTTATTTCAAATTTTACTGTTTATTTCAAATTTTACTGTTTATTTCAAATTTTACTGTTTATTTCAAATTTTACTGTTTATTTCAAATTTTACTGTTTATTTCAAATTTTACTGTTTATTTCAAATTTTACTGTTTATTTCAAATTTTACTGTTTATTTCAAATTTTACTGTTTATTTCAAATTTTACTGTTTATTTCAAATTTTACTGTTTATTTCAAATTTTACTGTTTATTTCAAATTTTACTGTTTATTTCAAATTTTACTGTTTATTTCAAATTTTACTGTTTATTTCAAATTTTACTGTTTATTTCAAATTTTACTGTTTATTTCAAATTTTACTGTTTATTTCAAATTTTACTGTTTATTTCAAATTTTACTGTTTATTTCAAATTTTACTGTTTATTTCAAATTTTACTGTTTATTTCAAATTTTACTGTTTATTTCAAATTTTACTGTTTATTTCAAATTTTACTGTTTATTTCAAATTTTACTGTTTATTTCAAATTTTACTGTTTATTTCAAATTTTACTGTTTATTTCAAATTTTACTGTTTATTTCAAATTTTACTGTTTATTTCAAATTTTACTGTTTATTTCAAATTTTACTGTTTATTTCAAATTTTACTGTTTATTTCAAATTTTACTGTTTATTTCAAATTTTACTGTTTATTTCAAATTTTACTGTTTATTTCAAATTTTACTGTTTATTTCAAATTTTACTGTTTATTTCAAATTTTACTGTTTATTTCAAATTTTACTGTTTATTTCAAATTTTACTGTTTATTTCAAATTTTACTGTTTATTTCAAATTTTACTGTTTATTTCAAATTTTACTGTTTATTTCAAATTTTACTGTTTATTTCAAATTTTACTGTTTATTTCAAATTTTACTGTTTATTTCAAATTTTACTGTTTATTTCAAATTTTACTGTTTATTTCAAATTTTACTGTTTAATTCAAATTTTACTGTTTAATTCAAATTTTACTGTTTAATTCAAATTTTACTGTTTAATTCAAATTTTACTGTTTAATTCAAATTTTACTGTTTAATTCAAATTTTACTGTTTAATTCAAATTTTACTGTTTAATTCAAATTTTACTGTTTAATTCAAATTTTACTGTTTAATTCAAATTTTACTGTTTAATTCAAATTTTCTTCTCCGCTTGCGTGAATTGCGTTGTGACTCGCTCCACGACTGAGTACCTTCGGTTCACATCAGTCCACGGAATCTAGCCACGAGTATGTCCAGAAATATTGGAAGTAGGACTACTAATACAACATTACGTCCGCTGACGCCAAAGTAAATCTGCTCTCTTCGAGAAGTTCAACGAGGAAATTAGCAGCACTTATGCTGACCCGAGAAGAACGGTGACAGAAGTGATAGAATAGCTTCAGCAAGACTAGATCAATCATACTTTAAAACATTTCGTGTGTACTTCATATAACCATTTATGCGCACATGGAAGTGCTTAAAAATCCCGCCACTTTGTGAAACTGTGAACCTATACTAGGTTTCGACTCATATCATTGACTATACTTGCGACAAACAGGGCGTAGCTGCATGACGGATCCTTGCGACAGTACATTTCTCCTATTTGTCCCGCTATACTAAAAGATTACTATTTTTTAAACAGCGAGTATATATCACTTACTTATATTACTCTGCCACTTTTAACTTCAAAAAGTCATCGGTAGTTGCTGTTTAATCAAATGTTTTTTCGTCCTATAAATACGGATATAATTCATCAATAATAAAGCACGCAAACGTAAAACAAACCGTAACACGTCAAATATGAAAGATAAGGATGATATTTTCAGAGTGTCTGATCTCTGTGATTGACTTATAAGTCGACGTAGTAATGTTTCTGGTATTCATTCAAGCGAGCAGTTATCAGCTTGCGGTTTCCCGTAGTAGTGTGATAAGATCGAAGCCTATGACTGATAAATACAACTACTTGTGGGAAAGGCACATTGCGTCATTCTTACAGCACCCAGACTGCAAATCCACAGGTCTGTGGTTGGAGCCCCAACAGATACTAAGATTTTATCCTACCACTTACCCCCTCTTTCACCTCTGGTAATAATTTGTTACTAACTAAAACTCCCACTTGCACTGTAGTCCAAGGTCCACGTTAACTCCCGTTGTAACTGTCTGGGTAATCCGTTCACAATCGGAAGGAGACAAAGGCATACGACATCCATTAGGACCCTGATTAGTGAAGCGCTGCTATGTTCCAATCAATATACGGTTAGAGGACAGTTTTACCTAAATAATCTATAGATCATAATCCGCACTGAGATTGAAATCTTACCATCACGAGGGTCTCTTCACTACTGGAGGAAACCCACTGACGAGTCGATGCTACCACGTCAGCACTAAAAAAATCACCACACTACATTACATCATCATATCATATCATTGTAAGACAGTATATCGTATCATATATCATCACTGCATCGCGTCAGATTACACTCCTGGAAATGGAAAAAAGAATACATTGACACCGGTGAGTCAGACACACCATACTTGCTCCGGACACTGCGAGAGGGCTGTATAAGCAATGATCACACGCACGGCACAGCGGACACACCAGGAACCGCGGTGTTGGCCGTCGAATGGCGCTAGCTGCGCAGCATTTGTGCACCGCCGCCGTCAGTGTCAGCCAGTTTGCCGTGGCATACGAAGCTCCATCGCAGTCTTTAACACTGGTAGCATGGCGCGACAGCGTGGACGTGAACCGTATGTGCGGTTGACGGACTTTGAGCGAGGGCGAATAGTGGGCATGCGGGAGGCCGGGTGGACGTACTGCCGAATTGCTCAACACGTGGGGCGTGAGGTCTCCACAGTACATCGATGTTGTCGCCAGTGGTCGGCGGAAGGTGCACGTGCCCGTCGACCTGGGACCGGACCGCAGCGACGCACGGATGCACGCCAAGACCGTAGGATCCTACGCAGTGCCGTAGGGGACCGCACCGCACCGCCACTTCCCAGCAAATTAGGGACACTGTTGCTCCTGGGGTACCGGCGAGGACCATTCGCAACCGTCTCCATGAAACTGGGCTACAGTCCCGCACACCGTTAGGCCGTCTTCCGCTCACGCCCCAACATCGTGCAGCCCGCCTCCAGTGGTGTCGCGACAGGCGTGAATGGAGGGACGAATGGAGACGTGTCGTCTTCAGCGATGAGAGTCGCTTCTGCCTTGGTGCCAATGATGGTCGTATGCGTGTTTGGCGCCGTGCAGGTGAGCGCCACAATCAGGACTGCATACGACCGAGGCACACAGGGCCAACACCCGGCATCATGGTGTGGGGAGCGATCTCTTACACTGGCCGTACACCTCTGGTGATCGTCGAGGGAACACTGAATAGTGCACGGTACATCCAAACCGTCATCCAACCCATCGTTCTACCATTCCTAGACCGGCAAGGGAACTTGCTGTTCCAACAGGACAATGCACGTCCGCATGTATCCCGTGCCACCCAACGTGCTCTAGAAGGTGTAAGTCATCTACACTGGCCAGCAAGATCTCCGGATCTGTCCCCCATTGAGTATGTTTGGGACTGGATGAAGCGTCGTCTCACGCGGTCTGCACGTCCAGCACGAACGCTGGTCCAACTGAGGCGCCAGGTGGAAATGGCATGGCAAGCCGTTCCACAGGACTACATCCAGCATCTCTACGATCGTCTCCATGGGAGAATAGCAGCCTGCATTGCTGCGAAAGGTGGATATACACTGTACTAGTGCCGACATTGTGCATGCTCTGTTGCCTGTGTCTATGTGCCTGTGGTTCTGTCAGTGTGATCATGTGATGTATCTGACCCCAGGAATGTGTCAATAAAGTTTCCCCTTTCCTGGGACAATGAATTCACGGTGTTCTTATTTCAATTTCCAGGAGTGTATATCCCATTATCGTCATTATCGCACAGCATCATATCACTGCATCGCATCAAATAAGGCAGAAAACATATGTAACATTCCTTCGGAATTTCCAAAACTATTGGGGGGAGGGGTTACCAAACGACTATTCAAGTTGATTTGTACAACCTATGAGTGTGGTGTGATACCATCGGGAAAGTCTCATCCATATAATCACGAAGGTAGGCAAGAGCAGGTAAGAGCGAGAACTATTGGACAATCAGCTTAACAGCTCATGCATCAAACTTGCTTACAAGAACAATTTACATAAAAAAGGAAAGAATCTGATAAGCTAGGCACGAAAGTGAGGCACGTTGGAGTTACAGACATTGGCTGCGAGTGGCTATTGATTTAAATAAATAAGGGAAGTTTTAACTTTATGTCGGACTGGGATTCGAATCTGGGTCTCCAGCTTGCTAGACAGATGCTCTGACCACTAAACCATCCGCACACAGTGGTCATCGCAACTGCACGGATTACCATAGTAAGCAGAGCCAAATTCTCAACTTACCCACGCACAACTGATGTAGTGCCCCTTGCCCATTACCCTCATTACTCGCGGCGTTTCGGCGATTCCTTTAACAGTTCTACCCTGGTGTGCATCCGCACAGAGGACATCAAAGGCCGTCCTCGCCGTAATTATACAGGGCGGTCCACTGATCGTGACCGGGCCAAATACCTCACGAAATAAGCGTCAAACGAAAAAACGACAAAGAACGAAACTTGTCTAGCTTGAAGGGGGAACCAGATGGCGCTATGGTTGTCCGCTAGATGGCGCTGCCATAGGTCAAACGGATATTCCGATCCGGTGAACACACGACGACCAATCCACCTGTCATGAAATATGCTATCCAATACCGTTTCAACCGTGCGCGAGCTATATGCCGGACATCCATCATACTGGAAGTACATCGCCATTCTGTCATACAGTGAAACATCTTGTAGTAACATCGGTAGAACATTACATAGGAAATCAGCATACACTGCACAATTTTGATTGCCATCGATAAAATGGGGGGCAATTATCCTCCCTCCCATAATGCCGCACCACACATTAACCAGCCAACGTCGCTAATGTTCCACTTGTCGCAGTCATCGTGGATTTTCCGTTGCCCAATAGTGCATATTATGCCGGTTTACGTTACCGCGGTTGGTGAATGACGCGTCGTCGCTAAATAGAATGTGTGCAAAAAATCTGTCATCATCCCGTAATTTCTCTTGTGCCCAATGGCAGAACTGTACACGACGTTCAAAGTCGTCGCCATGCAATCCCTGGTGCATAGAAATATGGTACGGGTGCAATCGATGGTGATGTACCAATCTCAACACCGACGTTTTTGAGATTCCCGATTCTCGCGCAATTTGTCTGCTACTGATGTGCAGATTAGCCGCGACAGCAGCTAAAACATCTAATTGGGCATCATCATCTGTTGCATGTCGTGGATGACGTTTCACATGTGGCTGGACACTTCCTGTCTCCTTAGATAACGTAACTACCCGGCGAACGGTCCGGACACTTGGATGATGTCCAGGATACTGAGCAGCATACTTAGCACACGCCCGTTGGGCATTTTGATCACAGTAGCCATACGTCAACAAGATATCGACCTTTTCCGCAATTTGTAAACGCCCCTCATTTTAACATGGGTAATGTATCATGAAGCAAATACCGTCCGCACTGGCGGAATGTTACATGATACCACCTACTTAATACGTTTGTGACTATTACAGCAACATCTATCACAAAGCGAAATAAGTGGTCCAACTACTACACGAATATGTAATAAAAATGGAGGTTCCTATTTTAAAAAACGCAGTTGATATCCGTTTGACCTATGGCAGCGCCATCCATCGGGATAACCATAGCGCCATCTGGTTTCCCCCTTCGAGCTAGACCAGTTTCGTTGTTTGTAGTTTTTTCGTTTGATGCTTATTTCGTGAGATATTTGACCCGGTCACTATCAATGGACCACCCTGTACAAATGCGGTGTCTTCTTTCGGATACGTCCGAAACCAAGTTTTTTCATCATACCATCTGTGTGCAATCGAAGGGCGATAACATGCGATACGGCACTGTTGAAACACAGTATCTCCAGCAGGATATTCTGATTTGACAAAGGGGTGCAGAAGGACTATGAGACAGCCCAACGGAACATTGGATCTTACGACCATACTGCGAACAGAACTAGGCCACCTTCCGCCTAGATGCAACGTTGTCAACACGAAGTATCCAGAGCTTTATGGGCCTCTCGCGTCCAACAGACCGATGCAACTGAAACCAGGAAATACTGCAGGATGCTGAACGCCGCCCCTGTTACGTAGTCCAGTAACTATGTTCACCCATGCCAGTGGTTGAGCTCTCTGCCAAGGTGTCAGTAAAGAGACTAGTCTGTCGTCGGCTGTTTATGACTATGTCGTACTTTTGTTCCGTGCAGTCGTGTTAGAAATGGGTTCCTGAGGCTCCACATTCTAATCAGAGACGTCCTGATTCACAAAAAACTATCGATCGCCTCGTATGCCTCTGTGGAGGCGACAGTGATCAAACATACATTTTCGGTCGTCGTATGCTGCAGTTTACGGACTGCGATTTTGAAGCTTCGCGCATGACAATGTTGACCTGGAAAACCGGAATTCTTGTGTAATCTCAAACAGGATACGCCCCATGCGTCTTACACAGATTATCTTACCACGTTCAAAATCTGTTTACTCGCGACGAGCAGCAATTTTCGCTAGACACCGGTCTGACACAGACTGCTCATATAGCTACACTAACGCCGTATACAGCACCTAGATGGAGCATTGGGGGGATCATGGACGGTGCATCTTTAAGTGGGACTTTTTGGGCAAGGTGGCCTAGCGGTAAAACACATGCCTGGAAGTTGAATACTGGATTTGTAGCCTTCGCCATTGAAAGTTGTTAGGAGTCGCCAGAAGAGAGACAAGGTTCGGATTCCACGATAAACTACAGGTTCCCTTTCTGCGACAGGATAACTGGGATAGGTTAGGGACACCCAATTCGCCTAAGTGGCGACTAGTTGAAAGATATGCACCAGGCCATTGAGCCACACGAAACAAATAATAATCAGGTATTATTATTATTATTATTATTATTATTATTATTATTATTAAATGGGACAAGCCTTTCCGTGACTCTTCGACATTCAGTTTTTACGGGGTGAGGATGTTGCAGGAGAGGACAAGAAAAAAAATTTAAACGTTGCGCCGTTTGCGAGTTATTTAGAATTGAAGTTAGCAAATAGGATCGTCGCGCGCGCGCAAACTCAAGCAACCTGCCAGAGACAGTGTCACACAATGTATTCTTCATTTGGTTTTCTCAAACCAAACGAAAGTAGCTTTTACTTACCTAGCTTAAATTTATCACTTCCGGAAAAAGCAGATTTCAACCAGTAATGAGCATCTGAATAAGTGTCCGCCCCCGGCAGTTGAGTGGAGCCGGCACGGTAGATCAGCGTGTTCGGTCAGAGGGTTTAACTACCATTTGTAATAAAAAACAGAGTGAACGAATCAACGACCAGCCTGAACGGATGTCATCGCACGTCCGCCACGAACAAATTCGACGAACAATACAGAACAAAATGAGATTTAAAAAAAGGAGGGGTCAGCGCGACAGAATGTCAATCCCACGGGCCCGGGTAGGACTCACGGCTGGGTCGGAGATTTTTGCCGCTCAGGGACTGGGTGTTGTGACGTCATCATCATCGACGCGCAAGTTAAGTCTAAATACTTGCACCCGGCGCACGGTCTACCCGACGGGAGGCCCAAGTACAACGGCATTTATTTAACTGAGCAAGTGGTAGTTAACTTACGGACACTCAGACGTCTGTACAATACCGAATTTTAGCGCGTGCAAGTGTTTCAATTTGCACGCTACGACATGATTGGCTAAATAAGAAATGTTCAAACGTGTACAAATTCCTAAGGGGACCAAACTGCTGATGTCATCGGTCCCTACACTTACGTACTACTTAAACTTACACTAAGAACAACACACACACACCCATGCCCGAAGAAAGACTCGAACCTCCGGCCGGAGGAGCCGCACAATCCGTGACATCGCGCCCAAGACCGCGCGGCGCTAAGTAAGACTATCTCTGTTTTCTAGCTGCGTCAATACGAATAAAATTCTCAAGCTTTGAACAGCTACTTCCACCGTCGTCAGTAGTAAAACCGCTGACTGCCGGGGCTGGCACTGTTTTCCACTTATACAGCCACAACTGCGGCCGCTGGCACCAATCAGAGACGGCCGAAATGACGCGTGTGTGGAAGGTGAGTTGGGTAGCTCACAGCAGCTCCGGCCCGCCGCGGGACCGTGTGACGTCAGGTGGTGCGAAGAGCCGGCGCCAGGTTTGAAGCTGACGTTCCAGTCTCCCTACAAGAGTCGAACAGCAGTCATTGTTTCCCTTTGACATCCAAAGCCCGGTCCCACGTCCTAAGTGTGTAGCTTTGGCCTCTGTTAATATTTCTGTCCATTCTAATCTCAGCCACTTTTTATAATAGAATCCCAGTATGTTGACACAAGACCCAAGACTTTTTTTTTTCAAACTCCATTTTGTGTCCGTTTCTCAGGCAATGCTCTGCTATTGTCAAGCTTCCTTTGTTTAATATGTCGCTTGTGTTCGTACAACGCTCTGCAACTGTGCGAACTGTCTGACCTATATAGATGCTGCCGCATTCTGCAAGGGATACCATACACAACGGGCACACGAAGACTTATGTCGTCTTTAACATGGTGCAGCGAAGCTCGTATCTTCGGGGCGGCCCGGAACACTGGTCTCCGTCCATGTCTCTGCAGCACACGTCCTAACTTGCTGCTCGTTGTCCAATGGTATGGTACGAAAGCAGTCGGCTTGGCTTCCTCTGTCCGTTCACAAGACTTCCTTCTTCGGTGCCGCCTGAAAGGGTTTGCAATGTCTCTCTTGCTATAACCATTTCCTCTGAACACGTGTCTGAAGTGCTGCAATTCAGACTATAGGAGGTCGTAGCCAGAAATAACTTTTGCTCTGTGCACTGACGAGTTCAGGACCGCTTTTTTGTTTGCTCGGCTTTCAAGTATCTATCAGTGTGCGTAGGTTTCTTGTACACTGAATGACAGAGTCGGCCTCCTACCTTCCCCTCAACTAAAACATCCAAGACTGGTAGCCTGCCACCCTTCTCCATCTTGACAAATTTAATGTTCAGATGGACACAGTTCATGTGATGGACGAACTGTAGCAGTGCATTTTGCCAGCTGCTGTGGCAGAGCGGTTCTAGGCGCTTCAGTCCTGAACCGCGCCGCAGCTACGGTCGCAGGTTCGAATCCTGCCTCAAGCATGGATGTGTGTGATGTCCTTAGGTTAGTTAGGTTTAAGTAGTTCTAAGTCTAGGGGACTGATGACCTGAAATGTTAAGTCCCATAGTGATTAGAGCCATTGGAACCCTTTTCTTCAGTGAATTTTCAAAAATGGCTCTGAGCTCTATGCGACTCAACATCTGAGGTCACCTGTCGCCTAGAACTTAGAACTACTTAAACGTAACTAACCTAAGAACGTCACACATCCATGCCCGAGGCAGGATTCGAACCTGCGACAGTAGCGGTCGCTCGGTTCCAGACTGTAGCGCCTAGAACCGCACGGCCACTCCGGCCGGCAGTGAATTTTGACTGTGAGGCCGTATCAGTGATGCGTCATCGACATACCTTAGGAAGGAAGACGGACGCAACGCCGAAGAGTTGAAAGCCTGCTCCAAGAAGAAATTCGTGACTATGGGAAACAGTGGTGATCTCACTGCTGTGCCATCCATCATTTCATAACATTCGTTGCAGTATAGGAAGTAAGTTGTCTTTAGAACTTGATAATTCCGGGTGGAAACTTTTGGGCCAAAAGATCCAGCATGTCTTGTCTGGTACACTCGTGGAAAGTGACAACATCCGTACAAACTATTACGTCGTTTCTGCCTAATTTAATTTTCTTGAGTGTTTCAACAAATGTATGTTAGTTTACAGCATGGTGTTCACGATTTCCCAGTTTTGGGGCTAATAATCCCGCAAGATGTTTTGTCTGTTTTTACGTGGAGAAACAGACTCCGCTAGCAATGGGCCTCATAGAAACATTTTTTTCTTATGCATCTTTGACAATCCATAAAGCTTGGAACGTCTGGCAGCACAAGGCATTAGTTTCTTCACCACTTCCCTGGCTGGCTGACTAATTGGCGGAAGGGACCAAACAATGAGGTGGACAGTCTCTGACGCCGGCCGCTGTGGCCAACCGGTTGTAGGTGCTTCAATCCAGAACTGCGCTGCTGCTACGGTCGCAGGTTCGGATCCTCCCCAGGGCATGGATATGTGTGATGTCCTTAGATTAGTTAGGTTTAAGTAGTTCTAAGTCTAGGGGACTGATGACCTCTGATGTTAGGTCCCATAGTGCTTAAGAGCCATTTGAACCATTTATTGAACAGTCTGACGATGGCCTGTGTCGGATCGGGTACGTCTCACCATCTAGTGAATTTGCGCCTTCAGGTGATAGTCTTCAGTGTTCAGGACCATAGCGACATTTCTTTTGTCAGCTGGTACGACAACTAACGAACACAAAATACAGTTGAAAAACAGGAGTGTCTTGGCCCATGAATCAACATACTGGGGTTCCGATGTAAGAGAGGCGGCTGAGATTAGAATGGAAAGCAATAATTTCAACAGAGACCAAGGGTAGACATTTTGTAGGGCATAGGGGCGGGCTTTAGATGTCGAAATGAAGCAACGACGGATTATTGACGCCTGTAGGGAGGCGGGGCGGCAGTTTCAAACGTGGCGCCAGCCCCTCGCGCACCTGACGTCACTCGGTCCCGCGGCAAGCCGGAGTTAATGCTATAAGCTGCCCAACTCGCCTTCTGTGCACGCATCGTTTCGGCTCTCTCTGACTGGTGCCAGACGCCGCAATTGTAGCTATATAAGAGGCAAACCGTGGCAGCCCCAGCACTCAGTGGTTTTATTAGTGACGACGATGGCAGAAATAACAACTTAAAGTTCGAGGATGTTAATCGTAATGCCTCGGCTTCAAAACCGAGATTTCACTGAGACGTGCCGGACACTTATTGGCTAATTTCAATGCCAAGTAACTTTGGAAGAGGAGCGACGTACGAATTTATTTTTTAACAGTTGTTACCCAGCACAGCTTCCCCTGCAACACCCCTACAAGATTTAACTGTTTCTGACGCCCCTGCTGTATGTTAACTTGCATGGTCTGGCTTAAAACTGGTTCTTCTAGTTTGGACACACAGATGGCAGGGCGACAGCCGGTAGAATATTGTGGATGTCCGAAATTTAAGTCGATCTACGCTGCTGACCATTAGAATTGCAACGCCAAAAGGCGACGTGCAACAAACATTACATTAGCGTGAAGTGTATTACACTCTGTATATAAGTAAAGATCCAGTAGCTTGTTTGAGAATTCATATAACATCTGAATGCTTTTTGTGAGAAGCTGGTGCTATGTCTCGTGTAAGAAGGAGAAATACGGAGAAATATGTAACACAACGTTTCGGGAACCGACAGTAGCAGGATTGTTCAATTATTGCTCTGCGATTTTGCTGCACGTATTGTTAGGGATCGCATGACTGGCAAGTGAGTTTGGAACTGATGGGTTCATGACGGCCATACTCAATGTCAAGAAGAATTCGATTGGTCCTACAAGACTACCGCGGCCGAAGGAACCGACGTACTGTCGTTCGGTTTTGCAGAACTGTAGTCACGTCAGGAACTATCTGTCACGAAATGGGGTTATTGTAGCAAGACAAGTATCTACACACACTAATGGCGTCTCGAGCCCCATGTACTATAAGAACAGCGGCCACTGTCGCCGCTTTCCTTGTCAGACCAGCAGGAGAGAGAGGTGCACCAAAAGTGGTGCGTCAAACAGTAAGAACATCATGTCCTTTCAGAGGAATCCCGGCTCAAGGTACAGCGGCGCGATGACATTACCCACGCTTGGAGGTTCTGAGGAGAACGAATGTTGCCAGTTGAAGATTATAGTAATACGCGCTCAGCACCAGGTATGATGGTAAATGATGCCAATAGGTTCACAACACGCTCCACTCTGGTTCGCAATTGGCGTTATTTTTGAGAGCAGACGATACATTTCTGACTTGTTAGGGGCCTGTGGCCGTGCCTTATCTTCGAGGCCTCTGTGACATGATCTTTCAACACGATAACGCAAGACAAAAAGTTTCCCATGATGTGCTGACCTACGTCAGTGCGGAGTGTGTTGGACTGTTGTCCTGTGCTGCATATTCCCCAGATCTCTTACCACCTGAAAAGATCTGGCAAAGGCTTACCGAGGGACTGGCACATCAACGCTCATCAGCCACAACGACTCTTGAACTGTGACACAGTTTAACAGCATTTTATTTTGTACTCTTATCTGAATCAGAGCTCAGTTCTACTGATCGCCCAAACTCCTTACTGCCGCTGTTGCTACCAGAATTGGCAGCGAAGTGAACCAGATTTCTCGCGCTGCATGCCCCAAATCATGTACAAATTTAGTTTTGTATTCTTCCTATTACGCGGTATGCATGCAATAATTTTGTAATTTGTTATCCTGGCAGTGTACGCTTCTTGCTCGCAGACAAATCGTGGACTTGCCGGAACGTTAGCTAACGCATAGCCGGACACTGAGCATGAGGAGGTGGTAGCAGTAAAGTCGCGGGGGGCCGCTTGTGTAAATGGTACCACCGCGCGCGTTCCAGCCACCTGCGTTCAGTCGTAAAAGCGGGCGCAGCCGTTACCCGGCGGCTCACAATAAATGACGACTTTATTTATGGCTTAACGGCTTATCAGGCGACGGAAGCAGATACTGGTGATACGTCTGGGTATTCAGTCAAAACGGCGGCGACAGTTCTAGTACCTCACAAAATACCAGCGGGGGAAGCATTTCGCCACGGAACGTTTAAGGGCTCAAACGGTGCCGACACGCGCTCTGCATCGTAACGCAGAGTCGTTCGCGTTTCTCCGTCTTCCACGGTGGGTTCTAGACATAGATGTCTGCAAGGAAAACTATTAAAGAGGCGAAACTGAGGTGTAAGAGGGGACACTTGCCGCCCATCTGGAAGCTGGAGGCATAGAAAATTGAAATTTGTGGTAAGTTCCTATGGGACCAAACTGCAGAGGTCATCGGTCCCTAGACTTGCAAACTACTTAATCTAACTTAAGCTAAGGAGAACACGCATACTAGTGCCCGAGGGAGGAATCGAACCTCCGACGGGGGGAGCTGCGCCAACCGTGCAAAGGCGCCATAGACCGCGCAGCTACCCCGCGCGGCGAGGCATATTTTTGTTGCGCTGAGCAAAAACTAAGACACATGCCACGGCTAATTCAAGGGGGCCGCATAAGCGGGTCAGACCAGAGCTGACCGAATATCTGATGCCAGTTCACTGCCCGGCCGATGCACCAGCTCACTCGACGAGTCGCCTTCTCATGCGACTCTGTAGCCGATCCTAACCGTCTGCACTGACAGAGCAGCGCGGGATTAGCCGAGCGGTCTTGGGGCGCTGCAGTCATGGACTGTGCAGCTGGTCTCGGCGGACATTCGAGTCCTCCCTCGGGCACGGGTGTCTGTGTTTGTCCTTAGGATAGTTTTGGTTAAGTAGTGTGTAAGCTTAGTGACTGATGACCTTAGCATTTTTTTGCACTGAGAGTGGAGCCCGGCTGGTAGCGGTCGGGGTTAGCACGTATAGGTCAGCCGGCAAACCGATGCAGTTGGACCACGGACCCGACCCGGCAATGAAGTCACCCACACTTAGGGGGAAGGGTCGAGGCAGACCCGCTCGACGGGGAGGGGGGGGGGGGGGAGGAGGCCGACTGGTTCATCTGAAAATAAACTCCGTCCGAACAGGCGTCGGAGGGACCATAGGTACTGACCGACGGCAATGTCATCCTCAGGCTATAAGCTTCATCGGCTGCGGGTACGTGGTCAGCATTCTGATTATTACATCGGGGACTGCTGCTGACACGACACATACTGCGCTACGACGCCAGGCGATTACTACACTGCATGGCGCAGCCGGAGTAGAAATTCTGGCTCAGCAGGAAGGCAAAGCTATTGCAACGTCGGAGACCTCGTTACTTCACATCCGAGCTACCCATTTATTTTAAGTTAGAAGCGATGCTGTAGCAGAAGGACGGGGCGAGACCATATAAATACTCTTTTTGTCAAAGCTGTGGCAGTCTACTAGCCTCCAGTCCCGAGGAGGGAGCTGCGTCGGTCCACCAGTCCTGAAGTCTACACCGCTCAACCAGTAACACTCTTATCTCTCCTGCTGCTAGCTGCAGCCCTGGTGTTGATGGTAAGTCTGATGCTGTATAGACTTGTCGTCTAACCAGCGGGCCTCTTGGGGGACCTACTTCAACTGCTCCTGCCTTCCACTATGGAGGACTCTGGCTCTCGTCCAGGGCTGCTCAGCCGTATATCCACAGTCGCTTGCGCAGGTGAACACCCTGACAGCCTCTGCTCGAGGCATTGCTGTGGCGAGCTGATCCTTCAACACTGGGTCTACGTCGTAAAATCACGCCGTGTGGCTACTTTGTCGCCTTTTTACAGTAGAATGATAAAACTGGTAGAAACCTACCGACGGGAAGATCAGTATGGATTCCGTAGAAATGTAGGACCAGAATGAGAATTTCACTCTGCAGCGGAGTGTGCGCTACCACATTAAAACTGTCTGCCGGACCGAGACTCGAACTCGGGACCTTTGCCTTTCCGAGGCAAGTGCTCTACCATCTGAGCTACCCAAACACGACTCACGCCCCGTCCTCACAGCTCTACTTTTGCCAGTACCTCGTCTCCTACCTTCCAAACTTTACAGAAGCTCTCCTGGCAGAAGTAAAGCTGTGAGGACGGGGCGTGAGTCGTGCTTGGTTAGCTCAGGTGGTACAGCACTTGGCCGCGAAAGGCAAAGGTCCCGAGATCGAGTCTCGGTCCGGCACACAGTTTTAATCTGCCAGGAAGTTTCATGATGTTGGACCAGTCGATGCAATACCGACCCTATGGACAGAACAACTTACCTCAGAACATAGGTTAAGGAAAGGCAAACCTAAATTTATAGTATTCGTAGACTTTTCAGAACCTTTGAAAATCCTGACTGGAATATACTCTTTGAAAACCTGAGGTAGCAGGGGTAAAATCGCCAACGGCCTTGCCGCAGTAGTAACACCGGTTCCCGTCAGATCATCGAAGTAACGCGGTGTCGGGTTGGGCTAGCGCTTGGATGGGTGACCATCCGGTCTGCCGAGCGCTGTTGGCAAGCGGGCTGCACTCAGCTCTTGTGAGGCAGCCTGAGGGGCTACTTGACTGGGAAGTAGCGGCTCTGGTCTCAGTAATTGACATACGACCAGGAGAGCGGTGTGGTGACCACATCTCCCTCCCTATCCGCAACCAGTAATGCCTATGGGCTGAGGACGACATGGCGGCTGGTCCGTACCGTTGAGACTTCACGGCCTGTTCGGGATGACTTTAGTTTTTTTTAGCAGGGGTAAAATACAGAGAGGAAAAAAGCTATTTACAACATTTACAGAAGCCAGGCAGCAGTTAAAGAGTAGAGGGGCACGAAAAGAAAGCAATGGTTGTGAGTGGATTGAGGTTGGGTTGTAGCCTATCCCCGAAGTAATTCAATCTGTGCACCGAGCAAGCACGAAGATAAACTGAAGAAATATTTGGAGTAGGAATTATCGTCCAGAGAAAAGAAATAAAAAGAATTTGAGGTTTGCCGACGACTTTGTAATTCTGTCAGAGACAGCAAAAAGCTTGGGAGAGGAGTCGATCGGAATGGATAACATCTTGAAACGAGGATATAAGATGATGATCAACGAAAGACGGACAACGATAACGGAATGTAGTCAAATCAGGTTGTGATTAGGGAAGTGTCAGGTACGTTTTGCTGTAAGGGCAATAAAGCAACTGATGATCGTCGAAGTAGAGAGGATATAAAATGCGGAATGGCAATAGCAAGGAAAGCATTCTAAAGAAGACAGATTTTTGTTAACATCGAATATAGATTTAAGTGTAAGGAAGTATTTCTCTGGTGTGTAGCCATGTATGGAAGTGAAGGATGTATGATAAACAGTTCAGACAAAAAGAGAATACAAGCTTTTGAAATGTGGCGCTACAGAAGAATCCTGAAAATCAGATGGATAGATCACGCATCTAATAAGGAGGTAGTGAACAGAATTTGGGAGACAAATTTGTGGCACAAATTGACTAGACACATTCTGAAACATCAAGGGATCAATAATATAGTATTGGAGGGAAGTGCGGGGGTTAAAAATCGTAGAGGGAGAGCCAGAGATGGATGTAGGAAGCAGATTCTACATCTATATCTACATGGATACTCTGCAAATCACATTTAAGTGCCTCGCACAGGGTTCATCGAACCACCTTCACAATTCTCTATTATTCCAATCTCGTATAGCCCGTGGAAAGAACTAACACCTATATCTTTCCGTAAGAGCCCTGATTCCTCTTATTTTATCGTGGTGATCGTTCCGCCCTATGTAGGTCGGTTTCAACAAAATATTTTCGCATTCGGAGG
Source organism: Schistocerca gregaria (assembly GCF_023897955.1). Lineage (NCBI taxonomy): Eukaryota > Metazoa > Arthropoda > Insecta > Orthoptera > Acrididae > Schistocerca > Schistocerca gregaria. The sequence goes on along the minus strand of NC_064920.1, from coordinate 1,070,168,862 downwards.
AGAAAGTTGGTGATCGGAATTTCGTGAGAGTATTCCGTCGCAACAAGAAACGCCTTTCTTTTCATGACGTCCAGCCCAAATCCTTTATCATTTCTTTGACAGTCTCTCCCATATTTCACGATAATACAAAACGTGCCGCCCTTCTTTGAACTTTTCCGATGTACTCCATCAGTCCTGTATGGTAAGGATCCCACACCGCGCAGCAGTATTCTTAAAGAGGGCGGACAAGTGGTGTGTAGGCAGTCTCCTTAGTATGTCTGTTACATTTTCTAAGTGCCCTGCCAATAAAACGCTGTCTGTGGTTAGCCTTCCCCACAACATTTACTGTGTGTTCTTTCCTATTTAAGTTTTTCGTAATTGTAATACCTAGGTATTTAGTTGAATTTATGGAGCCGGCCCCAGTGGCCGTGCGGTTCTAGGCGCTGCAGTCCGGAACCGCTACGGTCGCAGGTTCAAATCCTGTCTCGGGCATGGATGTGTGTTATGTCCTTAGGTTAGTTAGGTTTAAGTAGTTCCAAGTTCTAGGGGACTGATGACCTAAGATGGTAAGTGCCATAGTGCTCAGAGCCATTTGAACCATTTGAATTTACGGCTGTTAGATTAGACTGATTTATCGTGTAACCGAAGTTTAATGAGTTCCTTATAGCACTCATGTGGATGACTTCACACTATTCACGAGGATGTAGGTTGCAGTAGTGAATAGGCTTGCGCAGGATAGACCAGCACGGAGGGCAGCATCTTCGGACTGAAGACCACAACAATAACCGGCAGAGAGTCTGCCGCAGTGGGACGCCAACTCGCTGGTGTCAACAGCCTTGCCCTGCCGTTGGCGTCATCGCATCGTGACCTGCACGACCACGCCGAGCCGTGTGCTGGCCACAGCGACTTCCCCGCTGGCTTTATACGGCTGACGCCTCGCGGTCGTTGGCCAGGGCTATTATTTTACGGAGTAATAAATGTGTGGTTTATGAAAGCTGTTTCATTTACGACGCGTCGGATGTCACCCAGGTGTTCACTCACCGCTCCACTGCTACTCCGTCTGCGTAATGAACTACCGGTAGAGGTCTGCGCGGATGCGGATATCCACGAATATTCGCGGTATTTGTTACTTGGCGGATAAAATCGCGACCCCGCCGATAATGAGCAAGGCATCTGCCCAGTACGTATGTTGCAATGTTAGTTAAAAAGATCAAGTCTGCTGACAAGCTCGGAATCTTGTAAGGCTCGGGTAGAGCGTATGTCTGTTGTCCGCTGCCCCTGGCTATGACCGACGTAGCTGTAACCAAGAGACCTGCGCCTAATCCGTTCTTCCAGACAACGTCAATTATTGCTTGCAGTTTCACTTTTTGACAGGTGCGTCAGCGTTTTGCAGTGTAGGCCTAATACAGTAAAGATTTTCACCTGGAAATGACGAGGACTGAACGCGTAAGCTGTAATATAATCATCAGCTGACATGAACGGCTTCAAAATTTGACATCCGAGCAGTGAATACAAAAAAACTGTCGGTAAATGATTAAATGTTGTAGTAACAGTTTAAAACCATCGTCATTTTCAGCTGCCATGGCATGAGAACAGCAAAATATAATTGTTTCTATACACGTATTTCTATCATTTAATACTATTACATTGAATTTTATTTTTTTAAATAGCGTTTAGAATCTCACGAGATCCGAGCCGCTACTGTGTGTGCTCTGGAGCGCCAATGTATTCCTGTTTGGAATGGTCTGCTTCTGAGTAGGTATAGAGCATTTCCTGTGATTTAAGAAGTCAAAAGTAGTTAAGTTGTCTCAGAAATGGCCCCCTAACAATAACTATGTCATTACGTACGATAATTCTAAGTGCTGCTGCCTATTACTATTAACTACTCATTCAAACCTTAAATATATGCGGATGTGGATCAGGAGCTTGCGGATGCGGTGCAGATGCGGATTCCACTTTTCTTATCCGCGCAGACCTCTTAACTACCGGCATCGTGACCTACGCTGTTCCACCACCCACCGAGCGGTTCTAGGCGCTACAGTCTGGAACCGCGCGACCGCTGCGGTCGCACGCTCGAATCCTGCCTCGGGCATGGATGTCTGTGTTATCCTTAGGTTAGTTAGGTTTAAGTAGTTCTAAGTTCTAGGGGACTGATGACCTCAGAAGTCAAGTCCTATAGTGCTCAGAGCAATTTTGAACCACCACCCACCATAGCGGCCGAAATCCTCATGTTTTTCTATAAGTAAATTGCAATTCCAGATTTCAATCGCTATGGGACACACTGCGCCTTCAGCCTTCGGTTTGTTTGATTCTAACACTGTTACCAGGAAATCATGTCTTGATGTGGCGGTGGTTTCAGCGTTGTATTGCGTTCAAGATGGATGCGTACCCTTCCAGAAAAGAACAAAACAGCGTTTCCAATCTTTTCTTTGTCGCTTCCTCGTACAGCATTCATGATATATAGGACAGATGTATTAGCACCTTCACAGAATCTATGGGACGCACAATACACCGCAACATGTAGTCAGAGTAACAATCGTGCAGTGCAGTTGGAACGGCAGCATAATCACGATTTTAAACTGTTAGAAGTCGTTTCTACGTTACACTTTGCCTGTAGTTTTGGGACGTTTCACCACACTGGACAAGTACTGTAAGTAGGCTGTTTAGGTTTTTTTATTGGTAACGCCGCCGCCACGTAGCGCTCTGTATAAAAATCACTGGCTGTGTCGTGTGCAGTCTGTGGCTGGTTTGCATTGTTGTCTGCCATTGTAGTGTTGGACAGCGGCAGCTGGATGCTAACAGCGCCTAGCGTTGCGCAGTTGGAGGTGAGCCGCCAGCAGTGGTGGACGTGGGGAGAGAGATGGCGGAGTTTTGAAATTTGTAAGAATTGGTGTCATGAACTGATATATATATTACGACTATAAAGGTAAATACATTGTTTGTTCTGTATTAAAATCTTTCATTTGCTAACTGTGCCTATCAGTAGTTAGCGACTTCCGTAGTTTGAATCTTGTAGTTAGCTGGCAGTAGTGGCGCTTGCTGTATTGCAGTAGTTCGAGTAACGAAGATTTTTGTGAGGTAAGTGATTTGTGAAACATATAGGTTAATGTTAGTCAGGGCCATTCTCTTGTAGGGATTATTGAAAGTCAGATTGCGTTGCGCTAAAAATATTGTGTGTCAGTTTAAGCACAGTCGTGTATAAATTTTACAAAGGGGACGTTTCAGTACAACAGCATGTCTTTCATGAAAACACTTTGCACTGTTAGAAAACTGGAGAGTAGCATGCCGCATCATGTCATCGAACAGTAGGACCTCAATTTCTTTGAAACTAAGGTGAACAGTGTCGTGTACTGAGACATCTTTACACAATTTATTCTGCTTCTTGAGGAAGATGAACGTTATTGTCGGATGCAGCAGAACTAGGACTGTTGTTAAATTATCGATATTTTCTAAAATATATCCATGTATATCGGCGATATTTTTTCACCGATTTATCGACATCGAAATGGCAAAAATCGAGTGCTGATATTCTTACTTTGTATTTTCTTCTCAATTGTTATTTGAAACTGTAGTCGAGTAGTACTATTTTTGAGCTTTCAGCACGTCCAGTCGTTGTCTTTGGCTGGGTGAAGTAAATGAAGGTGACACAAAGAGGAGGTCCGATAGCACTGGGGTGTGGCGTTGGGAATGGAATAACAATATTTCCGACGTGAAGAAATTACACACTAGGGGGAAGTGCTGACGTAATCGGAGCTCAACCAACAGGAACTGCAACGTTTAACTTCACCATGCAGTTTTGACACTGCAACTGCTAGTTCGCTGGCGTTAGCAGAAATGAAAAAGCAGGGAAGTCGACATGAGGTGTTCTGGACAAATCGGCGAAACCAAACGACGGACCCATCTGCAACTTACATGCAGTTACCATTGTTGGCAGAGTGGTTATCGCCAAGCGTGAACGTGCGTCGTTTTCTTTTCAATTCTTGCTCTGAAGGGGATAAGCAGGATGCTGATGTACAGAATATCAAGTAATAAATCAAGCGGTAGTAAATACAATGTGCAACCAATATTGTTCAAAGCCGTTAAGTCAATATTTTTCTCCTCGTCGTATCGATACTAATTCTCGATGTATCTAGAGACGATAAAGACTACTTTTAAATATCGATATATTGGAATCCCGATGTTTTTGAAAATATCAACAGTCCTAAACAGGAGGTAGCCAGTTGCCACACTTCTAATGAAACAATTCATTTGTTACGCGAATTTTTTTGTTCTCGTGCGTTCTTTAAGGAATTATGGCCCTCGTGTTCTCCACATTTAACATCGCCGGGCATTTCCCCGTAGGGCTAGCTCAAAGAAATAGTCGATGAAAATAGGCCGCACACACTAGCGAAACTAAAGACCAATATTACGACGGAAGGTAACAGCAGCAGCTTCAACGTGCTCAGTAAAGCAGCCTCAAACATCGTGAAAGGAATGAGTGCATGCGTTACTGAACGGGGCAACAATTTTGAGCAAATGTTATGAACACTATGTGTGAGGTAATGCAGTATGTATTCCTGTATCAGAAGCGCTATTAATTTTTTCTATCAATTTGAAGACCCTACACTTTAGTGCAACTACTATAGTTAGAAAGAGTAAGTAATATAAAATAGCTTCCAAATGCGGAGCGTATCAAGAAATAAACCATCACGAGAGCAGTACGTTGCGATAAAATTTCGCCAATATATACCACAGACATTGACATATGCTGAGCAAGTAGTCCGAATATTGACTCACTATCGTAGGACTTAAAAGCCTTGTGTATTTTGTGAATCCTGCGTATGACAATTTATTAAGACTTTAGATGAAAGTCAACTTAGCACAAGTAGTTTTTAGCATAGAATTAGCTAGTTGATGAAATGCAAAATTTAAACACGAAGTTGTTCTCCCTAATGTTGGCCTTAGGAAGAATGACAAAGTGAAGGTAGTCTCTTTAGAGATATGCCGAACGTTGCAAAAGCAAAACCACAGGTATCAGTGTTCTGCCAAGGTACATTCGCCCTTGTGCGAAGTCGCCGTGTAATCTCGCTTAACCTCACACGCAAGAAGAGAGATGCATATAGGTGCACGCCTCTTTCTGAACAGGTGCGCATGCGTGATTCTATTCATACCTAGACAGGAGCAAGCTTGCTATTCCAGGGGTCGAGATGCCCGCCTTGCTAGGAGCAAATATCGCCGCAGCAGCTGTTACTTTGAGACAAAGACGGTATCACAGAAAGAAGCGCAAATACTGGGGTAATTTTCGTGTCGCATGCGTGAGCGTGATGGAAGAGATAAAATGTCAACCACTATAGTTCCGCACTGTCGATTGCTACAAAAAGTGCGCTCTTACGGTCAACCCAATGACATATGCGGTTGTATAGAAGGTTTTCTAACAGACAGGGAGCAGTATGTCGTCCTTAACGGGGTAACTTCAACAGAAACAAGAGTAATTTCAGGTGTGCCCCAGGGCAGCGTAATAGGTCCTCTGCTTTTTACGATTTACGTAAACGATCTGGTTGATAGTACTGACAGCAGCCATAGACTGTTTGTCGATGATGCTGTAGTCAATAGAAAGTTGTATCACACGGAAGTTGTAAACAAGTCAGTGAGGATTTGCAGAAAATAAATGCGTGTGTAATGACTCGCAGTTATCTCTCAATATTAGTAAGTGTAACCTACTGCGTATAACAAGGAGAAAACCACCATTAATGTACTTGTACAAAATAAATGCCCGGTCTTTGGAAGCGGTAACGTCCGTCAAGTATCTGGGTGCGACTATTCGAAATGATCTCAACTGGAATGATCAGATAACGCAAGTACCGGGTGGTTTATTGGTAGAATCCTGAAGCGAAGCAGTCCTTCAACAAAGGAAATAGCTTACAATACGTTAGTTCGTCCAGTCTTGGAGCATTGTTCGTCTGCATCGGACCCTTACCAGTTGGGTCTCATTCAAGAGATTGAGAAGGTCCAAAGAAGAGCAGCAAGATTCGTGACTGGAAAATTTAGCCACCGCGAGAGCGTTACAAATCTCATAGAAAATTTTAAGTGGGGCACACTTGCAGACAGACGGCGCGTTAAACAGAAGGGGCTGCTCACTAAATTCCGAAATCCAATCTTCACCGAGGTTGTAGAGCATATATTATTACCACCAACCTTCAAATCGCGTAATGATCATCATTAAAAGATAAGGGACATAATAGCTCGTACTGAGGCGTTCGGACAGTCTTTTTTCACTCGCGCGATCCGCGAGTGGAACTGAGAAGGGGGAAATATCACAGGCGCGAATTGTGCCCTCCGCACACACCGCTTGGTGGCTAGCGGAGTAGATATATATATATGTGTGCATAAAATCTTTACTTGTGATTCCTGAGTAATATTTCATCGTGTTGGTCCGCTATCACAATTGTTTTTACTGGAGACAATTTTTATGTTCCATCTCAAGTTACTACAGCACTGTAACTAAACAGACGAGCGTACGAAATTCTGAATTTATGTGGAATTAGGCACATCGTTTGGTGATGGATGCATCTATTTCAGTTACAAGCACAACTTGAGTTTCTTTATTTGCTCTCGTCGATGCAAACTATTTGTGAGTCAAAGCAGCTCTCACAGGAACCAGGATGGCTTCGGCACATCAAAAACCAAGGATCACTTCTTTTCTTTGTCCTGTTCTTGTCCGAAACCTTTTTATATTCTTGAGGTCTGTCATTGTTCTTTCCAGATTAGACATATTTGTGAGTAAATGTCCACATTTATTTCATCGAGTGCGGAATCCACCACCAAAAACAGGAACATTCACGGTAATGCTCTTAAGATTCCACGCGTATCTCGTTAGATCACTCGGTCATAGAGCTAACGCGGAAGGCAAGTTTCAATGCGTGCGAAAAAATTAATCTTTCGACGGTGATACGTAATGAAAGAAACACTGAAAGAAGCGCAAGGGCATGCGCTACCTTGTCTCATCGTGCAACGGCTGCTTACGCGTAGCACGCACTGAAAGTTGCACACGTGTAAACGCACCTTACCTCTGACTTATACCATCTACTACAGCTCCATGGGTGCCTCTCAGTTACGCAATCTCAGCAAAGAACAAGAAATAAAATGGTAAATCGTTCGTTAAGGGATACAGGAAACTATTGTTCGCGGAAGCTGTAGTTCAAACTTTTGCTCAACCTAAATGTTCGTGCTACCACTTAGTAGAAAGGAAGAATATTCAGTCAAATTCCAACGGCGTGTCAGGCGTGAATGCTTGCTAATGCGTTCAAAGGGATTGCTGTTAGCGCCCTAGTGTTTATCTTCTGTTCAGCACGAGCCGGGCCGTGGGAAGCTGAGCACGCCGCCGACTCAAGGCTATTCTGCTACTTACGATGAAATATTTCTTAATAGTAAGAAGGACGAAAGTTTCCACGTTCTTACACTGGAAAAATGGCACACGAGCTGACTATCGCATTACTGTTCAAAATGGCTCTGAGCACTATGGGACGTAACTTCTGAGGTCATCAGTCCCCTAGAACTTAGAAATACTTAAACCTAACTAACCAAAGTACATCACACACATCCATGCCCAAGACAGGATTCGAACCTGCGACCGTAGCGGTCGCACGGTTCCAGACTTTATCGCCTAGAACCGCTCGGCCACAGAGGCCGGTCGCCTTACTGTTCCCCACAGTTTGTGCTGCATACGACGTTCGCAAACCAATGCAATGTCATCATCAAATCGGACTAATCTCTCCTGAACAGTTAGAACGAAATACAAAATTTTCGCCATGATTTACAGGAAAATGTAAATTCTAAAGAAAGTAACACATTTCATGATTGAGCCAGAAGGCGCAAAAGTTAGCACACTGGGCTCGCATTCGGTGGTTTCCCTGAACTGTTTAAGACGAATGCCGTTACAGTTCCTTTGAAAAATTCACGAGGACTTCCTTTCCCGTCCTCATCCATTCCGATCTTGGTTTCCGTCTCCAATAGCGTCATAGTCCACAGGTCCTTCCAGCGTTGATTCCATTTCCAATCGGTCATTAGGCAAGTGAACAGGTTGCACAGTTGACAGTAATTATGTTTCCTAGAAAATCGGTACTTCACACTGCCAAAACTCCGGCGAAAGCCATGTGGGTACTGTGCCAGAACCATACTAAGCAAAGTTAAGCAGACTAGGACACGCTCAGCCTTATCTTGGAACGGAATAGTGACATAAAAACTCGTTTTGATTATATTACATGACCTACAGACATTTAAATGTAGTGTTTAATATATTCCACACGCTGTTAAAGCACAGTTGAATTTCAACGCCCACGTCGCCTGGAACTTTCAGTCACTTTCCTATGGACGTCGTGTTATACCTCGCATCTCTCAAATCCCACAGTGGTTTGTCCTCATTTATTGCAGGGTTTCGTACAGAAAGATCCACTACGGGTCAAATATTTACCATGAAGCAAATCTGGGAGAAGTATACGGAGTACAACAGATTCATTCAGACATCATCTATGGATCACTCAAAGTTGTATGGCAATGTTCACAGGCTGGGCCTATACAGTATTCTACAGGCCTACAGCGTGCCAAGAAACTTAGTGAAAACTGTGATAGCATGCACAGCAGAAATAACAGCGAAGATGAAACACCTGGGGAGATTTCCAGGGAGTTCGGTATACACGCTAGTCTGCGACAAGATGATGGTATGTCACCCTCAATATTTAACATAGTGCTCGATAAAGTCATCTGGGAAATGGACAGTAATGATCAAGATGGCAGTTTGAATGGTAGGACAAGTGTTAACATATGTCGCTAAGAAAGCAGTTCTAACCGAGTCGGGAGCCAGGACGAAGGAGAGTTAAGACATCCAGCACGAAATGCAAGTAATGTCGGCCTCAGAATCACTGCTGAGCAGACTGTGCCGTGTTCCGTGCCAGCCTAACACGGGAGAGGCGAAACCCTTGCATTCTCTCTATCATACAAACGACATATGGAAAGATGTAGTAGAAGTTGGCAGTTCGAAATTAGTTACTGTCGTAGAGACTCCGTTTTCATGTTGCTTGTATACGCTATGCAGCCGGCAACGAGACGTGTCTTCTGTGGACAACGATCACGGCTGACAAAAGGAAGGCGACAAATCGGCACCGCCTGCAGCGTCGCACATGGCTATCATCTCCTTGGAGAGCGACGTCGCAGATCTAAAGAACGCTAAATACCTGTATAATGTCAACGCATGTTAGATGAAGTTTGCAAACATACGTATCAGAGAAGAGTATTATAGACATGTACATTAATTACAGAAGACGACATCCGCCACAATATCAGAGCGCTCGGAGCGATAGAATGACATGCGAGGGGCTCGGGTTCGATTCCCGGCCGGGTCAGAGATTTTCTCCGTTCGGAGACTGGGTGTTTTGTTGTTTTCACATTTCATCCTCATCGACACTTAAGTCGCCGAAATGTCGTCAGCTAACAAGTCTTGCACCAGGTGACCTGCCTACCGATGGGAAGTCCTATCCATCTCATTGAATTTACAGAAGATGATACTTTTATTATCAAGATTCAATGGATTGATTAATGTAGGGTAGCTTATACAGCAGACAGTTTTAGGTTATGGCCGCGCGGCATTAGCCGAGCGGTCTGGGGCGCTGCAGTCCGACTGTGTGGCTGCTCCCGGCGGAGGTTCTAGTCCTCCCCAGGGCACGTGTGTGTGTGTGTGTGTGTGTGTGTGTGTGTGTGTGTGTGTCCTTAGGATAATTTAGGTTAAGTAGCTACATAGGGATGCAATAAGACTGTCCCATTACAAGTTCGAGATTAAGTTTGACCAATGCAGAAAATTTTAGCTACCTGGGCTCCTGGTCTAACCCCGACAACTTGAAACTGGAGATAAACGAGCGAATAATTAATGGGTCCAGACTGTACTTTCGCATGAAACAAAAAAGACACGCACACTCTGTAGACTAAGTGGACTCAAGATACGATGGATGGTTGGTTGGTTGGTTGGTTTGGGGAAGGAGACCAGACAGCGAGCTCATCGGTCTCATCGGATTAGCGAAGGACGGGGAAGGAAGTCGGCCGTGCCCTTTCAAAGAAACCATCCCGGCATTTGCCTGGAGCGTCAAGATACGAGAGCTATCCACGAAGTACATTACGTTTTGGAATTAAAAATAAATAAAGTATTGGAATTTTTTTATTATATACAGATGAAAGCCACACTTAAATACTACTGTTCTACATAGTTGCCATTTAAATTAAGGCACTTATCGTAGCGATGGACGAGCTTGGAAATTCCTTCGTCGTAAAATTCGGCCACCTGCGCCTTCAACCATGTGGTTACCTCTTCTTTTGGGACAGAAACGGTGTCATTTTTGTGGATTTCCAGGAAAGAGGCACTACAATAAACTCTCAAAGGTATTGCCAAACTCTGCACAACCTCAGAAGAGCAATACAAAAGAAGCGCAGGGGAAAGTTGCGCTCAAAGATCTTGCTGATTCACGACAACGCCCGAGCCCACACGGCAAATGCCACTTGTGAAGTTCTCGAATCTTTTAAGTGGGAGTTGTTTCCTCATCCGCCGTACAGTCCCGACCTGGCACCGAGCGACTTCCACTTATTCCCAGGAATGAAGAAGTGGCTGGCTATGCAGCGTTTTGGTAACAACGCACAGCTCCAAGAAGAGGTAACCACGTGGTTGAAGGCGCAGGCGGCCGAATTTTACGACGAAGGAATTTCCAAGCTCGTCCATCGCTACGATAAGTGCCTTAATTTAAATGGCAACTATGTAGAAAAGTAGTATTTAAGTGTGGCTATCATCTGTATATAATTTTAAAAAAATTCCAATACTTTATTTTTTTAAATTCCAAAACTTAATGTACTTTGTGGATAGCCCTCGTACGTAACGCATTAATAGTACACTTCCAATGGCGTTATATCCAACACACTCTTTTGTTACCGTAAAGACGGACAAGTTTTTGAACGGATAATCGTGAGGTATATTTGCACCCGAGTAAAAGGTGTAGTAAGAACCACGAAGTGTATGAAATGACGCAGCAACCATTAACTGTGCAGAAAATTAAGGCTAGACGCCTTCGGTGGGTAGGATTTGTGGCTCGCAGGTCCGAAAACTGTACCGCCAAAGCAGCGATAGTGGGAAGGCCTTACGCAGAACGTCCTCTTGGACCGTCGGGGGTTGAATCAAATTGCAGGGAAAAAGCACAAGGGCGCCGTCACGGGAGGCACATAGCGAGGTCGGCACACGATCTTGATAGTCGATGAACGCTGGATAAGTATGTGGTTAAATAAGTATAATCTTCTCAGCAACCACAGTGAGTAATTAAATATGCCGAGTTCATCGTATGGAGGAGTCGCACGCTAATGTGCGTGAAGTGTTTGCATTACCCGCCTTTTTTTGTAGATCGACAATTCTGTCTGGCAAATACTGTTCCACTAACATATATCATCGGAGGCAGAGAGAGAGAAAGAGAGAGAGAGAGAGAGAGAGAGAGAGAGAGAGAGCCGCCTTTAGTCCGGACCAGTCTTCAGGGACCGGGCGGGTCGCGTGACGTCACCGCGGGTTAAGACGAACGCCTGTTGGGGGTCTTCGTCACGCGCGTCTGGGATTCCTGTCCCTGCGACGAAGACCCGCAGAGCTCCTATCCGCTGTCTTTTTGTGTCAAAGTCACACGTGGAAGCTCCCAGCCTATTCCTTCGTTCAAAACGCGTCTAATAAGTGGTCTAGCTACGAACAGATTAACGGAATAAACCACAGCGCCTATTACGAGACGCGTCCAATGAGTAAGAGATGAGTGACTGTTCGGACCTCCACACAATTGTCTCTCTCTCTCTCTCTCTCTCTCTCTCTCTCTCTCTCTCTCTCTCTCTCTCTCTCTCTCTCTCCTTGCAGAGACATTGCTTAGCCATTGTGCAGTGGCTTGTTTCCGTAATGAATTTTTGAAACAGCTTCTGTTCTTATTGATATGCAGATGTACTTCACAAGTTACACACTGGAAAAAGGATGTACCTACCCTTGGCCTGTGGAAATTTGCATTGCTATTTATCTCACCACATTGGTAAGTATCCAGCACTGATACATTTGTATGTGAACAAGCACAGAAACTGTTTCAAAATGTTCCATACTACGAGGGCTGCTATATATATTTCTGGCCTAGGCAACACTAAGTGTTGCCAGGTGCAATCTGACATTTCCATTGGAAAGTTTGACTTTTTTAGCATAAATGTACTCAGAACTTTTTGACTTACAATTTTTTTTTCTTTTACAGGGACTTGAAGAAATCAATTTGGCACAAAAATGGAATTAACTCGTGAACATTTTCGTGCGATCATTTTTCACAACTTTCGACGTGGATTATCACGACAAGAGTGCATCGATGAACTTAAATCTTTGTATGGCGACGAAACACCATCCTATAGCACTGTGAAAAACTGGTACAACGAATTCAATCGTGGCCGACGCTCGCTCAAAGACGAATTCCGTGAAGGTCGTCCAAAAACAGCCGTTGTGCCAGAAAACATCGATGCCGTACGTGAACTGTTAATGCAAGACCGTCATGTGACATACCGTGAGATAGAGGCATGCCTAGGCATTTCTCCCACCAGCATACATTCGATATTGCATGAACACCTGGCCGTAAAAAAGGTTTGTTCTCGTTGGATCCCGCACAATTTGACAATCGCTCAACAGAAAGCTCGTGTGGATTGGTGTAAAGAAATGCTGAAAAAATACGATCGCGGTGCTTCAAAAGACGTTTATAAGATCGTCACAGGTGACGAATCATGGATCTACGCGTATGAGCCCGAAACAAAACAGCAATCGACCGTGTGGGTCTTCCAAGACGAGCCAAATCCAACGAAAGTTGCTCGTGGAAGAAGCACTTCGAAGCAAATGGTCGCCTGTTTCTTCGGCAAAACTGGTCATGTGGCGACTGTTCCGCTTGAGCAACGTAGAACGGTCAATTCTGAGTGGTACACCAACATTTGTTTGCCTGAAGTCTTCGGAGAAATTCGAAAAATGAACAAGAGAAGACGAATCATTGTGCACCATGACAATGCGAGCTGTCACACATCGGCTCAAACCAGCGCCTTTTTGACCGGCCAAAACGTCGAAGTGATGGGTCATCCGCCGTACAGCCCTGACTTGGCACCCAATGACTTCTTTTTATTCCCACACATCAAGAAAAAAATGCGTGGTCAACGATTTTCGTCGCCAGAAGATGCTGCTGCCGCATTCAAAAACCATGTTTTGGAGGTGTCTCAATCGGAGTGGAAAAAGTGCTTCGAAAATTGGTTTGAGCGCATGCAAAAGTGTATAAATCTTGATGGAGAATATTTTGAAAAACAATAAACCATTTTCGTTGATAAATATTCGTATTTTCATTATTAGGCCGGAAATATATATAGCAGCCGTTGTATATAAGTAAAGTAGTAGTAATGCAGATCGTGTGCCACCGAACAGCGTGAGCAGCTATGTCGTATTGTAAGGTAGTAGGGGAAAAAAACTGCTAGATATTGAATTTTACACAACTGGTATGCTGGAAACGTGCCAAGCCATTCCCTTCTTACATTTTGGAAAATACAACGCTTTTTTTTCACCATTGCCAATATGGTCTAGTAGCCTTAAAAACCAATACATATACTTTTTCACTAAAGTAAAAAATTTCATGCAGAAAGGGGTCAAGTTAAAACGTTTATTTAAGCGCTCAAAAGACAATTATTTGATAGTACGAGTCTGTGCCGCGTTATAGTGCAAACGAAACATTTCAGCGTACAATGTATAAATTGCGCGTGTTGTAACTTCAATTCGCATATACCTGCCGCACCTCAATAATTGAGCAATGTATTTGAATAGTATCATAAGAATTAACTGTGAAAACGGAATGCTGTATGTCATACGCTGACGATGAATATATCAATGTCATATTACACTGTAAACCACGAAGAAATTAACCGAAAGGAATGGAAATCGATAGATGTGATGCAAATGTTTGGACAAACAAATGATCACAATTTCAGAAAAATGGAATCACTTATCTAAAACGAAGAGCTTACATTGAGCAGATCGGTATCGTGTTGGTCCACCTCTAGCCATTATACAAGCTTTTTGTCACTGATAGCATTGCTGGATGTCCTCTTGAGGGATATCGTACCGAATTCTGTGAAATTGGTGCGTCAGATCGCCAAAATCCCGAGCTGGCTGGAGGGTAATGCTCCAAGCGCTCTCATCTGGCAAGAGATTCGGCGTCCTTGCTGACATGGTTAACTTCTAATACATTTCGTGTAGAAAGATCACATGATGGGCATAATCATTATCCATTTCAAATGCACTTCTAAGTTTTATTTTTTTTATTTTTTTTTTAGACTTATCCATGTGTTACGGTCTTCAGATTTACACGTACATTCGACTTCTCAGTGCCTACTTACCACGTCTACTCGTCCTCTATTAGGGTATCCATGGGCCCTTCCTTTGCTTTCAGAAAAATAAAGAACTTCCCTAGTATAAAGTGGGTCGATCAAGGAATTTCCGTCTGAGGGCACTGCTGTAGCATTTGTGCAGTGTAGCGCGACTCCGATGCTGTTGTACAGGTTGGGAAAAATAAAATTGGTTCATACGAGTGGATACGATCAGACGTGAATTTGCGGTAGCATTAATTGAGGAGGAAAAGATCTACCGTCACTCCCAACAGAATGTAGCAACTGCCCATACAGCCGGCCGAGCCTTTGGGCACATTTACACAATCTTAACGTCTGACATTTAGCAGAGGTAAGTCTGGTCGCGGCCCTATCTGGTCGCACAGGTCACCTGATCTGTCAGTGTGTCATTACTTTGCATGCGGAGCCGTCAAGTGTAAAGCGCATCGCACCAACCCTCATCGTCTTCAAGAACTGCAGCCGATCATTTCGGATGACACTGCAGCAATTCCAGCAGTCCAGCTTCGATCCGCCTTCAGCAATTTGATGACCAGGGTACAAAAGTGCCAGGAGATGAATAGCGGTCACGTTCACCATCTGCTATAGTTGGGTTACTGCTGTATTTCCTTTCCTCTGTTGTGTTTCTTTGTACACTGGAACTCAGTCCTCCGGGGCACTTATATGCCCTACCCCGTACAGGCACCAACATTTGGCCAAGGGGCTAAGTGCGGCACTAGTGTCTTTCCAAGGCGCGTGGGGCAAACGCGGAAACGTGAACTACGGCGCCGTTACTGTCAAATGCGTCCAAACAGGACCAGTGTTATGTTATTCTTTTCTTAGCTGCCCAAGGACAAACAGTGGTAGACATACATCGGGGGAAAAGAATGTGTGTGGATTAGCATGTCTGTCGAAAGCCACTGTAGTGGAATGGTGCGCCATGTTCTATGCTGGTCGCGATTCGACTCAAGAGGCAACACGTCTCTTGAGCTCATCGTTAAAGGTGACGAAAGCTGGTGGTAGACTCGAGAACCCACCGTATAGTCCTGATCTCTCGCCATCTGATAATCATGTCTTCTGTCCTTTGAAAAAATGCGTTGAGGGTCAACGATTCCTGTCGGACGAGGTGGTGAAGCAGGCAGTTTTAGACTTCTTCACACAGCAGGATAGCCGGCCGGAGTGGCCGTGCGGTTCTAGGCGCTACAGTCTGGAGCCGAGCGACCGCAACGATCGCTGGTTCGAATCCTGCCTCGGGCATGGATGTATGTGGTGTCCTTAGGTTAGTTAGGTTTAGTTAGTTCTAAGTTCTAGGCGACTAACGACCTGAGAAGTTAAGTCGCATAGTGCTCAGAGCCATTTTGAACACAGCAGGACATGCTGTTTTACCAAACGCGTATCCTCAACTTAGTGCGTTGGTTGGATAATTGCCTAAATGCTGATGGTGATTTTACGTCATTGGCATATTGGTTCTGGACTGTTCGTCTTCGAACGGAAGCACTAATTGTCGTCTCACATATCAATCATTGACCCTTGCATCGATAGCCGGTTCAAGCTTTTTGGACGAAGTCATTTATCCTGCGTCAGACTGACGTTATTTGAATCAAGAAAGTTTAGAGAATGACTACATTATTAATGAATCAGTCCCAGTTTGTCAGTGAAAGTTTTAAGTACATATATTTTTCTTTGTTACGTAGAGAAACATGTAATTTGTTGATTAATTTCACTTGCTTCACACACCAAAAATGAGAACACTACTGTTACGGTAAATTAAATAGCGATTTGCAAGTCTTTCCATACCCTTCTAACATTTTCAGCTATTTATGGACAAAAATCTGTTTACATCGTACGAAACATGGACAGTTTAATACATGACGATGTTGAGTGCTTGTGGCACAATAACCAACTGCAGGACTTTAAACTGGACAACTTCCGCGACTTACGTGTCCCTAACCTACCCCAGTAATCCAACCAGGGTAGTGGGGTATTCAGTATAATCTGAACCACTTGGCAACACTTCACAACGTTGAGAAGTGAAAGTTGGATTAAAGACTGAAAATTTCAATGGTCAGAGTAGGATTCGATCCCGCGGCATCTCAGTTTCAAGGCACATTCTTTGCCACTAGCCCACCAGGTCCGACTTGTTTCATCCGCAGTTTCCTAGAAGATGGACGTTTTAGTTTCACGCATGCAAGAGGTAGTAGGAGATTTTAAACTATTTCTGTCTTG
Source organism: Schistocerca gregaria (assembly GCF_023897955.1). Classification (NCBI taxonomy): domain Eukaryota; kingdom Metazoa; phylum Arthropoda; class Insecta; order Orthoptera; family Acrididae; genus Schistocerca; species Schistocerca gregaria. Next base: position 1,070,152,242 of record NC_064920.1, on the reverse strand, counting down.
TCTGCCTTTCTAATCCCTATACAGTACACATCAATACGATACTTAATGATGATTTTTGTATCCGCGTGTACGAAACTTCGGACGGAAACAGGATTAAATCAATTCAAAGTACCTGCGCATCCTCTTCAATCGGAGCAAATCGGAGGTTTCGAGTGAACTGGCGCGAGAGCTCCGATTCTGGAAAATACCCCCGTGATCGGCACTAGTTTAAGATAAGACACAATGGAAGGATTGCACGTTAAAGCGGAGACAAAAGAGAAACTGTTAGCTTTCCTCGTACGCCTGCAGTGTTTCGCGGTAAAGCAGCTCGCATACAATTGTGTTAGCCGTAACTACGCAAGTTGTCCGCCGCCCGCGGAGTGACTTGCCTCGCCTTTTGCCGGTGGAACTTTGTTCTCGGCTGCTCGAAGTCGCGCACGTGTAAGTCCAGCCGTGCTCGGCAGCGCGATTTGAGATACCGTCGGTCGCGTAGAAGGCTCGTGACTCATTTGAAAGTTAATTGCCGGCAGCGCGCTTAATGAGTGAACTTGTTTCCCGTGACGGAGGCGGCAGCAGGCGACGTGTGCCGGACGCCTGGCTGCGATTACAGGGGTAACGCCTCAGATGTATCAAGGTGGGCGGCGGACACGTCTAAGCCTCGCTCTGTACAGAATACCTGTCACTGGCGGACGTTTCCCAACGGAAGGCCATCTTGGGCCACTAATACTGAAAATGACACTTCATTAAAGCAATGTAAGTTGCCTGTTAAGTTAACGCGAAGTTACTTACTGGTCGAAGGAAAATGTAGTGCAAACACAAGAAACGGCCTGTAGCTGCGTAGACGAAGTACGAGTGTGAAAGACGGCAGTGGTGGGAGATGCGTTGCAGTTGACCAAGGCGAAATAGGGGATATATTATACTCAGGGTGTTACAAAAAGGTATGGCCAAACTTTTAGGAAACATTCTTCACACACAAATATAGAAGAGATGTTATGTGGACATGTGTCCGGAAACGCTAAATTTCCATGGTAGAGCTCATTTTAGTTTGTTCTTCCACCTACGCTCTATGGAGCACGTTATCATGATTTCATACGGGATACTCTACCTGTGCTGCTAGAACACGTGCCTTTACAAGTACTACACAACATGTGGTTCATGCACGAAGGAGATCCTGCACATTTCAGTCGAAGTGTTCGTACGCTTCTCAACAACAGATTCGGTGACCGATGGATTGGTAGAGGCGGACCAATTCCATGGCCTCCACGCTCTCCTGACCTCAACCCTCTTGACTCATTTATGGGGGCATTTGAAAGCTGTTGTCTACGCAACCCCGGTACCAAATGTAGAGACTCTTCGTGCTCGTATTGTGGACGGCTGTGATACAATACGCTATTCTCCAGGGCTGCATCAGCGAAATCAGGGATTCGTTGCGACGGAGGGTGGATGCATGTATCCTCGCTAACGGAGGACATTTTGAACATTTTATTTAACAAAGTGTTTGAAGTAACGCTGGTACGCTCTGTTGCTGTGTGTTTCCATTCCATGATTAATGTGATTTGAAGGCAAGCAATAAAATGAGCTCTAACAGGGAAAGTAAGCATTTCCGGACACATGTCCACATAACATATTTTCTTTCTTTGTGTGTGAGGAGTGTTTCCTGAAAGTTTGGCCGTACCTTTTTGTAACACCCTGTATATGACGCGTTCACAAACATCTGGTGAGATGCCGTTAGTAACACTCTTAATTTCATCCTTCAATTAGTATACTGTTTGTGGTTTGTCCACGAACACTTTTGATTCCACAAACCCCCGCAAAAAAATTCACAAGGCGTAATATCGCGTGAACTGGCAGGCCGTTCCTGGTTTCCACGCAAAGAGAGAATTTTTTGTGGAACCTTTTCATTCAGCAGAGCAATCGTTTCACAGGACATGACATGTCGTACCATCTTGTTTAGATAAAAAATCTTCATTTTTCATTAATAAGAGGGAAACCAATCAGAAGGCATGGTTTGTAAGGTCGCCGTTGACAGTGGCGGCAGATCGCTCATGATTTTCAAAGTAGTAGACGGATCACACCTGCTCAGAACCAACGCCACACAGTCGTGTGTGGTGCTGGTTCATCTTTATCTCTCAGAGTCACTCGCGGGTTTCCGTTACCCCAAATTCTGCAGTTCTGCTCACTGGCGTACCCAATGAGGTGGAAGTGTGCCTCGTCTGAGAAAATTGTTCTTTCTTTGAAGTTCTCGTTCTAAGCTTTGTGATATTCGCTATTTTTGGCTTCATTAAAACAGCAAATAGTGAATACTTTCAGCCAGAAGGCAAATACTTGTTTATAAAGAATGATTACTGTATAATAAGGCGTCGCATAGCGACGGTGAATTTTTCTAAATAATGTAATTCGTTGTCTTTGGGCGGCAATGTAAACAGAAAAATACGGATAGATGTCAGATCCTTCACTATTTTGTTCGCTGGAAAACAAATGAATCCTTGAGCGCTAAAAGACTTGTACTGTTTTTCTTAAGTAAGACGGACGCAGATTTGTGGCGGTCTGATCTAATTTTTTACTAAATAAATAAAAACGTGTTCCGTCTCATTTAAGTGAAGTGTAAAAAAGAAGAACTGTTATAACTTATAGCGACGACGCACGAGCGACTCTAGAGGACAATGGCTACATAAAAGAGCGCTCAATGGACATGAAACGGACATAAAAATTTACTGTCACTGTAGTACTAAGCTTAAGGTACGATATGTGTTTTAGTTATAATAAATATTTGTTCTGGAAATATTGTATCATTTAGCAGTGCTCATTCCATTATCTCCTCAGTATTATTTTCACTTTAATTATGCATTTTGCTAATATTACAGACACCAAGATCAGCAGTCCAATGTGCGTGTGACCATGATAAGAAGTAAACTGTTTTATCATCTTCTTGCATCAGCTTTAATATTGAATTTCCCTTTTGTGTGATGCTACAGTTGTTTTTGCACCCTTAAGTACTTTCTGGTCCCTTAGGAAATTGTTTTGTCATAACAATAACTTCACCACCGGGTATGATCGTATCTACGATCATGAAGTAATTAGAAAGACGATAATGCAATTTTTTAATCTATAGCACGCTACCTGTGACTGCTTCAAGGCACACGAAACTGCAATTAAAGACTATTTACATTTCATAATGCAATATTTTATGACAATGGTCAATCCATGATTCTTACGCCAATTGTGATTGACAAAACAGTAAGCGAAATCTCAAATTCCAACTTTTCCATTGAATAACAACATCACTTTTGTTACATCACATCTTGTCGAGCCAAGAAATATTGGGCAAATCTATCTCTTTCCAAGATCTGCAAGCTTCAATTCTTGTGTAAGTTGAATCTTCAGCGCATGCATTTCCAGATCTTTTAAAAGGATTTCATACAGTGAATTTTGTGATGAATTTAATTGCTGAGATCGTCGGCGAACCGATTTTCTGGGGCTTGCGCTCACACGCACGGCAGGTTTGTTTTCTTGTGCTGGAACGGAACACGATCGTACTGGTTTCTTAACGTTCGAAACAGAATCTGTGGCCTCAAACATCCGGATCAACTTCCGAACTGATGATTCCGTTGGATCTGTATTACGTCAGTGCGTCACGCGCATTCACTAACAATTGCCGTGGGGCTTCCACTGCCTCTATAATAACTTTTTATCACTTGGATACGTTGCTCAGTTGTCATCTGCTCCATAACGAAAATAGACAACAATGCTCATCACAGAAAAGCTATCAAGCTACTAATGGGAAGGATCGCAGATAAACATGAAGAAACCAAGGCTGCCAACCGTCATATGACGAAATGGTGCAAAATTCAAATTCCTCCTTACTTCCCAGACACCTGCTAGTTATTCGAAGTCAAAAGTTGCTCACTAAAATACTCAAAAAGAAATTCTCAGAAACGAAGAATCAGTAAAAAAAATAAAAAATTGACCAACTCTAAACGCTATCAGATGCTATTTTCACAAAACAAAAAAGGGGTAAAATGTAGCGTATGGGATTTTTCAAATTCTAAAGGTGGCAGGGGTAAAATACAGGGAGCGAAAGGCTATTTATAATTTTTACAGAAACCAGATGGCAGTAATAAGAGTCGAGGGGCATGAAAGGGAAGCAGTGGTTGGGAAAGGAGTGAGACAGGGTTGTAGCCTCTCCCCGATGTTATTCAATCTGTATATTGAGCAAGCAGTAAAGGAAACAAAAGAAAAATTTGGAGTAGGTATTAAAATTCATGGAGACGAAGTAAAAACTTTGAGGTTCGCCGATGACATTGTAATTCTGTCAGAGACGGCAAAGGACTTGGAAGAGCAGTTGAACGGAATGGACAGTGTCTTGAAAGGAGGATATAAGATGAACATTAACAAAAGCAAAACGAGGATAATGGAATGTAGTCAAATTAAATCGGGTGATGCTGAGGGAATTAGATTAGGAAATGAGACACTTAAAGTAGTAAAGGAGTTTTGCTATTTAGGAAGTAAAATAACTGATGATGGTCGAAGTAGAGAGGATATAAAATGTAGACTGGCAATGGCAAGGAAAGCGTTTCTGAAGAAGAGAAATTTGTTAACATCCAGTATAGATTTAATGGTCAGGATGTCGTTTCTGAAAGTATTTGTATGGAGTGTAGCCATGTATGGAAGTGCAGCATGGACTAGAAATAGCTTAGACAAGAAGAGAATAGAAGCTTTCGAAATGTGGTGCTACACAAGAATACTGAAGATAAGGTGGATAGATCACGTAACTAATGAGGAGGTATTGAATAGGATTGGGGAGAAGAGAAGTTTGTGGCACAACTTGACTAGAAGAAGGGATCGGTTGGTAGGACATGTTTTGAGGCATCAAGGGATCACAAATTTAGCATTGGAGGGCAGCGTGGAGGGTAAAAATCGTAGAGGGAGACCGAGAGATGAGTACACTAAGCAGATTCAGAAGGATGTAGGTTGCAGTAGGTACTGGGAGATGAAGCAGCTTGCACAGGATAGAGTAGCATGGAGAGCTGCATCAAACCAGTCTCAGGACTGAAGACAACAACAACAACAACAACAACAACAACATGGGACAGTCTCTCTTTACAATGATACTGACAATGCAAAACAAACAACATACCATGTGTAAATTACCTGTCAGTCCCCCAACAGCGGGTTTGCCAATATTACATGAAACCAACTTTTCCTTTCCTTTCTGGAAAACGGCGAAGATGGTCGAATGTTCACGTGCTATTGTCGTGAGCGTCTGCAGAAAGAGGTAGAACGACAGTGAAACTACCACTAGGCGCTAAATGGTCAGACGCCCACGACTCTTCAAAGAACATTTGGTTCGGAGGCTTGTCTGCTCTGTAGTGATCTGTCCCCCCTCTGCCGAAAGGGCACAATGCTGGCGCACGCACAAGTGTTTCGGAACACACGTTTCATCGCACAATGTTGAACATGGACTTGCGCAACAGACCACTTCTACGTGTTGACATGTTGACCCAAAACACCGTCAGTTGCGATGGCAGCGGGCACGGGACCATTGGGATTCGACCGTCGATCGATGGAAACGTGTCGGCTCTTCGAGCGGACCACATTTTTGCTTCGCTAGGTCGATGGTCTTCTCCGCAAATGACGTCATCGAGGTGAACGGCGGCTGGGAACGTGAGGCAAGTCACGGACGCAGGATGGTGGGAGCAGTATTATGCTATGGAAGACATTCTGCGCCAGCATGGGAACCGCGCTAGTAATCCAATACAGGCTGACTGCTGCGAACCACCTGCGTTCCTTCATTACTGACATCTTCCCCGACGGCGACTGTGCGTATCTCGAAACCACAATCGTCCAACAGTGGTGTAAGGAGCATTACACTGAACTCGCGTTGATGTCTCGGCGACCGAATCACCAAGTCCCCCTCAGGCGCCACATTCCGTACGCCAATCATCGGCCCGTCATTTATGCGGATTACAGAACCTGTGCGTAGACATCTAATGCCACATACCTCCACAAATCTACCAACAGTTTATGAGATCCTTGATAAGTAGAATCGTTGACTATTTCGTTCCAAAGACGGACAGACAAGCTATTAGACAGATGGTCATAACGTTCTGACTCAGTGTATGTTTCATTATTCTAAGGACGGCCACCGTCAGTTATTCTAGAATGCTGGAATTTAGTTATGTCATTAGTTTCATATACCCGCAATGATATCTGAAAGGTCGGCGCGTATTACCACCATACGGAGGACCCGGGCTCAATTTCCGCATTCAGATGATGGCGTTTGGGAGACAGTGACTCTGCGGTCGTGTGGGCTCGACCGCGAAACTACCTTTTTTGTAATTTTACGTGATTCGCCTTCTTAGAAGAACTCTGAGTGCATTTATTAATGCTTCAGAGACCCAATGAAACATCCGCAGTGATCACAGGAAATGAATGAATACCATCTACATCTACGTGATTACTCTGCTGTCCACAATACATTTCCTGTCTCTCTCTACCGTTCCAGTCTCTGACGGCACGCGGGAAAAAAGAGCACTTACATTTTATTGTGCGAGCCCTGATTTCTATTATTCTATCGCGCTGATCATTTCTCCCTACGTAGGTGGGTGCCAACAGAATATTTTCGCAATCGGAGGAGAAAATTGGTGATTGAAATATCGTGAGAAGATCCCGTCGCAACGAAAAACGCCTTTGTTTTGATGATTGCCACTCCAATTCACGTATCATGTCTGTGGCACTGTCTCCCCTATTTCGCAATAGTACAAAACGAGCTGCCCTTCTTTGTACTTTTTCGATGTCATCCGTCAGTTCCACCTGATGCGGATCCCACACCGCACAGCAATACACAAATACAATCTAAATCGGAAAATAAATCCATCAACATGATCACTGAAGTTATAGCAGTAAATGAATCACGCAGAAAATAGTTAAATTAATACATCAATTCTTACGCTATAGCTAACACTTGGTTCAAGAACCATAAAAGAAGGCTGTATACAAGGAAGAAGCCTGGAGCTACTGACAGGTTTCAGATAGATTATATAATGGTAAGACAAAGATTTAGGAACCAGGTTTTAAATTGTAAGACATTTCCAGGGGCAGATGTGGACTCTGACCACTACCTATTGGTCATGACCTGTAGATTAAAACTAAAGAAACTGAAAAAAGGTGGGAATTTAAGGAGATGGGACCTGGAAAAACTAAAAGAACGAGAGGTTGTACAGAAATTCAGGGAGGGCATAAGGGAGCAATTGACAGGAATGGGGGAAAGAAATACGGTAAAAGAAGAATGGGTAGCTTTGAGGGATGAAGTAGTGAAGGCAGCAGAGGATCAAGTAGGTAAAAAGATGAAGGCTAGTAGAAATCCTAACAGAAGAAATATTGAATTTAATTGATGAAAGGAGAAAATATAAAAAAGCAGTAAATGAAGCAGGGAAAAAGGAATACAGAAGTCTCAAAAATGAGTGACAGGAAGTGAAAAATGGCTAAGCAGGGATGGCTACAGGACAAATGTAAGGATGTAGAGGCTTATCTCACTAGGGGTAAGATAGATGCTGCCTAAAGGAAAATTAAAGAAACCTTTGGAGGTAAGAGAACCACTTGTATGAACATCAACAGCTCAGATTGAAACTCAGTTCTTAGCAAAGAAGGGAAAGCAGAAAGGTGGAAGGAGTATATAGAGGGTCTATACAAGGGTGATGTACTTGAGGACAATATTATGGAAATGGAAGAGGCTGTAAATGAAGATGAAATGGGAGATACGATACTGCGTGAAGAGTTTGCCAGAGCACTGAAAGACCCGAGTCGACAACCCAGAGTAGACAACATTCCATTTGAACTACTGACGGCTTGAGAGCCAGTCCTGACAAAACTCTACCATCTGTTGAGCAAGATGTACGAGACAGGCGAAATACCCGCAGACTTCAAGAAGAATACAATAATTCCAATCCCAAAGAAAGCAGGTGTTGATAGATGTGAAAATTACCGAACTATCAGTTTAATAAGTCACAGCTGCAAAATACTGACACGAATTCTTTACATACGAATGGAAAAAACTAGTAGAAGCCGACCTCGGGGAAGATCAGTTTGGATTCCGTCGAAATGTTGGAACACGTGAGGCAATACTGACCATACGACTTATCTTAGAAGCTAGATTAAGGAGGGGCAAACCTACGTTTCTAGCATTCGTAGACTTAGAGAAAGCTTTTGACAATGTTGACTGGAATACTCTCTTTCAAATTCTGAAGGCGACAGGGGTAAAATACTGGGAGCGAAAGGCTATTTACAATTTGTACAGAAACCAGATGGCAGTTACAAGAGTCGAGGGGCATGAAAGGGAAGCAGTGGTTGGGAAGGGAATGAGACAGGGTTGTAGCCTCTCACCAGTACTATTCAATCTGTATATTGAGCAAGCAGTGAAGGAAACAAAAGAAAAATTCGGAGTAGGTATTAAAAGCCATGGAGAAGAAATAAAAATGCTGAGGTTCGCCGATGACATCGTAATTCTGTCAGAGACAGCAAAGGACTTGGAAGAGCAGTTGAACGGAATGGACAGTGTCTTGAAAGGAGGATATAAGATGAACATCAACAAAAGCAAAACGAGGATAATGGAATGTAGTCGAGGTAAGTCGGGTGACGCTGAGGGAATTACATTAGGAAATGAGACAAAGTAGTAAAGGAGTTTTGCTATTCTGGGAGCAAAATAACTGATGATGGTCGAAGTAGAGAGCATATAAAATGTAGACTGGCAATGGGAAGGAAAGCGTTTCTGAAGAAGAAAAATTTGTTAACATGGAGCATAGATTTAAGTGTCAGGAAGTCGTTCCTGAAAGTATTTGTATGGAGTGTAGCCATGTATGGAAGTGAAACATGGACGATAACTGGTTTGGACAAGAAGAGAATAGAAGCTTTCGAAATGTGGTGCTACACAAGAATGCTGAGGATTAGATGGGTAGATCACATAACTAATGAGGAAGTATTGAACAGGATTGGGGAGAAGAGAAGTTTGTGGCACAACTGGACCAGATGAAGGGATCGGTTGGTAGGACATGTTCTGAGGCATCAAGGGATCACCAATTTAGTATTAGAGGGCAGCGTGGAGGGTAAAAATCGTAGATGGAGACCATGAGATGAATACACTAAGCAGATTCAGAAGGATGTAGACTGCAGTAGGTACTGGGAGATGAAGAATCTTGCACAGGATAGAGTAGCATGGAGAGCTGCATCAAACCAGTCTCAGGACTGAAGACCACAACAACAACATTAAATAATAAGGTTATTTTCTCTGCAAAAGTCAGCACGACATTCTGACTTGGAGCAATATCACTTCCAGGGTTGCAGTTAAATACGTCTTATCGAACTAAGAGCATCGACGAAGTGTCTTGTCAGTGAGTAGTAGTTAGTGCTGCCCAGAAACCCGCACCAACGTTGGATTTTATTGTTCAGTTGCCTCAAAAGTTAATGTAACCTAAAACGATGTACATCGGGGATCCCACATCACACGTGTTGATCAGTTGTATTAACATAAATTAACTGTACAATTTAGTCTTTTGTCATATCTTATGTTACTGGAACACATAACCTGTTTCGACTCCAGCGGTGTTGAACCAAGTGTGTGACATCTCTTAAGGACTGAATTAGTGAGAAGATTTCTAATAGTATGTGTTTAATCTTACAACTGCTGGCTTATCATTCGTTCAATCCTCATGAGAGCCAGAGAACTCGTATTTGCCTCGAATCTTTTATTCTCAAGAAACTTCCTAGAATAACGATATACAAAGAGCATATTTTTCTTAGAAAAGTCGTGCTACTTTCCACTGCAGATGGCTGCAAAAAATCAGAAATGAGGTGAGGCACGAATATCGGAAACCATGAAACTATAGCGATGTGTGTTTTGAAAAAGATTACAGAATCCCATCTCCAGAGGAAACCGAAAATGACAACTGAGTGTATTACCGGAAGATAGGAAACAACTCGTACAACACTGTGACCGAGTAAAACACTACTGGAAAAAACTACTGGAAACTACTGGAAAAAATAACTGAATCATAAACAGTTACAGTATTTTCCAGGACCATGAAAGGCCCAAATCGAAAAACAAAGAAACAGTGAAATAAATGGCATCGTAGGTTTTAATTTCCTCCCTCCCCTTACCTTGTTTTCCTGCAACAGTTTTTTAATCTATTAAAGGCGCGGCCCATTTGACCAGATACAGTTCTGACGTAGTGAGATCAGTAAAAAATATAAAACAATATTATGTAAAACTAAATTACATAATGATGATCAAGAAATAATGTGAATAATGAAACTAAGAAGAATGAGTAATTTAGTGTGACTGCACCACTACAATAAGATACTATTTTTAATATAAAACCTACTGTACAATGTGTAATCGGTATACGTGCAGATATTGTTATCGTGATTGATCAGTGCACTGACAACATTACAATAGTTGTTACTTCATTTTCAGAGTAACAGTTATAGCTGTTCGGAGAAGCATGTTTTTGGGGTAGTTAGTGCTCCAAGTAAATGTAGCAAGAGCAAGCCATTGATGCTTATTCTCCCCTGGGCAACAGGTCAAGTGTTGAGTCGACGTGCTGACGCAAAACGGTTAGCCTGTACTGACAGGTGTAGTTCACTTAAATGTGCAGCTACCACCGTACAGAAGACATCAAACATCAGGTTGTAAATTACGTGACATGTTTGTGGAAAGACTGCTCGAGAGGGGGAAAAAAAGCACTGATCTGTGCGCATATGAAGGTGCCACATACAGAACATCTGCACTTTATACTGGTTACACCCTGTACAGGGCGTTGAAAAATTAAATTCGTAACAGACAGATGTTAAGAGGAAACCAACAAAACGTGTATTTCGTGAAGCAACCAGGTGTCGGTAATTCATTGCGTGGGCACTAAGCATGCTAAGCACCCTCATGGAGCTGGAAATAAAACAGAACACTCCACACTGAATGTGGGATGCTCTGCTACTTAGACACCAGCACTGCACTGACGTTAATGGCGCTCATTTTGAGCGGCTGTTGGAAAACTGATCAGATTAAGAAAGGACTGAGAAACATTTAACATTGTTTTACTTTTATTCACACCTAATGGGCCCCCTGGATATTCCTTACTGCCGCATTTCCAACACTGTTGCTTAGCGAAAAATATTTGCCGTCTCCATCTTATCTATCAGTTTGTGCATTCAATCATTGAATAACATGTATGTACAGAAAACTTGCTTATCAATTATGTGAAGGTACCTTCTAGAGATATGAATGAAATAGCAAAGATCCGTTCCTATATTTATTTGCCAAGAGTTACTGTAGGAGAAAATCAGTGATGTTCAAAATAATTCTACAGGATATTGAACTGCTCACATTCTGTTAATAAGTGTATTAATTTTAATAAATGTCTGATTTTATCACTACTTATGTGACTTGCTCATAGTCTGTTGACAGTACCAGTTTCTTCTCTCATGAGCTCAGAGGTGAGAAACCTTAGGTGGTGTGGAATGGGTTGCTGTATAGCCCAGTGCAATGCAAGTCGAGTGGCTAGGGCCTCCCGTCGGGTACACCGTTCGCCGGGTGCAAGTCTTTCGATTTGACGTCACTTCGGCGACTTGCGCGTCGATAAGGGTGAAATGGTGATTAATAGGACAACGCAACACCCAGTCCCTGAGCGGAGAATATCTCCGACCCAGCCATGATTCGAACTCTGGCCCTTAGGAGTGACATTCCGTCGCGCTGACCACTCAGCGACCGGGCGCGGATACAGCTCAGTGACATGTGCCTTTAATGTTACCGTCCAAGTACATTAACATTGTCCTTTCTATTTATGAAAACCATTATACGGGAATTGTCTATCGGTAGGAAGTAAATGACGCGCAGTTTCCGCCATTCGATTTGCGCGTTCAGTGACATCTTACTTTTTGTACTTATGTGGCCTCTAGCTGCCCAGGCGATTAGACGATTAGATTGTTATGTAATGCATTTGTAATTACATAGTGATTTTTGATTTTAATAAATTTTTGACACATTTAACCACTTCTTAGTTCCATATTACCGTTCAAAATAATACACAGACCCGACATATAAACTTTTTTATTCTAATGTTGAGGACATAACAAGCAGCCATATTTCACTCGAGTGAGTTTTATGGTGTTCATTATTGTAAATAAAACAAACTGGGGGAGAGATTAGCATTGTACACTAATAATCGGTTATAAATGAGTGTAGATGGTTTCTTCTTCTGGCACCAACTGATGGTATGCATCTGTGGAGACAATGCAGTAGTGCGATTGCTGTGGGTCTGTGACTTAACATTTGGTAATTTAGAGATGAATGTCCGTCTCTTTCAAGTAGCTTGCGATGTGGACATAGCTTCTGGCTGTAGGGCAAGGTTCGTTAAGGTCATTGCCCCCTTACACTGACACGGCACGATATGCATACCAGGTGGGGCAGTCAGAGCATAAATACACTCCTGGAAATTGAAATAAGAACACCGTGAATTAATTGTCCCAGGAAGGGGAAACTTTATTGACACATTCCTGGGGTCAGATACATCACATGATCACACTAACAGAACCACAGGCACATAGGCACAGGCAACAGAGCATGCACAATGTCGGCACTAGTACAGTGTATATCCACCTTTCGCAGCAATGCAGGCTGCTATTCTCCCATGGAGACGATCGTAGAGATGTTGGATGTAGTCCTGTGGAACGGCTCGCCATGCCATTTCCACCTGGCGCCTCAGTTGGACCAGCGTTCGTGCTGGACGTGCAGACCGCGTGAGACGACGCTTCATCCAGTCCCAAACATGCTCAATGGGGGACAGATCCGGAGATCTTGCTGGCCAGGGTAGTTGACTTACACCTTCTAGAGCACGTTGGGTGGCACGGGATACATGCGGACGTGCATTGTCCTGTTGGAACAGCAAGTTCCCTTGCCGGTCTAGGAATGGTAGAACGATGGGTTCGATGACGGTTTGGATGTACCGTGCACTATTCAGTGTCCGCTCGACGATCACCAGAGGTGTACGGCCAGTGTAGGAGATCGCTCCCCACACCATGATGCCGGGTGTTGGCCCTGTGTGCCTCGGTCGTATGCAGTCCTGATTGTGGCGCTCACCTGCACGGCGCCAAACACGCATACGACCATCATTGGCACCAAGGCAGAAGCGACTCTCATCGCTGAAGACGACACGTCTCCATTCGTCCCTCCATTCACGCCTGTCGCGACACCACTGGAGGCGGGCAGCACGATGTTGGAGCATGAGCGGAAGACGGCCTAATGGTGTGCGGGACCGTAGCCCAGTTTCATGGAGACGGTTGCGAATGGTCCTCGCCGATACCCCAGGAGCAACAGTGTCCCTAATTTGCTGGGAAGTGGCTGTGCGGTCCCCTACGGCATTGCGTAGAATCCTACGGTCTTGGCGTGCATCCGCGCGTCGCTGCGGTCCGGTCCCAGGTCGACGGGCACGTGCACCTTCCGCCGACCACTGGCGACAACATCGATGTACTGTGGAGACCTCACGCCCCACGTGTTGAGCAATTCGGCGGTACGTCCACCCGGCCTCCCGCATGCCCACTATACGCCCTCGCTCAAAGTCCGTCAACTGCACGTACGGTTCACGTCCACGCTGTCGCGGCATGCTACCAGTGTTAAAGACTGCGATGGAGCTCCGTATGCCACGGTAAACTGGCTGACACTGACGGCGGCGGTGCACAAACGCTGCGCAGCTAGCGCCATTCGACGGCCAACACCGCGGTTCCTGGTGTGTCCGCTGTGCCGTGCGTGTTTTCATTGCTTGTACAGCCCTCTCGCAGTGTCCGGAGCAAGTATGGTGGGTCTGACACACCGGTGTCAATGTGTTCTTTTTTCCATTTCCAGGAGTGTATCTACGGAGTGAGTATAGCCTACTGCGCATGTTCTCAACATCAAACCGAGATTGTCACATGTACATGTATTCACATGTTTTTACATACGTCCCTACACCTTTTAGTAGTAATAATAGCCATGGTGCAGTGTTGTTGTTGCTACGTACGTTAACAGAAGTACGTGAAAGGAGGACCAGTTACTTTTCATAGATATGTACAGACATTTCCTAATAGTGAATATCTTTTTGATGTGAGGCGCATTATATATTTAAAAATATCGAGAGACGGTATTATAATGTCTTGTATTGTAGAGCAAATTTCTGCGCCTTTTCTTTTTTGCCCAAGTGTTTTCAAAAGAAATGCTAGATAAATTTGCAAGCGCGTTTAAGTTGGCAGTCAGCGTTTACGTATTCGTGATATGTTCATCTGCAAATGTAATTTATATAAGACAGTGTGATTAATTTCGTACAGCTTATTCCATTGCTACAAATGAGTTTTTTACCCTTTCTGTGTTGCATCGGCGCCCAATACAGTGTGATTGTAACGTAAATAATTGGAACGAAGATTCGACAATATGAATAAAACAATAGAAAACCTAATACAATATTGTTGGCTGTCAAACTGAGCTATGGTACTGTGGCGAAAAAGCACAACAGCCTTGCTCTTCACAGCTTTAAAACTATTTCAGTTCCAGGTTTAAACTGTTAAGATGCCTATAAAACGCATTTACAAAGTTTCAGGATACTTCTGAAGATGGTCTATCTGTTATAGCGAAGTAATAACGCTAAGCTCTATACGGGCTAACATGCGCCGTCCCAGTACCACGTGACTTTAGCAGCAGGCGATGTTGCAGACATATTTCTCGTTCTGCGCATCCGAATGCTCACTCCATAGATATTTATACTCTATGGGAGCAGCTGATGTAGTTGCTTTGCTCCGTAGACTAACCAACGTATCGCCTGCGGCAGCGTTGACTGATGACGTGTGCCGCAGCTTTAGACGGGCATAAACGCCGGGATCGTAGATGGCCCTATTAGCTGCAGCGCCTGTGATACTGAAGTAATAATACTGCCACAGCGTATAAAACGTGTTGTCCATAAAATCCTGTCTACCATCACGACATGGGGGCAGTATCCTGGCTTGCGTTACGCGGCGCCCATCACAGCCAATTGGCCGACACTCATACGCTCTGCTGTTGCCGCCGCCTCTGACGACGACGCCCACGCCTCGCTCGCTGCCGCCACGCGTTTATTTAACTCTGAGTCTCGTAGGTTCTGCGGCAGCCCCTGCTCTCGCTAAGTAACCAACTCACACAGCGCTCGGAAAACTATCTCAAAGAGATGAAGACAGCGGTCGTGAGAGGAAAAGTTTTGTCAAGTCCCCAGAATTTTTCACCGCCATCCATCTTACATTAAGTGACGAGATCAGGCGGACCGTAAGTGAGGAAGTGCTTGGTGATCCAACATGTGCTAGTTTATTTAACTGACGTTAAGAAAATGCAGGCTACCTTTCAGAAGTCCCTGCAAGAACAGTTTTGGCAGGTATAATGCAGAGCCTGCAGCACAGGCGCATTGTGGGAGATTTTCATCGTTTTCTTGGTCTCTGCGCGCTGAGTATTTGTTCTAGAGAAGAAAATCTGGAGATCACCTTCTGTGGGTAATTTAATGTAGTTTAATTTTGTTCAAATGGTTCTGAGCTCTATGGGACTTAACTTTTGAGGTCATCAGTCCCCTAGACTTAAAACTACTTAAACCGAACTAACCTAAGGACGTCACACACATCCATGCCCGAGACAGGATTCGAACCTGCGACCGTAGCAGCAGCGCGGTTCCAGACTGAAGCGCCTAGAACCGCACAGCCACCGCGGCCGACCGTTTAATTTTGTATTGGGATATGTCTCCGCTAGGGGCCACAGTTTCGAGTTAATCAAGACAAACATACAGAAGTAGCCGTCAAACGCACCCCCATCACCACACTCGTTCCCCACCGGCCAAGATTTTTAGTACACTCCTGGAAATGGAAAAAAGAACACATTGACACCGGTGTGTCAGACCCACCATACTTGCTCCGGACACTGCGAGAGGGCTGTACAAGCAATGATCACACGCACGGCACAGCGGACAAACCAGGAACCGCGGTGTTGGCCGTCGAATGGCGCTAGCTGCGCAGCATTTGTGCACCGCCGCCGTCAGTGTCAGCCAGTTTGCCGTGGCATACGGAGCTCCATCGCAGTCTTTAACACTGGTAGCATGCCGCGACAGCGTGGACGTGAACCGTATGTGCAGTTGACGGACTTTGAGCGAGGGCGTATAGTGGGCATGCGGGAGGCCAGGTGGACGTACCGCCGAATTGCTCAACACGTGGGGCGTGAGGTCTCCACAGTACATCGATGTTGTCGCCAGTGGTCGACGGAAGGTGCACATGCCCGTCGACCTGGGACCGGACCGCAGCGACGCACAGATGCACGCCAAGACCGTAGGATCCTACGCAGTGCCGTAGGGGACCGCACCGCCACTTCCCAGCAAATTAGGGACACTGTTGCTCCTGGGGTATCGGCGAGGACATTCGCAACAGTCTCCATGAAGCTGGGCCACGGTCCCGCACACCGTTAGGCCGTCTTCCGCTCACGCCCCAACATCGTGCAGCCCGCCTCCAGTGGTGTCGCGACAGGCGTGAATGGAGGGACGAATGGAGACGTGTCGTCTTCAGCGATGAGAGTCGCTTCTGCCTTGGTGCCAATGATGGTCGTATGCGTGTTTGGCGCCGTGCAGGTGAACGCGACAATCAGGACTGCATACGACCGAGGCACACAGGGCCAACACCCGGCATCATTGTGTTGGGAGCGATCTCCTACACTGGCCGTACACCTCTGGTGATCGTCGAGGGGACACTGAATAGTGCACGGTACATCCAAACCGTCATCGAACCCATCGTTCTACCATTCCTAGACCGGCAAGGGAACTTGCTGTTCCAACAGGACAATGCACGTCCGCATGTATCCCGTGCCACACAACGTGCTCTAGAAGGTGTAAGTCAACTACCCTGGCCAGCAAGATCTCCGGATCTGTCCCCCATTGAGCATGTTTGGGACTGGATGAAGCGTCGTCTCACGCGGTCTGCACGTCCAGCACGAACGCTGGTCCAACTGAGGCGCCAGGTGGAAATGACATGGCAAGCCGTTCCACAGGACTACATCCAGCATCTCTACGATCGTCTCCATCGGAGAATAGCAGCCTGCATTGCTGCGAAAGGTGGATGTACACTGTACTATTGCCGACATTGTGCATGCTCTGTTGCCTGTGTCTATGTGCCTGTGGTTCTGTCAGTGTGATCATGTGATGTATCTGACCCCAGGAATGTGTCAAAGTTTCCCCTTCCTGGGACAATGAATTCACGGTGTTCTTATTTCAATTTCCAGGAGTGTCTTTTGTGCATACCACTCACTCCTACTGTTACACAAAAACCTGCGACCACGCAAATTGTTTCCAATATTCGACCATTTTTGGTATTCATTGACTGGGCTACTACTACGCAACCGACTTAGTCGCGCACTTACTAACTGTAAAATTGACATTTGCGTAAATTTTCCTCTATAGTTTTGTGAATTTCAACATTATAAAAGGAGAAGCTACAGCCGTAATTTTTCCCGAGGGCATGCAGCTTTACATCAACAAAAGAAAAACGAGGGTGACGGAATGTAGTCGAATTAAATCGGGTGTTGCTGAGGGTATTAGATCAGGAAGTGAGACACTTAAAGTAGTAAAGGAGTTTTGCTATTTGGGGAGCAAAATAACTGACGATGGTCGAAGTAGGGAGGATATAAAATGTAGACTGGCAATGGCAAGGAAAGCGCTTCTGAAGAAGAGAAATTTGTTAACATTGAGTATAGTTTTAAGTGTCAGAAAGTCGTTTCTGAAAGTATTTGTATGGAGTGTAGCCATGTATGGAAGTGAAACGTGGACGATAAATAGTTTGGACAAGAAGAGAATAGAAGCTTTTGAAATGTAGTGCTACAGAAGAATGCTGAAGATTAGATGGGTAGATCACATAACTAATGAGGAGGTATTGAATAGAATTGGCGAGAAGAGGAGTTTGTGGCACAACTTGACGAGAAGAAGAGACCGGTTGGTAGGATATGTTCTGAGGCATCAAGGGGTCACCAATTTAGTACTGGAGGGAAGCGTGGAGGTTAAAAATCGCAGAGGGAGACCAAGAGATGAATACACTAAGCAGATTTAGAAGGATGTAGGTTGCAGTAGGTACTGGGAGATGAAGCTTGCACAGGATAGAGCAGCATGGAGAGCTGCAGCTAACCAGTCTCTGGACTGAAGACAACTACAACTACAACAACAACAACATTAACAAATCCTTTTGTTTCTCCCACTTTCGTACTAAGAGACTACTCTGCTTGTAGATGTTAAGATCGAATTGCCAACTTCATTAGCTATTCACAACGTTTACAAAACTGGTGTAATGACCCGATCAGTGGGGCTTGAAAGTCACGTTTACCGTTTTTCTTGAATGACTCTAAAAAAACCGCTACCACTAGCGCAAACGTATTCCAGCACAAAAGTAAACAACAATTCCTACAAAGAAGGCCATATTAATTATATTTCTCTAAAGCGAACAGTCTGCGCGCAGAGAGCGGAGTAATGTTGAACATTGCGTGCACTGCGTGCTTTATGTAAGCCAGTTTCTGGTAGTTTCTCGACTTTATGGACCGCAGCTGTTCTATATCAATAAGTTCGCCTCGGCTTCCTCTACACCCCTCTGATACGTTGTAAATAATTATCGTTTACACACTGTATACTAAAAAACCACCTTGCGATGTGTGGCAGAAAGTACTTCTCAACTATACGCTTTCCTCCCCTTTTCTGCTCTATTCGCATGTTTCTCGGAAAAAGCGACTGACAATAATGGTTTGAATAATTAAGTACTACCCAAGTTACCTTTTTTCCATACCTAGAACGGCGTTTCGGGAATTTGCTCCCAATTTTCTAGTGCTGTGGTATGCTGCACGGCGTTTAATACCCATCAGCCCCCTGAGCGTAGCGATTTACGACTTGGGGCTGAGGACCTGTTGCCGTGGCCTCTGCCACGGCACGCCGGATTCCGGCGAAGAGAAATGGCCGGTGCGGAGCATCCGTCCACAGTACACGCTACGGCGGCCGCCGTGTACCGACCCACACCGCAGTTCTGTTCGCTACATCCTGTTCCTCAGACCGCAACCGAAACACAACAGCACTACTGGTTCTATTAAGACCGCTGTGTCTTGGATCTTGGATATTTTCCTTCCTCTGTCGTCAAGTGATCTGTGGAAGAATCTTAAATTTTGCTTCCATACTGTCAGTTGAGGATTAACGTGAGGTGAACTTCCAGCACGCTACAGAGTTGCGTTGGCATTAATCACGTGGTTTAACGATCGTGTAGGGAGACTAACTATACACCACATTCACTCCGCTCCTTCCACTCAAGTTTGGTACAAGCCGCCGCCGTTTACAATGTCTCGATATTTACCATGGGTATCTACTAAGAACACTCGAGGACAATCTCTCTTTTGTTTTGGCAAATGCCTATTTGCAATGTGTAGATCAAGTGAGCTGGCTCTGAGCACTATGGGACTTAACATCTGAGGTCATCAATCCCCTAGAACTTAGAACTACGTAAACCTAAGGACATCACACACATCCATGCCCGAGGCAGGATTCGCACCTGCGACCGTAGCGGCGGCGCGGTTCCAGACTGTAGCGTCTAGAACCGCTCGGCCACCTGGGCCGGCTCAACGCTGCTGGCGGTCGCAGACAGGCAGCGCGCCAAATGAGACGAGAAGGAGCGACTTGGCACGGAATACGTTGCGAACACATGTGCTTCCTAACTACCGGTTTCTCTCGTTACTGTCTGTTGCTATACAGAAAACCAGAGAGCATTCTACGTTGTCACTGTGCTAATGCAGCCCGGGACTGCACTACTTCGAAATGGTCTTGGAACGACAGCGTTTTATGTTCCACGGCCCTAAAACAATTTTTCTGTGCTTTGAGAGTAAACAGACGGCCACTTTTAGTGTCTTCTAACACGTTAGACCGATCAGGCTACAGGCTGATAGAGGTGCTACAGATTCAGTTTCGGTAATGCAATGGTAAACAGCACCTAAGCTTGGATGACTCGACAGTCTTCTGTTTGGAAACGCGTTCTCATACAGCCATGCAGCCTCTCGTCGACAAGTTGAGTCCGTGAAGAGACCGATTTTTTATCGACAGCATCGTGCAATTATTTAATAAAATGAATTTTTGGTATTGGCTACAAACGCCAGCTGTATTTTACACTGATATCCATTGAGCGCAGCTTTCATTAGTATCACAAAAACTGATAGTTTCCGCACATAAGTTTATGTGGTCTATTCTTACTGTTTTGATTCGAGGAAATGGCCTCACAGTGTGTTTTTAGTAGCTCTTGTGTATCCTGAGACGCACATTTCACACTGGGCTTAACACACTCATGCACATATACTTTTATACTCCGCAAGCCACCCAACGGTTTGTGGCGGAGGGCATTTTACGTGCCACTCATTACCTCCCTTACCTGTTCCAATCGCGTTGTTGGACTAAATTTTCTAAGGACTCTCCCAATGAACTCAACCTGGCACCCGCCTTGCCAACAATTAATTTTATATTATCATTCCACTTCAAATCGTTCCGTACGCATACTCCCAGATATTTTGCAGAAGTAACTGCTACCAGAGTTTGTTCCGCTATCATGTAAGCATACAATAAAGGATCTTTCTTTATATGTATTCGCAATACATTACATTTGTCTATGTTAAGGGTCAGTTGCCACTTCCTGCACCAAGTGCCTATCCGCTGCATATATTTCTGCATTTCGCTGCATCTTTCTAATGCTGCAACTCCTCTGTATACTACAGCATCATCCGTGAAAAGCCGCATGGAACTTTCGACACTATCTAGTAGGTCATTTATATATATCGTGAAAAGCAATGGTCCCATAACACTCCCTGTGGCACGCCAGAGGTTAATTCGTCTGTAGACGTGCCTCCATTGAGAACAACATACTGTGTTCTGTTCGCTAAAAACTCTTCAATCCAGCCACACAGCTGGTCTGATATTCCGTAGGCTCTTACTTTGTTTATCAGGCGACAGTCCGGAACTGTATCGAACGCGCTCTGGAAGTCAAGGAAAATGGCATCTACCTGGGAGCCTGTATCTAATATTTTCTGGATCTCATGAGGGCAACTACAGAAGTTGGCCACAGTGTAGCTCTGTCCTCTCACCGTACCAAATCTTCGCAACGCAGCGCGTAGTGTTGCTAGTTGACGGGTAACTAGGAGACGAAACGTTAGGATAGCTTGATCTTCCGCCGTTTGGTCTTACGTTCACACGCCTCTGCCGCTCACCTGTGTAGGCAACGAATGACGCATCGGTTTCGTAACTGTGTGGGTCTCAGCACGTCAACAGTCCGGCGTTCCCCTGTGTCAGCCACACCTCGCTACTGACGCATGCGCGGGCACCTCGTGCGCTGTCCACGAGACGTCACGCTTCTGCTGCTGGTAGAGAGTTCTGCTTCCTCAAGATAGGCCGCCGGATGGAAAGACTCACGAGCTATTATAAATGTTAAGCTAGTGGAATGTGCTACTGAAACACTAAGACCTGTAACAAAAAGATGTTGCTAGCGACCGATTGAATAATGGATAACTGAATTGTTGGAGGGAGGGAGAGAGAGAGTGAATGGGAGCGAGCGAGGACATTTCAGTGTGTCACGTGACTGTACTGCGTTCAGATCTGTTGTTAGCTGTCGGCAAGACAGCCGAATGCAGGATTGGCAAAAAACGCGATATCAGCTCATTTGATCACAGACGGACCGGCGGTGCGGACAGGAGCTAGAGAAGATCCAGAGGAGGACAGCATCTACATCTACATGGATACAATGCAAATCACATCCAAGTGCCTGGTAGAGGGTTTATCGAACCACTTTCACACTTCTCTATTATTCCAATCTCGTATAGCGCGCGGAAAGAAAAGTACGAACACCTGTGTCTTTCCGTGCGGGCTCCGATTTCCCTTATTTTATCATAGCGATCGTGTCTTCCTATTTAAGTCGGCGTCAACTAAGTATTTTCGCATTCGAAGGAGAAATCAGGCGATTGGAATTTAGTGAGAAGATTCCTCCTCAAAGAAAAAAGTCTTCGTTTTAATGATGTCCATCCCAAATCCTGTATATTTGAGTAACACTCTCTCCCCTATTTCGCGATAATACAAAACGTGCAGCCCATCTTTGAGCTTTTTCGATGTACTCCGTCAATCCTATCTGGTAAGGATCCAACACCGCGCAGGACGGAAAAGCGTATTGGGTAGGCAGTCTAGTTAGTAGATCTGTTACATTTTCTAAGTGTCCTGCCAATAAAATGCAGCTCTTGGTTAGCCTTCCTCACAATATTTTCTATGCATTCCTTCTAATTTAAGTTGTCGTAATTGTAATTCCTAGATATTTCATTGAATGTACGGCCTTTAGATTTGCCTTATTTCTTGTGTAACCCAAGTAAAACGGATTGCTTTTAGCACTTAAGTGGATGACTTCACTCTTTTCGCTATTGCCAGTTTTAGCACCATACAGATATCTTTTCTAAATCGTCTTGCAATTTGTTTTGACTTCGGATGACTTTACTAGTCGATAAACGACATCGTCATGTACAAGCAACCGAAGACAGCTGCTGTCTCCCAAACCGTTTATATGGAACAGCAAATAGCCTATACATTACTTTGGGTAACGCCAGAAATCAGTTCTGTTATACTCGATGACTTTCCGTCAAGTGCTACGAACTGTAACCTCTCCGACAGGAAATCACGAATCCAGTCATATAACTGGAACGATATTCCATAGGCATGCAATTTCACAAGCCGTTTGTGTGGTATAGTGTCATAAGCTTTCCACAAATCCAGAAATACGGAATCCATTTGACATCCCTTGTCAATAGCACTCAACACTTCGTACGAGTGAAGAACTGTGTATGTTTCACAAGAACGATGTTTTCTAAATCCGTGTTGGCTGTGTGTCAATAGACCGTTTTCTTGGAGGTAACTCATAATGTTCGAACACAATATATGTTCCACAATCCTGCTACATATCGACGTTAATAATATGGAACTGTAATCTAGCGGATTACTCTTCCAACCTTTCTTGAATATTGATGTGATCTGTGCAACTTTCCCGTCTTTCACTACGGGTTTTTCGGCGAGGGAATGGTTGTATTGATTTAAGTATGGAAAAGAGCCTAATTGGTATACAGTATAGAACTGTAGACATCCTTTTATTAAGTGATTTAAGTTGCTTCACTACCCCAACGCTATCTATTTCTATGTTAGTCATGATGGCAGCCGTTCTTGATTCGAATTCTGGAATATTTACTTCGTCTTCTTTGGTGAAGGAATTTCTGAAGCCTGTGTTTAGTAACTCTGCTTCGGCACCATTGTCTTCGGTATTATCTCCATTGCTATCGAACAGAGAAGGCATTGATTGTATCTTGACGCTAACATACTTCATATACGACTAGAATCTCTCTGGATCTTCTGCCAGGTTTCGAGACAAAGTTTTACTTGAACGTATTACTCTTGTGAATTGTTTCTAAAACTACAGACAAAATTAGTAACACATAATTCGTCTGTAAGTGGTGGAATACCTTCTAAGAAAGACAAAAGGCTTACTAAGTATAATCCGAATGCTAAGTATAATCCGAACAGGGAAAATTCCTAGCTAAGACAAGTAAAAGAAAACGCGTACAAGACGTATTGTCGCCTGTACAATAAGTATTTCTCGTGTACACATTGAGGCGTTGCTGACGTAAAAGAAAACCCTTCTGCATAGTTCGCAGGAGAGCTTGTATGAAGTTTGGAAGGTAGGGGACGAGGTACTGGCGGAAGTAAAGCTGTGAGGACGGGTCGTGAGTCGTACTTGGGTAGCTCAGTCGGTGGATCACTTACCCCGCGAAAGGCATAGGTTGCGAGTTCGAGTCTCGGTTCGGCACACAGTTTTAATCTACAAGGACATTTCCTATCAGCGCACACTCAGCTGCAGAGTGGAAATTTCATTCTGTAATCTCATCTAAATGTCACGACTTGTTAGCAATGGAGCATCAAGTATCTTATGCAAATATTTCTCTAAGTCTGCACCACCTCCCTCGGAAACAGACACGATTACTGTTGGAGAAGTCTGATCTGTGTATCACACGATAAAGCATCCTCTTCGTTTCAATAGCATGGATTGTTCACACAAATTATTACCATATATCTACAGTGATTCTAAAATCGCTCGAAGTTTTATCTGCGGAAGAACAAAAGCGGAAGCTATTGTTTGCTAACTATTGGTCAAACAATCTGTTAAAAATATTTTAAAGACTAACCAAGGAAAAAGTTACTTTTCTGTAGCAACAGACGCAAGTAATAAATAAATAGAAAAAAGTTTCCAATATGCTTACGATCCCTTAATTGTAATACTGAGGGCTGTAAACCGTCTACAGGAATTTGTTTAACGTAACTAAAAATGTGCCTATCGAAGAACGGATTTTCTTTAAAGTTTCGACACTCACCGTCGATAACACTGATGTAAAATTCGGCAGAAACCATTCCATTTATTCACTATTTTTAGCTGAAAATGATAAAATTGTCAAATCTGATCGCCCCTTACATATTCTCCGCAATGCTGCAATACACAGTACTGATGGACTGGAAGTGGACGTGGAAAGTTTCATACTGACACACTGAGGTAGATCTGCGAAACGAAGAACGGACTTGCAACACCAATCAATGAGATGCAGAGGGAATAAATAATAAAACATGTTGCCACGAAATTTTTATCTCTTGTTCCTGCTATCGAAAGAATATCAAAATTATGGCCTACACTAAAATTTCATTTTCTAGAATTCCGCAATGTATGTCTTCGTCTGTTGGAAAAGATAATCATATGTGAATACGAAGAGAAACTTTTGTGTATGTGTCGTCTCTGCATAACGTAATGTTTTCGGTAGCAACAACAGTGAAGAAGGATGAATCATTCTCTGTCAGTTGTTGAGATGCATGCTGACATACACGGGATTTGCGAGAAGTTTGCTCAAAGAATAAAAGACAACTATTTCGGAAGTACGACAAGAGAAATAATGGGTGAATTAAGCACTAACGCAAAGGAATCTATTCCAAACTACTATCTACACTTCTACATCCCTTCCAAGACGCTGTATTTAAACTTAAAATCGCCAATAAATTTTCGTGAAGCTGCGGAACTCTTACGGATCGATCAACTCAACATGGACTCCATATATGAAGAATTTCAAATAATTAAAAGAAACCTGGGCATGACAGTCTTTTGAAGACAAAATTAATGGTGTGACTGAGAAATGGGAGAATATCCTCGGAGGGTTTTCTAAAAGGGGAATCCCTAACATTTTCCACGTCTTCTCGTTCATCTTTAGTATTTCTAGTTCAAACTGCTGCGTAGATAGGTTTTTTTCATAGACGTCATTAAAATGAACTGACGTACAACTTTAAGTGTGCCTCGAATTTGATAAAAAGTGAATTAATGACCATTTTCAACTATGATTATAGCTGTGCTGATTTTTTTTAGATACGTAAAATCAGACAAACGCGTGTTAAAATTTATTCTTTCTTCATTCCAACATAATAAAGACCAACAAATCACAAAAAAATTGTTTTCATTTGTATGGAGTAATACAGTGATATCCCGTTTTCCTTTTTTTTGCCCAACTGAACATTGGCCTCTACAGGGTAAAAAACCTCGGAACACAAAGTAGGAGGTATCCTATGAGCATTTTCCCCTCAGTGTAGCAGAGCGTGGGGCCAGTAGCTAGCTAGAGGCGATGCGCAATGAAGTGCGGACTTCAGCGAAATCTAATTGAAGTCACAACGTTACCGATATATTGGTTTGTTCTCCTATTGACTTTTATTCAATTTTCCTGTTTTATCTTCGCGGATAAACAGGCACGTGAAGCTGGCTACGGGACGATTCTACTGCCGCCAGTGTAGATACGATACGAGAAATCAAGTGCCGTACATAGGCACAACAGTCTATTGTTTTTCTCTCGTTCTGTTTCCGAGTGGAACAGGGAAGGAAATGCATACTTGTGCTACATGGTATCCTCCGAGATGCCCCATGATTTTTAGTTCAGTTATGTTGTAATGCATGCAGTGACACTGACGATCGGCACTTTGAACCCAAGCAATGATCTAAAAAACATTTCTTTCCTACGGGACCTAAACATTAGTTTCCTACCGCTAGTTCCAAATTTCGATGTATTCAGTTTAGGATCCTCTACCATCTACACTATTTTGACCCTGAAAGTTTGGAACTCACTATACGTTCTCCAGAGTTTCAGACAATTCTTTTTTTTTTCACTTCGTGCTGTGCGTCTGCCCTAAAGCTTAGATTGCAGTAAAACAGTGCAGTGGGCGTCGGCTTGTGTGCTACTGTTGGTTTGATTTGGCAGCCGCTGGAACTGGCGCCAGCGCGTTAACAATGAGTAGTTTGTAGACATTTCTCGGGAACAGCGGGACACTTTGGGCGCAGCCGTTTATGCGCGATAAATTACATGTTAACTGCCGCCACAAAAGCACGAATGAATGTTGACTTCCACGTGGTCGTCTGTAAAACGGGCACATATTGCGTCACTCGTGTTGAAGAACGCCAGGCAAGAATCACGTGTATGTTGCGAACGCGTTGCTCACGAAGCAGTTAATGATAGGTTCTTGTCGTCAACTCATGAAAAGGCACAACAGTTACTACATAGCTATGAAAAACAAGTTGCAAGCCTTAAGAAAAAGTCTAACTGTCAAACTTGGCAACCACGACCATTTGCTATGAACTTCCTACAAATCCCATTTATCTCCCCGAGGGTACGTTGTCTCCAGGCATTGGCAGTATTTTAGTTGCATCGGAGTCTTGTATGACTAATCTGCCGCACCGCCTGTTACCTTTATTAGAATGTCTTTTTATTTCACATTTTTCATTATTGTTGTGCAGCATTATTAAGATACAATTATACTCATAGAACAATGGTTGGTTGTTTAGCAACAGAAAAAAAAAACTAAAACAAAATAAAAGTAAGGCAACTTGCACATACAATGCAAGTTCCTTTATTTTCATTTTTATTCTGTAAATTAAAAACTAATGTGGTTCTTTGACGTTTGTATTTTAACGATAATACGAGCGGCATGTATTTTAGACATTACAAAACTGCTACATAATCTAACTCTACGCCTGTAAAAAATAAATAACAGGATACTGTAATCCATCTAACAATACCCAGCTCTCTCTCTTTTTTTTTTTTTTTTTACACTGAAGGCATTTTGATGCATTTAATGCCATACGTTTAAGTTTCCTCTGATTTGTTCTAGTTTTGTGTGCGTTCTGGGGGATTTATAGACAACTGGTCTTTCTGTCTGGAGAAAGTCTAGGGATGAGAAATAAGTAGATTTTTAAATAAATCTTAGTAAAAATTCCCAAAATGAGGACTGGCACGTTGGTACTTTCGTTCGTTTCTTACTGGAAAATCAGCGGCAAGCACGTCCCGAAACCGGCTGCTGTGGCCGAGCGGTTCTAGGCGCTTCAGTCCGAAACCGCGCGACTGCTACTGTCGCCGGTTCAAATCCTGCCTCGGGCATGGATGTCTGTGATATCCTTAGGTTAGTTAGGTTTAAATTGTTCTAAGTTCTAGGGGACTGATGAACTCAGATATTAAGTCCCATAGTGCTCAGAGCCATTTGAACCATTTTGAGCCACATTCCGACGCTCACGTATACCCAGTCACGCGACGTCTAAATAGGGTAGCCAGATTAAACTGACAAAATTACCCAACATTGCCTGGCGAAAGGGTTTGCTGAGCTGAGGGTTGAGACTGAACACAATAAACAGTTAGTAAACATCAAAAATTATCTTGTTAACAGAATCTTCCGTCGTTTCTTGGTAGAACAAAATTATAATAAATGAAAAGCACCAGTTTGCTTTTGTTCTAGAATAGCACTTTTAGCATATTAACCGGTTTTCGGCTAACAAGGCTATCTTCAGACATTTACTGAGCTTTACCACCAAAGCCAAAAACCGGTTAACACAATAAAAGTAATGTTGTAGAACAAAAGCAAACTGGCGCTTTTAATTTATTATTAAAAATTATGTCAGTGATGCTTATAGTTTTCAACAAACTTATATTACCTTAATTTTTTTGGTAAAATTGGTTGCCAACTGGAAACTTCAAATTACAACAAATGCATAATTCTGCTTTTACCATGTCGAGGCTGTTTCTTTCTAGAGTCTTCATGTAAATCGAGACTCTTTTCACATAGACACTGTTGCATGGAACCGCCATTATCTTTTTGATAATTTAGTGGTACGAATGGACTCCTAAAAATACTGAGCCACTCATAATGTACTTCAGCACCGAACACGCGGTTGAAATACCGAACAGTGCGATTAAAAATGGAATACCTGGCAACCGAGGTTCCAAATCGCCAATGTCCGCAGGGAGTTTTCTTTAATTTTCTTCATATTTTGTCTGGTAGTATTACCATTATAATTAAACTTTCAACAACTTTGCGTCTCCGATCGCTGGCTGCGAAATTAAACCTGATTGTAGGATTCTTTTATTGGCATTGCAAGCTACAAAATTAAGTATTAAGTTTATCAATATAATAACAGTCATTGGGATATGTAGTCTATAGGAGGAACTTCCTTAGTCGATCTACCATCTGTTTGCTTGTCCACCCTATCTCCGTACCTTAGCTTCACCTTCAGTGCGACCAAAAATTATGGGTTCCACTCGACCCTGTTGCCTGAGTCATTTCCTTGTTTTCTTGTTACTGCTGGTTGAGCAACCGTTCTGAATTAAAAGTCCATGTTTCACTGCAAGACGTCAAAATTGTAAGTGGACCGGTTGGAAGAAACTACGGGAAGCTATGCGATAGGAAATTTTGCTTAAAGACTGTGGTCTATCAAGAATATCTACATCTACATGACTACTCTGCAATTCACATTTAAGTACTTGGCAGAGGGTTCATCGAACCACAATCATACTATCTCTCTACTATTCCACTCCCGAACAGCGATCGGGAAAAACGAACACCTAAACCTTTCCGTTAGAGCTCTGATTTCTCTTATTTTATTTTGATGATCATTCCTACCTATGTAGGTTGGGCTCAACAAAATATTTTCGTATTCGGAAGAGAAAGTTGGTGACTGAAATTTCGTAAAAAGGTCTCGCCGCGACGAAAAACCTCTATGCTGTAATGACTTCCATCCCAACTCGTGTATCATATCTGCCACACTCTCTCCCCTATAACGCGATAATACAAAACGAGCTGCCCTTTTTTGCACCCTTTCGATGTCCTCCGTCAATCCCACCTGGTAAGGATCCCACACCGCGCAGCAATATTCTAACAGAGGACGAACGAGTGTAGTGTAAGCTGTCTCTTTAGTGGACTTGTTGCATCTTCTAAGTGTCCTGCCAATGAAACGCAGCCTTTGGCTCGCCTTCCCGACAATATTATCTATGTGGTCCTTCCAACTGAAGTTGTTCGTAATTTTAACACCCAGGTACTTAGTTGACTTGACAGCCTTGAGAATTGTACTATTTATCGAGTAATCGAATTCCAACGGATTTCTTTTGGAACTCATGTGGATCATCTCACACTTTTCGTTATTTAGCGTCAACTGCCACCTGACACACCATATAGCAATCTTTTCTAAATCGCTTTGCAGCTGATACTGGTCTTATGATGACCTTACTAGACGGTAAATTACAGCATCATCTGCGAACAGTCTAAGAGAACTGCTCAGATTGTCACCCAGGTCATTTATATAGATCAGGAACAGTAGAGGTCCCAGGACGCTTCCCTGGGGAACACCTGATATCACTTCAGTTTTACTCGATGATTTGCCGTCTATTACTACGAACTGCGACCTTCCTGACAGGAAATCACGAATCCAGTCGCACAACTGAGACGATACCCCATAGCTCCGTAGCTTGATTAGAAGTCGCTTGTGAGGAACGGTGTCAAAAGCTTTCCGGAAATCTAGAAATACGGAATCAACTTGAGATCCCCTGTCGATAGCGGCCATTACTTCGTGCGAATAAAGAGCTAGCTGCGTTGCACAAGAGCGATGTTTTCTGAAGCCATGCTGATTACGTATCAATAGATCGTTCCCTTCGAGGTGATTCATAATGTTTGAATACAGTATATGCTCCAAAACCCTACTGCAAACCGACGTCAATGATATAGGTCTGTAGTTAAATGGATTACTCCTAGTACCCTTCTTGAACACTGGTGCGACCTGCGCAATTTTCCAATCTGTAGGTACAGATCTATCGGTGAGCGAGCGGTTGTATATGAGTGCTAAGTAGGGAGCTATAGTATCAGCGTAATCTGAAAGGAACCTAATCGGTATACAATCTGGACCTGAAGACTTGCCGTGTCAAGCGATTTGAGTTGCTTCGCAACCCCTAAGGTATCTACTTCTAAGAAACTCATGCTAGCAGATGTTCGTGTTTCAAATTCTGGAATATTCCATTCGTCTTCCCTGGTGAAGGAATTTCGGAAAACTGCTATGAACTTAGGTTTGGCTTTCCTTAACCTATCTTCTGTGGTAAGTCGTAGAGTCAGTATTGCCTCACGAGTTCCTACATTTCTACACAATAAAAATTTATCTTCTCCAAAGTCAGCTTTTACCATTTTTTCCTTTCTTCTATAAATAATTTGTATAAAAGTTCTGCAAAGATGACCTTTTAAACTGGTGTTTCATGGTATTCACATCTGTCCGCATCTGACCCAATCACCTTTACGAAATGTTTGGTGCGTCAGTGATATGTACCAGCAGAAAAGCGAATGGAATAATGAATTGCGGATAGCGACTGCCGTAGTTTTTGCAAGAGCACCGTTTTAGGTGACACACCGTCGGAAGCCAACAGGGACGTTCTTTGTGGGCGCGAGCGCCGTCTAGGCAGACGGAACTGGGACGGCGTAATGGCATTTGCAGAGGCAGAGGCCGTCGCAGCGGCGCGTACGCCCGCACTTTTGCGGTATCCCGCCTGGCCAGCGGTCCAACGTAAAGGAACCACAGCCGTCCACTGCTGTATGACTAGAGCATAACGGGGAGTTTAAAAAAAGAGTCACCCGATTCAACAAGGCTATCGAAACAAGGCCCCCGGAGTAGACAACGTTCCATTAGAGCTACTGACGGCCTTTGGAGAGCCAGTCCTGACAAAACTACCATCTGGTGAGCAAGATGTATGAGACAGGCGAAATACCCTCCGGCTTCAAGAAGAATACAACAATTCCAATCCCAAAGAAAGCACGTGTTGACAGATGTGAAAATTACCGAACTATCAGTTTAATAAGCCACATCTGCAAAATACTAACGCGAATTCTTTACAGACGAATGGAAAAACTGATACAGGCCGACCTCGGGGCAGATAAGTTTGGATTCCGTAGAAATGTTGGAACACGTGAGGCAATACTGTCCCTATGACTTATCTTAGAAATAGATTAAGGAAAGATAAACCTACGTTTCTAGCATTTGTAGACCTGAAGAAAGCTTTTGACAATGTTGATTGGAATACTCGCTTTCAAATTCTGGAGGTGGCAGGGGTAAAATACAGGGAGCGAAAGGCTATTTACAATTTGTACAGAAACCAGATGGCAGTTACAAGAGTCGAGGGGCATGAAAGAGAAGCAGTGGTTGGGAAGCGAGTGAGACAGGGTTGTAGCCTATCCCCGATGTTATTCAAACTGTATATTGAGCAAGCAGTGAAGGAAACAAAATAAAAGTCCGGTGTAGGTATTAAAATCCCTGGAGAAGAAATAAAAGCTTTGAGGTTTGCCGATGACATTGTAATTCTGTCAGACAGCAAAGGAGTTGGAAGAGCAGTTGAACGGAATGGATAGTCTCTTGAAAGGAGGATATAAGATGAACAACAACAAAAGCAAAACGAGGATAATGAAATGTAGTCTAAGTCGGATGATGCTGAGGGAATTAGATTAGGAAATGAGAGACTTTAAGAGGTGAAGGAGTTTTGCTATTTGGGGAGCGAAGTAACTGATGATGGTCGAAGTAGAGAGGATATAAAATGTAGACTGTCAATGGCAAGGAAAGCGTCCCTGAAGAAGAGAAATTTTTTAACATCGAGTATAGATTTAAGTGCCAGGAAGTCGTTTCTGAAAGTATTTGGAGTGGAGCCATGTATGGAAGTGAAAGATATACGATAAATAGTTTAGACAAGAAGAGCATTGAAGCTTTCGAAATGTGGTGCTACAGAAGAATTCTGAAGATTAGATGGGTAGATCACATAACTAACGAGGAGGTATTGAATAGGATTGGGGAGAAGAGAAGTTTGTGGCACAACTTGACGAGAAGAAGGGATCGGTTGGTAGGACATGTTCTGAGGCATCAAGGGATCACCAATTTAGTATTGGAGGGCAGCGTGAAGGGTAAAAATCGTAGAGGGAGACCAAGAGATGAATACACTACGCAGATTCAGAAGGATGTCGACTGCAGTAGGTACTGGGAGATGAAGAAACTTGCACAGGATAGAGTAGCATGGAGAGCTGCATCAAACCAGTCTCAGGACTGAAGACCACCACAACAACATGGCAGTTTACTTTACTCGATGGATGACATGTCGGTTCGTCCGGGAAGAAGAATCATTCAGAAAATCTTCCTCTGCTATATCCTGAATAACTGAAATGCAAAATTCGAACTTCCCGTTATGATCACCGGGAAGCAATTACTACATTGACTGCAACTTAAAGGATTCATATGCATGCGTCGCTTCAGAACACACCACACCGTTGATTTCAGAAAGTGGAAATTCCTACGCCGCCTGTCTTGTGCGCTTAAAACGCTCACTGAGAAAATC
Source organism: Schistocerca gregaria (assembly GCF_023897955.1). Classification (NCBI taxonomy): domain Eukaryota; kingdom Metazoa; phylum Arthropoda; class Insecta; order Orthoptera; family Acrididae; genus Schistocerca; species Schistocerca gregaria. The sequence continues at coordinate 1,070,119,466 of NC_064920.1, read as the reverse complement.
TCTCTGATACGTTCCACATATTCATCAGGCGTGCGTGGCCGACCAGTGCTCTTCCATTTGCATATGCAGCCAACTTCCAAACATTTTGCATGCTTGTCATAAATCTGCTTATGTAGAGGTGGCTTCTTGCTTAATCGACGGCGGAGTGCATGTCGCACTTTAACAATGGATTGACTCGCTCAAATTCCAACACACGCAATGATTTCCCTTGCGCTGTACTCACTGTGGTGCTACAAACAAGCAACATCGCATTTGTGTCAAAATCATGAATCTTCCTCTGTCCATTGACATGTGTAATGTGTGTATCTTTTATAGTTTATTTGTATTAAATGATACCTGTTCTTTCTTTTTGAAATCCCCGATACTCTGGTAATATAGAATTATTCTTCTACAAGTAAGAACCTGGTAGTCCTATGTGTAAGTTAAAATCTACTCGAAGTTTCTATCTTCATGCATACAGAGGATATAGTGAAAACAAATTAATCATTTGAAACCCCCTGTACTGCCTGATGCGAAGGCCCATTTCCTTACTAGGACCTTGCAAGTAAAAGTGTTGCCTGAGACAGGATTTTATTTTCAATTTGATAATACGGTATGAAAGGAAGTATCGTGACCTGATGAATAACATGGCAAATAACAGAGTCTGTAGCATTAAAATTGGTTATCATCAACATCTTTATTATCTTCACATTCTCTTTCACGTTCGGAACACTTTGTGAGACGACGACGTAGTGAGAGCCTGATTTCTCTTTGTTCCTTTTCTGTGATGCAGAATCTCACATGGTAGAAATAGGCGCTCAAAACTGATGCACTTGGTACAGAAAAAACTAGCGCCTCAAAGCTTCGTTAATTCTGCTCTTTATCAACAGATTGTTCCAAAGTTTTCGCCCACATCAAAATTTAACACAACCGCCCTCATTCAAACTAAAATAAGTTTATGAAAATTATATTTGAATCACTGTAAAAAACTGTATTACCACCAAGCGTCTGCCATGTAAGCAGAAGGTCCGGGATTCGAGTCCCGGTCGTCGGAGCACACATTTTCAACAAGTCCCCAATGATGTTTATCAACGCCTGTTTGCAGCTAGGGTGTCAATTTAATTATTTCATTTTACAGAAGCTGCACGGTCATCAATTTTATCTGTTCTTTCGGGTACAGATACTACCTAAACACACAGTACACTAGTATTTTTAACGAAAAACTATTAAATGGACTTCAGTAATACTTTTACGTGTATTAAGCTTTTACGTGTATTAAAATCAGCAACGATCTTAGAAGAGTGGAATTATTTTTCGCGTGTATCTGTGGAGGTATAAGCTTTTAAATGTAGATCTGTGTAGCCCAAGAGACAAGTTATCATTTTTCTACATTTTATATAAAATTTTAATTAAAATTATGCATTTATTATTGGTTTTTCCCTTTTCATTACTTAAAAAAATATTGATCAATGTTTGATGAAGTATGTGATTACGAACGTTTGTGTGTTTCGAAGGACAACAAATTTATTTTACCATTGTATCTTAGGGTATTAAGTAATTATCTGGAAAAGGGAGATAAATTAATCATCTTCGTTAGCGGAAATGTGAAGGTAAAAATAGTAAGGTACCGCATAGAGTATTTAAAGAAATTATTCCATATTTCTAGACTTATTTTTAACACCATTTCTCACGATCGGATTCTTTTGAAATTCTGTGCTCATGGCTATTGTCACAGTTGTGCGATTGGGTTCGCGGTTTCCAGCCAGAAAGATCACAGTTCGTAGCAGTTGACGGAAAGTCTTCGAGTAAAACGGAAGTGGCATCTGGAGTTCCAAAAGGAAATTTTTTAAGTCCTCTACTGTTTCTGATCTATATGTACGTTTAGGAGTCATTCTGAGCAGCTTTAGATTGTTTGCAGATGACGACGTCGTTTACGGGCTATTAAAGTTATTAGAAGAACAAATTGCAAGACAAGACATCTGTATGGTGCAAAAAAAGACTAAATAATGAAAAGTATGGGGTTCTCCACATGAGTACCAAAACGAATTCTTTAATTTTCAGTTATACGATAAATCACAAATCTGAATGTGTCGATTCAGCTAAATATCTAGGTATTACGATTAGGAACAACTTAAACTGGAACCTTCACACACAAAATGTTACGGGGGAAGGTGAACCAAAGACTGGATTTTATCTGCAGAACAATTTGAAGGTGCTGCAGATTCACAAAATGACTTCCTACAATACGCTCATCCGTTCTCTTCTGGAGTATTGCTGCGCTCTATGGGATCCTACCAGTAAGATTGACGCAGGTGTCGAAAAGTTCAAAGGCTGAGATATCGAAACGTTTAAAGAAGGGCAGCTCGTTTTGCACCATTGTGAAAAGGGGTAAGTGTGTTCCGGATATGATACGCGAAAGGGAGGGGAAGTCATTAAAATAAAGGCGTATTTCGTTGCAGGGAGATCTTTTCACGAAATTTCGATCAGCAACTTTCTCATTCGGAAGAGAAAATATTTTGTTGACTCATCTGCAAAGGAAACAGCGACAATCATAATAAAATAAATCAGAGCTCGCACGGAAAGATTTAAGCGTTCGTTAATGCCGTGTGCTATCTTAAATGGAACAGTAGAGAAATAGCAGAATTTCCTCTATGAACCCTCAGCCAAGCATTGAAATGTGAACTACACCGTTATCGTGGAGATCTAGCAGTAGATGTAAACGCAGAAAGAGAATTGTAGATGAACCGTTCCAGACGGCTTAGGAGTGTGCAAGGGATCTGATGGCAACGTAGGATAAAAAAGTTGTATTAAGATAAAACGAGCGCTCGAAATCAAACGGTTACATTACTGTTTTACAGGCAAGTCGTCATGTATTTTTGATTAAGATATGTGAGTTACACACTGCTTTTATCAGGGAGATGATTCCAGAGTCAAGCTCTTTCTGCAGAAAATGTTTTCTAACAACAGGTTGACACGGGCGAAGAATCCGCGGCGGGCAGCATCAAACCACTCAAGACGGATGCCTAAAAGACTTCTTTGGTTCCAATTGCAAGCACTAAAAGATACATGCTACGTCACCGATCAGTGTAACAGTTCGCTTTCTACAGAGATAAAAATTAGCCTTTCCCAATTTCAGGACTGGAACTGAAATTGAATATATACAGGGTGACCTAAAAGTCTGTTCACATTTGAAAATGCACTAATTCACATAGCAATGTAGGTAGATATGTAAAAATTAATACACCTACCTAAAATGACATAGGGTTTTATTGAAACCAAGAACTACAGCATAGAGCGAGTTGGCGCACTGGTTAGCTCACTGGACTCGCATTCGGGAGGACGACGGTTCAGACCCGCGCCCGGCCATCTTGATTAAGGTTTTCCGTGATTTCCCTAAATCGCTTCTCACAAATGCCGGGATGGTTCCTTTGAAGGGGCACGGCCTACTTTCTTCCCCATAATTCCCTAATCCGGCGGGACCGGTGACCTTGCTGTTTAGTCTCCTCCCCAAACCAACCAACCAACCAAAATCGAGAGCAGTAACTGGCCAACAGATGGCATTGGACAGCAGCACGTCAGCGATGCCGCATGAGAAGCGTATGTAAACTGAGCTGCACTGAGAGAGGGACCATCCAGAACACAGATTCCTACACCTCCTTCCACTCCGCCGGTGTGCCTCAAGGTTCCGTCCTCTCCCCTTTCCTGTACCACTTGTATACGGCGGACATGCTGTCGCCTTCACCCCCATACACCTTCTCCAGTACGCCGATGACACCGCTTTCCTTGCTCTCGCCCCCACCCTGCAGCGCTCCCAACACCTTCTCCAGTCCCATCTTGACCGATTCACCACTTGGTGCAACCAGTGGTTGCTTAAGGTCAATCCTTCCAAAACCCAGGCAATCATTGTAGGCAAAACCACCCCTTCCTTCCGCCTCCTCGACTTCTACGTCACCGTCTATGGCCGTCCTATCGCCCTCACCCCCAAACTTAAGTACCTTGGCGTCACCCTTGACCTTCGCCTCTCCTGGACCCCCCATCTCCGGACAATCCAAGCCAATGCACGCTTCCGACTCCGTCTCCTCAAGCTCCTTTCTGGTCGTACATGGGGTCTGGACCCCTCCGCCATCCTCCACACCTATAAATCCCTCATCCGCCCTATCCTCTGCTACGCCCACCCTGCCTGGATATCCACTCCTCCTACCTTTTACAAATCCCTCCAAATACTCGAACGCCATGCTCTTCGCCTCACCTATCGCATCCTTCTCCCCTCCCCAACGCGGATCCTGTACGACCTTATTCCATTCCTCCACCTTTTCCACGAATGGATACGGATCCTCTACACCTCCCATAAACTCGATCCTCCTCCACCCGCTTGTCTCTCCCATCCTCTCCCGCTGCCGCGCCTGTATTTCCACGTTCCACCTGCTCTTCATCTCTCCACTCTCCTTACCCTCTCCCAAGGTGGCTTCCGCCAGCTGCTCCTCCCTGATGATGCCCTCCTCCCCTGAATCTACCCTTCCTACCAACTTTGGTACTCCCCTCCCTCTTCCTGTGTTTGTTCCTATGGGCACCCTCTCTTCCTGTCTCCTCCCTTTTTCCCCTCCTCCTCCCCCAGGCTTCTCCTACCCCCATACCTTCATTCCTCCCACCATCTCCTCTGCCATTGGCATCTTTGCTCTCCCCTCTCCCTCCCCAATCATCATCTTCCCCTCTTGGCAGGTCCTCGGACTCGCACACATTAAGTGGACATTCGCGCGCCTGAGATCATCGCTGTCAGTTTCTCGTGTATGTGCCATCGTGTTTGTGATTTAGTGTTTTTCGCCGCCACGCTCTTTCGTTCACTAGTACCGTCTAAGTCATCAGTGTCTGTGCGCAGTGCCGACATCTTTTCGTGTTTTTCGTCGAGTGTGAACGACTTCGTGTTTTTAATTTTTGTATCTACTGTTTTTTTTAACCACCAATCTGTTACTTTTCTGTCTTCATTTTCTCTTTTATTGTAATGCTTGTGGCTGAAGAGCGGAGTAGATTTATCCGCTGCCAGCCCACCTTTGTATGAGGTGGGGAAAGAAAGAAAGAAAGAAAGAAAGAAAGAAAGAAAGAAAGAAAGAAAGAAAGAGAGAAAGAAAGAAAGAAAGAAAGAGAGAGAGAGAGAGAGAGAGAGAGTCAGATCATCCCTAGCCTGACTCATTATAAACATCTGCTGGAAGTGTAAAATTTTCAAATGTTAATGGACTTTTGAGTCCATGTATACTATTCGGGAAAATGTACCCTGACAACCAATCCTCGCTACGAACTTCTAACGGTGATCTGACCTGGCGATTTAAGATTATTCACTCTCGTACCTTAATCTGCTATATATAGATCCGTAAAAACCTGCAACTTAAGTAACTCAGGGAATCTGGTGCCGCACATCCGCACACTGTACTCTTTTTCATGGACGGCGAAGACATTTACGCAAAGGTCAAAACTAGCCGGCAACGAGGCAAGGTGAAAAGCTTGGCAGCCGCTCTTCCACAGAGCAAATGCCAAACCTCGCGTTCCGACACAGAAAGGTGGCATCACGTCCAGCACAGGGAAAATGCCCTGACTACATTCGCCCACTGTTTATCAACTGGGGTACTCCCACACTTCAAGCGAGACAACAAGCAAATTTTGTTTGTTAAACATCTTAACCAGTCGGAAGTCTAAGCCGGGTCAATCGCTACTATACAACGAAGAAAACATTAGCGTCAAGAAGGGTTTTCACTTCTGCACGGATATGTTTCCTGCATGGTGTAGACAACATCCTATAGCGTAAAGAAATCTGATTTGTCTTTTACGCTGAGAACGTCACAGAGCCCCTATTGAGTATGTTTGGAACTTGCACAGGGCGTCCCTTTTATCTCGACCATCTCAAATAACTTTTTGTCGAGAGGCAAAACAAGCAATTTATCAAGCAAATGATGTTTAGCTACCAGGGAGATATTGCCCAGTATGACTGCTCTTCTTGTAAGTCTGTTCGTAACGAAGATACGAACAGCAGTATGTTTTTTTTTAAAATAAAACCATACCTTTTTTTTTTTAATTCGTCTTCCTCATCATCTCTTCAAAAACATTACGTATTCACGTGCACCTATCATTCACCCTACCAAGAAACACAAACGGGGAGTCTGAACGCCATTTTGTGGTACTGTTATGCTTTATGGGTACAACATTCAAAGGTGCTGAGACTGGCCTTGGGCAGTCACACACTTGTCCAAGCGTTGAATGAAAGGGTTCATCGCTGCTGCCAGAGTTGTACGTTATGTTCCTGGATGTTCTTTGGATTTGCCCAGAATATGGCGATAGATGACTGTCTTATTTATCACTCAAAAAAATTAAATTTTGTGCTTAAAATGTTCTCTGGAGTGTGTACTTCATTGCAGTGTTCATTCCGATTTCGCCAAAAACATCTTTATTGAGTTGCAAGGCGATTTGTGGAGAAAGTGTCTCCGAAAACCTTTCACTGAGAGAGAGGGAGGGGGGGGGGGGGGGGGGGAGGAGGAGGAGGAAGTTGTCGACATCGCGGCCAGCCTAACAGGCTGTATGGAAATTATGAACGTGCCAGAACTCGAGATCGGACCAGCCTGTTACAACTTTTGCAAAAAAAAAAAAAAAAAAAAAAAAAAAAAAAAAAAAAAAAAAAAAAAAAAAAAAAAGTGGAGGAAAAGTATCTAGCGCGCAGAGTGGATAATGATAGATGCCAAAGAGGCCCGCAAGGCCACCATGGCAACGAGGAAGACTGAGAAGAAAGGAAGATCCATTTGAATCTTGAACGATTGTTGTATGGTCTAGGGATCGGTACAACAAAAAATGTAAACCTAAACTTAACATGCAATTTTCTCAAACCCGTATTTCTCAAATTGGCGGGATAACTGAGAACGGTACATACGATTTTGATCGGAATTTGATGCCGGCATTGTAAATTAGATTCTCTATTAGCCGTCATCTTCAAAAGTCTGTTTTCGGTTCATATTTTTGTATCTACTTTGTGGGCGAATGAAATTTGTTTCAACACGCCATCGTTTTGTTAGAAATTAATATTTTTCAATTATCATACTTACATGCTGATAGAATATATATCCAAAATGATTTATACAAATTATTTTGTTATATATCCAATAAGAGGGCTTTAAGAATCCCCGCCTATGGCCAATGACCGACTGCAAGAGGGTCCTTCCATATGGTGCAACGGTTACAGAGAGCGACCGATATGGACAAAAATAATTTCTTAAAGACTAAAGTATAAGGAATAAAGCTATATCGTGAGATTTAGCATTACTTTTTGTATTACTTCAAAAAATCACGAGTATCACATTTTTCATGCATTCAAGGACAGCTATCCCCCACGAGACCGAATAGGCCAATCCACTGTGCCTCCACGACCAATCCACCTGTCAGAATGCTTCAGTTTTGAACACGTCGTGCGCGGAAGTCATTACGAGCTAGACATTCTTCATTTTGGTGCCAGAAAAGCCACCTGGCTCTTACTAGCACTTCATCCAGAAGAGGAGCTAGCAGTCACGTGAAAAAGTTGGTACGTGCCCTACCGTTCAAGTTACGATTGCCGGCCGCGGTGGTCTAGCGGTTCTAGGCGCTCAGTTCGGAGCCGCGCGACTGCTACGGTCGCAGGGTCGAATCCTGCCTCGGGCATGGATGTGCGTGATGTTCTTAGGTTAGTTAGGTTTAAGTAGGTCTAAGTTCTAGGGGACTGATGACCATAGATGTTAAGTCCCATAGTGCTCAAAGCCATTTGAACCATTTAAGTTACGATTGATGAAATAAAGGCTAATAATTGTAGAACAAAGCATTCCACACTCGACATTAACTCTTCGTTGACGCTGATGTTCCACCTACGTCATCGTGGGCTTTCGCTGAAACAATTATGCATGTTCTTTGCTTTTTCCTGTCCTTTGTTTGAGATGAAACATTCACTGCCTAAAAGAAAATCGGAGAAGATCTGGTTGGAGAGGATTTGCTACTGTGCCCACTGACTGAGCTGTACACGGTTCGGGAAATAATTTCCATGCAAACCTTGCCGTTTGTGCACACTATAGGCTGGAACTAGTGATTTGTTAGAACGCGCTGTTTACTGGTTTTAGGAATGCCAATGTTCTGTTCTAACAGTCCTGTGCTCAGAAGTGAGAACGGGAACATTTGCAGCTTCGTTAGTGCGAGGTCTACGACGAAATCTTTTACAGGGAAGATGTGGTACGTTTATGAAAACGTATTGAGGTAAGGAAATTAACTGCCGAATTAAAAAATATAGGGTGCCATTTAAGAAAGAAATACTCCTATTTATGTCTTCGCCTTCGCCTTCACCTTCACCACGTTCTTTGTCGTCGTCTTCGCTTCCGCCTTCACCACATTCTTTGTCGTCGTCTCCATTATTATACTTTCCCTATCTTTTATGCCATCTAGTACAGGGTCAGCTCTTTTCAGGATTTTATAAATTTTATGCTGTTATTTAAATTTGTGTCCAGATACCCTTCCTGAAGCCCAATTGTCACATTAACCCACGGGAGGGAAAACGTGTGTGCTATCTGTCTGTTAACCGTGTGAACTATGTTCTGTGTGTTATCGTATTTTAAATCTTTGTGTATCGTATTTTCTGATGCGAAGATTGGGGACCAGCCCAGCATTTGCCTAAAAGAGCATGGGAAAATGCCTAAAAAGCACATTCAGTTTGGACAGTGCACCAGCCAACAGTCGTTAATACCCCACGCGGATATGATCCGTGACTATCTCACCTGCCTGTCTCTCAAGCTAGCGCGCTGCACTTTGCGCAATATGAGCAGGTCTAAAATGGAGTGGATCATGCCCACAATAAAATAAAGGAAGACGTAATGCGCGTATACAGCCGAATCTTCCGAGATATGTATAATTTGAGGAAGTCAAATGAGTAAACGGCACGTAAGGTGTCTAACACAAATGAAGATGAGATATGGGTATTACAGCAGTCATCTCCTCAAAACTGAAATTTTAAATTTCTTTTGTGCACCTAATCCAGTGTATATTGTATAATACAGAAAAATCTAAACAATGAAAAACCAAACAAAAGACCAACTGACAGAGTGCTTACACGATACTATCACCCGACGTCACGTGATGCCTTCTGTGATTCTGCGCAGGATCGGTGAGAAAAGGGATCTATGGAATGCACCAACTAGAAGAAGGGGTAGAATTATAGAACATGTGTGAAGACATTTGGGAGTAACTTCACTGGTGCTATAGGGAGATCTTAGAGGGCAAACTGTACGGGAAGACAAAGATGGGAATGTATACAATAAATCCAGAATGATGTGAGACCTTAACTTTTCCCGGCGAATTGAATGTTCAAAAAATTTACGGGTTTGCTGCAGGGTGACGTCGTCACTGGCTTGCACGTCCAGCCATTGGGCAAGTGTCATTAAGGAAACTGTTGAAATCAAACTTTCAAGCAACATTATAAACAGATATGGTGGATTTTGTCTAAATACTTCTTGGAATCAGACTCTCTCTCATAAAAAAAAAAAAAATAAAAAAAGAAAATGGAACAGAATTAGGGCTACCTCACCTGTTAATAGTCACTATCGATATTTCGGATGTTGGTTATCTTTGGTTGTGTGCTGACTTTGCGGTTACTTGCTCTGTGTGTGGTATCTTCCTTGTTTCCCCTCTGTGAACCGAGGTATTAAATTACCTGCCCATTGCTTCCTCCTCGCAGTTTTGCCTTGAGAATGGCAGGGTGTGCTCCTGGCGAAATATAGGCGGTGGTCGACTACGTCACCCGGCAGCAAACCCGTAAATTATTTGAAAATCCAGAATGAAATTTTCTAAAATAAATAATTGAGAGCGTAGGGCATAAGTCATGTTATGAGATGAAGTGGGTAGCACAGGAGAGGAAGTTGTGACGGACCGCGTCAAACCAGTCAGAAAATTGATCACTAACAAATAAACATCAAGTCGTAAATAGACGACAGAGTTTATCAGACCTTACATCACACATGCAATTTGTAAAATGACTATGTTTACATTATGTAGATCTTTATTAGCTACACAAGAAATACTAATATCACGGCTAGAATAATTTTAAAAAATGTAGTTTTTCCTTCTGCACCACGGAAATGTGCCGTTTGCTTACAATTCTTCCCATGTAAAATTTCATCTCCCCAATCCTCCCTGCGGCAACTAGAAATGTGTAAGAAGAATTGCAGAGAAGCTGTGTAACATATATCCTCCTTATCAACACATCGAAATTACAAGCAGTAATCAGAAGTGAGAATTTTGTAATATTTGTCTTGCTTAAACTTTTGTGCCATTCTTACACATTCACATGGACGAAAAAGAATATCACAGATGAAGGAATTAAGTACCTTATAAACCAAGGCTATTGAACGCAGACGTCACACAGCAAAAAATGTTGCCCACTAATTACAGAAATGGTTTCAGAGCCACACAGTGCAAACAAATTGCTTCTGCGCGGCAAGCTACAAATGAGCGTGGACCGAGGACGTTCCAATTGGTGTCAATGAGCAGATCTCTTCTAGGTTAGCCGAAAAACTCTCTGAACTATAAGCGACATCTCGACTTAGTTTTTGGGTAACATCTTATTTCCTCACTGCGCCAAGACAGCTGGAAAGGTTGCCTACTATGATAATTGAGTTTCATTCCGCAAATAGTGTTCTATGTTTTTATCAGATAATTTAAACTGTTCAATTCAGATGCAGTTGGTGATGAACGCCAACATGCAGTTCATTTCTGCAGGTACATATAGATCTACATATATGTATACTCTGCAAACCACCATGGGGGCATGGCGGATGGTACCCGGTACCACTACTAGTAATTTCTTTTCCTGTTTAACTCGCGAGGGGAAAAAAGACCGTGTACCTATCCCTCCGTATGAGACAATTTCTCCTATCTTGTCTTCGTGGTCCTTTCGCGAAATGTGTGGTGGTGGCAGTAGAATCGTTCTGCAGTCAGCCTTAAATGCCGGTTCTCTAAACTTAATCAAACTACCTTCCATTAGGAAGATGGACTGCAGTAAACGACTGTGATATGACTTTCAAAATGATGGAGAGCAGCAATCTGTCGTTTCCTTTTTGGCTTCAGTAAAGCAAATCCAGATTTCGGGTAATTGCTAGCCATTATCAGTGCAGTATTTCAGAGTTTTGATACACGTCCTAGAACGTCCGCCTTTGTTGTTCGGGCTCCTGTCACAGTTCATTAAAGTCTTTAAGAAAACCCAAATATAGCCTCGATAACGGCTAGTTGCTAGGCGAAATCTGGATTTGCTTTAATAAAGCCAGTAAGAAAATGACTGACTGCTGCTCTCCATCATTTTGCAAGTTCTCCAAACTTTCTCAACAGTGTTTGCATCTGAGTTCACGAAGCATGTCCGTAAAAATCGTGAGCTAATCGAACCTACCGGTAACATATCTAACACTACGCATCTAAATAGCTTCGGTGTCTTCCTTTATGCCGACCTACTGGATATTCCAAACACTCGAGTAGCACGCAGGAATGGGTCACACTAGTGTCCTATACGCGGTCTCTTTTATAGATGAGCTGCGCTTTCCTTAAATTCTTGCAATAAAGCGAAGTCGACCATTCGTCTTCCCTACCAACATCCATCCTTACGTGCATGTTCCATCTCATACACTGCCATACGGGAAGGCAATACACGTCTTTTACGAGGCGTGTTTTTTAAGTTGTTGTTGTTGTCTTCAGTCCTGAGACTGGTTTGATGCAGCTCTCCACGCTACTCTATCCTGTACAAGCTTCTTCATCTCCCAGTACCTACTGCAACCTACATCCTTCCGAATCTGCTTAGTGTAGTCATCTCTTGGTCTCCCTCTACGATTTTTACCCTCCACGCTACCCTCTAATACTAAACTGGTGATCCCTTGATGCCTCAGAACATGTCCTACCAACCGATCCCTTCTTCTGGTCAAGTTGTGCCACAACCTTCACTTCTCTCCAATCCTATTCAATACTTCCTCATTAATTATGTAATCTACCCATCTAATCTTCAGCATTCTTCTGTAGCACCACATTTCGAAAGCTTCTATTCTCTTCTTGTCCAAACTATTTATCGTCCATGTTTCACTTCCATACATGGCTACACTCCATACAAATACTTTCAGAAACGACTTCCTGACACTTAAAACTATACTCAATGTTAACAAATTTCTCTTCTTCAGAAACGCTTTCCTTGCCATTGCCAGTCTACATTTTATATCCTCTCTACTTCGACCATCGTCAGTTATTTTGCTCCCCAAATAGCAAAACTCCTTTACTACTTTAAGTGTCTCATTTCCTAATCTAATACCCTCAACATCACCCGACTTAATTCGACTACATTCCATTATCCTCGTTTTGCTTTTGTTGATGTTCATCTTATATCCTCCTTTCAAGACACTGTCCATCCCATTCAACTGCTCTTCCAAGTCCTTTGCTGTCTCTGAGGTTCGCCGATGACATCGTAATTCTGTCAAAGTTGTACCGTTTCGAAATTTAAAAAAGACATGCTAAGATATCTCAATAATTTTATTTTTACATGAAAGCCTCTACCTTAATCTACGCACTGACGCCATTATAGTCTGATTCTTCCTTGTTTACGCTGTGTACTGAGTGTTTAAGATGCCTCCAATAATCTTGAGTCCCGCCGGCTGTGAAATACGGGCTATTATGAGATTTCTTAGTACTGAAGGCCAAAAAACGATCGATCTTCATCGCGAGATCTGTGCAGTTAACGGAGAAAACAACATGAGTGATGGAATGGTAAGAAAGTGGTGAGAGCATTCAAAGATGGCCGCACAAATGTGTATGGTGAACAACGGAGAGGGCGTCCTTCGGTCGTTAATGAAAGTTTGGAGCAGGAAGTGGACAATAAGATGAGAGAAAACAGACGCTTTACGATTTCCTGCTTGCGGGATGACTTTCCTAATGTTTCTCGTAGCGTTTTGTATTGCATTGCGACCGAGCACTTGCTTTGCCGAAAATTGTGCGCACGTTGGGTACCGAAAATGTTGACGAATGTGCACAAAACCAAACGCTTAGACAGTACATTGACTTTTCTTGGGCGGTACCACAAAGACGATGATGATTTTTTAAACCAAATTGTTACCGGCGATGAAACATAGGTGGCCTGCGCCACACCAGAATCAAAGCAACAGTCCATGGAAGTTGAGCAAGGGCATCGTTTTGCTGGAAGACAATGCCCGTCCGCATGTGAAAAGATCTCATCTTTTCGATGGGAAACTCGAAATCATCTTCCGTACTGCCCCGATCTTGCACCCAGTGACTACAATCTATTCCTGCACTTGAAGAAACACCTGGGCGGTCAACGTCATCAAGACGATGACGAAGTCAAAACAGTGGTGATGCAGTGATTAACAAGTCAGGCGGCAGACTTCTATGAGGAGGGCATTCAAAAACTGGTACAACGTTATGACAAGTGCCTCGATATTGATGGAAATTATGTAGAAAAGTAGATTAAGATACAGGCTTTCATGTAAAAATAAAATTATTGATATATTAGCACGTATTTTTTTAATTTCAAAACTGTACTTAAAAAACACGCCTCTTATAATAAGATGTTTTATTATACAGAGTGTTTCAAAAAGAATATACTATTTCGACTGCACATATCTGTTAAACTTTAAGGCATACGAATATAAAACTTTAAGGCATACGAATATAAAACTTTAAGGCATACGAATATAAAACTTTAAGGCATACGAATATAAAACTTTAAGGCATACGAATATAAAACTTTAAGGCATACGAATATAAAACTTTAAGGCATACGAATATAAAACTTTAAGGCATACGAATATAAAACTTTAAGGCATACGAATATAAAACTTTAAGGCATACGAATATAAAACTTTAAGGCATACGAATATAAAACTTTAAGGCATACGAATATAAAACTTTAAGGCATACGAATATAAAACTTTAAGGCATACGAATATAAAACTTTAAGGCATACGAATATAAAACTTTAAGGCATACGAATATAAAACTTTACACACATATTCACGAACCTCTCAAGTTCCAATTACAGATGTTGTGTATGTCCTGTATCAGCAACACGAACAATATCACATCGATACTCGCATTCCCCCCACACTCGGGCAAGCATGTACTTCGTCACTGACCTTATAGCAATACGGATCCGGTTCTTCAGCTCTTCCAGGTTCTTTTAGAGTGATGGTACATAAACGTTGTCTTTGACGAAACCCCACAGGAAGAAGTCAGAGGGCGCCAAATCCGGTCACCATGGCGGACAACGTTGAAAAGCAGCTTTAATTCGTGCAAAATTTTCTCCAGGATCACGAGGGCGGCCAGGACTCTCCTTCACGTGCACATCCTGTTTCTAGAAACTGTCGATACCATCTGTGAATGTTCCACATTCGGAGAATCAATTTGGTACCTCAACCTGAAACGTCTTTGCACTGTAATCACGGAACTGCACTTCGCAAACTCGAGAACACGAAATGATTTCTTCTGCGGAGTAGCCATTTTAAACATATGACGGTTACCAAGCAAAACAGTAGGCAACTGACATCTAGCGGCTATTAATAAAAACTAGACTATGTATTCGTTTCTTCAATAGCGAAGCTTGGCGCAGCGATCGATAGGTTCGACAAAATAATACTTTGTAATACGTATATTCTTTTTGGGACACCCTTTATACTTTAGCTTCAGCCACAAAAATGATATCATTATCAAATCAACACCAGACGATTGCAAAATGTTCTGTAGTAACTCGTTAACGTAGAACTAAACTGTTCAATGGAGGTGCTCGTATTAAAGTTTTAGTTACTTCGAATAGCTGCTATGCAAAGTAATGAAATCATCTGATACCTTGCTAGTAAGTCGAAACCAGTTGCGATACCATTTGTGTGATATTCTATTACTAATGCAAAAGGAAACACCAGACTGTTGACGTATCGTACTGAGGAAGACTAGCAAAGTAAATTGATGATGATAAAGTTTTCACACACACACACACACACACACACACACACACACACACACGGATTTACGCTTTAAGATAAAATCTTATGCAGTCAGTCAGATGATATTCCAGAGTAGCCGTCTCCATGTTTTGAGTGTCCTCCAACGGGATTGTAACAACATCCTGTGGCTAATGAAGCCACTCTCCACCTCCGAAAGATACTTACGATCAGCCGGCAAAGCTTCTCTGGGCCTCCCTCTCACTGTTTGCTTTTCTGAACGCGATTAGCTTTTGCTTTAATGGAAGCACAAGCATCAAGTGCCGCTGCGATGTGGCTCCAACGGTCGTTAACTGAGCTGCTAACGAGGAAGATTTATGCTTCCCATTACTGTCACATGTCGACACGCACAATAACTTTACTGTAAAAATTGGAAGTAGATAATTTTACAGCGTGATTGGAAGGTGAAATATCTTAGTGTTTCTAATCGGACTGAACAATTCCGATCGTTGTCTTAATCATCATCTTCAGGTATTCCGTAAAAAATAATCAACATATACTTGTTTTCACCACCAACTGTGAAATGCGCTAATGCGGCAAACCGCCTACGTTTTTCACAATTGTACGATTTAGTGAGTTCTTGGTCTCTAGCCCCCAAGTAAGCGTACAGGCGTTGGACAAAAATAAGGAGCCACCGCGAGAAATGGGTGCTTCAACATAAATGCAGGTTTCAGCCAAGTCTGGTGGTTGCACCCCACCTACGGCAACTGTGCAGTGCCCTCAATACGTCCCAAGTGCCAGTCATGGTCAGTAAAGTGTTTTGTGTACCTCCGCGTGCATTATGTTGGACCTAACAGAATTCGAACGTAGACAAATCGGTGGACCTCGTCTGGGTGGGTGCTTGCCCATCTAAAGGAGCCGAAGCGTTTGGTGTTCCAAGAAACACCGTAATGACGATTTATACCACAAACAGAGAAAGCAGAAAAACATCATTCGTCCAGTCGAAAGCTTGTACGGAGTGAACGTAAGAGACGACCGTTGTAGAGGATTGTGACGAAAAATACGACGGCGACAGCTGCAAAAGTTACTACTGAACTCAAGGCTGCACTCGCGAACCCTATGAGCACCAAAACAACACTAAGAGAGCCCCATATCCAGGTACACTACTGGCCATTAAAATTGCTACACCAAGATGAACCGCAGATGACAAACGGGTATTCATTGGACAAATATATTATATTATAACTGACATGAGATTGCATTTTCACGCAATTTGGGTGCATAGTTCCTGAGAAATCAGTACCCAGAACAACCAACTCTGGCCGTAATAACTGCCTTCATACGCCTGGGCACTGAATCAAACAGAGCTTGGATGGCGTGTACAGGTACAGATTTCATGCAGCTTCAACACGATACCACAGTTCATCAGGAGTAGTGACTGGCGTATTGTGACGAGCCAGTTGCTCGACCACCATTGACCAGACGTTTTCAATTGGTCAGAGATCTGTAGAATGTGCTGGCCAGGGCTGCAATCGAACATTTTCTGTATCCTGAAAGCCCCTTCAGGACCTGCAACATGCGGTCGTGCAATATCCTGCTGAAATGTAGGGTTTCGCAGCGATCGAATGAAAGGTAGAGCCACGGGTCGAAACACATCTGAAATGTAACGTCCACTGTTCAAAGCGCCGTCATTGCGAACAAAAGGTGACCGGGACGTGTAACCAATGGCACCCCATACCATCACGCCAGGTGATACGCCAGTATGGCGATGACTAATACAAGCTTCCAATGTGCGTTCAGCGCGATGTCGCCAAACACGGATGCGACCATCATGATGCTGTAAACAGAACCTGGATTTATCCTAAAAAATGACGTTTTGCCATTCGTGCATCCAGGTTTCTCGTTGAGTACACCATCGCAGGCGCTCCTGTCTGTGACTTAGCGTCAAGGGTAACCGCAGCCATGGTCTCCGAGCTGATAGTCCGTGCTGCTGCAAGGATCGTCGAACTGTTCGTGCAGATGGTTGTCGTCTTGCAAACGTCCCCATCTGTTGGCTCAGGAATCGAGACGTGGCTGCACAATCCGTTACAGCCATGTGAATAAGATGCCTATCATCTCAACTGCTAGTCATACGAGGCCGTCGGGATCCAGCACGGCGCTCCGTATTACCCTCCTGAACCCACCGATTCCATATTCTGCTAACAGTTATTGGATCTCGAGCAACGCGAGCAGCAATGTCGCGATACGATAAACCGCAATCGCGATAGGCTACAATCCGACCTTTATCGAAGTCGGAAACGTGATGCTACGCATGTTTCCTCCTTACACGAGGCATCAAAACAACGTTTCACCAGGCAACGCCGGTCAACTGCTGTTTGTGCATGAGAAATCGGTAGGAAACTTTCCTCATGTCAGCACGTTGTAGGTGCATATCACGGCAATTTCTTCCTGCCGGTTAAATTTCGCGTCTGTAGCACGTCATCTTCGCTTCCTGCCGGTTAAATTTCGCGTCTGTAGCACGTCATCTTCGTGGTGTAGCAATTTCAATGGCCAGTAGTGTAATTGTATAGCTAAACGGAATTCCAAAACCATTCATCAGTGATGCAAATGCCCAGAATAGGGAAATTCTTTTTTTTAGGTGTTGGGGGGGGGGGGGAGGAGGGAGCGCCGAACAGCGATATCATCGGTCCCATCGGATTAGGGAAGGATGGGGAGGCAAATCGGCCGTGACATTTCAAAGGAACCATCCCGGCATTTGTCTGAAACGATTTAGGGGAATCATAGAAAACCAAAATAAGGAGGCCGCACGCGGGTTTCAACCGCCGTCCTCCCCAGTGAGAGTGCAGTGTGCTAAACACTGCGCCACGTCGCTCAGTAGGGAAACGTGATGTCTAAGGCATACAACCTGGACTATGGAGCAACGGAAAAAATTATTTCGTCGGATTAACCTTGCTGTGCACTGTTCCCAATTTCCACCCGAGGTCACGTCCCAGGAGTGGAACATTGCTCGGGTAGATGATTTGGACGTTCCATGGTACAATGGCTACTCTGCGAAGTCTAATTACTGCCAAGGATTATTTGACCATTTTTGCTTTACACCCGCAGTGGTGATGCTGACACCCTAGACGACAGGGTACCCGCTTACATAGCTCGCATCGCTCAGGACTGGTTTTGCGAGCACGAGGAACAATTGTAACATCTCCCCTTGCCACCACAGTCACCACATCTCAATATTATTGAGGCTTTGTGAGGTACAATGAAGATCTGGGTGCGAGGTCATTATCCAGCTCCATCGTCATGGTCATCGTCGTCGTCGTCATTACCTGATGTTTCCATTATTTTGCAGGAAGAAAGGTACAAGAATCTCTCGAAAACCATACAGGACCTGCATATCTACTGTAAAACGACTGGAAGCTGTTTTGAATACTAACTGTTTTCTCACACCGTTTTAGGTATGGTAATGTATCCTATTTTTGGTGTTTCAACATTTTTGCCCAACCCCTAAAGGTCTAATTTGTAACTAGCATCTCGAAGGAAAGAGAAAGGTACTAAATTTAAACTTGATGTGTCAGTTCTGCCCTACATATTCACGCTTCAATGTGACATTTTTGCTAAGGTTGGGTGGCATGGCGGAGGCTAATGGTTGTAGACGTCTCCATTTTAGCTCTTTAGGAAAAGTTCAATCCCGAAAATCACTTCGTCGTCATTCTGGCACTGTCTGCTACACAATGGCCGAGTGTTTGTTTTCCTTAAAGTTGTATGTTCACTTGTGTGTGAATCCGTAAGGGACCAAACTGCTGAAGTCATCGGTCCCTAGGCTTACACACCACTTTCACTTACACTAAGAACGACACACCCACCCATGTCAGAGGGAGCACTCAAACCTCCGGCGAGAGTGACCGCGCAATGCGTGACATGGCGCCAATAATCGCACGGCCACTCCGCGCGGCTTAAAGTCATATTTTTAGTAAGAATACGTCTCTTGTTATTTTTACTATGTACTTTGTCATCCAAATTTAAGGCGCCGTTTAATCGTTTAGTAATGAAGCATCTTAGACCTACGTTCCCTTTTTTGTTTTTAGGGTGTTTTTATTCGGCTATAACAGTGACTTCTAGGCATATATACTGCTTTATAAGGTTTCGTTTATTATTTTACAGGTTATTTTGTAACCTGTTTTGCTTCGATAACTCATGCTTCTTGCGGTTGCTGTTCACAAACAAGTGCTTCTAGTGCGGTTTGCACGTTTTGGAACGAGTCTGCTCTGCTTACTTGTGCCTTCGGGCTCTTTGTGAGTCGCTTCACTTAAATGACACTTTTTCCCCCTCTCCTCTCCCTCTTTTCAACTTATTTAGTTAACATGTTACTCTGTTAATAACATGTACTAGTGATATCATACACGTTGCTCATTGCAATACCAAAAGTGATTAAGACTACTGCCTCTACTCTCCAGCCAGTCGGCGCATTTCACTAGCTTTGGACGTGATATATTTGCGCTCCACAGGATCCGATGCCACGTTTTATATTCAAATGTCAGTCTTATACAAATTTTTCTAGTGACACACTATAAAGCTATGATGATGTATCCAGTGTCAAATATGTGATATTTTAAGAAGTTTTAAGGCAATGTGTTAAAGATGACGGCCACTACTTTTATATAATTTATTTTAAATGGTGATGAAGTAGATGACATGTACTAATCAGAGTCAACGTCTCCCATATTGGCTACAGGTAACGTGACTATTGAGTACGCTTCACCAACTTTTTTGTAAACATTTCCTGTAAGTTTGGTTATTGTAATACTGATATATTTGTTCCGCACACAATGTCGCAATCTTCCTTACAGGTACAATATCTTCTAAAGGTGGTTTTAAAACTGTCCAAACCATGGTCAAAGTTTAATTAACCTGTGTTTTGTAACTGGCTGCTGTTAACTGTAACCCACTGAAATCTGTAAAACATTAACCTCAAATGAATTAGACTTTCATATGGATACATCTTAGTAACCTTGGAGGCCCCTCTCGTTCTACAACTTTCCATAGATGTTCTCTACAACAGCAAGTGAACATTTGACCAGCTGCGCCTTTTTAGAGACACTCGTCAGAAGTTCTGGGTAATGGTGGTGGTGGTAGTTGTAGTAGTAATAATACTAATAATAATATTATAGCTTTTGTGAAAGTCTCTTATGTCAGTATAATTCCTCATTTGCGGCCCATTTTGTAACTAGAACGGTTCCCATAGGTCTTTGATCCACGTCTATACTTTCCTTACCGTGTCACGTCCCTCAACGCCACTCCCGGTGGGCAGAGGTCATGATGGTTTGGCTTATCAGTGGTTTACTTGCACAAGTACCACTGGGCTTTACAGTGGGTGTCTTATTTATTGCATAACGTGTGTGTGTGTGTGTGTGTGTGTGTGTGTGTGTGTGTGTGTGTGTTTATTTTTAGTGGTTACGATCTTTTTAAATTGTCATGCTTACATTTTATTCTCAAATCAATTATATTATTTTTTATTTTCTTTTTAAATCTTATGGGACTTAACTGCTAAGGTCATCAGTCCCTAAGCTTACACACTACTTACCCTAAATTATCCTATGGACACACACACACACACACACACCAATGTCCGAGGGAGGACTCGAACCACCGCTGGGACCAGCCGCACAGTCCATGACTGCAGCGCCCCTAGACTGCTCGGCTAATCCCGCGCGGCATTCTTATATTAGTTCTTACATTTTATTGTGACGTTTATTCTTCAGGAAGATTTGATGCATCCCGTTTGATGATACCGATTGCAAAAACATTGTAAACATAGGAAGTCCGAACACCACGATCAACGCGCGGAGGCAGGTTTGCTACGGCGACATTTCTTCGTATGAATCTCACTCGAGAAAGAAACGTCGTCAACACTGCTGAAGAATTCACGCGTTGGCAATAATTTCGCAGCAAATCATGCATAACGGATCATTTTTCCGAAAACTGGCGGTTGCAACTAATGACTCAAAATACTCTAAAGGAATTGCACCGAAAACAATTTCAATTCATTCTCTCGTTCATTCATCCCTTTTTTTAAAAAGAATGCATTTACCAGACAGACAATTAGTGCACGAATGAGGCAAATATCGTTTGAGGATCCATTGGGAAACGTTCGTGCAGTAATCTTCTACGGACATGGGTAGATGGACTAAAGCCGGCCTTGTGGCCGAGCGGTTCTAGACGCTTCAGTCTGGAACCGCGCTGCTGCTACGGTCGCAGGTTCGAATCCTTCCTCGTGCATGGATGTGTGTGATGTCCTTAGGTTAGTTAGGTTTAAGCAGTTCTAAGTCTAGGGGACTGATGATCTCAGATGTTAAGTCCCATAGTGCTTAGAGCTATTAGAACCACTATAGATGGACGAAAAACAAGAATAAAAACAACAATCGGGTTTCAAACACAGGGCGCAAGACTGTGAGGCCGCGACGCTAACCACTGTGCCATCACTTCGGTCAAACTTATTACACACTAAAATCCTAATCAGCGACCTCGAAAACTTTGTTTTCCCAGAAACAGTCGAGTATCCACAGGCGAAACGCGTGTTCGCTTATTTTGACCCCTCTTCCACTGAGCGAAGTTTCTGGGAAATCGAGTTATTGAGCTTGCCGTGTGTTCCTCGTCAGTTTTTTCCAGAGGATGGCTGGTACCGTGACTGAAAACGCTGAGCTACCGCGCCAACTAACCACCAGACCACGAACACGGTATTCGTTGTGCAACACGCCGTCGTGAGATAAAATTGTGGAAATATTGGGCCGCCTTGCCATTAGGGACACACCCACGGGCTTGTAAGAGCAGCGGCCACTGGCGGGGCGTGATTATAAACGCAATACGGCGCGGAATGAGGCGGCAGCGGCGAGATTACGGCACGGCCAGCCCGGCGCCGCGCCACGCCCCCGGCTATATTCGCGCCGTGCCGCGCCGCTCCACAGAAATGGGAGGCAGCAGCGGAGGCCGGAAATATACCGCGCCGCGCGGGCGCGCGAGCAACATCCGGCTTTGTCGCGCGAGCTGCTCTCTGCCGGCCAATGACCAGTCCGACCCACCCCCGACACTGACACAGTGCACATGCTAGGCTACACAGGGGTGGCGGGCGTAAGCACACATTTTTTCTTTGGTGACGGAGGACAGAGTGCTGAACGACATTAAATCAGCATTTACGGCACTTGCAAGCTGATAATTACAGCCCACCTACATCTACGTAATAACTCTGCTATTCACAATAAAGTGCCTGGCAGAGGGTTCAATGAACCATCTTCAAGCTGTCTCTCTACCGTTCCACTCTAGAACGGCGCGCGGGAAAAACGAGCACTTAAATTTTTCTGTGCGAGTCCTAATTTCTCTTATTTTATCGTGATGATCATTTCTCCCTATGTAGGTGGGTGCCAACAATGTTTTCGCAATCGGAGGAGAAAACTGGTGATTGAAAATTCATGAGAAGATCCCGTTGCAACGAAAAACCCATTTGTTTTAATGATTACCACTCCAATTTACGTATCAAGTCTGTGTCACTATCTCCCCTATTCCACGATAATACAAAACGAGCTGTTTTTCTTTGTAATTTTTCGATGTCATCCGTCAGTCCCACCTGATGCGGATCCCACACCGCACAGCAATACTCCAGAATAGGGCGGACAAGCGTGATTTAACAGACTCTTTAGTAGACCTGTTGCACCTTTTAAGCGTTCTGCTAATGAATTGTAGTCTTTGGTTTGCTCTACCCACAACATTATATATATGATCGTTCCAGTTTACGTTATTTGTAATTGTAAGCCCGAAGTATTTAGCTGAATTTACAGCCTTCAGATTTGTGTGACTTATCGCGTAATCGAAATTTAGCCAACTACTTTCAGTACTCGTGTGAATAACTTCACACTTTTCTTTATTCTGCGTCAATTGCTACTTTTCGCACCATACCGATATCGTACCTAAATCATTTTTTAATTCGTTACGGTTATCTGATGATTTTACAAGACGGTAAATGACAGTATCATCCGCAAACAATTTAAGAGGGCTACTCAGATTGTCTCCTGCGTCGTTAATACAGACCAGGAACAATAGAGGGAACGCCGGATATTACTTCTGTTTTACTTCATGACGCCTGTTACTACGAACTGTTACATTTCTGACAGGGAATCACGAATCCAGTCGCACAACTGAGGCGATATTCCGTAAGCACGTAGTTTAGTTAGAAGACGTTTGGGAGGAATGGTATGGAAAGCCTTCTGAAAATATAAAAACGTCGAATCAATTTGACACCCCCTGTCTTTAGCACTCATTACTTTATGAGTATAAAAGGCTAGTTGTGTTCCACAAGAACGATATTTTCTGAATCCGTATTGACTGTGTGTGAATAAATCTTTTTCTTCGAGGTAATTCATAATGTTCGAACACATTATATGTTAAAAACCCTACAGCAAATCAACGTTAATCATATGAGGCTGTAATTCAGCGGATTTCTCGTATTTCCATTTTTGGGTATTGGTGTGACTTCAGCAATTTTCCAGTCTTTAGGTACGGCACTTTCTATGAGCGAGCAGTTTCAAGTCCTATGTTTTTAAGGTGGACAGTACCTCCAATAACATGATTTGTGGCAAGAGCACGTGATTAACGCTTATTTTCCTCTAGACCGAAAGTGAAGTGTTGCTGTGTAAATGTGTGGATGCGAAACGGTTAGTCTATAAAGACAGGTGTAGTCTACTTAGCGGTGCAGTTAGGACCGTACAGAAAACATCAGGTCGTAAAGTTGTGATGTGTCTGTGGGAAGACAGTTCGAAGCAGAAAATAACAGCCATTACATTCACGTATGTACCTATTAAGGTACCAGATATAAAAATATGTGCACTTATAACCGTTACATTTAGTATAGACACGAACTTTATGCACAGGAGTTGAACGAAAATATAAGAACACCACATACGCAACGCATTTCTAGGTCTTGTTTTGAGTTGGAGACCTGTTGGCATTCAAACAATTTCCACATGTCTCTGATGGGATAAACAGATGTCCTGTGTGATTTTCAGTCAGATCTTATACCACTCTTCCTGCAAAATAGTGACAAGGTAATGATGATTTATTTATTTATTTATTTATACGTCAAATTCCGTAGGACAAAATCTCCCAGGTCACTGAACGCGTCAGTACATGAAATTACAACGTAAAAGTATTAACAGTTAAAAATAAAATGTTTGTGAACCCGAAAAAAGTCAAGCCGTAAGTTTAAGTATACACAATCAACAGTACAACGTAATAATCAGCTTAATTTTTCTAGGAACTCTTCGACAGAAGAGAAGGAGTGCACCGTGAAGAAACTCTTCAGTTTTAAATAGCGTGCAACAAGACCCATACAACCAAATGAGTTTTTTCCATTGATTCACAGTACAGGTTTTATGGGTTCAGCATCACTGATGATTGGTTTACGAATTCCATCCCTTCGTCTTGTTTTGGTGCTGACAGGTTTCGTGAGTGTACTTTTTCAGCTGTTGTCCCGTTATTTTTCGTCACAATCGTCTTCAATCAACGTTTGCACGAACATTTAACAGACACTTTCCACCGCGTTGTGCGTTTGCGGATGATATTTCCCCCTTTCCCTGCTTGCGGTATAAATCTTCAATATGCTGTGTCTTAAAACACCAAACACTGCGGCTACCTTGGTTACGGAAGCATCCACCATATGAACAACAAAATGGTTCAAATGGCTCTGAGCACTATGGGACTTAACATCTGAGGTCATCAGTCCCCTAGAACTTAGAACTACTTGAACCTAACTAACCCAAGGACATCACACACATCCATGCCCGAGGCAGGCTTCGAACCTGCGACTGTAGCGGTCGCGCGGTTCCAGACTGAAGCTAGAACCGCTCGGCCACAGTGTCCGGCACATGAGCACCAATAACTTGCCTACGTTACAATTCACTTAGCTGCGACATACCGCACTCACAACTACAGATAACACTGTTCTGACCACGAGTGTCATTTGCAACGTACTGAGGATGTAGCACAGGCGCCGCGCGTGGTCAAAAATCACAGGCTTGGCTAGCATCTGAAATTATGCTCAAGCATGCATTTCTCAACGTTCCCATATTTTTCTCCAATCCCTGTATGTTAAATGGAAGGTCATTCACGTACACTCCGAACAACAGTAGACGAGCGACTGAACGGTTTCTGTTTTTATTTTCATGAAAAACTCCATACGAAAAAAATTCGATACGCTCTTAAGAATGTAATATTGGGTCACAGGAAAGGCCATCTGGGAAATGTAAAGGGTTATTCAATAAGTAACGAGCAGATTTTAAGAATTTACCTTTCACAAACCACGAAACGTACAAAAATAATTCCAGCACTTCTAGATAGGAGTCGAAAGTTTTGAACAGTCCATGTTGAAATTCCAAGTTGCTGTTGCTTGTTTGCAGGAAAATGGTGACGCCAGACAAACGGTAGTTGTGTATGCTACAGTTAGCAAAATTACAGGTTATTGTTTGAGTGCAATAACCGTTTCGTCGACAAATCTACTTCGTCATAAGCGAATTAATGAGTAGAATCGTAAAGCAGTAGAAATAGGATGAATGTGCGAACGGGAAACCACGAGTCGTCCACGTACAACAGTCGAAAATTGTGAGCGTTTACGTGGAAATCTACAACACGAGAAAGCCGTTAGCTTAAAATCCCTCAACCAAAGCTAACGCGAGTTGTGAAACACCTCCCCCACTAGGAGCCGTGTAAAAAATGCAGGTATTTCAAGCAATGCAGCCAGACGACCACATCAAAAGGTAGGAGTTATGCCCTGCAATTCACAGGACATCGGTTTGCTGCAGAATCCTTGCATATATTCTCAGTTCGAATGTAACGAATTCCCTTGAGAGGGAAACGCTTCTGTCTGCAAATCAGCACCGTTTTAGCAATCATAGCTCGCATCAAACTCTGCTTGCCCTTTCCTCAGATGATATCCTGCAACTATGAATGAAGGGCGGATTCCATATTCCTAGATTTTCGTAAAGCAATTGACACGGTGCTACACTGCCGACTGAAACATGGGACTTAGGGAAAGGCAGGATTCGGTGTGGACAGAGCCGTAATCTGTTACCGTTGATTGCAATTTTTTTTTTAAAGTCACGTACACTTTATTTGGAACCAGTTGCAAGTGAGGTTGACAATAAGATACAATTATCAAATTTGACTGTTAAGGCATAATGTCTAATAAAAGTTCTTAAGCAAGTTGCTCTCATGGCTGATGGCCTTATTGACCAGAAATTCAAATTGTTTGTCGGCTGAAGGCCCCAACAGCAATAACTCAAAATTAATTAAAAGAACACTCATGACAATCTGATCAAACCAAGATACAAGTGGGCCTCAGACAGTGCTCGAAGGATCGGCCTGGGAAAGTCTCTCAACTACATAACCAATGAGACAGGCAGCCAAAGAGTTGTATTCACTTAACCAGATGGCAACTCAAACTAGTGACAGTTTAGACACAGACCAACACTCTTGCAAAATCTACCTAACGTCTGGTAACCAACGCAACTATGCAATAACCCAGGCAAGGCAGAACCAGCGGACAGCTCTGCATCTTTCGAATCCGGTGTTTAGAACATCCAGAAGCAGAAGGAACCACTATGACCAAGGTAGTCCAAAAGAACAAAATATCCGAACCACAATCAAGGAGGCTGTCCAACTACATGCCTCACCGGACAGCAGCGGCAAGGCAAGGCAAGGAAAGATACACCGCTGCGAAAATACGCTAACCTCCAGGGCAGGTAACTGGGGCGTCAGCAGCCACTAGGCAGAAAAATACCACTGGTTAAACATCACGTATAATGAGACAAGGAATTCAATGATTAATAATAAGAACTGGAAGACGACTAATTAATTTCGCCAACTCCAAACACTCCACTCCTCGTTCTTTGTCGCAGTGACCCTGCACGCAGCAATGCGCGAACAAATGGCGTGATCTCAAGATAGTGGAGGTTTCACTACGGGGTTAATGTTCATTCAACTCAAACGTCCTGGGTTAGGCGGACGAGGCTGTGGCCCTCGCAACTACGTAGTTCCTCGATCTGGCAGTGTCTGCGTGCCGCCAGCGGTCCCGGCATGTTATCGCGCTGTCGGACCTCACTGCTGCTCCGTCTCAACCGAACTCTTCTAACACACCCCGGCCTGGAAAACACTACGTCCGTACTAAGATAGTACCACCATACTATCGATAACCGCTGCTGCTGCCGCTACTCGCAGACAGACAATAGCCAACCTAGTGGCGCCATTAAACACAGGAAGAAAACGAGACTCCACGATTCCTATTACACGATGCCAACCTACCAACGGCACCAACGCGAGCCGTAACACTGCTGACGAAGGTACAAAC
Source organism: Schistocerca gregaria (assembly GCF_023897955.1). Classification (NCBI taxonomy): domain Eukaryota; kingdom Metazoa; phylum Arthropoda; class Insecta; order Orthoptera; family Acrididae; genus Schistocerca; species Schistocerca gregaria. The sequence goes on along the minus strand of NC_064920.1, from coordinate 1,070,092,136 downwards.
ATACAGAATAGTGTCCCTGGTATGGGAGTGGCTCGAATATTTCTTGTTTCACAGAACCCGATATGAAGTCCGTCACTATATTAGATGGTATGGTTGGTTGGTTTGTTTGTTTAAAGGCGAGAGAATGGACCAAACTACGAGGTCATCTGCCCCTTGTTCCTAATAAAACAATGTCACAAGTGTGAGAATAAAACGGACGAAACTTATAACACAGAACGGAAAGAAAGGAAAAGCCATAAGAACGAAGGGAAGCCAACGAACACTAAAAGGAACAAAGAAGGACCAGAAAACAACGGAGACGCTAGAAACAGAAGAGAGTAAAACATGAAAGCAGATTACAGTAGCTGGCCAACCATGAGATTAAGAAGGGAATGCCAGCCACTCTGCAATACATTAAAACCTCAGCCCTAAAAAAAAAAAAAAAAAAAGCACTCGGGTGGAGGATGCAGAGGGACAAAGGACATGCGCTAAAACGTATACAGAAATATAAAATCCACTCTCACGGATAAAACGTAAAACTAAAGCTGCTGTAGAGGCACTGTCGCCCCACACGGAAGGCAGGGTGCTGGGAAAGTTAAAAGTCTGCCGCAGTGGGGCTAAAAGAGGGCAGTCCAGCAAGAGGTGGACGACTGTCATTTGATTTGATAGTAACAGCGACAATGAGGTGGATCCTCGCGGCGGAGAAGGTAACCATGTGTTAGCCATGTATGGCCAATGCGGAGCCGGCAGGGGACAACTGATTCCCTGCAAGAGGCCTGCATGAAAGACTTCCACACATTCATAGTCTCCTTAATTACACGCCGTTTGTTGTGCTTGCTGTTATGCCATTCCGTCTCCCAAAGCCAGAAAACCCTGTGATGTAAGACAGAATGCAGGTCAGCTTCGGAGATGCCTATCTCCAGAAGCAGTTTCCGCGTCGCCTGTTTGGCCAGCCTGTCGGCAAGTTCGTTGCCGGGGATTCCGAAGTGTTGTGGGGTCCTCACAAACAGCACGGAGCGGCGGGACTGTTCCGGGGATAGATGGACTCTTGAATGGATGCTACCACAGGGTGGTGAGGGTAGCACTGGCCGATAGCTTTTAGGCTGTTCAATGAGTCAGTACACAGGAGAAATGACTCGCCAGGGCATGAACGGGATATGGCCGCCAGCACTGCAGTGAAAACACTGCAGTTAACTGGCAAGGAGTGCTGCTCAATATGTCCTACATGAACATATGCGAAGCCTTCGTGACCATCAGCCATTGAGCCGTCGGTGTAAACCGCTTCAGAGCCCCGGAACACGTCAAGAATCTAGAGGAAGTGACAGCGGAGAGCGGCGGAGTTAACGGAGTCCTTAGGTCCATGCAAAAGGTCCAGACGAAGTTGCGGCCGAAGCGTACACCGTGGAGGTGTATATGAACGGACCGGAAGTAGAGGTGGTAAAGGGAAGGACCACAGTTTGGAGAGAAGGGAGCGCACGCGAACCGCAATCGTTAGCCCTGATCTGGGCCGCCGATGCCAGAAATGGACTGCCACGGGTGGGAAAAAGAGACGGTAATCCGGATGCTCAAGGGAACTATGAATGTGTGCTGCGTAACTGGCGAGCAGTTGCGCACGTGTGATCTGCAGTGGAGGGACATCAGCCACCACCAGTACGCTGGTCACCGGACTCGTCCTAAAAGTTCCTGTCGCTAATCGAACCCCACAGTGGTGCAAAGGGTCGACGAAATGCAATGCTGAAGGCGCTGCCAAACGATAAATCACACTCCCATAGTCAATTCGGGATTGGGCAAGGGCTCTGTAGAGCTGCAGCAGCGTACAGCGATCTGTACCCAAATTGGTGTTGCTCTGGCAACGGAGGGCACTGAGGTGCTTCCAGCACTTCTGCTTAAGCTGACAAAGATGAGGAAGCCATGCCAATTGAACGTCGAAAACCAGTGCTAGGAATTGATATGTCTCCACTACAGTGAGTGGATCGCCATGAAGCTAAAGTTCTGGGTCCGGATGAATGGTACTACGCCGACATAAGTGAATGACACACGACTTTGCAGCTGAAAACTGGAAGCCGTGGGCTACAGCCCATGACTGGTCTTGTGGATGGCTACCTGGAGGCGCCGCTCAGCAACAACAGTACTGGAGCAGCTGTAAGAAATGCAGAAGTCGTCTGCATACAGAGAAGGTGAGACAGAGGGCCCGACAGCTGCTGCTAGATCGTTAATGGCCACTAAAAATAGAGAGACATTCAAAACAGAGCCCTACGGGACTCCATTCTCCTGGATATGGTTCAGATGGTTCTGAGCACTATAGGACTTAACTTCTGAGGTCATCAGACCCCTATAACTTAGAACCTAACTAACCTAAGGACATCACACACATCCATGCCCGAGGCAAGATTCGAACCTGCGACCGTACCGGTCGCGCGGTTCCAGACTGTAGTGCCTAGAACCGCTCGGCCACCCCGGCCGGCTCTCTTGGATATGGATGGAACTATTGGAGTCACCTACTTGGACACGGAAAGTACGGAGCGACAGGAAGTTTTGGATAAAAATCGGGAGTGGTCCCCGGAGACCACACTCATACTATGTGGAAAGGATATGTCGCAAAGTCGTGTCGTACGTTTTACGTAAGTCAAAAAGGACAGCAATCAGGTGTTGCTGTCTGTAAAACGCTGCTAGATGGCCACAAGCTTATCATTGGTAGAGCGACCCTGGCGGAAGCCACCCTGACATGGAGCCAGTAAGCCACGTGACTCCAGAACCCAACCCAACCGCCGACATACCATACGTTCCAGCAGCTTACGAAGAACGTTGGTGAGGCTAATGGGCCGACAGCTATCCACATCAACCGGGTTTGAGCACCGAAATGATGGTTCTCTCCCGCCATTGCGGTGGAAAGACGCCATCGCACCAGATCCGGTTGAAGATGACGAGAACATGTCGCTTGTAGTCAGATGAGAGATGTTTAATCATCTGGCTGTGGATCAGGCCCAGGAGTTGTGTCGGGGAAGTGTGCAAGGGCACTGAGGAGCTCCCACTCGGTAAATGGGGCGTTATAGGATATTGGAAGGTATACCACGACTTTTGTCACCTCAGTGTAAAATCAGTCCCAAAGATAGAGTTGCAGAAGTGTTTCTGGGACTAGAAATAGCGTTGGTAGAATTGTGTAGTACCTACTGGGTTGGTTGGTTAGTTGGTTTGGGTTGAAGGGACCAGACAGCAAGGTCATCAGTCCCTTGTTTCAAATGTGGTCCATTCCGATAGTGTGATATCCGAAAAGTCAGAACGATAAAAGGGAAAAGGCTATTGTAAAAGGGCAGTCACGTTGTCAATGGTAGAACAAAATGAGGTGTCAGCAAGTGAGAGAACCCAACGCTATGATAGAGGCAGGAAATATCCCACCTCTGAAACAGCAGAAGCAAGACCACCTGCGAATTAAAAGGTGCAACCGCTAGAATGTAGAAGTGCGTATGGGAAAAGGAGGCTAACTAACCCTAAAAAAAGATAGAAACAGAGTAAAAGGGGGAGAAAAGAGGATCGCGGTCAGGGAGGGGAGTCGGTAATCTCCGAACACGGCTTACAGTGGGAGATACCGTAACACTCACCGCCCTGCCCCAACTCCAGAGACAGATTAAAAACCTTAAAACTGAGAATAAAAACCACTTTCCCGAAAGAAACCGAGAACCACGTAGACCATCCGGGAATCGTCAGTCAACATCAAAGGTGAAGTGTGGGGGAACCTGAACTTAGCACGCAGAGCCAAAAGAAGGGGGCATTCAACCAAAATGTGGGCTACTGACTGGAAGGCTCCACAACCACAAAGTGGGGGTGGCTCATCACGCAAAAGAAAACCATGGGTCAGCCTGGTATGGCCAATGCGGAGACGACACAGTGTGGTCGAGTCCTTTCGGGAGAGGCGAAAGAAAGAACGCCACGGGCCTGGTGTCACCTTAATCGCACGAAGTTTATTAGACAGGGAAGTAGCCTCCCAAGAGTTGGCCCATGATTGTGAGTACCTACTGGGGACTATTCTGAACTGGGTTACACTGATGTGAAGGAAAAATTCAGTTCTTTCCAAAAAATCAGTATTTTTTGAGCACAGCTCGTAAGTTGCCAAGTGTTTGCCATGACTGGGGACACGTAACCCCTCTATGTAACAGCTGGCGCGTCTCACTGGCAGCGAGGCCTGCAGACGTGCGACCATTGGCACCTCGCCCCTCCCACCTTCCCTCCCCACCCGCCACTCGCCCACCACCCTCTTGCAGAGCCAGGGTGTCGCAGCATCCGGCAGGAGTGGGCGGAAGTCACGACACGGCGCCGGCTTGTGCCAGAGTGTCCACGCATGCGCAGAGAGCGGCTGCGGGTCACGCCGTGGACTCGCCCCGACAGAGGGGCGCACACGCCTCGCGCTACTGGTCACCCACTTAACACGCGTGCTCAAAAGGTCACGCACCAATCCATATGCCTCTATTGAATGCATTAACATTTTCTTCACGTCTCATATCCACTCCATGGAAGCTTTAATTTACACTACTGGCCACTAAAATTGCTACACCACGAAGATAACTTGCAACAGAGGCGAAATTTAACCGACAAGAAGAAGATGCTGTGATATGCAAACGATTAGCTTTTCAGAGCATTCACATAAGGTTCGCGGCGGTGGCGACACCTACAACGTGCTGACACGAGGAAGGTTTCCAACTAATTTCACATACACAAACAGCAGTTGATCGGCGTTGCCTGATGAAACGTTGTGATGCCTCGTGTAGGGAGGAGAAAGGCATACCATCACGTTTCCGACTGTGATAAAGGTCGGATTCTAGCCTACCGCGATTGCTGTTTATCGTACCGCGACATTGCTGCTCGCGTTGGTCGAGACCCAATGACTGTTAGCAGAATATGGAATCGGTGGGTTCAGAAAGGTAACAGGGAACGCCGTGCTGGATCCCAACGGCCTCGTATCACTAGCAGTCGAGATGACAGGCATCTTATCCGCATGGCTGTAACGGATCGTGCAGCCACGCCTCGGTCTCTGAGTCAACAGATGGGGACGTTTGTAAGACAACAATCATCTGCACGAACAGTTCGACGACGTTTGCAGCAGCTTGGACTATCAGCTCGAAGACCATGGCTGCGGTTACCCTTCACGCTGCATCAAAGACAGGAGCGCCTGCGATGGTGTAGTCAACGACGAACCTGGGTGCACGAATGGCAAAACATCATTTTTCGGATGAATCCGGGTTCTGTTTACAGCATCATGATGGTCGCATCCGTATTTGGCGACATCGTGGTGAAAGCACATCGAAAGCGTGTATTCGTCATCGCCATACTGGCGTATCCACCCAGCGTGATGGCATGGGGTGCCATTGGGTACACGTCTGTCAGATCTTGTTCGCATTGTCGACACTTTGAACAGTGGACGTTCCATTTCAGACGGGTTACGACCCGTGGCTCTACCCTTCATTCTATCCCTGCAAAACCCTACATTTCAGCAGGATAATGCACGACCGCATGTTGCAGGTCCTGTACGCGTCTTTCTGGCCACAGAAAATGTTCGACTGCTGCCCTGGCCAGCAGATTCCCCAGATCTCTTACCAATTGAAAACGTCTGGTCAATGGTGGCCGAGCAACTGGTTCGTCACAATACGCCAGTCACTACTCTTGATGAACTGCGGTAACGTGCTGAAGCTTCTGTACCTGTACACGCCATCCAAGCTTTGTTTGACTCAATGCCCAGGCGTATCGAGGCCGTTATTCCGGCCAGAGGTGGTGGTTCTGCGTACTTATTTCTCAGGATCTATGCACCCCAATGGCGTGAAAATGTAATCACATGTCAGTTCTAGTATAATATATTTGTCCAATGAATACTCGGTATCATCTGCACTATTTCTTGGTGTAGCAATTTTAATGGCTAGTAGTGTATTTATTCATTTTTTTTTTTTAAATCGAGTCTGGTGACTAGTTTCGTGAGGTCCGCGACAGTTTTCTCCTGTGCCAAGTTATTCATCTCTGAATACTGTGTGCACACAACGACCTCAAGCTGCTTAAATTTTATACAGACTGTGCCATTTAACTTGTCCATACCAAACCGCGTTTTGTCCAGAATCAAAATAAAGAAATTGTCAAGCAAATACTTAGATACCAGGAGATTAACCAGCCTTTCTTGTAATATTGTTCATTTCGAAGATATGGACATAATTTTTAAATAACACCGAAGACGTTCAGTTGCCAAAACTGGCAGTAAACAAATGGTAACACTGGCCATTCTGTCAACCGTCGTCAGTTGAAGGTTCGTGTTACTGAAGCGTACCCTGGTAGCTGAACAGTATTAGCTTTATACTTTTTTTATTCTTCAGGACAAAGCTATTGGTGCGGACAAGGTAAATGTGATGCTTTCGCAACTTTTGCCCCGAAGTAGCATGAAAGCTATTTCTTGACGCCTTACCAGACAACTCATCACTGTCCTTTCTAGTGAGGGTTTCCATTTACTCCTTTCTTCGTCAATTCTTCCATGAAGCGGAGCATTATCGAGACTTTTTTTCGGCATTCTGAAGCGCTTATTGGCCGGTTACCCTCCAATACTGTCTCTTGAGGACTTTGAACAGTTTGTTTGGAAGGGTAGTTTTAAATTCCATTGAGAGCTATACGAAATACCAGGGTGGTTCAGCAGCCCCTTATGGCTATCATATGCCACCCGCAATGTTCGAGCTAGCTCTCATAATCCACGTGTGAGGTTTTCACATTCCCTGGCTCGCTACACGCCAACTATCAATTCTACAGAAAAAATGAGCAGAACCATTCGTAGGAAATTTAATGCAGTTAAATTTCGTACTAGGGTTAAGTTTTCACTGGAGGCCACGCTTTTCGGGTTATTCAAGAAAAACGCACGAAAGTGACCTGTAGGCAGATCTCCACCCCATACTCACCCCTAAGCAGCCAGGATTTCTCGTATGTTGTTCGCGGCACTTCTCCAACCACTGTACAAACATTTACGACCACACGAACTATTTCCGATATTCGAGCTTTTTTGGTCTATTGATTGTGCTATTACGCCACCAGCACAGTCGGCTACGTCGCTAACATTATTAATTTAAACGTGCCCGTGAGGGCAATGCACGGGAAGCGAGTCTTACAAACGTTACGATAGGACTCATTACGCTTACAGTTCGACCAGTACAAGCATAATAGTTATGTGGTCAGATGCCTGACGGATACAACGATGTAACTGTTTACTTTGTGGTGGTAATATTTACAAAACTGTTACGTAAAATTTATACAAAAGTCAATTTTACAATTTGTAAATGCTCGCCTAAGCCGGTAGCGTAATAACACCGGTCAATGAAGACCAATAACTGTCGATTGTGGGAAATAATCAGTAGAGTCGCAAATATTTGTACAGTGATAAGAGCAAGATTTATGAGCAAAATACAGCAAATCCTGACCAGTGGGTCCTCAGTGAGAGATTGGGGGTGCGTTTGAAGGTCTTTTCGTACGCTTTACTTTAAAAACTCTAAAACTACGACCTCTAGCGAAAACGTATTCCAGTATAAAATGAAATGGCATTAAAGTTCCTACGGAAATGTCTTACTCATTTTTTATGCAGGACTAACAGTTTTCGAGCAGCGAGCGAGGCCAGCTATAACACTGCAGGTCGCATAAAACGACATCGGTAGGAGTAGGCGAGTCACCCCATATACCCATCGATTGAGTATCTGGCTGTTTTTGGATGGCGAAAGTAGTTTTACACGTGTCTTTTCTTTCCTACATCCAGTAACACCGAAAGTCCACAGAAGTATTAATATAAGCATATTAATGTCGAAAGGTGCAGTCGTCGGGCGCAACAGTAAAGATACCCACTGAGTTTCCAGAATTCGTCTATCCTTGTGCAGCCACCTGTGAGCTATTTTAAATTTCCAGGTAAATTTAAACTGTGTGACGGACCGGGACTCAGACCCGAAACGTTACCTTGCTTGGGAAACGGCACTTACAGCTCTTACCAACTGAGCTATCCAGGCACAACTCAACTTGGAAACTAGGAGAGATACTGGCAGAATAGACGCTGCTAGCATGGGTCGCCAGTCCTGCCGAGGTAACAGTCTCTACGAGAATTTCATGTGAAAGGCAACGTTCAGGGTTCAATTCCCGGTTTGGGACAAAGTTCTAATCCGCTAGGAAATATCATCCACCTACTCTGTTGGACAACTACCTCGAGCATTTATTTTGTGGCTTTGGATGGTGTTTATCAGGATTGTCAACCAGTCCTTGCAAACAAAATGCTCCAGTTCGAGAGATAATGTTGAGCAATAGAAGTCCATCTATGGTTTTCGAATGAAAAGCAGAGCAACACTATCTTATCCGAATTCTGTGATAGTCCAGACCCGAGAACGTGTATGACTGCATTTTCAAACCAATTTTGGGAAGGGTTTCATAGATCGCAGGGTAGAAATAAACCTTTAATGAGAAAAAATCCAGCTCAGTTCAATGACTACATCTAAAATGATCTCATAAGCTGTAAGGTAACGGGGGTTAATATGGATCTCTTCCAAGTAGTTCGTAATTTGAATTTAAAGCACAACAGCAGGAATAATATGTTGCGCTGGGGTACTCCAATCAAAAATGTTTTATAGTAAAATTAATTTATAAAGATGTTTAGAACAACTGCAGAGTAATTCATTTTATTATGAAGACACCATTCAGTTTCGATCTTTGCAGTCCAAGTAAGTATTTGTATGTCTCATATTTCGTGCAAAGACGTAATTTGAAGGGAGAGGGTGAAACTGTGCCAAAACATGCAGTTATTCCTAATTATGTAGATCTGATAGCATGTCATAAATTACTTCTGATTTTAGTTTTCTGTACTTGATAAAATTATGTATTAAATTCAGAGTGAAAATAGTGTGGAAAACGGACATGAAAATACTTGTTTTGTGTTTTGATGAGCGTCGTAGTTCCGTTGTATAGTGTTCATTTTAATTGCAAAGAATTATAAAATTATGTGGTGATAACTGTGTGTAAAATTATGTAATGAATTTAGGTTTAAGTATTTAAATCTTACCAAAAAAATTGTAAACGTGAAGTGTCACGTGACCCGACTCAGGACTGGGGATTTGAGCGGAAAAAATTCTGTCCGTGGTCCATTGTTGTGGTAAGTTCGGAGCGGCAAAGTGCCGCGAGTGTAAGAATGGACGCCAGTATATGCGAATTAACTGTGAAGGAACAACGTGGAAGTGTGTAGGTACGACACAATAAACCATGTGTACGAATTGCACCAATTATTATTATTATTATTATTATTATTATTATTATTATTATTATTATTATTATTATTATTATTATTTATCCAGATCGGATTTATTTGTCAACTTTAATATACATGGCCACTAAGTTAGAAGTGTTCTTTTAAATATATATATATAAAAAATAAAGAAGTTTCAACCTGAACTTTTATAGTGTACCCTATTTTGCGGAAGGTTGTCGTATAGACCATTGTGTATTCAGTTCACTGCTGTTCAAAAGCTAGCCAATATATGACTCAGTATTAGGGGCGCAAATGCAACCCTTCACTACCAACCCCCTTTGCAGATGAGCCGCGTGAAAAGTTGGAAGTGAACGAGCCCGAGAACAGTTCCAACGCCTTACCTGTTACGTTTCTGTCTACGACAATCTGGACGACTTTAGAACATCGTGGGATCTGTGCTCCCATTGAGCCGTATCATTCACGCGTTTGTTGCATGGCCCACATCTGAATGTGAGCAAATGTGTGCTACTAGTACAGAAAATCCCTCCTGGGCGTAGTCGACCACGGTAACTAAGCGGACATGGTCTAGCAATTGTCTGTCGATGATGAATCGCAGCTGCAGCAACATAATTGTTTTGTCTGCGGCTACGACTGAACGATCGTGCATTCTGCAATAGGAGACATTAACTCTCATGTCCAGAAGTTAAGGAGTCACCGACATCCACGAGGAAACAGTGGGTCATACGAACATTGGCGGCAGAACATGGAAACACGTGACGTAAATGGAAAGCCAATAATGAGCTTTTAAGTGCAGCTCGATACGGAATGACGTAGGCAACTAAAGTATGCAGCTGAGAAGGCTGCTCCCTTGCGCCACGCGGCACAGTGGTGTATTTTATTGGCCGTCGGAATAACATTACCTTCCCCAAGTCAGCCTTGTTGCGTCTTTGTTCGCCGTCTATAGTCTCCCCGTTTCATTTTTATTATTTATAGGATCAGTTCCGAAGGGGAAAGGATTACAGAATGTGAACGTGGATGCAGACATCACATAGGCCGGCCGATGTGGCCGAGCGGTTCTAGGCGCTTCAGTCTGGAACCGCGCGACCGCTACGATCGCAGGTTAGAATCCTGCCTCGGGCATGGATGTGTGTGATGTCCTTAGGTTGGTTAGGTTTAAGTAGTTCTAAGTTCTAGGGGACTGATAACCTCAGATGTCAAGTCCCATAGTGCTCAGAGCCATTTGAACAAGACATGACATAACAATAAAATCACGAAACGGACGAGACTGTCTTCCCACTAGCTGTATTTTAACTGAATAAGACGAAACTTGTACCGCAACGAAAAAACGAATTTCGGTAGTTGCACACATACTGCTATTATTAATAAATTATTGTTACAGTAGCTACTGACACTATGTACACAGATGTGGAGAGTTTGACCTGGCATTACTTCTTAAGTATCAGTGCACTGAGTAAGTGAGAACATTGTATACAGGGTCTTTCAAGAAAGTACGGCCAAACTTTCAGGAAACATTCGTCACACACGAATAAAGAAAAGATATTATGTGGACATGTGCCGGAAACGCTTAATTTCCATGTCTCATCAGTATGTACTGTACTTCCTCGATTCACCGCCAGTTGGCCCAATTGAAGGAAGGTAATATTGACTTCGGTGCTTGTGTTGACATGCGACTCATTGCTCTACAGTACTAGCATCAAGCACATCAGTACGTAGCATCAACACGTTAGTGTTGATCACGAACGTGATTTGCAGTCAGTGCAATGTTTACAAATGCGGAGTTGGCAGATGCCCATTTGATGTATGGATTAGCACGGGGCAATAGCCGTGGCGCGGTACGTTTGTATCGAGACGTTTCCAGAACGAAGGTGTCCCGACAGGAAGACGTTCGAAGCAATTGATCGGCGTCTTAGGGAGCACGGAACATTCCAGCCCCATGACTCGCGACTGGGGAAGACCTAGAACGACGAGGACACCTGCAATGGACGAGGCAATTCTTCGTGCAGTTGACGATAACCCTAATGTCACCGTCAGAGAAGTTGCTGCTGTACTATGTAACGTTGACCACGTCACTGTATGGAGAGTGCTACGGGAGAACCAGTTGTTTCCGTACCATCTACAGCGTGTGCAGGCGCTATCAGCAGCTGATTGGCCTCCACGGGTACACTTCTGCGAATTGATCATCCAACAATGTGTCAATCCTCATTTTAGTGCAAATGTTCTCTTTACGGATGAGGCTTCATTCCAAAGTGATCAAATTGTAAATTTTCACAATCAACATGTGTGGGCTGACGAGAATCCACACACAATTGTGCAATCACGTCATCAACACAGATTTTCTGTGAACGTTTGGGCAGGCATTGTTGGTCATGTCTTGATTGGGCCGCATGTTCTTCCAACCTACGTTCAATGGATTTCATACGGCATATTCTACCTGTCCTGTTAGAACATGTGCCTTTAGAAGTACGACATAACATGTGGTTCATGCACGATGGAGCTCCTGCACGTTTCAGTCTAAGTGTTCGTACGCTTCTCAACAACAGATTCGGTGACCGATGGATTGGAGGAGGCAGTTCAATTCCATGGCCTCCACGCACTCCTGACCTCAATCCTCTACTTTCATTTATGGGGGCATTTGAAAGCTCTTGTCTACGCAACCCCGGTACCAAATGTAGAGACTCTTCGTGCTCGTATTGTGGACGGCTGTGATACAATACGCCATTCACCAGGGCTGCATCAGCGCATCAGGGATTCCATGCAACGGAGGGTGTATGCATGTATCTTCGCTAACGGAGGACATTTTGAACATTTCCTGTAAGAACGTGTTTGAAGTCACGCAGGTACGCTCTGTTGCTGTGTGTTTCCATTCCATGATTAATGTGATTTGAAAAGAAGTAATAAAATGAGCTCTAACATGGAAAGTAAGCGTTTCCGGACACATGTCCACGTAACATTTTCTTTCTTTGTGTGTGAGGAATGTTTCCTGAAAGTTTGGCCGTAGATTTTGTAACACCCTGTATATTTACGTAGCTCGGACCTCTTCATGTCAGCCTCAGCTACAATGCTGCATCCATGATAATGTTTTTAAAACAGTGTGCAATATTCTGTCTATCTACGACACTACCAGCAACTGAATTCTTGTCATGCTCTTTCTTCTCAGCTGCGTTCAGTATCAGACTGTCGACCTTCTCAGCTAATTCTTAATGCTCCAAGACCCATAATCGCTTTCAGGAGAATCCACATTACCAAACGAGAATGGCATCAGTGGAGAGTGCTTTGAAGGCAAATGAAGCAACAGCTTTTGGAACATCCGTATTCTTTGCTTTATAATTCTATCTACCTCAGCAATATGGAAACTGTGGCGCCACTTTGATGCAAACGTCAAAAATTAGTTTCGGCGATAATCTCGCTACCATTCGCGGAAGTTTATTCCAAGAAAATGAATCAACGAGAACTTATGAATCAACGAGAACTTATGAATACTATAAGGCTTTTCTGCGGACACGGCCCAACAAGGGGAAGAGCTACAGAGCACGATGATTCACTTAACTTTTTACACCCATCTCGTATGTGCATAGCTGTATCAACAGTGGGAAGAGCTGAAGGCGACCCATATGGCTATTAATCCCGTTTCGCACGCTCAGGAGTTTGCATTATTTTGATAGCCATCTGTTTACACAGGGAGCGGAGCGTGTTTAATGCAGATGGTCGCAACAAGTGGGTGGGAAAATAAACGGCGCGCTGCCCCAGTCCAGATATGCTCGACTTCCGCCAGAGCAGTACTTCAGGGAGTTGAAGTGGAGGGGGGGGCAGATACGGCACGCGACGAACACAGCACCGCAGTGCACCCACATAAATTTTTTCCTGCTTTATGAACTACATACCGTTAAATGAGTTGATGAATATGTCGCGCGTATTATTGCGATGTACATACACTACTGGCCATTAAAATTGCTAAACCAAGAAGAAATGTAGATGATAAACGGGTATACATTGGACAAATATATTATACTAGAACTAACATGTGATTACATTTTCACGCAATTTGGGTGCATAGATCCTGAGAAATCAGTACACAGAACAACCACCTCTGGTAGGAATAACGGCCTTGATACACGCCTGGGCATAGAATCAAACAGAGCTTGAATGGCATGTGCAGGTACAGCTGCCCATGCAACTTCAACACGATACCACAGTTCATCAAGGGTAGTGACTGGCGTATTGTGACGAGCCAGTTGCTCGGCCACCATTGACCAGACATTTTCAATTGATGAGAGATCTGGAGAATGTGCTGGCCAGGGCAGCAGTCCAACATTCTTCTGTGTCCAGAAAGGCACGTACAGGACCTGCAACATGCGGTCGTGCATTATCCTGCTGAAATGTAGGGTTTCACAGGTATCGAATGAAGGGTAGGGCCACGGGTCGTAACAACTCCAATGTAACGTCGACTGTTCGAAGTGCCGTCAATGCGAACAAGAGGTGACCGAGACGTGTAACCAATGGCACCCCAAACCATCACGCCGGGTTATGCGCCAGTATGGCGATGACGAATACACGCTTCCAATGTGCCGTTCACCGCCAAACACGGATGCGACCATCATGATGCTGTAAACAGAACCTGGATCCATGCGAAAAAAATTACGTTCTGCCATTCGTGCCCCTACATTCGTCATTGAGTACACCATCGCAGGCGCTGCTGTGTGATGCAGCGTGAATGGTAACCGCAGCCACGGTCTCAGAGCTGATAGTCCATGCTGCTGCAAACGTCGTCGAACTGTTCGTGTAGATGGTTGCTGTCTTGCAAACGTCCCATCTGTTCACTCAGGGATCGAGATGTGGCTGCACGATCCTTTACAGCCAGCGTGTAAAATGCCTGTCATCTCGACTGCTAGTGATACGAGGCCGTTTGGATGCAGCACGGCGTTCCGTATTATCCTCCTGAACGCACGGATTGCATATTCTGTTAACAGTCATTGGATCTCGACCAACGCGAGCAGCATAGTCGCGATACGATAAACTGCAATCGCGATAGGCTACAATCCCACTTTTATCCAAGTCGGAAACGTCATGGTACGCATTTCTCCTCCTTACATGAGGCATCACAATAACGTTTCACCGGACATCGCCGGTCAACTGCCGTTTATGTATGAGGAATCGCTTGAAAACGTTCCTCATGTCAGCACTTTGTATATATGTTTTCATAATTTCCTGTGGTCAAAATTACCAAAGAAATGAAATGTAAGGAGTTGTAGCAGTTAGTCAGGGAATATCGTTTTGTCAACTAAAGAGGTTATTGTTATTGTACTGACGCTGGGCGCAGGAGCGCAGCGCAGTCTGGAAGTCTGTGTGTCGGCTGGTAAGGAGCGTCGGTTAGCAGGGAGTGAGCGGGTCGCACGCGAAGGAGGAACTCTGCTGCGAGAGGAAGCAAGATTTAATTCATTCCAGGATCCCACGTACTGTATGGCCAGGTGTACTGAGAAGAAGTAACTGAGCACCATACAAAGCATCGAGGTTAACCAGTGCTTTATGAAGAACGTTGGGTGTCCAAAGTTAATTGTGGTGAAGAGCCTGTGGCCGTACGTTGTCGTGGTTTAAGGGACCTCGCCGCACCGACCGCGCCGCTTTGAAGTAAAGACCCGACCAGTTTATCATTTAGAACAGGGGTCTCCAAACTTGTTAGTGCGCGGCCACACTGACTCCTCCACGAAGTCATAAGGGCCAAGATCTACCTAGTGGGATTAAAGCACCCTAGCACTCCATGATCACCGCAATGCAAGGCTAAAGGAAAGATGAAATCGCAAAAATGTAAGGTTGTGGGAACAGTTAGCACTGTAACAAACTACGATTTTTATTTAATTGCTTAATTTTGATTGGTGGACGTACCTGACCGAAATTCTGGCGCATTTTATTCTGGCGAATTTCACCGACAAAAAGTATGTCACTGCACATCATTCACGAAAGCGTCCTACAAAGTTAACGAAATCTCAAAATCATTGTTTGCAACAGTATTACTACAAGACGTAACGCAGGTAGAGTATGTCAACGCATTGTTATTTCAAGCGGTTAAACACTAAGTTTAGTTATGGAGTCTTGTAGCGAGTAGCAGAGCCAATGTCGCGGTGTATTGGTCGCGATAGGCCTCGAAACTCAATTGTTGGCAGTATAGGTACCACCTCAAATATTTGGCGAGCCGGATACCAGGGATGTCTGGCCAGTTACGCGGGCCGGTTTGCCGGCCCTTGCGGGAAGGTTTCGGCCTGCGGGCCGTACTTTGGAGACCCCTGATTTAGAACCGTAAAATGGTTGCCAGTGTTAGTTGCGAATCGTCCAGTAACAAATACTTTAGCAACTTATGTATCTTAATGTATGTCAGCCACAGCAACAATTATCTGGCAAGATACTCTCCGTATCCGTAACTAACGAAGAGTGTCATTAATGAGCTGAAAGTAAATGGTAAGAAGAGTGAAATTTATCGAATTGGTTAACCGTCTAAATGAAAGTGACCAAGAAAGTTTTTTTGGACTTGCGGCAAGTAATTTGACGAAGCAGTATATTTAACAATGTTTCATGTTAAAAGAGTTTAATAGCACTTACCATCACAGTGAGAAACGCAGTTCAGTTGTTACGTACTTGATAGTGTAAAAAAATAGCAATCAATTTCATGAAGTAGTTTCAAGTTTGCGTTTGTCCATGACAGATTTTTCTGGCCGATCATTGTGTTTTGGTAATGAGCACGAGTCCGTGCCTCTGTGACTGTCCACGCCTGCCAACATGCTACACTAGTAACGTAATTTAATTTCAAAGCAAAGAGTTTTAATTGATTTCGCTCACACTACGTGAGCTGGTAACCGTTCGTTTACAGTAATTTCCAAACAGAATCAAAATTAATTCATCATTTCGGACCAAAATTTCAGTAGCTAGTTTCCGTATTATTATGTACTTTTATTATTTCTGCCGATCGTTATTGAGCGGAGTAAATCATACAGTAACTATGAATTTATGACAGTTCCTAACCTCTTCCGGGTAATACTTTCACCATAGAGTCGATGCCTTATGCCAAATGAGTATCAGACTCTTAGTAAGACGCTAATTCTTTAATCAGTCTACCATCCGCAAAGGAAAGGGGGTGTTACAGCAACCCATTCGCTTCTTCCAAGTATCTCATAGCAACTGCTGACTTGCGAACAATAACTCGGATACTGCTCATTTTGACAACAAAATACATTTTATTTTAGTTTATTTCACGAATATTGTTTATAGACCGATTAAAATTGCTTGCCAGTTGATGTCTGTCACTTTCTGCTACAGTGCTGCCATATTGCCTGCCGGCTGGTGTTCGGGTGTAGTCTACACAACGCGACTGTTCATTTCACGAAGACAACGCGTAATGCAGAAAAATGCCGTAAGCGGCCACGAAGTATGACGCAAATGCGAGACGCTCTGTCCACAGTTAATTTTAAGTGAACAATAACTGGACTACGGCGGACAATGCGTTTTGTAGCTTTCAGTTTAAATGCGTGTGCTAACCTACCCATAATCTCGAGCGCCGCATCCCAGAAAACGGCGTTCAAGAAGCTACGGAAAAATTAAAATCATGACCGCTTTGTTCATGGCGATTGAAGTTAACTCCTCCAGAGAAAACATACGACAGAAACAAGCCGCGCGGAGTGGCCGCTCGGTTTGAGGCGCCATGTCACGGATTGCGCGGCCGCTCCCGCCGGAGGTTAGAGTCCTACCTCGCACATTGTGTGTGTGTGTGTGTGTGTGTGTGTGTGTGTGTGTGTGTGTGTGTGTGTGTGTGCGCGCGCGCGCGTTTGTTTTGTTACTTACGGAAAGTTAGTTTAAGCAGTGTGGTAAGTCTAGGGACCGATGACCTCAGCAGTTTGGTCCCTTAGGAATTCACACACATTTGAATAGAAAAAAATTCAGTTTCAGCGCTAAAAGCAAACTAATTTCTCGTTATCACTGGTCACCTGTAACTGTCCCGATACTGGCTACACTAGCTGCCACATTACCAACCGTTGAGCAGTCCTGGTTGGCTCTTGGCTGCAGATTATAGGCGACATGTAGATTCCAAACGAAACGAGAACGATAGGAAGGAAAGTAAGAGCAAATAAGAAAGTCGACGCGATTATTAAAATGTTGCGCCAAAGTATTGTAAGTATTAAAAAATAAATTTAAATCAATTAATTGAATAAAAATAATAATCGATATTTTTTATTAGACTTAGAAATAAAAAATGACGCTGCATTTGACATGAAACGAACCTACAACCTTGTACACGCCAGGTTTACGCGCTAACCACTGCGTTACGTGACTATCTGGACGCAAGTAGTTAAATTTATGACTTTCGTGACCCAATCACAACGATAAATTATAGCCTTCAAAAATGCGGGTTCCCACAATATCTAATAAATCGATCTCTGTCATTATAATTACTGTATATGTGATGCTGAATCGCGTCTTAAGCGCAAGGATACAATAGATTTAGGAACCACACATCAAAGAAAAAAGCCGGAGAAGGAACTTGAAATGAATTACCTTCGTGCATGTCTGTGCGCTCTGACTGGAGGAAACCAGCTCCAACATGTGACGTGTCAACTACCACGTAATTTTAATCGCACTATACTTGTCGCTGCTAATAGTTATGAACTGCGATGGTGCGTGCCGTTAACATGGTAAGTCGGCAGTGACGTGTATTACTTCTTTCATAGCATAATTACAACTACGTAAAATGCACGATGTGTTCAAAATTAACCGGACACCTGGCTGAAAATGACTTACAAGTTCGTGGCGCCATCCATCGGTAATGCTGGAATTCAGTATGGTGTTGGCCCAGCATTAGCCTCGATAACAGCTTCCACTCTCTCAGGCATACATTCAAACAGGTGCTGGAAGGTTTCTTGGGGAATGGCAGCCCATTCTTCACGGAGTGCTGCACTGAGGAGAAGTATCGATGTCGATCGGTGAGGCCTGGCACGAAGTCGGCGTTTCACAACATCCAAAAGGTGTTCTGTAGGGTTTGGATCAGGAGTCAGTGCAAGTCAGTCCATTACAGAGATGTTATTGTCGTGCAACCACTTGCTCAATATACAGATGCCCCTCGACTCTTATACCTGCCATCTGGTTTCTGTACAAATTTTAAATAGTTTTTCGCTCTCTGTATTTTACCCCTGCCACCTTCAGAATTTGAAAGAGAGTATTCCAGTCAACATTGTCAAAAGCTTTCTCGAAGTCTACAAATGCTAGAAATGTTGGTTTGCCCTTCCATAATCTAGCTTCTAAGATACGTCGCAGGGTCAGTATTGCCTCTCGTGTTCCAAGATTTTTACGGGATCCAAAGTAATCTTCCCCGAGGTCGGCTTCTACTAGTTTCTCCATTCGTCTGTAAAGAATACGCGTTAGTATTTTGCAGCTGTGACTTATTAAACTCATAGTTCGGTAGTTTTCACATCTGTCAACACCTGCTTTCTTTGGGATTGGAATTCTTATATTCTTCTTGAAGTCTGAGGGTATTTCGCCTGTCTCGTACGTCTTGCTCACCAGATGGTAGAGTTTTGTCAGGACTGGCTCTCCCAAGGCCGTCAGTAGTCCCAATGGAATGTTGTCCACTCCGGAGGTCTTGTTTCGACTCAGGTCTTTGAGTGCTCTGGCAAACTCTTCGCGCAGTATCGTATCTCCCATTTCATCTTCATCTACACCCTCTTCCATTTCTATAATATTGTCCTCAAGTTCATCGCCCTTGTGTAGACCCTCTATATACTCCTTCCACCTTTCTGCTTTCCCTTCTTTGCTTAGAACTGGGTTTCCATCTGAGCTCTTGATGTTCATACAAGTGGTTCTCTTACCTCCAAAGGTCTCTCTAATTTTCCTGTAGGCAGTATCTATCTTACCCCCAGTGAGGTAAGCCTCTACATCCTTACGTTTGTCCTATAGCCATTTTGCACTTCCCGTCGATCTCATTTTTGAGAAGTCTGTTTTCCTTTTTGCCTGCTTCATTTACCGCATTTTTATATTTTCTCCTTTCATCAATTAAATTCAATATTTCTTCTGTTACCCAAGGATTTCTACTATCCCTTGTCTTTTTACCTACTTGATCTTCTGCTGCCTTCACTACTTCATCCCTCAAAGCTACCCATTCTTCTTCTACTGTATTTCTTTCCCCCATTCCAGTCAATTGCTCCCTTATGCTTTTCCTGAAACTCTGTACAACCTCTGGTTCTTTTAGTTTATCCAGGTCTCATCTCCTTAAATTCCCACCTTTTTGCAGTTTCTTCGGTTTTCATCTACAGGTCACAACCAATAGATTGTGGTCAGAGTCCACATCTGCGCCTGGAAATGTCTTACAATTTAAAACCTGGCCCCTAAATCTCTGTTTTACCATTATATAATCTACCTGAAACCTGTCAGTATCTCCAGGCTTCTTCCATGTATACAGCCTTCTTTTATGATGGAAGAAGCCTGGAGATAATGATCACAGGAGAGCCCATAAAGCATGGTGTCAAGAACACCGTACATAGTCATTGGAACAGTGGTCCCAGGTTATTTTTACGGACGAGTCCAGGTATAGTCTGAACAGTGATTCTCGCCGGGTTTTTATCTGGCGTGAAGCAGGAACCAGATACCAATCCCTTAATGTCCTTGAAAGGGATCTGTATGGAGGTCGTGGTTTGATGATGTGGAGTGGGATTATGATTGGTGCACGTACACGCCTGCTAGTCTTTGACAGATGAACTGTAACAGGTCAGGTGCATCGAAAAGTCATTTGGCACCAGTATGTCCGCCTTTTCAGGGGTGCAGTGAGTCCCACCTTCCTCCTGATGGATGGCACGGCCCCACCGATCTGCCATCTTTGAGGAGTACCTTGAAACAGAAGGTATCAGGCGAATGGAGTGGCCTATCTGTTCTCCAGACCTAAACCCCATCGAGCACGACTGGGTTGCTCTCGGTCGACGTATCGCTGCCCGTCTTCAAACCCATAGGACACTTTAGGAGTTCCGACAGGCACTGGTGCAAGATTAAGAGGCTACGACGCAGCAGCTGCTCGACCACCTGATCCAGAGTATGCCAACCCGTTGAGCGGCCTGTGTACGTGTGCACAGTGAACATATCCCATATACATGCGCAGGAAACAGTGACGTTTTGTAGCACATTTGTTTCGGCACGGTTTTCTCAACTTATCACCAATACTGTGTACTTACAGATCTGTGTCGTGTACGTTCCTATGTGCCTATGCTATTTACGCCAGTTTTGTGTAGTGCCACTTTGAGTGGCCCAACATTCTGCAATTATGCTTAATTTATGAGCATGAGTGTATGTAGGACGAGACACTTACACACGAGGCCACCGAACGCCAATGAACGACAACAAATCGCTGCGTTCGTCGAGATTTGCTTAGTGGGTAAGGGCGAATCTCTGAGAACGAAGTGGTGGGCCTTGACTGCGGCACGGGCTGCAGACGGCATCAAAGCGTTGGCGATGGGTGGCCTTGTGACCTCTCTCTCCTTGTGTGGACGACGGGTCGAATGCTCGTTGATTCAGTAGTGATTTGATGTGTCGGTAACAGGTGGGTATTTTACTGCGTTTAAAAATTCGCAAGTACTGCGTGGAAAGTGAAGAAATAAATTTATGGAGTTTTATCAAGAACGGGACTGTTTATAGGACTCTACGAACTGCAGTTATAAAAACAACTTTAAGTGAAAACGTTTTATCTTAGTTGATTTTATTTCAGGCAACGACTGGTAAATCCTTTCCTTTGCTCAAAATATCGGATGGTGAAACTTTAACTGAAACGCTGCTTTATAACAACAGAATGGGAGGAATCTCGAGAAGTTATCTACATTTACATTTATACTCCTCAAGCCACCCAACGGTGTCCGGCGGAGGTCACATTACGTGCCACTGTCGTTACCTCCCTTTTCTGTTCCAGTCGCGTATGATTCGCGGGAAGAACGACTGTCTGAAAGCCTCCGTGCGCGCTCGAATCTCTCTGATTTTACATTCGTGATCTGCTCGGGAGGTACAAGTAGGGGGGGAAGCAATATATTCGATACCTCATCCCGAAACGCACCCTCTCGAAACCTGGACAGCAAGCTACACCGCGATGCAGAGCGCCTCTCTTGCAGAGTCTGCCACTTGAGTTTGCTAAACATCTCCGTAACGCTATCACGGTTACCAAATAACCCTGTGACTAAACGCGCCGCTCTTCTTTGGATCTTCTCTATCTCCTCCGTGAAACCGATCTGGTACGGATCCCACACTGATGAGCAATACTCAAGTATAGGTCGGACGAGTGTTTTGTACGCTACCTCCTTTGTTGATCGGCTACATTTTCTAACGACTCTCCCAATGAATCTCAACCTGGCCCCCCGCCTTACCAACTATTAATTTTATATGACCATTCCACTTCAAATCGTTCCGCACGCATCCTCCCAGATATTTTACAGAAATAACTGCTTCCAGTGTGTTCCGCTATCATATAATCATACAATAAAGGATCCTTCTTTCTATGTATTCGCAATACATTACATTTGTCTATGTTAAGGGTTAGTTGCCACTCCCTGCACCAAGTGCCTATCCGCTGCAGATCTTCCTGCATACTACAGCATCATCCGCGAAAAGCCGCATGGAATTTCCGACACTATCTACTAGGTCATTTATGTATATTATCAGAGCCCCGCGATTCCACAAGACCAAATCTTTTGGCCCCGTTGGCTGCGTTGGGTCACGTTCGGCCGAATCCACTGGCTGTCGGTCGTTGACCTAGTGTGTATGCGCCTCAAGCTGAATGATGGCGACTTCTATTTCACAAATATACGGAGCGCCATCAACGTCGCCACAAGATCAGCTGGTAACTTTCTCTTTGTGGCGTATCAACATTAATCGCTAATTAAAGGCTAGCTCTGATGGTTTGCCAGAAATCTGAGCGCAAGTGTTGTCCGGGTGTGTTAGCTCCCTCACACTGTGTGCACCATAAGCCGTATTGCTGAGAGAGAGCGTATGGTGTCGCTATATTATAAACTTGTGAATTAATTTTGTCGATTCCTGTAACCCGACGGTAACAAAAATTTACACAATACTTTCAAATAATAGTAGATCACCATTCAAATCGAGTCGATAATTTTAATGATTGCTTACATACAGAAAGCTCGGATTGGCCGAGCGGTTCTAGGCGCTACAGTCTGGAACCGCGCGACCGCTACGGTCGCAGGTTCGAAACCTGCCTCGGGCATGGATGTGTGTGATGTCCTTGGGTTAGTTAAGTTTAAGTAGTTCTAAGTTCTAGGGGACTGATGATTTCAGAAGTTAAGTCCCATAGTGCTCAGAGCCATTTGAACCATTTTTACTCTAGACCCCAATATTTCAGTCCCGCTTAAAGCTTCCTGATATCCCCATATGGCATTACACCGGTATCGCAGCAGTAAGCCAGGTAAACGCGTTATCAAATAATGGACACAAAGCCTTTACTAGAGAGGTAAGGTGCTCGCTGTGGCGTATATTTTCGTAACATACTTTTGCACTGGAGTTTTATTTGTTTTTAATATATAGTTTTAATGCCGTCAGAATGTAAGGTGAAGTGAATTAACACTGTAGGTGAAAAGTGAATCTTTGGTAAATGATTATCTATGAGCTCATATGTAATGTTGCTCATCCATGTAGGGGATCACTTACTCTGTACGAAAGGCATTATGTAAAAGCAGTCGGTACTTAGACTGAGAAAGTAATACATTCAGTTTAGTCCTTCAGACACGTAAAGGTACTGTTACTGAAAGTTTGTCTGGTATTCTTAGATGCTAAGTAATTAATGGATTATGAATGGTCAAACGGGAAAGTAGCTAATTATGCGAGGGCAGCAACAGTGCTTATTAGTCGCAGTTTATCTCAGCCAATCAGAAAAGAAGGCGGTCCCTCGTTCTTCAGACGGAGCATTGATTACGCAGACTAATCATCAAGTAGGGACTTAATTTTGATGGAGTAGGAATGGTGGGTCTCCTGTTTCTCTGACAATTTTGGGACATGTTAAAATATGTATTCAGGTGAGGAACGAGGTAGAGGACAGTATAAAGCGGGCATAATAATTCATGTCCGATTTCTATCGTTGTACTGAGCGTTTTTATTAGATAAAATAAAAATTTATTAGCTAAATTAAAAACTGCTTTTCTTCTACACCTAGACTCTGTAAATCAATGTGAAGTGCGTGGCAGATGGTACTTACCATTGTAAGATTGCTTTCTGTTGAAGTCTCGTGTGGAAGGCAGGATGAATCACTGTTTAAGTGAACCTGTACGTGCGGTAATTGATCTGATCTTGTCTTTGCGGTCTCTAAGGAAGCGATACGCACACGTTGTAGTAGAGCGTGGCGTATTATACAGTCTCTGCTTAGCGATTAGTTGGCTGAAACTTAGGAAACGGTAATACTTTGGCGAGTAAATCTGATCACTTAAGACCTAACGAGTACTTTGAATGTATCCAGACTGATTCTGGTTGCAGTTTTTAACCGGAAGTTTTTTAGTTCAATATAGATGCGGAATGGTAGCTAGAGTTTGTTGTCGGAACTGAGTAGTAAAATCATTAACCAGGAATTCTGCGTTAGACATGCGTATTTTTGGTTTAGTATGGACCTAATG
This sequence comes from Schistocerca gregaria, assembly GCF_023897955.1. NCBI lineage: Eukaryota > Metazoa > Arthropoda > Insecta > Orthoptera > Acrididae > Schistocerca > Schistocerca gregaria. The sequence goes on along the minus strand of NC_064920.1, from coordinate 1,070,068,280 downwards.
GCAGAAAATGATTTTTCTGTTTGAAAATGTAGTACAGTTAATTTTTCAAACGTCAGACACACGTAGCTTGTGAACGCTAGAAACAATTTACAGCACATTAACAGCCAACTAATATTAGTTTAGGATACGTCCCATGTATTCCATTTCTTACAGCATTTCTTGGAAGAGTTACACTGTTCATCGATCTAGACCAGGTGTGTGTGTGTGTGTGTGTGTGTGTTTTGACCCCGGTTTTGTAGCAGTCTCGTGGGGAGTATACAGTCTGTGTGTGTTACTGTACATCTAGACCAACTCTATTCGAATGCCGTTTATGCCATTTTTAGAATACAATCGTTGTAACATCAGTACCAAGATTTCTCTTCCGAGTGTAGTTTCTATCAAACTTGCTGTGTAGAAAACCACTGCTAGTCAAGTCCTGAAGGTGCTGTGTTACGTTATTCTCTTAGAACATGATCACTCCTTCATATACAGGGTGTTACAAAAAGGTACGGCCAAACTTTTAGGAAACATTCTTCACACACAAATGAAGAGATGTTATGTGGACATGTGTACGGAAACGCTTAATTTCCATGTTAGAGCTCATTTAGTGATGTCTTGATTGGCCCCCATGTTCCTCCTCCTACACTCAGTGGAACACGTTATCATAGGTTCATACGGCATACTCTACCTGTGCTGCTAGAACACGTGCCTTTACTAGTACGACACAATATGTGGTTCATGCACGAAGGAGATACTGCACATTTCAGTTGAAGTGTTCGTACGACTCTTAACAACAGATTCGGTGACCTTTGAATTGGTAGAGGTGGACCAATTCCATGGCCTCCACGCTCTCCTGACCTCAACCCTCTTGACTTTCATTTATGGGGGCATTTGAAAGCTGTTGTCTACGCAACCCCGGTACCAAATGTAGAGACTCTTCGTGCTCGTATTGTGGACGGCTGTGATACAATACGCCATTCTCCAGGGCTGCATCAGCGCATCAGGGATTCCATGAGACGGAGGGTGGATGCATGTATCTTCGCTAACGGAGGACATTTTGAACATTTCCTGTAACAAAGTGTTTGAAGTCACGCTGGTACGTTCTGTTGCTGTGTGTTTCCATTCCATGATTAATGTGATTTGAAGAGAAGTAATAAAATGCCCTCTAACATGGAAAGTAAGCGATCCCGGACACATGTCCACATAACATTTTCTTTGTGTGAGAGGAATGTTTCCTGAAAGTTTGGCCGTACCTTTGTGTAACACCCTGCATATTTAGAGGAAATGCCTCTAAACTTTAGAAGCAGCAATTTAAATGTTGCATGGTACTTCTTGTTTATTGTCTCCCACCGGATTTCAGAGAGCATCTCAGTACAAGTGCAGCTATGAAAAAGTTGTGATGTTTCAGGGCGTATTCAGTGAGATAAAGAGGGGGCTACTACTCACCTCTCCCCCACTCACTCCCATAAGAGAAATATCTTCGTTAATCAAAATAGATACCAACTAATAGACGGTTGCAATTAGAACCATTTATCACGAAATCTTATAACTATTCCAACATGGATTGTGTCATGCTTTCGGGCTACGTTACGCAAATTGTTCACGAGTGAACATCCGCCCGCCGAAAGCGGGCATACGCGGTCGCAGGAGTCCACTTAATTTGGATCAACAATTACACAGCATCAACACCCTGCTTCATGACCGCATCAAGACATACACTTAACAGACCCATGGATGCCCACATGAATGTTAGCCAGTGCATAATGGCGGTCGCCGTGTGCTTGTCTCCTTCGCAGTACAGATGTCAAGGAGCAGTCCCCCTGGAACACGACGGATTCGTGTTTTAGTGCTTGAGTCATTATGTCGAGAGCGGCGTCTTTCGTTAACTCGCGCGAAGTTCAAATCGCTCACATTGTTGCTAGATTGCAGAGTGCGTTCCCGCTAGTAGGGCAGTCCATCTGCATCCATAATAGCACTGAGCTGGAAATGGAGCACTTCGAAGTGACAATTTCTTTACGATTCCTCAAGTAGATTAAGCGGGACTGGAAGCCGTAGAGGTTTGCAAATGGCTTTCGGGGAACTTTCTCCTTCCCATTATTAACGGAATTTCTTAGAAGCATAACTTAACCGGGTGAGAATGAGAAGAAGAGAGAATGCAACGGCCGCAGTAACGTCGCCGCAGCCGAGGAAACGTTTCAACCTAACAGCACGGCCCGTTTTAAGTCGCGCAAGGATCGCATTACTGCGGATATTTGCTCCTACATTGAATATGACCGTCATAAATTAATAACCCAAGAAAAATGCCGTGAAATGTACGGCAACATATTTCAAATTATGACTAACAAGTAACGATGTCACTATATTTACGGGAAAAAACATACAAGTCGCATCGAGAAGGACCTGGATCTATTTAGTTGCAGACATGTACCGCTTCAGTTGGTAATGGTTTCATCTCATGTCAACCGAGATGGGCTAACGGAATATGTTACGAAATCTTCCGCCAGGCATTACTGCCCATCTCAACCCACAGGCTGTCGTGTCTCAATAAATTCATGGTGTTCTATTACTGGTGTGTGGTGTAGAAGCTGCTCTTACTCCGCCACACACCGTCAGGTGGCTTACCGAGTATGGATACAGATCAGGGTTACTTTGCTTAACAAAAAATTCTTACGTGCTGCTGAAACTGAAATTAGATATCTTGTGTAATTTGTAAATTAAATGTTTTATTTTATCAGCGACAAGTACGCTATGTATTTTACTTCCATATAAAGTACGAAGGTAACGCGAGGTAAAATTTAATTTCGCTCTTTCAGTATTAACTTTTACGAACAACAAACCTGTCCATCACGAAATTTTTTACCACTACTGCTATGTCCTCCAGGAAATACGGCGCACAGCCGTACCCAGAGACGGAGCCACACGGCAAAAGCAATCTCCACAGATGCGCAACATCGTTATGGTCAGACGCCATAGAGCGCCCACAGAACACGGATTTTGTCATGCTTTCGTGCTGCGTTACGCGAATGGTTCCCGAGTGAACACCCATCCGCCAAACAAGGCTATAAGCGGACGCAGGAATCCACGTAATGTGGATCAACAATTATTTCCACAGTATAAACACCGTGCCTCACGACCGTATCAAGACATACATTGATCAGCCAGAACATTAAGACCACCACCATCTCTGACACTGATAACAGCGGCGACGCGTCATGCATGGAAGCAATTAGGCCTTGATGGGTAGCTAGAGAGAGTTGGCACCACATCTGCGCATGCGCACACACACACACACACACACACACACACACACACACACACACACACACACACACACACACGTAATTCCTATAAATTCCGGGGGGAGGGGGGGGGGCAATGAGCTCTGACGCCACGTTCAATCATATCTAAATTGTGTTCGATCAGATTTAGATCTCGCGAGTTGCGGGGCCCAGCACATCAATTTGAACTCACCAATGTTTTCCTTGAAACGCTCCATCACATTCTTGGCACTGTCACATGGCGCATTATCTTGTTGAAAAATGCCGCTGCCGTCGGGAAACAAAGGGGTGTACGTGGTTTTCAACCAGTGTACGTGGTTTGTAATCAGTGTAACGATATTCCTTGGCCGTCAATAGTTGGTAGCATGAGCTCAACTGGGCCCATGGATGCCCAAGTGAAAGGTAGCCAGAGAATAATGGAGCCGCCGCCAACTTGTCTCCTCTCGCAGCACAGGTGTCAAGGAGCTGTTCCCCTGGAAGACGACGGATTCGCGCCCTACCAGCGGCATCACGATGGTATCGCGATTCGTCAGATCATGCATCGCTCTGCCACTGCCCCAACGTCCAGTGCAGATGGTCACGTGCCCATTTCAGTCGTGGTGCTAACACTGGCAGATGCATGGTTCGTCGGCTGCAGAGGCCCGTTTGGAGCACTGCGTTTTCAGACACACTTTTACTCTGCGCAGCATTAAAGTTTGAGGTTAGTTCCACTGCAGTTCGCCGCCTACCCTGTTTCACCTGTCTGTCAAGCCTACGACGTCCGACATCTGTTATGAAAGGCGGCCGCGCAACTTCACGACGTTCACCTTGCTTTTGCCACGTGTTGAAGAGACTCACCACAGCATTCCTCCAACACCCGACAAGTCGTACAGTTCGCAAAATGCTCGTGCCGAGCCATCACAATCTGTCATATGTGAAACTCAGATCGCATGCCTTCCCCGTTCCACACAGGTTCGAATCCTGCCTCGGGCATGGATGTGTGTGATGTCCTTAGGTTAGTTAGGTTTAAGTAGTTCTAAGTTCTAGGGGACTGTTGACCACCTCCGATGTTGAGTCCCATAGTGCTCAGAGCCATTTGAACCATTATAATTAAACATTCGCTACTTGAGCCTGTGTAGACGGGTAACTATTCATCGACTGGGTACCAAACATTATAGAAATGATATTCTGACTGGGGGCTGCAGGATTTGTGCTATTATTTGTGTTAGTGTCATGACTTATCATTAGGCGTCAGTAGGGCTGCCTCTGAAGCATCACTGTGCATGCCAGCTGAAGACAGTCAACATGGGTCTGGAGAAAGTGAGCAGGGGTGTCTCGTAAAGGTATTTTATCAGAACAATAACTTTAGTGCAGCTGCTCTTGGCGAGTATCGAAGCATTAAAGGACTACTACATTTTTCTTTGAGCAGCTCGGACCCCAAGGACTAAGGACGTGCAGCGTAACAGGCACTCGTTACTCTGATCTGCTTCGTTAACGCGTGATCGCTGGCCTTCGAACACATTTGGAGAAAACCGAATCACTGGCCGATCGTTCGAAACTGCGTAGCCACCAAGATCGCCAGATTTGAATCCGTGTGATTTCTGGCTGTGGGTTTAGCAACGGGACATTAACACGTTTGAGGCTGAAGATGAGCGTAGCGAGGGAGAAGTCAACATCCCACGTGTGAAGTTTCGGACAGGAGTAGAGCAGCTATCTCGAGTGCGTTTCTAAGCTGTCGTGGATGCAGATGTTCGTCATACGCATTAACGTTTGTAACCTGGAGCTTAAAAATAGTACGAAATTAACAAATGTTACCCTTTCAAAAGGAAATTAAAAGGCACTTCTTTCTATGGTTTATTCGTTATTTCTCTCCCGCACATCCTAACAAATGTTTCCCCAAATTTTCATGCAGAAAATATTTGGAATTCGGCGAATAAAATGTGTAGCAGACGATAAACGAATTCCCTGTATCAGATTACTTGTTGGTTGTTTAGCAGACTTGTCAGAGTTACAGTAAGGGCGATGATACTGGCCACTGGTGGCAGCGGTGTGGGTGGCGGCTTTGGCAGTCACCGGCGCCCACAGCCCGCATGTTTGAGTTTCGCACACAGAGCGGCTCGGGCCGCTTTGGTCGGCCGCTCATCCCGGCGGACCAACAAACAGCACGCAGCGGACGTTGCGTCACCAGATCTGCCCTGCGATAACGCCTGCCGCCGCTTATCTCGTCCCCACCTGACGCTGCACTCGCACAGCACCTGAGCCCGGCAAAATGCTTCCGGACTCGCTCGGTCGTCACACGCTCGGCACACGTTTCAGCGTTGGCGGATTTGGAGGAGATTTCTCACTGTTTACGTCGCGATGTAGCGACGTTTCACGTACTGAGCTGATGAGAAGTTCATAGTGGTTGTTTAACTATTTTTATAATCTATTCCGTGCTTTATCTTTAAAATAGGATAGCTTTGTTCTCTGTCTGTCCATCCTCTGTCTCAGGAACGAGTCGAAATATCAAATTCACATTTATATCACATATTAAGGTCCTTAGTCCCTTGGCAGTGTTAACATTTTACGCTCCTAAGTTTATGCACAGCACTGAAAGACCTAAGTCTATTCAAGGCCCCGGGTGTAGATAACATTCCATTACAACTAGTGACAGCCTTGGGGGAGCTAACCCTGATAAAACTCTACCATCTGGTCAGCAAGATGTATGAGACAGGCGAAATATCCTCAGACTTCAAAAAGAATATAATAATTCCAATCCCAAAGAATGCAGATGTTGACAGAGGTGAAAATTACCGAACTATCAGTTTAATAAGTCCCTGCTGCAAAATACCAATGCGAATTCTTTACAGACGAATGGAAAAACTGGTAGAAGCGGACCTCGGGAACGATTACTTTGGATTCCGCAGAAATATTGGAACACGTGAGGCAATAATGACCCTACGACTTATCTTAGAAGCTAGATTAAGAAAAGGCAAACCTACGTTCCCAGCATTTGTAGACGTAGAGAAAGCTTTTCGCAATGTTGACTGGAATACTCTTTTTCAAATTCTAAAGGTGGCAGGGGTAAAGTACAGGGAGCGAAAGGCTATTTACAATTTGTACAGAAACCAGATGGCAGTCATAAGAGTCGAGGGGCATGAAAGGGAAGCAGTGGTTGGGAAAGGAGTGAGACAGGGTTGTAGCCTCTCCCCGATGTTATTCAATCTGTATATTGAGCAAGCAGGAAAGGAAACAAAATAAAAGTTCGGAGTAGATATTAAAATCCATGGAGAACAAATAAAAACTGAGATTCGCCGATGACATTTTAATTCTGTCAGACAGCAAAGGACCTGGAAGAGCAGCTGAACGGAATGGACAGTGTCTTGAAAGGATGATGTAAGATGAACATCAACAAAAGCAAAACGAGGATAATGGAATGTAGTCGAATTAAGTCGGGTGATGCTGAGGGAATTAGATTAGGAAATGAGACACTTAAAGCAGTAGATTAGTTCTGCTATTTGGGGAGCAAAATAACTGATGATGGTCGAAGTAGAGAAGATACAAAATGTAGACTGGCAATGGCAAGGAAGGCGTTTCTGAAGAAGAGAAGTTTGTTAACGTCGAGTATAGATTTAAGTGCCAGGTTTAAAGTATTTGTATGGAGTGTAGCCACGTATGGAAGTGAAACATGGACGATAAATAGTATGGACATGAAGAGAATAGAAGCTTTCGAAATGTGGTGCTACAGAAGAATGGTGAAGATTAGATGGTTAGATCACATAACTAATGAGGTATTGAATAGGACTGGGGAGAAGAGAAATTCGTGGCACAACTTGACTGGAAGAAGGGATCGGTTGGTAGGACATGTTCTGAGGCATCAAGGGATGACCAATTTAGTATTGGAGGGCAGCGTGGAGAGTAAAAACCGTAGAGGGAGATCAAGAGCTGAATACACTAAACAGATTCAGAAGGATGTAGGTTGCAGTAGGTACTGGGAGATGAAGCTTGTACAAGATAGAGTAGCATGGGGAGCTGCATCAAACCAGACTCTGGACTGAAGACTACAACAACAACAACATTAAGGTCCGTAGTCCCTTGGCGGTGTAAACATTTTATGCTCCTAAGTTAATGCAATCAAAAGATACAGACCATTTAGATGATATACTTCGATATTCAAAAACTCACTCATCAAAACCTATGGTGTGCTTCCCGTTGCCCTATAAATTTGGCGAGCAGACAGGTTTTACAGTAGAAGTAAAGGAAAAAAATCCGATAACTTGATTTTTAGTTATAAAACAAGAAAAAATATTTTTGTCATTTCTTATCCGGCTGTCTGTCCGCCTGTTAAGACTTTTTCTCTTAAACAGGTTGGCGTATTAAGTTCAGTGTTATATCACAAACGTAGGTCTATGGTTGCTTGGCGGTAGAAAATTTTTTAACTTTTAAGTCAATACGGTCATTGAAGTCACATTTTGGTAATCGAAGACTCACTCACCAAAACCAATGGGCCTGAAACTCTGAAATTTGGCAATAAGCAAGGTTGCACAGTACAAGTGCTAAACTTTTAATTGGTAATTGTATCACACGCTAAAATACCTGTCTTCGAACTTCAAATCAAAACATTCTTGGCAATCTTGGAATCAGTAGGACCGATATCTTACCAGTACCAATGTCCGTAACAGGAAGAAATCGTCAATACTCTCCATAAGCGGAATGGATAAACTCTCTGTATACATAATTAAGTTTGTACGAAAACCTCAGTACGCGATTTACACTCGCACCTTGCCATTTCTTTCATCATTTACATTGGTTCATCTTCTGGAAGCCATAATAAACCGAGTATGTACAGATAAAAATGTCGCGCCGGGGCTCTAAGCCGTGAGCAGTCGTCCAAATTATAAGGCTGTCTGAGCAAGCTTTCAGGCCTGACACAAGCCTTCATGGTCACACATGTCTTCACCTTTGATTTCTCAACATTATTTCTAAATTATCTCCCGTGTGGTGTGAGGAAATGGACTGCAGTACCGGCGGCCTCTGTGCCTTCCTATCTCTACTCCCACCTTTATTCGCATGGGACATGACTTTGCTGCAAATTTAGGAATGTGGCCGAGTGCATTGAAATCGTTAACAAGTGTCCGTTTTGCGTTCGGTCCTTTGCGAAGTCAACTGTCTCGTTCTTTCTCTCTTTGGAGTGGCTTGGTGCACTGGAATGACGAAAAAGTTCACAGTTGTTCCATTCCGCTACAGATAAACTATCTCTGTCACGGAGAAGTTAGCGACCCGGAGCGAAGAGAAAGTGCGACGCTAGACCCCACAAGACTGCACATTTTGATACATCATATCTTTTTAATATATTAAATTTTTTTAAGAGTTCTTTTGTGTGTATACACATATTGACTGTATACGACAATTGTTTACAACGTACTACAGTGGTGTGTGTAGGTGAAGTCGACACGAACAAGGCGATACAGAGCACCTGTTATCTAATAAGCCGGGAAACAACCTCACATTGACCTAAAATAGCCATCTAACCTACAGCACATGCGCACCGCGCGGGATTTTCTTCATACATTCACTCGCTTACACATCACCTTAGTTGGCCATTCCGCTAACATTAATTTAAACTTTCCAGTGAGGGTAATGAATGAAATAAAGGCTGTTATAAAAGTTATACACACACTAATTATATTTACAATTCGATTTAAATTAACCATTTCAAACACAGTAGTTTCGTAGTAAGAGGGCCAGACGATCTAAACGAGTTGTAAAATTCGCAATATGTTGAGGTAAAATTCACAAAAACGTCAGTTTTACATTTCGTAATTGTAAGAACAAGGCGTTTTTAATATTCAATTACGGTTTTACCCAAAATTGTGCGCGGCGAGAATTCGCTGTAGCCTAGTTGGTCCTTTTAGACCAGTGTGGGGGTGGTTCCCGGCTTGATGGACCGCAAGTGTCCTTTATTGAATTTTTCTGCTCGTTTTTCCCAATACCACTGTGGTACGTTGCAAACAGTTATCGCTTACATCTTGTATATAGAGTAGGTTGCGGCTTTCTAAATCATAGGGCTCTGTGGATAGAAAGAAGAAAATGTTCTACTGTCTAGTAAGTAAGCTCAGCTCTAACGTCATTATGTTCCAGGGCCATTGCCAGACAAGTAGTGCATAAGCGGCAAGAAGTTTCCAAATATAATCAATCCAGACAGTAATCAGCCAGAAAAAAATAGAAGAGGTAAGGTACTACTGCTTATAACCATCAGCCATGCAATATTAAGTCTACTTGAAGTCTGTTGCTGAAATACATCAACCCTAGTTATAAATATTTCCTGTACCATTCTGTCAACAGAACAACTAGCGACATGTGTTATAAATTTGACCAATTGCTTAAACTTAAAAAATAAGGGAATAGGGCTATGTGAACCAATGTTCATGGGGGCTCTGAAAAGGAAAGTAATATCTATTATTTTTTCTTTATTGAAGTATTTATGTAGTATAATTACAACAATCACTGAGCTTCCAATACAAAACTTGTTTTTGGTAAAATTTTCGACGTCACCTGGAGACGGGGTACTGATGTAGGAAATGCTGTGACGGAACCTGAGTGCAATGGTATTCGCCCCTTCAGTCGCAACAAAATATCACACAAATTCCTTTCTTTGTTCACATTCACGTGAATCGTCACTATAGTGAATCGTCACTATAGTGAATCGTCAGTGAAGTCAGATTGCTATCTGAGTTCATCTCAATCTTACAAGAGGAAAGACTATACTACATTTTGGAAATTTCTGAAGAAAGGTCAAGATTGTAGAAACGCCCTCGGTGTTCATGAGAAGCCTTCAAATCCAAAGGAGGACTTATTTTCACCACCACCTGAAGTTGAGTCAGAGGAATAAAACATTTTATTTCTACAATATCCAATATTACGACTATACATATGGATGAAAGAAGAATGGATCAGGAGTGGAAAGTGCAAGGTTTGATTTCACGAAACTTGTATGGAAGATGCTGTTCATAACCAATTCTGCTGAGGGAAATGGATGTAACAACTATCAGAATAATTAAAAAGTGTAATCAATATTCTGTGTAGCTGTATGACAGTTTACAGTCGTTTATGTACACCCATTTACTGTTCAAACAGCCAGAGACATTTTTAATTTCCGTTTCAACATCCTAAATTGTAATATTTACAACGAATATGGTCAGATCTTCAAGGAATGTACCTTTCTCGTACAAAACTTAGAACTATGATCTATTCACTATTCCAATTTAACATGCGTAATAAAATACCAAATACCTGTTTATGGTCCATCAAGTTGAAAAGATTCACTTAGCCCCACCTTACCCTACACGTAAACAGACCGCTGAAAACCTAAGATCGCCCTCACTTTCATTCTTTGACCATTTCCAGTCATCTTTCGATAGTTTGCTAGACACGATTAACGGCTGTCACATAGCCGCGAGGCCATAAGGACAGATGTGGAAGCAGCCAAGACGCCTGTTGCTCGACAATTTGCACCCTGGAAACCGTTCCGTGCCAAATTCGCGCTCGTATTGGTCAACCTTCGGGCCACCACTTAGCTGACAGCTATGGCTACCACTACAAGATGCAAACAGCAGCAGAAGGGACCACAGAAGACAAAAGCAACAAAAGAATTGTTCACACCAAGGTGAAACAGTGTTTGAACTCCGCGAATATACGGGCTGAGGGTCTCCACTGTCAAGATCCACACAACGCGATCTTAGAAGAGTCAGATGACTTGGACGAGCAACGCAGACTGCCAAAGATACAACACAACGGTGCCAGGCAGTGTCTCCAGCTGAACAGATGTCTAACTGCAGCCGTCAGCGTGGCAGCTGAAGATCCTCACGTCAAGTTCCTTGTCTGACTACACGATGGCACCCAAGAGACATCACTAGAAGAAAGCACTTTCCGATTCTTCACCCACAGAAGCATCGTACATCTGATGTTCCAAATTCTGCAAAAAGAACAAAATTAATTGTTTTAAAATCAGCGCAACGAAAGGTGACAGTTCTGCTGTATTATTTTAGAACGCTTGTGTTATCCGGACATTGAGGGGCTGATCAGAAATTTGGTTCTCCTTTATTGCACTCGCGCTCTATTCACGCATTCTGTTGTTCCGAACAACGCCATGAAATGTAGTAGAAATCAATACATTAGCTACAACACTGTACAGTCACATTAAAGTGACTATCTGTCAAAAGCCTGAATAAACATATTTTGCAGTGCGGACAGCTGAGAGACGTGCATTAAGAGTGACAGTGAGGTTGTGGAACGTAACGATAGGTATGCGGAGGCATGCCGGTTCCATTGCGTGACCAGCTGCGCTAGGTATCTCGGTTGAGAATCCATGGCGCAAACAGTCCGACCAAGATGGTGCCACAGATTCTCCATTGGTTTTAAATCCGGAGTTTGTGGTAGCCAGAAAAAACAGTAAATTCATCCTGGTGTTGATAACAGTATGAAGGGTTTCACGCAGGTGTTGTCATCCTTTAACACTACCTGGCTGAGATGCCGTGGCCCGTACATAACACTCTCCACTGACGTTTTAGTGCGGGCCCTAATGACATCCTGGTCAGTTTTGATGTGGTGTCGTCGTTTACCAGGATCCCGGTGAATGAAGCGATCACATGTATAGCGGACATTGTCCCTATTGATATTTTGGCATTATTCAAACATTGCCTTACAACAACTTATTTTCAATATAATAATGTTTCTTATGAACAGATTGACGGGGTGGCTATGGGAAGTCCTCTTAGTCCAGCAGTGGCTAACTTGTTCATGAAGAACTTTGAACAACGAGCGCTGCAAACAGCTATCTGAAAAAGACCAGCCAAATGGTATCGTTATGTAGACGACACATCTGTTATATGAATCCATGGGGAAGAGGAACTGGATACCTTCCTGTTACATCTGAATAGTATTAATCCAAGAATTCAGTTCACTATGGAAAAGGAAATCGGTGGTCGCCTGAACTACTTAGATGTGACTAATCAAACGAGAGGACGGATCATTGGGTCATAAGGTTTTCAGAAAAGAGACACACACTGATCCTTATCTGCAGAAAGATTCTAACCACCACCCAAGACATAAAAGAGGGGTGATTAAAACATTAATAGACAGGGCGCACAAAATATGTGAACCAGCTCACTTAGATGATGAAATTGAACACCTTAGAACGACTTTCAAGAAGAATGGGTATTCCAACAGAGAGACAGATCGTGCACTACGCCCTATACTGACAACCAGGACGGACAAGGATCGACACCAACGCAAGGGGAAGGTGTTCTTACCATTTATCGTTAAGGTCACTGATCGCATTGTAAAAATTTTAAGCAAGTACGATGTGGAAACTGTTTTCGGACCCACAACGAAAATGGAAGAATGTTTGAGATCCGCGAAAGATAAACGACATCCTCTAACTACACCAGGTGTCTATAAAATTCGGTGCAGTTGTGGAAAGGTCTATATAGGCACAACAAAAAGAAGCGTCAAAACCCGCCTGGGTGAACATAAAAGGAATACCGCCTCGGACATATTGATAAATTGGCTGTAGCGGAACATGTGTTTCAGGAAGGTGATCATGAAATAAAGTTTAGTGAGACGACCGTCATAGCAATGACGTCGCATTATTATGCGCGAATGTACAGAGAGGCCATTGAGATTGCCAAACACTGCAATAATTTTAATAGAAAAGATGAAGGCATTAAGCTGGAAAAGATATGGATATCAACATTGCATCATCAGCAGGACAATCGATTAATTTCAACTGAGAAAGGTGGCAGTATCAGATCATAACACAACCGGCGTCACGTGACTGACAGCGGCGCCCTCTGGATGGCTTATACAGGGTGTTACAAAAAGGTACGGCCAAACTTTCAGGAAACATTCCTCACACACAAATAAAGAAGAGATGTTATGTGGACATGTGTCCGGAAACGCTTAATTTCCATGTTAGAGCTCATTTTAGTTTCGGCAGTATGTACTCTACTTTCTCGATTCACCGCCAGTTGGCCCAAGTGAAGGAAGGTAATGTTGATTTCGGTGCTTGTGTTGACATGCGACTCATTGTTCTCCAGTACTAGCTTCAAGCGCATCAGTACGTAGCATCGATGTTCTCTTTATGGATGAGGCTTCATTCCAACGCGATTAAATTGTAAATTTTCACAATCAACATGTGTGGGCTGACGAGAATCCGCAAGAAATTGTGCAATCACGTCATCAACACAGATTTTCTGTGAACGTTTGGGCAGGCAATGTTGGTGATGTCTTGATTGGGCCCCATGTTCTTCCACCTACGTTCAATGGAGCACGTTACCATGATTTCATGCGGGATACTCTACCTGTGCTGCAAGAACATTTGCCTTTACAAGTACGACACAACTTGTGGTCCATGCACGATGTAGCTCCTGCACATTTCAGTCTAAGTGTTCGTACGCTTCTCAACAACAGATTCGGTGACCGATGGATTGGTAGAGGCGGACCAATTCCATGGCCTTCACGCTCTCCTGACCTCAATCCTCTTTACTTTCATTTGTGGGGGCATTTGAAAGCTTTTGTCTACGCAATCCCGGTACCAAATGTAGAGACTCTTCGTGCTCGTATTGTGGACGGCTGTGATACAATACGCCATTCACTAGGGCTGCATCAGCGCATCAGGGATTCCATGCGACGGAGGGTGGATGCATGTATCCTCGCTAACCGAGGACATATTGAACATTTCCTGTAACAAAGTGTTTGAAGTCTCGCTGGTACGCTCTGTTGCTCTGTGTTTCCATTCCATGATTAATGTGATTTGAAGAGAAGTAATAAAATGAGCTCTAACATGTAAAGTAGCGTTTCCGGACACATGTCCACATAACATATTTTCTTTCTTTGTACGTGAGGAATGTTTCCTGAAAGTTTGGCCGTCCCTTTTTGTAACACCCTGTATATACGGCGCTCATTCGCGCTCTCGTTGCAGTTCGCCGATTGTCCTCTGAGGATGCGTTCCGCAGTCGAAGGCGAAACGTCAGGGGGACAGTCTTATGCATCGACCACGGCATCTCAGCCCGGAAGTGTTAGGTGATGTCATCCTTGTGTTCTTCAAAACACGCACATCACTGCGAACTGCGTGACATGTTGCATTGTCCTGCTGGTAGGTGCCACCGTGCCGGGGAAAAGGAAACAGCATATAGTGCTGAGACGTGGTCCCTAAGGACAGATGCACACTTACGTCCTTCATTGTGCGTTCCAGAATGAAGATATTGCCCAGAGAACGCCACTAAAAATTCCCCAGATCGTAACGCTCCCTCCTCCGGCATGGACCCCTCCGACGATTGTTGCAGGATGTTTGCTTTAGGACGTTTGACGCCGATGGAACATACAACGTCATTCATCTAAAAAGGCCACCTGTCGCCACTCACTGGACGTCCGGTTACGGTATTGATGCGCAAAGCTTTCGTGGCCGATGAACAACAGTCATCATTGCTGCACGAACGAGGCGATTGCAGCGGAGGCCCCCACGCAGTAATGTTCGCTAAAGGATCGTTGAGGAGACAGACACTGCTCATAGCTCTTTGGTTCATCTGGGCGGTCAGTTGCTGAACAGTTACACATCTATTCGCCCGTACACATCTGAGCAGCAGTCGTTCACCACCGTAATCTATGGTCTTGGTCCACCAGTTGCCTCGGCGCAGGTTTTGGGTAATGTCAGTTTGCCATGCACAGCATGCTTTAGGCAGCAAGGCAAGCGAACAGTCTACAAACTTAGCCGTTCAGAAATGCTTCCACTTTAGGCCTGAAAGCCAATGATCATGTCGTTTTGGACGTCAGATAAATCGCTCCGTTTCCGCATAACGACGACGACTGTGCTGTTTTCTGCGTCCCCTCGACGTGCCTATACATCCTCCACTGCTAGTGCTGCAGCCTGCCGTCTGAATTGTTATTGTACGTTGGTGGACTGGCGGTGGTCACATTAATGAGACTGGGCCGTGTATGTCATCCAAAACTTTAAAATATGTAATTCTTAATTTCAAGTGTCACAAACAATGAAGACGCCTTGCTCAGACATATGATTAAAAAAAAAAACGGAACTATGCGATTAGACCTAGTGGAGCGACCGATGCCGATAGAGCGCCATGTCATCCTTTGCCATATGTTGTCACATTTGGATGCGGTAGGGGGGGAGGGCTCTACCATATGGCGTCATTCGAATGCCGTTTGGAGGGGCATGTGGGAATCTAATGTCTCTTCCGGCCGTTACCTGCTTTCCAGACCTCAGAGCCGCTCCTTCTCATTCGACTAACTCCTCAGTTGGCGTCACGAGGTTGAGTGAACCCCGTTCCAGTCGTTTCACCAAGGGCAACACCCTGCCAGTATCAGGAATCGAACCCGGGTCCTCCACTGGACACTCAGCCGCGCCGACCACACAGCTACGACGACAGTATCGTAGTCACTACTGATACTTACGATTCCACTTAGCAAGTACCCATTTAGTATAACCTGATATTAATATGAACAAAGGTACCAACATCTGAATCAAAAGCGAAGTAGTTTTTTTACACACTTGGTATCTGAAGTGAGCATTGCCTTCCAGCAATTTCTTTGCCACGAAGTTTCAGCAATTAGAAACGCGTTTTCATAACCGATACTGGAGTGTGTACATCACCATCAGCCGGAAGTGCTTCAGGAAACTTATTTGGGAGCGCCACATAAACTAAGAACATTATTCCTCTGAACAGCACATTAACTTGACTTCTGAAATCTACATGTGGCTTATTTTGATAATTTTAAGCTACACGACGCAAATCAGAAAAAATTGTTCGAAATGCTTGTTGATTTTCTACAGGAGATACACAGTTATCACACGAAGTACACTAAATACTCCTAGAGCAAAAATTTTCTATCATAGTTTAGTTTGTCCCGGCGTTTTAGTTAAACACTCCACAGATGTACTGTCGGTTCATTGTGTCCAGTTGGTGTGTCCACAGTTGCATTTGGATCCTATGTACTGGTAATACTCCTGCGGACTGATCGAGTGACCAATTTTTCTGTTCTTTGTAGGAGTAAAACCGCAAGAGAGCTTCTGAAGTTCGTAGGTTATGCGAAGCAAAGAATTAATGTGGGTTTGGGGTGCACTTTTAATGAAGTAATGCAGTATTTTGCTTTTCTCATAGTTCAATGCGTCAAACAGTGTTACCACGTATGCACCGACGGAAACGTTTTGCCTGGCTGCTAGATGGTGTATGACAGAAATCAGCAGGCATACTGAAATTACATTCCTCAGAGTTCTTCCATGTAGCGCAGAGACTTCTGGCACTGGGGCCCAGTGTCACAGCTCCACTAGATGGCGAGATCTGCTGGACTTGAGAGCTAAACTTTTTCTTCCAGTATTGGCTTCTGGCCTGTGCCACATTCCAGGTTCGCGTTTACAAGGGCGAGGTGCGGTCATGGAACCAGTAACCACTCCCCTTCTCGGCCGTCTACAAAGACTAGTTTACGAAAAGCGTTTATATTTTGCAAGGTTCTCGGCTAGTTTTCAGAGACAAATGTAGTATGGAAAGAAATTCTAGAAATAGCAAGTTATCTTACTGGAGTTTTGAGCTCAACTCCCGTGGTCGCATACAAATATGTTAATGAATTAAGAATGGGTCCGTCTTTTTGCAAGTACATTAATAATTATCGTTTTGTTTTAACATCCAAACATGTTTTACCACAGTTGCGGCATCCTCAGTAGTTTTTTGTCTTATTTTACATTGTATGTGTCCCGTGTTTGCTAACCGAAATCAGCCGCAGGTCTACATTAGAACACGATGTTATCATTGATCAGAAACGTAAATTTCTGCAATGAAACGTGTGTCCAGGCCACGGCAACCGAGCAAGATGCAGTTTTCACAAACGAGCAGGACAAAACGTTCAGCTGAATTACACAAAAGCACGTTTAACACACGACATCAAACTTGTCACAGCTCAGAGCTAGCCCCAATACTGCAATAATGATACGCTGTACTAATTTACACCAGTGACTGATTTCTGTTAGCAGCCATACGACACATACAACTTACAATAAAAGGAAAATAAAAGAAAAATCCACTGAGGATGCCACAACGGTCATGAAACATGTTTGAGTGTTGAAACAAAACGCTAGCGTACTTCCATAAAGTCTGACCCATCCTTAATTCATTACAAGCATGTTTAACAGCGCATCTTTCAGTCACTTGCCTGAGGCCCAGCACCCGTGGATGGGCTTACGGCTGGCGGCTTGGAGCAAATATCCTACCTAGAAAGAAGCACCCATTCACAGGCTGACCATGCCAGCTCCGAACAACAAACTCGACACGGTTCGTGAACCCACATGTAGAGCCAGCAAGCAACAAGAAGCTGAGTAAGGCACGAAAAAAAAAAAAAAAAGTACGAAGACAGATTTCCCGAATATCGCCAAAAACGGTGGAAAGAAATAACATTCCCTCATTTACAAGCTCGTATAGCCAGAAGTCTGTAGACCTGTTTTCACAATCGTAGTGACAAATAATAGTAATTGTGAGAGTACGCTTTTGTCTTATGTTGTGTAAATCATTATGTCCAGATTGAGAGCGTTCGCTGCTACTGTAGCTGTTAAATCAATTGCTTGACACACAAATTTCGCAAATTTTCGAACGAATGCTTTTCAGGTAAACTTTTTCCCTAAATTGCAGCTTCATGGACGTTACGCTAAAGTGATGTACTGAGTGGTGATGTACACAAATTATTATTATTATTATTAAAAGGTATTATTAAAAATTCTATGCCATATATGGCTCATTAAAAGTGGGCTTGGTGAGAGGGACTTAATCCCTGACCCCCTCCAGATTAGGGATGGCGGTTTTCGTGGAAACAACCACTTTTCACTTACTCCGGTTCATTTCCAGTTTAACCTGACTTAAAACCACTTATAACAACCGGTTTTAAATCACTCGTTTTCGGTTTGTTATTGCTGTTTCTCCCATTAGTAAGCGTAGACTTCGAACAAGGACTGAAATAGTCCAATAAAGGCGAATGAGGAGGAGATGACGATCGATGTGGGGTTTAGGCTGTGGCAGAAATCGGTCTCATTGTATACGGGAAAGATTTCGAAGCCGAAAGAGACGGCCGCAACGGCAGCAGCAGCGACAGCGGAAGGACACAAGTTGATGACTTTCCTGCAAAGTCATTTTTGGATGGTATCAGTTCATAACCTTGAAGCCATCCAAAATTAAGGGTTCAGTTACTATTCCAAACTTAGGGTATGTTAACAAAATTATAGGTGTAACGATCAAATTTACCTTGTCTTCGAAGGAACACAGTAGATATATTTTCTCGTTATATGATGTAGGAAGTTTGTTGTGCCTCGTGCCTCCTCCCGTTTTTAATCTTCTAAAGTAAATGGAGCAGTGTACTTCACTGATACCGCACTTTGTAAAATACATCCAAAACTGACATGGTGTCATTCTGCAATACAACCTATATCCGAATTTTATTTTAGTTTTGCTACCACTTTCAGCGCTACACTACGCCATCTCTGGCCCGCTGACAGACGTATTGGAAAAATCGCACCGGTTGTACAATGAAAACAGGTTGCAGCATTCAGTCACTTGTATTCTTATGATCGTATGCTGGCCTCTATTTTGATTGTACAAGATGTGCGATTCTTCCTACACGTTGGTCGGGGGTGGGGGGGGGGGGGGGGGGGGGGAGTTCGAGATGGCGTAATGTAACGCTGAAACTGGTAGCAGAAGGAAAAAGACTTACAGAGGCTGGAGCAAGTCTTGCAGACACGTCGCCCGAAAGACCACGTCAGACGGCAGTAGGTACATTATTTTCTCTGTAATGCTGTACCGATTTTTATTTCATTTGTCTGTTGCTAGTTTTTAACTACAGGCGTTGCTGTTAAAAGTGTTTATCACTTTTCACGATTTCTATTATAATCCACTATTTCAAAGCAATGGAAATTTTACACTTTTTTAAAAAATGTTTTATTAAGAAACAAGAAATTTTATCGCTTCTGCTGCGGCGAATTAATAAATCGGTTTGTTTCCCATTAGTAAAAACTGAAAAAAAAAAACAGTTACAACAGAGACCAAACAAACACCGAAAAATACCACTTATTCAGACCTAAAATACCAGTACTGGTTTCAACCCGTCGGTTTTTCCCATCCATACTCCTGATCCGTACTCTGGACCCTTTGCAGACATTTTCGTATATATAATATACACATCCGATTGATGCAGATCATTGCTGTTACTTTAAAGTCGAAATCATGATTGTGTAAGTAACTGTAACATTGTAAATAAACAAGGCAAATGGCAGTGCTGACATTAAAGAAATATTTTACAACTGTGGCCCCGCATTATGAAAAAATTACACTACTGGCCATTAAAATGGCTACACCACGAATATGACATGCTACAGACGCGAAATTTACCCGACAGGAAATGATGCTGTGATATGCAAATGATTAGCTTTTCAGAGCATTCACACAAGGTTGGTGCCGGTGACGACACCTACAACGTGCTGACACGAGGAAAGTTTCCAACCGATTTCTCGTACACAAACAGCAGTTGACCGGTGTTGCCTGGTGAAACGTTGTGATGCCTCGTGTAAGGAGGAGAAATGCGTACCACCACGTTTCCGACTTTGATAAAGGTCGGATTGCAGCCTAAAGCGATTGCGGTTTATCGTATCGCGACATTGCTGCTCGAGTTGGTCGAGATCCAATGACAGTTAGCACAATATGGAATCGCTGGGTTCAGGAGGGTAATACGGAACGCTTTGCTGGATCCCAACGGCCTCGTATCACTAGCAGTCGAGATGACAGGCATCTTATCCGCATGGCTGTAATGGATCGTGCAGCCACGTCTCGATCCCTGAGTCAACAGATGGGGACGTTTGCAAGACAACCATCTGCACGATGAGTTCGACGACGTTTGCAGCAGCATGGACTATCAGCTCTGAGACAGTAGTTGCGGTTACCCTTGACGCTGCATCAAAGACAGGAGCGCCTGCGATGGTGTACTCAGTGACGAACCTGGGTGCACGAATGGCGAAACGTCATTTTTTGGATGAATCTAGGTTCTGTTTACAGCATCAGGATGATCGCATCCGTGTTTGGCGACATCGTGGTGAACGCACATTGGAAGCGTGTATTCGTCATGGCCATGCTGGCGTATCACCCGGCGTGATAAGGGATGCTATTGGTTACGCGTCTCGATCACTTCTTGTTCGCATTGACGGCACTTTTGAACAGTGGACGTTACATTTCAGATGTGTTAAGACCCGTGGCTCTACCCTTCATTCGATCCCTGCGAAACCCTACATTTCAGCAGGATAATGCACGACCGCATGTTGCAGGTCCTGTACAGGCTTATCTGGATACAGAACATGTTCGACTGCTGCCCTGGCCAACACACTCTCCAGATCTCTCACCAATTGAAAACGTCTGGTCAATGGTGGCCGAGCAACTAGGTCGTCACTATACCCCAGTCACTACTCTTGATGAACTGTGGCATAGTGTGGAAGGTGCATGGGCAGCTGTACCTGTACACGCCATCCAAGCTCTGTTTGACTCCATGCCCAGGCGTATCAAGGCCGTTATTACAGCCAGAGGTGGTGGTTGTGAGTACTGATTTCTCAGGATCTATGCACCCAAATTGCGTGAAAATGCTATCACTTGTCAGTTCTAGTAGAATATATAATCTGCATTTCTTCTTGGTGTAGCTATTTTAATGGCCAGTAGTGTATTAAACGACTTTCTCTTCTCTGTTGATTACTTGAGACAAGTGCGTCTACTACAGCGCCCGTAGCGTTTTATTCCCATGCTCTTTTGAGTAGTCATTTTTGTTTACATGTCAACATCAGAACTGCCGATGTTCTGTGAGTTGACTGATTTGCAGTTTGGCATTTGAATGCTGAAGGCGAGGTTATGGGGATTAACCGTTTTACGGAAAAATCCAAAATAGTGACAAAATTTAGAAACCGAAGTAGAATTCACAGTGGATTTCTTGTCAAAGGTCGTGCGCTTGTTTGTTCCTACTCCTGAGAACGGAAAGAACAGGAATAGTATTGAAATAATGGTTCAAATGGCTCTAAGCACTATGGGACTTAACATCTGAGGTCATCAGTCCCCTAGACTTAGATCTACTTAAAGCTAACGACGTCACACACATCCATGCCCGAGGCAGGATCCGAACGTGCGACGTAGCAGCAGCGCGGTTCCGGACTGAAGCGCCTAGAGCCGCTCTGCCACAGCGGCCGGCGGAATAGTGTCATTCGGGCATACATTTGCTCGTGCAAACAAGAGACAAAATGTAGAACATAGTAAATAGCTTTTCTTTGCTTTATCCTTTTTATCTTGTTTTCTTGCGAAGTCCAAATAACGGAAATTATCTTTCTCGTCTAATAATTTTGACTTTTTCACTGCTGAAATAATTTTGATTAAAACATGTTTGTTTATTTACGATCTTACTTTTGCATGATGTAAGTTTTTTGTGTGTAAAACGGTAAAGCTTTCTGCCTTCAGATATTTCGTCTTTCTTGTAGGACACTAACAGGAAGAAGTACCAGGACCTCCTCAATGTGCCACGAAAACTAAGTAAACAGCATAATAAAGATTAAAAAAGATACGAAAGCATAAAATCCATTTCTATAATAGGATTGAGCACGACCAGAACTCCCGATCTTAGCAGATGGCGCCTTAGTCCCTTGCCCCTGCACATACGGACTGTACAGCATACTCTGCAATTTAGAACTCCACACTCGGCACCGTCTGCAGGTCATTGACGCCACACACACATTCGCATCGTAGTTGGTTGCTGATTTACACAGACACAAAAGGCGCACGCGCATCGAGTAGTTGAGTTCGACCAGGCAGTCGCTCGTGTAAAGCGGGCTTAAGACAGCTGTCACACCGATCGGCAACAGATTATCAAACCTCACTATTTTGTGTAAGACGACTGCCGGAATGGAATGCCTAGCAGGTACCTTAAGCTTTGTTTCGTCAATGTGTCCTAACAAAGCATTGCAGTGTGTGTGTGTGTGTGTGTGTGTGTGTGTGTGTGTGTGTGTGTGTGTCGACAGCGCGCCATAATACGCTCTCCCCTCCACTCTGATGAGCGCTTCACACACACACACACACACACACACACACACACACACACACACACACACACACACACACTTGCCTACTTGCCTAATTCACCCTCATGTTTCTGTGGCCTGTATTTAAGAGTGATCAACAACTCTGAAGAGGGGTAAACAAGCCGACTATCGCAGCAACGTTACGACTGCAGTTGCCGGCTCAGCATTTGACGGGACTAATGTTGGCGGCGGCATCTAAAAATGCCTGGCCCCACGGTATTTATCCCGCAGCTCTTGCAGCCGTTTCTGGCGGGCTATCCCAGTTTTACGGGCGCTCAGAGGCAGTTCTGCCAGCTTTACGCGCTCTGATCTCAACAGTGATTGCCCACAGAGAGTGCTTAACTCTCTCCCCGCTGTGATTCTTCCCGTTTGTTTGGCGTCCTTCATATTACGCTGTTCCGTGCCGGCCAGATATTTTTGCTTCTCTGTTGAACGTCAGCCGCGTGCCAAGGCTCAAAGCGAAACCATTCACCCAGGAGCGTTGATTCCGAAGATACACAACATACTCACGTGGACGTGAAAGGCCATATTAACGTTACAAGTCATGAGCCATCGCCAGGTAGTTTCTACCTACGATACAATAATGAATACAAAAGTCAATGCTACATAAAAAGTAGGTGTGTTTGTCTTACTAATATGTGGCATCTCCCTTGGTTACTGATATTTTATCGTGTTATCACCACCACCATCAGGTTCGTCCACAGCTGTGTACATGCTTCTGCTTTTTTTATTTTTTAAGTGTAGATGGTCAGCATGTGCCAAATTTAGATATGGATGTGTAATGAGGATGTACAATGACTCGTTCCACATCAATATGATTGATCGTACAAATGATCCCTGGAACATTAAACTAGCTAAAAAAACTAACATGCCTGTCATATAATGGTCTTCTTATTTTGCATAATAGTTCGTCCTTTTTACTAAGCGTACTGTATACACTATACGATCAAAAGTATCCGGATACTCAAATGTAATGCCGAATTGACTTAATTGCCGGCCGCGGTGGCCGAGCGGTTCTAGGCGCTTCAGTCCGGAACCGCGCTATTTCTACGGTCGCAGGTTCGTATCCTGCCTCGGGCATGGATATGTGTGATATCCTTAGGTTAGTTAGGTTTAAGTAGTTCTAGGGGACTGATGACCTCAGATAAGTCCCATAGTGCTCAGACCCATTTGAACTCTTAATTGTCACGAGAGGCGGACCTGCGGTAAAGAAGTGCTGTATCGGCAGCACTTTCTAATATGCGCGCCATCAGTTACGACAGCAGCGTTTCCTACAGCCACCTCCGCGGCACAAGAGCGCTGCCACGAACGATTACGCCGCGGCCAATGAGATGGAGCTCCAGTGGCGGGTGTATTAAAAGTTCGAACATTCATGCAATGTTTGTGTTTGCCAGTTAAATAACATTTACAGACCTTCACAATGGTCAGGGTTCGAGGTGTTAGTGGAACGAGCACAGACGCTCAATTTTAAGTAAATGAAGTGACGGGCCACGTTTCCTTGGTGCGTTACTGGGAAACGGCAACTTCCTGCAAAGAAAACCGAATACGAAAGACTTGTGCGCCCCATACCTGAATATTGCAAAATTGTATGGGCATCACATCACATCGGACTGACAGGGAACATAGAGCATATACAAATAATGGTAGCGCAGATAACCACAGTTTTCTTTCGGCTAGCGAAAGAGTGTGACACATCCTTCAAAAGTTTAACTAACGCTCGGGACAGGCACAGTACCTGCCTCCTAACAACCTTAAAAATTTAAAGAACCGTCTTCCAGTGCAGAAATTACGAATATCCTACAGCCCCTTGCGTATCTATCCCGTAGAGGTCGTACAAAAAAGGACAATCAGTCAGCTGAAACTTCCTAGCAGATTAAAACTGTGCGCCCGACCGAGACTCGAACTCGGTACCTTTGCCATTCGCGAGCAAGTGCTCTACCATCTGAGCTACGGAAGCACGACTCACGCCCGATCCTCACAGCTTTACTTCTGCCAGTATCTCGTCTCCTACCTTCCAAACTTTACAGAAGCTCTCCTGCGAACCTTGCAGAACTAGCACTCCTGAAAGAAAGGATACAGCGGGGACATGGCTTAGCCACAGCCGCTGTAGAGTGAAAATCTCATTCTGGAATAAGAGGGCTGTTGGGAAAGCAAGGTCCGATTGATCGCGAAATGAAAACCACAGTGAAAATTTAAAAAATTTTATCCGCAACAGTTCGCCACATATTCCAGCTACCCCTCTAAATAGTTGCCGCTCCGACTTAGATATTTGTCGTGGCGTTGTAAAAACTTTCCACTTTCCAGTACCCTCGTCACAGAAAACTGCCGCCTGTGCTTTCCGCCAATTCTCTACGCCGGTCTGCCTTTTGTTGTTTGTGCCAAAATGTTGTCTTTGTAATCAGCGGTTCATGTGAGCAAAGACGAACAACGGAGGGAGCCAATTAATGGTTGTATTGTGGGTGATCAGACAGTTCCCATCGAAAACGCTGCAGGAGCGTCTTCATTGCACCTGCAGAATGCGGCTGACAGTTGAAAGAAACCCATGACGTTTATGTTATGTGGGCTGCATAGCTTCAGGTGAGATCTCTCACCAGATTCGCATACTCGACGGGGACACTGTTGTTTTAGGCTCTGAACTGAAACGAGCGACCTGAAGCGATTGACAGGCACACTAAGGATACTTCTCAACACATCTGTGCGAAGTTCCAACGGATTTTCACAGTGGTTTCCATTTCGCGCCTAATCGGACCTTACTTCCCGAATAAGCCCTGTAACAATCCCACAGAGGGATACTATCGCTCATGCTCTCTGGGCTCCATCTGTAAATGAAACTGAAGAGAACTTTGATATGCTACATTATCAGAAGTATCTAGTCATCTTTTAATCAACATTAATACAGTATGTGTCCACCCTTCGCCTGTACGACATACTGTACTCTGCTGGGGCCTCTTTCAATGAGGTGTCTGTGAAAGTGTTTGGAGGAATGGCAGCCCATTCTCCCTGTGGAGCCAAAACCAGAGAAGGTAGTGATGTTAGCTGCTGGAGTCTGGAGCGACGGCGACTTCCTACCTCGTCCCAAAGTGTGCGGTTGGGTTCAGGTCTGGAATCTGGATAGGCCAGCCAACTTCAGGAACGTTAGTGTCCACAAACCACTGCCTCAAAGATGCTGCTCTGACAGCATACACTGTCACGCTGATACAAGCAGTTATCGTGTTCGAACTTTTCTTCTACAGCTGTAAAATCTGTTCCACAATTAATATTTTCTTAAGTGCAATAAGTGGATCACGTGCCAACCATGAAAAACGCCACCTCACTTGGCACGACACATGAAGGTAGATAAGATTTTGCAGGCATTCGCCAAACCCAAAACCTTGCACCGGTCTGCCACAGGGTATAGTGCGATTGACCGCTAGTTTCCAGACATCCACTGTCCAGTGGCGTGTCTCTCTACGCCAATTCAACCATCGCTTAGCACTGACTACGGAAATGTGTGGCTTACAAAGAGCTGCTCGTCCATTTTACCCCATTCTCTTCAAATCCCTACGCAGAGTCGTTGTGCCAGCTGAACTGCTTGGTAGCGTTTTCGAACTCATGAGTGATTCCTTCTGTCGATTTCATGCGAATTTTACAACCACCTTTCGCATGGTGCCTGAGTCAGTACACGTGGTCATCTTGATCGTGATCGTGATTTAGCTGTGGTTGATGCTTCTTGTTTTCATATTACAATAAGACCACTAACAGACGGCTTGTAAAGCTTCAGAAGGGCTGAAATGTCGCAGATGGATTTGTTACTGACATCCACTAACTTGCTCACATTCGAAGTCACTGAGCCCACCTGACGAACGCTTTCTGCAGTTACTGCTTCTGTACTGCCAACAAAATAGTCCTCCACCTCCTCCTTGTTACGTCTTCCTTTGCACGCTGTGTGTTTCTTTAGCGCGCGTGTGAGTGTGAGTGTGAGTGTGTGTGTGTGTGTGTGTGTGTGTGTGTGTGTGTGTGTGTGTGTCCAAACTGCTGAGGTCATCGGCTCCTGGACTTACACACTACTTTAACTTATGCTAAGAACACACACGTACGCACGCACGCGCGCCCGAGCGAGAGCTCTAACCTCTGGCGGGAGTGGCCGCGTATTTAGTGGATACAGCACCGAGGAACAGATGCCGTTCGCGAACAGATAATTCAGACATTAATTTAATAATTTTTTTCATAATATGGGGCCACAGTCAGTACCGCCATTAGACTTTTATTTGCAATGTTACATTTACACGATCATGATTACGGCTTCAAAGTGCCATTATCAATGTGCCTATGGCACTTTGAAGCCGAAATCATAATCGTGTAAATGTAACACTGCAAATAAAAAACAGTCTAATGGCGGTACTGACTTTAAAGAAAGACATTAATTTATTCTAACCCAACATCAAATAGTAAAAAAAAAGACATAACTTTGTTGATGTATTTGCAGCGTCAGTTTCTAGTAGATTTGAATGCTGAAACATGTACAGCCACACAAAATTTATAAATCTGTCCCTCAAAAATGGTTCAAATGGTTCTGAGCACTATGGGACTTAACTTCTGAGGTCAGCAGTCCCCTAGAACTCACCACTACTAAAACCTAACTAACCTAAGGGCATCACACACATCCATGCCCAAGGCAGGATTCGAACCTGTGACCGTAGCGTTCGCGCTGTTCCAGACTGTAGCGCCTAGAACCGCTTGGCCACTCCTCAGTACAATGTCTATTCAGATTTGAACCGTCGTCATCCCAAATGCGGATCCAGTGTGCTAACCACCGCGCCACCTCGCTAAATTTGAATTCTGCCAACATATTCGACCTATTATTGGACTAACGTAAGTTTTATTCAGTAGTCTGCAGTACATTTTCTTCGGGATGTCGTATAAGGACATTTAACCTTCAATATCTCCTATTAAGAATATTTTATTTTACCTATTTTTGAACATGCTTTTACAACTGTACTGTTGCATTCATTCCACCTTTTTTGAAAAGTTTTTGCAGTCAAAGCAAAGTAAACTGTATCATACTTTGAGGTGACAAAGTCATCGGACAGTGATATGCACACTTACAGATGGCGGTAGTATCGTTTACACAAGGTACAGAAGGGCAGTTAGCACAGGCGTAGCTGTCATTTGTACTCAGGTGATCCATGTGGAAAGGTCTCCGATATGATTATGGCCGCACGACGAGAATTAACAGCCTTTGAACGCGGAATGTTAATCGGAGCTAGACGCATGGGACATTACATTTCGGAAATCGTTTGGCATTTAAATATTCCGAGATCAACAGTGTAAAGAGTGTGCCGAGAACAACACATTACAGGCCTTACCTCTCACCACGGACAAGCAGTGGCCGGCAGCCTTCACTTAACGACCGAGAGCAGCTGCGTTTGCACTGAGTTGTCAGTGCTAACAGAGAAGCCAATAACAACAGATCAGTCTGGAACCGTGCGACCGCTACGGTCGCGGCTTCGAATCCTGCCTCGGGCATGGATGTGTGTGATGTCCTTAGGTTAGTTAGGTCTAAGTAGTTCTAAGTTCTAGGGGACTGATGACCTCAGATGTTAAGTCCCATAGAGCTTAGAGCCATTTGAACCATATTTTTCAGTTGGTTCAGAGCTGATGGTAGGGTTCAAGTGTGGCGCAGAAACCACGAAGCTGAAGATCCAAGTTGTCAACAAAGCACTGTGCAAGCTGGTGATGGCTCCATAATGGTGTGGGCTGTGTTTACAAGGAATGGACTGTGTCCTCTGGTCCAACTAAACCGACCATTGACTGTAAATGGTATGTTCGGTTACATGGAGACCATTTGCAGCCATTCATGGACAACATGTTCCCAAACAACGGTGGAATTTTTATGTGTAACAGTGCACCGTGTCACCCGGTCATAATTCTTCATGACTGGTTTGAAGAACATTCTTGACAATTCGAGCGAATGATTGCAACACACAGATCGCCTAACATGAATCCCATCGAACATTCATGGGCCATCATCGAGAATTCAGTTCATGCACAAAATCCTGCACAGTAACACTTCCACAATTACGGACGGTTATAGAAGTAGTATGGCTTAGTAGTTCTGCTGTGGAGTTCCAAAGACTTGTTGAAGCCATGCCTCGTCGAGATGTTGCACTACGCTGGGCAAAAGGGGATCGGACACAATATTAGTAACTATCCCATGACTTCTCAACTGAATAAACAAGCAACTGCAGTTCACATATTCATTCTTTCTGGTGCAGCGATTTCAGATCATTGTCATAGGCTGTAAATAATGGTTCTAATGTATGTCACCTGGCCTAATTCCTTCACATAAATGCATAAACATCAATACTGTTATAAAAGATTACGAAAAGATTTGCATCTCTCCCATTGCAGAATATGATGAGAGTAAGTGCCACCAACAGGTAAAAGAAGTGTAGAAAAAATATAAAGACCAGGTGCAAAATATGGTTAGTAATCAATATTCCTAGACAGTAAAACGCAATTGTTACTTGTGCCTATAATCGTGATGCAGGAGGAGGATTAGGGCGGTTTCACGAGGACAGCACGGTCTGCTTGCTGGAGAGATACTTTTGTCGTGGCTAACACGAATGCGAATAGAATAGCCTGAGTTCTGAATCCATGAAGTGTCACCATACACAACCGTTTGAAACCACATAATTCGTAGTCTTATAGAACTTAATTTAGCCTACAAAGACACTTAATACTGGCTCAGCTGTCATTGGCCTATGACAGTATCAAAAGAGAATGTATCAGTACTATCAGGCGACACCTCAGAGTGCGGCGTTAAAATTTTTCTTTCAACTGCTAACTTACGTCGCTCTTCTGTTTATTCTCATTTAATTGCTACTTGTGGTTTGTATTTTAGTACTATAAAGGGCTTTGTCATCTCTTCGTGTTTGCAAGAACAGGCGTCCACGTTTGCAGTTTAATTTACGTTGTTTCGTCCCATTTACGGTGCCTAATTTCGCCCTCTGGACGAGATTACGTTTAGGGACACAAAGGGGCATTCGAGTCATTACCGTAGCCAACTGCGTGCACAAAACGTGGTAAGCGTAAATAGCTGATTTAACCAGAACAAAATTTTAGAGGGGGAAGACTGTAAAATTAGCAGCGCTGAAATGACGAGGCAAGGAAAAAAAAAGGCATACAGGTGGCAAAGATGACAGTTAATGTGCCGCAGCCTAACAATGACAGTTTCTATAAGGATGTGTCTAAAAATAACATTTACACAGCAACTGCTTGAGTCTGGTGACATCCTATGGCAGATGATGAAGACGACGTAGCGGGTACTGGCAGTCACCAATGAGCTAAGCAGTTCTACGCTTATACCGACGGAGAAATGGGTCGGACGTTCCAATTTTTTTGGGTATGTCACTGGATGTGCACATGCACACGTAAGACAAGCCACTTGTCCCCTTACTTGTGTGTTAAGCTGTGACTAGGTGTAATTGTATTTTTTTTTATTCGGTAATAAATCAGTGAGTAACTGAAAGAAAACTTCTAAAAACAGAAGTAAAAGTATCACTAGAGTTTACACTTTTCTACCAAAGGACTATTGTTGCCATAATCAGTCAGGAGACTGGTTTGACGCTTCTCTCCACACTATCTTCAGCATGTATTCATAACTATTTATTTCAGGGTGAATACGTGGACAAGGAAAAAATTCCCGGAATTTTCCCGGTTTAAAATACACTTGCACCCGGGTGAAAATACAATTTCTCCGTGTTAAATGACAGTATACTTTTCCTCGGCTCTGTACAACTTTTCAGTCCTTAGAATGTTTATGGTTTTCTACACAGACGTAAAATTTGCAGGCACTTTAAAAAACTAAACCCAAGACGGAAAAAAACACGTTTTGGAAAGATCTTTGGTGTGCAGCAACATGTATGCTGCATTTCTTCGTTTTACGGAAGTATAAATTCCAATTCTACCAAACACTGCATGTTACTTTCCGAAGCAACGAAATCGAGATTGCGGCGCCCTTTTGTAAGCCAATCATAGCTCATGTCACGTGATCTCGGCAGCAGATGACAGCACAGGACACGTAGTGTAGTCAACCAATAGGAAGATCACTCTGAAGTAGCGCGAACACACAAAACGAAAAATTAATGGTTTAAATTAATATACATAGTTTTGCTAGAAAAAAAAACAAAGCTTTCACAAATAATATTGGTCTCAAAGATTAATAAGATGCAAGAGAAGCTAAGCTTCCACATATAATGCTGATCTTGCGCGTGTTACACTTCAAGATACATCACACAAATGTGCCAGTAAAATTTTTAATAACGACGTAAATGTCTGATCTGGGCTCAAAATTCTTCTAGATGGTCGTCCTCAAAGAGTTGATTTTTAAATGAGAGTCAAACGCTCTTTGATTTACGAAATTCATCGTACATTCTCGCACATTGTTCATCTTGCGTAAAAGGAAATTTACATTGAAAGTAACACTTTTCAAACCAGCAAACTTCGCAATACTTTCCCGTGACCTGTTAGAAATTGGTTCGTTTCAACAGTTGCCAGAGAGCGCCATATAACAGGCGTCACTGCGCCTGCGCAGCTACGATGACGCAGGAAGCCCGCATGTTCGTAGGTGTAAAATATTAAAAGATATTACATTATGTCAGAAAAGAAACAAGACATCAAGGAGCATCGGAATTTCATGAACCGTACTAAAATGTTTAATTCGGTTTAAAGTGCACAATCGTACGTCCAAATTCGGACGTAAATTTTCTTGAGTACCAGTACTGTATCATCTCATGTTTGGTTCTTTATCATGGCATAATGCCATACGAGCTAGAAGATGTAAAACGTGCACTTGAAATGCAGCAAACAGTTGTAACTAGCCAACAGTGTGAAATTAAACACTTCGTTTCATATAAATTGAATCAGTGCAAAATATTAATAAAAGCCAAATCTCTTTAGCAAACCGACAAAAATAACTTCATTGTTCTGCAAGGTCATTAATGCTTGACTGTTAGAAAGGTGGAAATAAAACCTGAAACTAACAACATTTTAGCCTTCCGTAATTATGTGAATTATTTTAATTCATTTGGTGGCTCCTGGCCACAGAAATCCGTTTTGTTTTCATTTAATGTGAGAGCAATAAACAAAGAGGGAACAGCAAAATCACTAAACAAACTCAGGTCACGTGGAGACTACCCACCTCCCCACTACCACTCAGACTGCTCTGAGCATCAGCCCCGGATCTACGACATTTCCGAACCGGAGCAATTTAGATAGTGGCGCCCAGCCACACAGCTATAACCAGAAGCGGGAGAAGGTCCTACTCATAGGCGACTCAGCCGCGCACGCGCAAGAGCCCGCCCGCAACTGCTCAAATGAATCAAATGTAAACAGCTGTCATGTCACGCTCATCGGAGGCAATTTGTTGTTGGGAAGCACTGCATATTCTTCCTAAAGCCTTTGAGACACTTTGGTTGGCAGACGCTTGTATGTGCACTGTGTGTTTTTTTTTTTTTTTTGTATACGGCGCATTTCCTTTGCGACTTAAGTTTTATTTTCGTTTGTGTTTTTCTCTCGTTCGTGTTTTTTGCTGCAGCATTATTCTGAAGAAGCGGGATACAGTAATATCCTTCGCTAGAGTATTGGTTCTTACCAGTCAACATCACAAAAATTTAACCTGCTAACTAAAACAAGGAAAAGTTCCCGGAATTCTAAAAAATCCGGAGTTTTTCCCCTATTTCTCCCGGATGAAAAAATTCCCGGGTTTTTCCCGGATCTGCCGGGTCGTATACACCCTGTATTTGAATGCGCATGCTGTTTTCAAAGCTCAGTCTCCCTTACATCCCCCCCCCCCCCCCTTTACTGAATTCTCAGCATTAGTAAGTTAAAAATTCCGCGATTCATCAAAATATTTTTATCAGTCCGTTTCTTCTTGTAGTCAAGTTGTACCATTGAACACCTTTCTCCCAGATAGAGTACTTCTTTATTGAGTACCTGATCTAACCCTCTAATCTTCTGTATGTTCCATTTTTGTACCATGCTCTGTTCACGAGTAAATGAATGTCAACTGGAAGAACGCAGCGCTTGACGAAATCATTGTGTGGCGTGTTTAATCTTTTATGTATTTGCTTTACCCTCAGTTTATACATCTCTGCATTCATACAGTATAAGCTCTATTTAAAGTTCCTGTAACGAAGCTGTACACATTTAGAGATCTACATCTATGCTCTGTAAGTCTCTTTCTGAAACCATATTTTGCCCGCCTTTCCTGTTTGATTAGAGAATGGCGCGAGGGAATAATCCGCTTCGGTAAGCCTATGAACCAATTTCTCTTGTTTTCCTGTCCTGGTTATTTCGTGAGATTTCTGGGAGAGAAGTAGTATGTTGCTTGACTCTTGAACTTTCGTAATTTTAGTAGTACCCCCCCCCCCCCCTCCCCCGCAGTCACAATCTCTCGTGTAACATAGAACTGGAGTTGGATTACGTCTCCCAGACGCTCTCGAGCTAACTAAACGAATCCATGTAGAAAGAAGGGGTTCTTCTACGGAGCTTCTCTATCCTTTCTAGTAACTGTACACGCTACGGGTAATAAAACCCAAGAATGCAACAAATCAAGGTTTGGTCCTCCCATGAATATGAGCTTGACATACACTGAGGATGAGATAGCGATATGCACATATACAGGCGGTGGCAGTATCGTATACAGAAGATATAAAAGGGCAGTGTATCGGCGGAGCTGTTATTAGTACACCGGTGATTCACGTGAAAAAATTTACACGTAATTATGGCCGCACGTTGGGAATTACATTTTGAACGCGGAATGGCAGTTGGAGCTAGACGCTTGGGACGTTTCATTTCGGAAACGGTTGGAGAATTTAGTGTCCCGCGCTCCACAATGTCAAGAGTATGCCGAGAATACCACATTCTATCATTACCTCTCACTATGGACAACTTCACTTAACGATCGAGAGCAGCGCCATTTGCGTAGAGTTGTCAGTGCTAACAAACAAGCAAAACTGCGTGAAATGATTGTAGAGATCAATGTGGGCTGTACGACGAACGTATCCGTCAAGACAGTGCAGTGTAATTTGCCGTTAATGGATTATGGCGAAGCGAGTACCTCTGCTAACAGCACATCGCCTGTCCTGTTCTCGTGACTGTATAAATTGGACCATAGAGGATTGGAAAACCGAGGTCTGGTCATATATGAGTTCTGATTTCAGTTGATAAGAGCTGATGGAAGGGTTCGAGTGTGCACAGACACCACGAAGGCATGGTCTGAAGTGGTCAACAAGGCATTGAGCAAGCTGCTGGTGGCTCCATAATGGTGTGCGCTGTATTTACATGGACTGGACTGGGTCCTCTGGATGTTCGGCTACTTTGAGATCATTTTCAGCCACTCATGCACGTATCGTTCCGAAAAAACGCTGGCCTTTTTATGGATGACAATGCGCCATGTCACCGGACAACAATTGTTTGCTATTCGTTTCGAGACTCTTCTGGACAATTCGAGCTAATGGTTTGGCCACCAGGACCACCCGACACGAGCCCCATCGAACATTTATGGGACACAATCGAGAGGCGAGTTCGCGCACAAAATCCTGTACCGGCAACAATTACGACGTGTATAACGGCAGCACAACTCAATATTTCTACAGGGGACTCCCAGCGACTTCAATCCATGCTACATCGAGTTGCTGCATTATGTCTGGCAATAGATAGTCCGACACGACATTAAGAGCGATCCCTCGACTTGTCACCTCAGTGTATGCTTTCCCTACAATCAGTTTTATGTAGTCGTTTCACTTGACGCCGTTCCGGACGTTTATACTATGATATTTATAGTTTAATCTACTATAATTGAACTTTCTGCCTAATTGTAAGCAATGTTTGATTATGATGACGGTCAACTGCAAGTTTCCGTACGAATTGTTGATCCTCCAGGTTTTCCTGCATTACTTAACAATTCTCTGGCACTGCAACTTTGGTATATGCAACAGCGTCGTCTGCTATTAGTGTACGGGGCTTCTGGTGTTATGAACTTAGAGATGTAGCATGATAAACTCCTGCATTAACAAATAGAAGAAGCCACTTTCCTCTTTTTTCAGGTTCTCGAAAGACCCTAATGGGTGTGAAACTTTGCATACCACCACAGTTACGGTTCTCTTTTAGACTGTAGACTACTGTGAAGAATGTTTCTATTTAGGAACAAGAAGTGGTTAGTAAATAGCAGAGATCCGATCTCCAGTGGACGCCGTGCATCTGCACAATAACGTGCTGGTTTGTTCCCTACTCTTCGACCCAAACCAGTTAAACTGGAAGCATCGTTATTTAATGTAAGAAATAAGCCACCACAACTGACCTGTATAAGCGTGGTGGTAAAACATCAAAAGGAATAAAACCATTTCTCGACACAAAAGAGACCAATGGCGCAGTTGTTGCTAAGTCAGAACCAGTAACATCAGGGTCCAAAACTCACGTCAAAATCATCAACGCAGTCGTATTTTGTAATTATATCAGATTAACTCGTTTCTGTGTTGGAAAGTCGAATGGGTGTTCCCGAAGTTACTTTTTCATCCGACGATTACTTCCTGTTAATGAGGACTTGTTTAATTTTATCTACGCGAAAGTGATGAATCCAGTCACAAACCTCGTCTCATCTTGTGTAACCTTTTATTTTCTTCACTAGAAGACAATGCAGAAGTAAGGAACACATCATCCTGAGCGCCTGTATCTACGGCCCTCTAGATTACATGGACGAACAGAGCGAGCTGGGTTCCGCAAGGTATTTGCTTACAGAATGTACGTTGATCTTTATGGAATCTCCAGAAACGTCCTGATACGTAAGTATAAAATATGTCCCACAATTCTGTTACAGATTGAAGTCAACGATATACACCTATAATTGGATGCATCTGTCGGACGATCCTTCCCGAAATTTGAAATGACTTTCACTCTTTTTTCCAATCGTTTCGAACCCTTCGTTGATCAAACGTCCTACGATAACTTTCTCTTAAGAGGGTGTGCTGAAAAGCAATGCCTCATAGTTCTTATGTGAAACTCAAAACTTTTTACGAGTAGGTAAATTATTATGCGCAATTTAGTTATATTTTTGTTTATTTTATTAGTACTGTCGTTTTACGTTAATGACACATGCTTTCTTTACCTGTTGTCATATCTTTGCAATTTTCAAGTTGCTAGGTTAGTTTCGTTATCGCTGCTGTGCTGTTAATCATGGCTGCTCCGTTGCCTGCTTGCACCAAGGAAGAGCAACGTTCAGTGATTCGTTTTTTGTGGTCAAAGGCGTATCAGGGTCTGAAATTCATAGAAGACTTTCGTTACAGTACGGGAACAGTGTTTTGTCACAACGGAGGGTCGACAAATGGACTGAAAAATTCCGAAATGGTCGCACAAGTGTTACGCACGATGAAGGAGCCGGACGACCGTTTACCGCCACAAATGAAGAACCTATTGAACGTTCACGTGAAATGATTTTCTTAGACGATTAACTACTGACTACGTGACACATAGTCTGCAGATTAGTCACGGTTCTGCCTACGAAATCATCCACTTCATTCCCATGCGTAAAATTCGATCAGATAACTAACGTACTTATGAACTACTATTATTCAAACATTTCTGACAAAGCACTCACCTTTTAAGTAATTATCTCACAACATGTCGAATAGAACGTATAATAATAATAATAATTATTATTATAATTATAATTATAAACAACGAAGCTATAATGGAACCAGGGTCCAAAGTTTCATCATGATTAGAGATTAACTGTAAGGAATGTCACCGTAAATATGACCATTTGATTATTTGCCTACTTTTATTGTTTAGGGAGTCTTGTTCAGGAAACTTCTCTGGGCTGGGGAACAGTCTTGATGGTACGAGAAGTAACTCACGCAGCATTCACCTCGTGTTATGCATAAGTTCAGACAGACTTTTTTGTTTCTTTTTTTTAATCTTTCGTTTCACCGTATCCTTACAATCGTGTGGTAGATATAGTAACATTCACTGCTGTGGTACAATTTGCCTTCAGACAGCTCAGCGAAACGATGGCCCCATGGGCCAAGCGGCGAGGATGTTTGATGTTATTTCTTTTTTACTAAATTTACGAAACACTATTTTTCGGCACCAGAAGTCAGTGACATGCCAAGAAAAGAGCAGTGTACACAATATTTTTTTTAAGTGGCCTCCATTTTTACACTTCATTCGACTTTCCAATACAGAAACGATTTAACCTAATGAATTACAAAATACGACTGCGTTGACGATTCTGACGTGAGGTTTGGACCCTGATGTTACTGGTTCTGACTTAGCAACAACTGCGCGATTGGTCTCTTCTGTGTCGAGAAATGGTTTTATTCCTTTTGACGTTCTACTAGCACGCTTATTCAGGTCAATTGTGGTGGTTTATTCCTTACGTTAAATGAAGGTGTTTGCTGTTTCCCACATACATTAACTGGTTTGTGTCTAAGAGTAGCTAACAAACCAGCACGTTGTTGTGCAGATGCACGGCGTCCACTGCAGAAGGTAGAAATATTCTTCACAGTAGTCTGTAGGCTAAAAGAGAATCTTAACCGTTGTGGTATGCAATGTTTCACATCCATTAGGGCCTTTCGAAAACCTGAAAAAAGAGGCAGTGGCTTCTTCTATTTGTTGATGCTGGAGTTTATCGTGCTACATACTCTCCATTTTGCAAAACTGTGTTGCAAATCAATATCAGCGATACTATTTGCGTTTATTGGATACCGCACTCAAAAGTACTAACCAGCCGGCCGTTCGGATGGATGCTGTCGCAATGTTAAACAAAAACCAGCAATTGTATCGTGACTGTGTGTGGGAATATGTCCGTATCTTTATGGTAGATCAGAAATTTGTTTCGATAAACCAAGAACAAACCATCAGGTACCACTAACTGTACGTAATGGAACTAAATCGATCTCTTAATATGAATAACTCTCGCCACGTTCGGTGCTTACATGTTTCGTTTACACATTTTTCCACAGCTACACAAACCTCACAATGCTTGAGACATGCAACGAATATGTACCTTCTTATTATGTATCGCTAGGCGTTTCGAAACCGATAATGGAAAATAAAGATTGAAGAATAAAACAAAAGGCGACTGGTAGCTGTAATTTGTGGAAACCTTTGTTGAATAACTCGAGAACGAACAGTTTCTGAACAATTTCACTGTTTTCCTTATAGCGAATCCGCGTAATCTTAGGTAATTCAAATATTGATGGAGCTGTAAAAACTACTTTTGCGCAGTTGGAGCATATCTTATTTCGGCCGCATAGCGTGCCACAATTCAGCAGGCCTCAGCTGAGGCGCCGTTGAGCCTGAAAGGCAGTACCGATCCCAAACCACGTCACGCACCATGTCCGTGCTCTGAAGGAACAAGGAGGCGATTTGCCGCCCGGCTTTGTGGAGGCCGATGCAGCTTGGATAGAGCGCATACACATCTGAGGAGAAGACAGCAATCACTGCAATGGCGCCGCACACAGCCACAATCAAGCAAAAGAAACTTCAACTTCGTGACGAAGAACCTTGGAAACCATTTTGGAAAAATGGCTAAGAAAGGGCGGAAGACTAACAAAAGGACTACTTCCCATCGAATGTTGCCTCCAGGACACCTCGCCAATACGGATATCGACTGTAGGATGCTACTACAAATGACTAGGGCTGTTAAGCGTATATCACATAATCTGATCTGACGCAAGGCAACAATGGCAGCATTGATCAATGCAATGCTTTCACCAACAAACTTTTTTTTTAGGTTATCAGAGTTGAATTTATTTGTGTGTGTGTGTGTGTGTGTGTGTGTCTGTGTGTGTGTTACACCAAGATTTACGGCACGGCGACGTCCTGCTTTAAACGAAGTTTGCGATACGATCTTCTTTTCAGCAACGTTTATTCCCATTTTCAGCTACAAAATATGAGATTCATCTTTCTCACACAAACAACCTGATGTGCTACCAAAAATTAACGGAAATTTCTTAATTTGTGGGCTTTATACATTCTATTTCCATTCCTTTTAACCTTGTTAGTACACATGTTCCTCAAGTATTTTTGCATTTTCAGCTGTTGCAAATATTTAATTTATTGTTGAGAGTCGAAAAGGTTGTGTGTGTTTCCGAGTGTTTGGCGAATTTTTACTTTCGAGAAAGATGGATCAAAGGAACAGCATTAAATTTTGCTTGAAAAATGGAATAAATCGCAGCGACGTATTCGAAGTGTGGACTGTGGCTTTTGTCGAATCTACTATGTGTAGGACAAGAATTTACGAGTGGTATACACGTCTCAAAGAGGATAGAGAAGACGCTGAAGTCTAAGACTGCCCTGGAAGATCTAGCACACGAGTTAACCGACACAATGTGGAAGTAGTACAGAAAATGGTTCTGGAAAGTAGCCAGATCACCATCAGAGAGGTTGCTGATGGTGTCGGCATATCCTTTTGCTCACGCCAAGCAATTTTTCGGATATTTCGGGCATGAAACGTGTGGTAGCGAAGTTTGTTCCGATAGTGTTTTTCAACCAAAAACGACGTCGCATAGACGTCAGTCAGGAATTACTACATGAAGTCGACATAATCCAGAACTTCTAACGAAGGTAATGACAGGCGACGAAAACGGGTATGATGTCTAAACAAAGGATCCGGCTTTCCAATGAAAACTCCCTGTAGAGCCAAGACCTAAAAAACTTCTATCACATGTCGAGGTTCTGCTCACTGTTTTCTTTGATTTCAATGGGCTAGTGTATCATGAGCTCTTGCCTTACAATTGTACCAAAGTTATTCACCGTTTGCGTGAAGCAGTCCGAAGACAACTACGAGTACTGTGGAAAAACAACTCGTGGAAATTGCACCACGATAATGCTCAAGCTCACGTCTCAGCGCTTCTTCGTGATTATTTGGCAAAAAACCACCGTTATGTTGCCTCAGCCATCGTATTCGCCGCACACGACATGCTGCGATGTCTTTCTATTTCAGAGGCTGAAGAGAATCATGGAAGGACATCACTTTGCCACCGCTGATGACAAAAAAACAGAATCGCTGAAGGAACTGAACACCATAAAATTCCTGAAGTGCTGCCATGATTGGAAAACGGCCTGGACAAATGAACACTGTGACCAAAAGTATCCGGACACACACAAACACATACGATTTTCATATTAGGTGCACTGTGCTGCCACCTACTACCAGGTACTCCATATCAGCGACCTCAGTAGTCATTAGACATCGTGAGAGAGCAGAATGGTGCGCTCCGCGGAACTCACGGACTTCGAAAGTGTTCAGGTGATTGGGTGTCACTTGTGTCATACGTCTGTACGTGATATTTCCACACTCGTTACCCCAGGTACATTGTTTCCGTTGTGATAGTGAAGTGGCTACGTGAAGGGACACGTACAGCACAAAAGTGTACAGGCTGATCTCGTCTGTTGACTGACAGAGACCGCCGACAGTTGAAGAGGGTCGTAATGTGTAATAGGCAAACATCTATCCAGACCATCACACAGCAATTCCAGACTGCACAAGGATCCACTGCAAGTAGTATTACAGTTAAGGTGGGAGGTGAGAAAACTGATTTCATGGTCGAAGGGCTGCTTATAAGCCACACATCACGCCGGTAATGCCAAACGACACCTCGCTTGGTGCAAGGAACGTAAAAAGTGGACGACTGAACAGTGGAAAAACATTGTGTGGAGTAATGGATCACGGTACACAATGTGGCGATCCGATGGCAGGATGTGGGTATGGCGAATGCCCGGTGAACGTCATCTGCCAACCCGTGTAGTGCCAACAGTAAAATTAGTAAAATTCGGAGGCGGTGGTGTTATGCTGTGGTCGTGTTTTTCCATGGAGGGGGCTTTCACCCCTTGTTGTTTTGCGTGGCACTATCACATCACAGGCCTACATTGATGTTTTAAGGACCTTCTTGCTTCCCACTGTTTAAGAGCAATTCCAGGATGGAGACTGCATCTATCAACACGATCGAGCACCTTTTCATAATCCACGGCCTGTGGCGGAGTGGTTCGGATGGTTCAAATGGCTCTGAGCACTAAGGGACTTAACTTCTGAGGTCGTAAGTCCCCTAGAACTTAGAACTACTTAAACCTAACTAATTTAAGGACATCACAGACATCTATGCCCGAAGGCGGATTCGAACCTGCGACCGTAGCGGTCGCGTGGTTCCAGACTGTAGCATCTAGAACCGCTCGGCCACCCCGGCCGGCTGTGGCGGAGTGGTTACACGACAATTACATCCCTGTAGTGGGCTGGCCTGGACAGAATCCCGACCTGAATCCTATATAACGCCTTTAGGATGTTTTGGAACGCCGACTTCGTGCCAGGCCTCACCGACCGACGTCGATATCTGTCCTCAGTGCAGCACTCCGTGAAGAATGGTCTGCCATTCCCCAAGAAACCTTCTAGCACCTGATTGAACGTATGCCTACGAGGGTGGAAGCTGTCATCAAGGCTAAGGGTGGGCCAACACCATATTGAATTCCAGCATTACCGATGGAGGGCGTCACGAACACTTTTCAACCAGATGTCCTGATACTTTCGATCACATAGCGTATTATTATTATTATTATTATTATTATTATTATTATTATTATTATTATTATTATTATTATTATTATTATTATTATTGAGGGGGAGTACATTGAAGGGGACAAGGTTGATGCTGATGAGTAAATACTCAATCTTTAAAAAAATTTTCCATTACTTTTTGATCACACCTCTTACATTGGTACATCTGCGAAATTTTATGTTGTTGTTGTTGTCTTCAGTCCTGAGACTGATTTGATGCAGCTCTCCATGCTCCTCTATCCTGTGAAAGCTTCTTCATCTCCCAATACCTACTGCAGCCTACATCCTTCTGAATCTGCTTAGTGTATTCATCTCTTTGTCTCCCTCTACGATTTTTACCCTCCACGCTGCCCTCCAATACTAAATTGGTGATCCCTTGATGCCTCAGAACATGCCCTACCAACCGATCCCTTCTTCTAGTCAAGTTGCGCCACAAGCTCCTGTTCTCCCCAATTCTATTCAATACCTCTTCATTAGTTATGTGATTTACCCATCTAATCTTCAGCGTTCTTCTTCTTTTATACCTTTCCTAATTTGCCGAATACGTAATAACGGGGGAGAAGGGGGATGATAGTTGTTCCGGAAGTA
Source organism: Schistocerca gregaria (assembly GCF_023897955.1). NCBI lineage: Eukaryota > Metazoa > Arthropoda > Insecta > Orthoptera > Acrididae > Schistocerca > Schistocerca gregaria. The sequence goes on along the minus strand of NC_064920.1, from coordinate 1,070,026,735 downwards.
CCCTCCGCCACACACCGCAAATGAGTGTGAATGTAGATGTATATGGCCGGTAATACAAGAAAATATCTCGCGAATTGAAGGTATATCGCAAGTTCTTAGAACAAAGAGCTAATTGGTATCTCAAGCAGACGTCCCAAGTGATGGAATTGACTTTTTGAAACAATCTGCACGGTGACGGGAGTTCAGGTCCAAGGAATCACCCTGCAACCTTTCACACGGTGGGATCCCGTTTGAGAGTAATCGATGAAAAAACATTCGGAATTTCGTGTGATGCTGTATAGTTTTAAAATTTGTCATACTTTACAGACTACTTGCAAAGGCATAATGGTGAAGATACTCACCTCACATGCAAAAGGTTGTCGGTTTGAATTTCATCAGGTACACTAAATTTTTTATTTTTAAATCTTTATCGAAATTACTTTGATCATTATTTTTATTCGATTAATTGGTTTACAAGCAATTTCTTTTATTTGTATTCCTTTCCCATATCATTTTAACTAATGTTTGAACTTCAATTGCACCTATTTATTCTTCCTATCATTCATTTCCCATTTAGAATATTTGCGTATGCGAATACAATTATTTCTATTCATAATAATGATTAAACATTTGACCATGCCGATCTGTCGATAAAAAACAAAAACAAAAGAAACATGAACTAATCGATTTATATTGACTGTGCAATGGTGTCAAGAGTATTATTCATTGTAATATGTACCCGTTTTTGGATGCCTATCGTCATACAAACATTTAAAACAAATTCTTATAGCACCATGGACAAAATAACATGATGATGACGATTTAAAAGAAGGCAAAGTAAAAAGAAATTCAAGAAAATAGGAAATGGTGCAAGAACATGGACGAAAATGTCAGATGACAAAGCAATTAAATGAAAGTTAATACACAACAGTAATCAAAATCACACGAACCAAGATTCCAAGTGGAAAAGGACTGATAGGAAGCAAAATGAGAGAAAATGATGTATTTCATACGATGACCAATAGACGTGACAAAGAGAAAAAATATCATTTTAACGAATTAATGTAATAAAAATAATGATCAAAGTCATTTCGATAAAGATTTAAAAATAAAATTTCAATGCGAGATTCAGTCTGACAACCTTCTGCATATAATGTCAGTACCTTCACCATTACACTATGCAACCCGTCTATAAATTAATACCATTTTAACAACTATACAGAATCACGCGAAATTTCGAAATTTTTCTTCGTCGATTACTCGCAAAAGGGGGTCCAGCAGTATGAATGGCTGTAGGGTGTAATTACTTGGCCCTTAAGTTACATCACCAATAAATTATTTCAAAAAGTCGATCCCATCTCTCGGGATCTCTCTTTGTCAGTTATAAGGAGAATAACTGCCAATGGCGAAATAACCGGCGATTTTACGGGAGTTGACTCTGGGGCACATGCTGCTACACAATGCCCTTTACATGTTCTGGACTTCTTAAAACTAATTTTGTTCATCAATTTGTATGGCGCTGCAGGAAAAGAGTTCGCTTTGCAAATATATGTAATTTTCCCTTCGCTGGATTCGCCCTTCGAGTCCCGCCTGAAGCGTGGCTGACTGCAAATATCACAAATCCTTCTGAAAAGGTAACACTGTTTAAGGGCATCCGGATACTACAAACGGTTGGTGCGCAAATTATATTTTCATTCGCGTTGCTTGTGATGTTCCTCCTAAAATTACTAGTAACTTTTTTTATATAAAAGGACGAGTTCCACTCTACATCTGAAATTAACTGTATCTGTCGTTACCTATTTTACGTGTTTTCAAACTCATTTTCAAAAGACGCAGACGCTTTCAAAAGCAGTAAACTGAAGTCTGACAATATCGCCAGTTGTCGCGACACCGCCGCTTTTTCGTTCGTCCTACCGACAGAGCGAGCAATACAAGGAGTTTTTAATATCCGTTAAATTTTAAGGTTCACGGCAGCACAGGTCTCATTCCTTGCATCTGACATGTGCTGCTACGAAATGATGGTTCAACTGCTTCTTGAGTGCTACCGTAGAATTTAGGGTTGAAATAATTTATATTTTGAACAAGTCGCTCAGTATCAATAGGGATGGGATGTTAATAGTAGCGTAGATGAGAAAATTCGGCTAAGATTCAGTGACGTTGTAGAACTACTTGTCTTGACATTGAATTACTTTAATAACTGGAAGTTCAGTAGCAATATACGGGGTGTTCAAAAAGTCTCTCCGCAGTGCCGTATGATTTTTGCCCGCGCGTGCCGTGTGATTGTTCGCCTGCCTGGGTTATTTCCCTTCAAGTCGACTCTTCCAACATTCCACTGTTTCGTTTATCTCAGCCGGCGTCAGTAGTATATCTGGTGTGTGTGTGTGTGTGTGTGTGTGTGTGTGTGTGTGTGTGTGTGTGTGTGTGTGTGTCTCGTTACGTGTTGACGTAAACGTTTAAGTTTAGTTCCTTTGCTCGTTTGATTCGTTTTTATCACTGTTAAAATGCTAACCGTTGAAGAACGTGTGATTTTAGTCGAACAAGTGTTCACAGGCGGTAAAAGTTCGTTAAACATTTAATTCAGTTTTCCCGGAGACAGCGCTCCCACATCGCGATACTGTGTGACATCCAATTAACAAATCTCGAAGTACGGGTTCAGTGACAGATGAACCGAGAAGTGGTCGTCCAAGTGTTTTGTCTGAGGATAAACTATCCGATATTTCCGATAAAATGCCCATGAGTCCGAACAAGTCAGCAAGAAAACTCGCCCAGGAAATCGATGTCAGTGTCGGAACGACCCACACAGCTGTAAGGAAAAAATTAGAACTTTTACAATACAAAGTGACAGTCGTGCAAGAACTGAAAAATACTGATTCTGGCTACATACTGCATTATTGTCAATGGCTCAAAAATTTCTTTCAACAAAATGGAAGGGATATTCTTAATGAAACGTTTTTCACTGATGAGGCGTGGTTTCATTTAACCGTGTAACTGAACTCGCAAAATTCTCGTATGTAGAGTACTGCAAATCCATTGTGTACTCATGAGTAACCATTCTGCAAAAACAGTTTTTTGTCCGGGGTCCGGGCAGATTTTTACAGTGTCCCGCTTTTTCGCAAAGTTGAGCGTAATACATTTAAATTTACAAATCGTCCCGTTCTATTGCTCATTTCTTAAATACTTCATTATAAACACGCACGAAGACGGTGTTAGTAGGTGGCACCAGGATCGTCGATGTTATCGTTGATCGATCTATAAGCGAATGCAAATATCGATTATTTAAAATTTTCCTTTCGCATCTTCGCTTTGTATTGGCTTGGCTTCCTGTAGTGCACGTGTGATTTTTGAGTAATTCTTAACCGAGTGAGTTACGTAAAATACTTGGCTATGCCTAAACGAAAGTGTATATTTTCTGATGTCCTTTCCTACAAATATTCGGCTTTCAAGAAATGGAGAAATGAATTTGAAGCGGAATGTAAGATATGTGGAGCTGGAACGTACGTCTCATTGTACAATAAAGGTAAGAAATAACTCGACAGATGAACTGTCATGGATTTATTTGATCGTTTCATAGTCTTTCAGTTTATTTGTTGAAGTATCAATAACTGTTAAGGAATGTATGTATATTATGTCTATAAATAATAAACTCGTTTATTAAAATTGAACGTATGTTCGATGGAAAATACTATAGATGAGGATACCACCCACCAGCTTCGGACAAGTCACATGAAAGTAGCCCAACAGGAGTGCGGTTTAGGCAGCCGTCTTCGTTAAATCTTAAGACTCCGCGTAAATACAAAAACAATTGATGCCACACTATCACCACAATCAATGTTTTTAATGTAAAACCACCTGACCACCAGTAACAATTAACTTCTAGTTTTATCCGTAATTCCCGGCAGTCACTTGACTTGTCCAAAGCTGATGGGTGGTATGGCTCAAATGGTTCAAATGGCTGTGAGCACTACGGGACTGAACTGCTGTGGTCATAAGTCGCCTAGAACTTAGAACTACTTAAACCTAACTAACCTAAGGGCATCACACACATCCATGCCCGAGGTAGGATTCGAACCTGCGACCGTAGCCGTCACGCGGCTCCAGACTGTAGCGCCTAGAACCGCACGGGATGGGTGGTATCCTCATCTGTAGTTACCCGTTTGATGTGTCCTTTTTTTCTTCCTTTGTCCTCCTTTTTGAAGCTGTTTGGCTTTTTTTTAAACAGCTGCATCAGATCACCCCAGGTACAGGATAGTGCGGAAGGTAATTTAAAGAACTCTGGAATGAGACGAACAGAGATGATACTTTCATTCAAAGCAATTATTACAGTGAAGTCGCCACAATTCATGATGGTGCCCTGGACATTACAAAAGGCGGGACATGGTTTTTAATAAGGCGCGAGATCACCTTGGACGGCAGTGGATGCTCTGCAACATGCTCCCACGCTGGCAGCTAAGTTGGTAAAGAGTTCTTGTTGTAGGGCGCTCCAGTCTTCCACCTGCGCGGCTGTATGGTCGTAGGTGCATGTGGACGTACTGTCACGTGTCTTGACGCATCCAACACGTGCCCTATGACATTTTGACAGGTGGAACAGGCAGTCCAGTCCATTTCCCGGTTATCTTCTGATTCCAAGAACTGCTCTACCTGCGCTGTTAGATGCTGTTGCGCATTGTCACCCATAAAAATGAAGTCAGAGCCCCCTGAAAAAGATGCACCTAGGGAAGGAGTAGTGTCGCAGTAATGTTGGCCGGTAGAGTGTACCGTATTGGAAGATTAACAGGTCAGTAAGCCCATGCTACATTATGCCTCCCTACACGTATGGACCACCATAACGATCAAGTTCGACATTGCTCATGGGTGAATTACCGTGTTACGATCCATCGACACATAAGGAAACTTCTCATTGTCGAACACGATCATTTTGGTGGTCCACGTGCTATGATATAGGCATTATATTGCACGGGCATTAGCTTCGTTTAACACCTCAACTAGAATGGAGTCAGATGCTTTAAAGGACAAACGGCGTAGCGTCACCTTCATTGGGTTCCATTTGTTAACAGAAGCGGTGGGCAAGTGAGGTGTAACGCCACACGAGCACAACACCCTAAAATTTCGTTTTTGATATAAATGAGTTGGTTCAGTTTAGGTACGCCCCATAAAACTGATGGTTATCCACTCACTTCTAGTAACGTATAAGAAACCTGTAACTAATAAAACTGCAGTCCAGATTCCGGGGGCACGGGGGGGGGGGGGGATTACATTGTGAACGCCTATGTTGAATAGCGAAGTTTCACATTATACGCGAAGGGATGATTAAGGTTTAAAGGACACGTAACTACAATTTTACCGTTTACTCCCTTCACTTGGACTATGAAAGATGGGACAAATAAATTGGCGTGAATAATATAAGTCACATTCCACTTTCACGAGGTGGATGAAAAGGAGAAGCATTAGGCTCAGTAGTAAATCAATGGGCAAATGAAATCTTACTGTTACATTCAACGCCCAGGATCAGTGATGGAAAATTTTTAACAGCTTCCAATTTTCTTGAACTCAACATCTAATTCATTGTCACGAGGCACTGCCTCAGCTTTTTCAGACGGTCAGTTATGTTAGTATCGTAAACATTGTGTGCATGTAACCCAGACATAATGAATTAAGCAGTGTACTGGATTTGTTACAGATTGTGTTTTTCACAGTTATGGCCTGTTTCAACAGTGATGGTATTTCTAACAGTAGCCGGTAGGCATATGTGCAGTGACTAAAATCTAAATGCTATGCTCGTCTAGAAACAGCAGCACCGATTCTTTACCAACTTGTGGAGTGGAATTGTACAAGATCGAGCAGTAGGCTATAATTTGCGTCAGCTTGCGTAGTTTCTGTGAGCTTAAGTCATTGCTACAAGGTGTACGTTGTTTAAGCCAATAAATAACTAAATATTCCGTTTCAAAAAATGGATATTTTTCGGTGATTACTCGTTTAGGTTTCAATGCAGCCTGTGTAATTTTGATCCCAAAGATTCAGAAAAGTAGATGTAGGTTGCGTGGATTAAAATATAAGTGCAGCTTAATAGAGTAGATGAGTATGTACTGTAGCGTTTTATTTGCGGTTCTGTGGAGAAAAATAGAGCAGATACAAGGTCGAAATCCGCTTCCGAACTGACATTACTGATAAAACGCACCAAAGGTGTTCCCTCAGACACCTACCTACCCGACAGACAGACCACCTCCAACACTGCCTTCAGCTTTCACGGGCGACGAAAGGGACTGTAATTTAACTAAGAAAGCCAGCACCCAGCTATTCAGGTAATTAAGAAATTACCTTACCGACAAACGTACCTCGGGGGGATCAATTTCGTGATTAACCACTCTTCACACCAATGGCAGTCTAATCTTTTAATACCCAGGCGAACCCAACTGCAGTCGAACCTTTTATTAACACCTAATGCAAAGGCGAACTAAGGAACTGTGCTACAAAAGCTAGCAGCTGCTTTTACCTTTAGAGCGAGTTCGTAATTCACAGAAATGGGAGACGCGATAAAGGCAGCTGGCGGCCCCTCTGACGTCGCTCTCTCTTACACCTTTCCTTTCAGAGCCATATCGACTTTAGTTTCAAGACTCTCGAAAAAATCATGGTGACTGGGCGTGACCTATAGCACAGACGATAAATTCCTCACATTCCGTGTACGAACAATTTGATCACAGGATACCTTGACAAATTTGCGCAGCCTCACATTGTTCAGACAACTAGTGAAATACAGGAGGAATGAATGTTATCGTTTAATATCGGGTCAATATAGAAGTCACCGGACACAGCACTACCTCTAAAGGGGTACGGCAGGAATCTCTTCCGGCTCCTAAATTTACATTTACACTCTGCAGATCACTGAAGTGCACGATGAAGGGTATTTCGCATTGTGTTGTTGTTGTTGTTGTTGTTGTTGTTGTTGTTGTTTTCAGTCGAGAGAGAGGTTTGATACAGCTCTCCATCCTTCTATACCCTGTGCAAGGTTCTTCATGTCCCAGTACCTACTGCAACCTATATCATTCTAAATCTCCTTATTGTATTCATTTCTTGGTCTCCCTCTACAATTTTTACCATCCATGCTGGCCTCCAATACTAAATTGGTGATCCCTTAATGCCTCGGAACATGTCCTACCAACCGATCCCTTCTTCTAGTTAAGTTGTGCCACAAACTCCTCCCCATTTCTATTCAATACCTCCTCATTAGTTATGTGATCTACCCATCTAATCTTCAGCATTCTTATGTAGCACCACATTTCGAAATCTTCTACTCTCTTCTTGTCCAAACTATTTATCATCCATATTTCACTTCCGTACATGGCTACACTCCATACAAATACTTTCAGAAACGATTTCCTGACACTTAAATCTATACTCGATGTTAACTAATTTCTCTTCTTCAGAACCAATTTTCTTGCCATTGCCAGTCTACAATTTATATGCCCTCTACTTCGGCATCAATTATTTTGGTGCCCAAGTAACGAAATTCTTCTACTACTTTGTGTCTCGTTTCCTGATCTAATTCTCTCAGCGTCGCGTGATTAGTTCAACTACATTCCATCTCATCACCACTGTTTTGCTTTTGTTGATGTTCACGTCATACCCTCCTTTCATGACCCTCCATTCCGTTCAGTCCTTTGCTGTCTCTGACAAAATTACTATCTCATCAGCAAACCTCTTTTTAAATTTCTTTTCCCTTAACTTTAATTTGTTTTACCAAGTTTTTCTTTGGCTTCCTTTACTGCTTGCTCAGTATACAGACAACTACACCTGAGACAGGCTAGAGCCCTATCTCCCTGCCTTCTCAATTGCCGCTTCCCTATCATGCCTTCCAACTTCTTCAGCTGCTTTATAGCATCTTAAGTTATAGATAACCTCTCGCTTCCTGCATTTTGCTACTGCCACCTTCATAATTCACGGTGTGTATTCTAGTCAGCATTGGCATAAGCTTTGTCTAATCTACAATAGTTATAAACTTAGGTTTGCGTTTCTTTAATATCTTCTAAGGTAAGTTGCAGGATCATTACTACCTCGTGTTTTCCAACATTTCTCCAGAACCCAGACTAATCTTCCTCGAGGGCGACTTCTATCACTTTTTCCATTCTTCTGTAAATAATTCATTTCATTATTTTGCAACCATGACACGGCTAGCTATTAAAATTAAAATACCGAAAAGGATAGTAAATAAAGAAATTTTACTTGTGTGCTTATACTTCATAATAGGGAGAATACCTTATTAAATTTTAAAATAATCTGAGGGTATGCACAACTGCTACTTCTGGTTTCAACAACAGCTATAATCGGGCGGGGCTGCGTTATCTTGTTGAGACGAGCTGAACTTTGATGACAGATACAGGTCCGGCTGTAACGCCGGAAATGCATATCTTCTTATTTCCATCTATTGCACTGCATTTTTTTTCCTTATTTTGTTACCTGAAGATATAGGCTTGTTTTGTAAATATTATTTGTATTTATATGCTGGGTCTGGCCTAGGGAAAACTATGCTATCGAACGAATACATCGATAGGTCGTGTGGAGAACCAAAGAGTTTAGGAACTTTGGTCGCGTGAACTCGGCCGCGCGCGGAGCGCGGGCAGGGCAGAGTCTGGCTGGGGTAGGGCGGTGGAGCAGGTGTGTTGTGTGACGCTCCCGCGAGTTGCCGCGCTTTCGGGGTTGGACAGCTCGACTTGCTATGATAGTTTCTAACACGGTCTCGCGTACAGGAAGCATTAGCTGGCGCACATCAAGAGCCCGTTTCGCCTGGTGACCGTGTCGAGAAGAAGGCGCGCCAACATCCAGCTTCTGCAACAGCGACGGCCGACAATGAGTATCTGTCGTCACCTGCACGATCGACGACTGCAAACCTTCAATCAACCAACAAGGAAGACTGGAAGCACGTAAAGTTTTAGAACTGTATGTCAGACCTCAGCTTTCAAAATTGTTGCATCACAAAATTACAGCAACTTAGCATGAACCTTTGTTGCTCATTGTCCCAATTGCATTGCCAAGCAGGGTCCATTCCTTTTCCGAAATGAACCCGAGTGTCGTTGAAATTCAGACGCCAGCATTAAAGTAATATCATTCCATTTCACTGCTTTAATTTCAAAGTTCAGTTAAGGTATTCATAGCTGGCTACAATATTTAGATTACACAAGCACAAATTAAGAGTGCGAGTTTTATTGGCTCTGAGCACTATGGGACTTAACAGCTATGGTCATCAGTCCCCTAGAACTTAGAACTACTTAAACCTAACTAACCGAAGAACATTCACACAACACCCAGCCATCACGAGGCAGAGAAAATCCCTGACCCCGCCGGGAATCGAACCCGGGAACCAGGGCGTGGGAAGCGAGAACGCTACCGCACGACCACGAGATGCGGGCTGCGAGTTTTATTAGCATATTTTAGCTTACCTTAGACTGCAACTCAGCTTGGTACGTACTAAATGCTACTATTGGTAATTGTCCAGAATCATTTAATTCAGGTTCAAAGTTAAATCTCTCATTTCTAAATTGCGTAGATTCAAGTACCTTTTGAAATGATTGTTGAGGTAGCCCAAAACTAACCTTATTTTACTGAATTTCGCGGTGCTTCAGAAACAAATCTCAGTATTAATTTCAGTCACTAAATTAACTTTCAATTTTCCGGTATTTTAATTCTTTTGCTAAATTAAGTCAGAGTGTAGCGAAATTTATTACTTCTGACAAACATTCAGCTTTCACACAACACGTGTCAACCTTCAGTTGCCACGCTTTTAGTGCTACTGCAATAACCTTTATTTTTCAGTTATTATAGTAGTTGTCCATAGGACTGGCTACCGTAATTTTCCCCAAATCTCAAATATCTAATTAACATCAGTTAATTGTTTACGTAACGATCGCACATTTACTTTCTTTGTTAACTTTACCCTTTTTCCAAATTAATTTCCACCAATTTCATTTACATTTTTCCTTTCGTTTAGATGTAACCCTTTCCTCCCTCTTTACCGACAAATTAACTTTCATTAAGGTCGGTAAGTGAGGGGAAGGTTACACGGCTTTCGATGTTCCTTAGTCTAAGGGACTAAACTGCAAGGCCATCAGTCCCTTCGTCCATTAAGTGGCAAACCAGGAGTGGTCTTCAAAGGAAGAAAGTGAAAGGCAAATCCTGGAAAGCTTAAGTGTAGCTAACACAGTAAAAAAAAACGATAAAAGTCCAGAAAAAATACAGTACAGAAAAGGCGTTAAAAGACCAGTCAAGACAAGGGTTTAAAACAAGAAATTAAGAAGAATAAAGAAAATAAAAAGGTGTAAAGTATGAAAGGCAAGGCTACCCAGCAAGGGCCACTGATGGACCCCTGAGGAAGAGCTTCTAGCACCAGAGGTAGCATATCCGGAACATTAAGATGCCGTCTCAGAGAGTAGCCAAATTAGGACAATCTATACGCAAATGGGCCAGTGTCAGGAGGGCTCCGCATCGGCAGTAAGGGGGATTTTCGTGTCAGAATGTGGCCGTGGGTCAGCCAGGTGTGGCCATTGCGGAGTCTACACAGGATGATGGATTTTCTGCGAGAGCGTGTTGGCCATATTAACAGTCTAACAACCTCCGTATCGAGGTAGGTCAGGACAGCACATCCAAAATGCGGTCTTGCGTTGTCTTGTTGAAAGACAATGTCGTGGAGACCACGAATATAGGCCAACCACATGATATGTAGTCGCTGCTATCTAAATCATGCTAAACACAGGTGATCGTGTTAAGTAACACACCACTCTGGGCCAGTATGACAATGACGAATATAATCTGGTTACGTTCGTTCTCCGCAGGTCCTCCACACAAGGCTACGACCAGTGTGCTGTACGTAGAACCAGTACTCATCCTGAAAGACGTGGAGGTCCCTCTCCAGTGCTCAGTGGTGGTGTTGGACGCACCACCGTCTGGAAGACCCTCTCTGCTACTACGTCAACGCAAGCCGCATAGTCGACACGCTACGGTTCGTCGTGATACGACGTTATCACTCTGGTCGTATTGATACTTGTCTGACAGCAAACAGGCCCATTTTCTGACTCTACGTACGTGACGTGGCTGTGGGAACCTGCACAACCGACCAAACAATGCGTGTGTCCCCTGGGATGCTATACTTCGTCCATCGTAATAATCAACCTCATGTAAACAAGCACAAACACGATGACTGCTCAGCAACCATAGAACACGTACACTGGTGTTTGTTACGCACTTGCAAGAAGGTCTTCCTTATGTATTACATATCTAATTATTGTGTAAAGGTAAATGAAAATCCAAGATATTATAATGTATTAACAGCCACTAAAGTTTCTCTTAATCGTGCTGCAGCTACATAGTTTTTATTTCAAAAATCATGTATAGTCGCAGTCTCTGTTCTGTTGAGCTCTGATTGTCGCGTTACTAATTGACAGTGTGAAAACGTCTGACGCTGCTTACTGCTCCGTAGTGAAAAACGCGTGAGAAACATCGTTAAAAAGTGGCGAGAAACAAGTTATTTTTTCAACATGTGCACAGAAAAAACTGGCTTTGAAGCTTTCCGATGAACTGTATTTACCACAGTGAAGGCGTTTTCTTAAGAGCGAACGCATAGCTGAATCGACAGCGTTATAGAATGGAGGAGTGATACTTTCTATGAATCAATAGTTCAAATCTAAACTGTGCTTTTTTCGTTCGCTCTGGAATACCCACACGTTTTATAAGTAAAATTCATAATGAAATTTGTGCTAATTAACACATATCTAATCATTTTATGAAGTCCGCCTTCGTAGCACAGCGGTAGCATTACCGCCCACCCACGCAAGGGGCCCGGGTTAGATTCCCAGCACGGGACTGGGTATTGTGCGTCCATCATCATTGACACGCAAGTCGCCCAAGTGGCGTCAACATGGCGTCAACCAAATATACCTGCAATAGGGCGGCCGAACCCCGAAGGGGATATCCCGGTCAATAAATGCCATACGATCATTTCACTTCACCATTTTACGAGAAATACACGTTTTTTTTTCAATTGATTACTGGACAGAGAATGCCAGTTTTCATGGCGAATGTACACTGATCAGCCATAACATTATGACCACCGACGTTCTATCGATATAAACCTGTTCTGGCGAGGAATGACTGCTAGTCAGACATGTAATGTAATACCAGGGAGTGTGTTGTCGGTGTGTAGATTAGGAAAATCTCACAATCTCTGTTTGACCGAGAGCAGATTGTGATGGCCCGGAGTCTCCGCACGAGCATTTCGTAAACTGCACGACTTGTCGGGCGCTCGAAGAGTGCTGTGGTGAGTGTCTTCAACACGTGGTGAAACCATGTCTGGCTGTTGTGGGGTTGGGCGGCCACCTCATTACAGATGTCTGACGTCGTGGGCTGGGCAGACTGGTAAAACAGGACAGCGGCGGAACTAACCTCGGACTTAAATGTTGAGCAGGGTACATGTGTGTCTGTACACACATTGCACCGATCAATCCTAACGGTGGACCTCGGCAGCCGACGACCTATGCATGTGTCAATGTTGACATCACGACATCGGTAACTACGACTGACATGAGCACGTGACGATTTGCACTGGATGATGGCACAGTGATGCATGGCCTGATACCTTCTTCATCATGCCGATACGAGGGTGCAAGTCCTCCTCCTTCCAGAGAACCAGCTCTGACAATGGTACTGTATGACGGAGACTAACTTCATCAAGCTCTGGGGAACACTCACGGGCCCACTAGAGCTCGTGCAAGGCACCATGACGGCCAGGGAGTACTGTACACTGATTGCAGACTACGTACACCCCTTCAACAGGATCATGTTTCCCGACTGCAGTGGAACTTTTCAGCAAGAAAATACGCTATGTCGTAGGGTCATGTGTGTGTTGTAGCGGTTCGAAGAACACAGTGGCGAGTTCCAATTCAAGTGCTGGCTCCCGATTTCGCCAGATCTGAACACGACCGAACATATCTGGGATATGATTGAACGTGGTGTCATAACTCATCGCCTGCCTCCCAGGGGTTTATGGGAATCAGGTGGTCTGTGGGTGAAGATGTAGAGCTACCTCTCTCCAGCGACCTACCATGGCATAATTGTTTCCATGATACGACGCGTCGCCACTGTTATCCGTGCCAATGGTTGGTGTACAATCTGTCAGACAGTCAATGTTCTGGCTGATCAGTGTAAATTCTTGAAACTTCCTGGCAGATTAAAACTGTGTGCCGGACGAGACTCGAACTCGGGACCTTTGCCTTTCGCAGGCAAGTGCTCTACCATCTGAGCTACCCAAGCACGACTCACGCCACGTCCTCATAACTTCACTTCTGCCAGTATCTCGTCTCCTACTTTCCAAACTTTACAGAAGCTCTCCTGCTAACCTTGCAGAACTAGCACTCCTGAAAGAAAGGATATTGCGGAGACATGGCTTAGCCACAGCCTGAAAGAGCACTTGCCCGCGAAAGGCAAAGGTCGCGAGTTCGAGTCTCGGTCAGGCTCAGTTTTAATCTGCCAGGAAGTTTCATATCAGCGCACACTCCACTGCAGACTGAAAATCTCATTCCAGTGTAAATTCTTGGTTATCGATATTTTATAAAACACTTTTAATAAAGATTGTTTAAATTAAGAAAACAAAAATTACATTCTGAAATAAATGAGAAAACAGTTACTCTTTATTTGGACTATATGCACTGTTTTACACCACAGACATGATCTCACACGAGCACAGTGGTAAGCGTTGTAGCAACACGGGAAACAGTTTTCACGGCGTCGAGCACACCGTATCAATACTGCATTTTTCGTTGCCATCGTACCGCCACAATATGAACACGGCAGAAATGATATGGAGCCATAATATGCCATTTGTCGCGAGAAATAATACATTTAAGCTGCTGGTAGTACTGGAATTTAAGGCACGAATCTGTGACAAGTCACGAACGCTGATGAGATACAGAACGGCACGTCAAAAGAAGGGGAGAAAACGTGCTGCCTGGGTAGCTTCGTGGATTCTGTTGCTGATCGACTCCTCAACGTAGCAGATGTCAGTTCCAGTACTGAAATGTATTTCTCGGATACAGATATGGAAGGAATTCAGAGATTACCAGACGACAAGCTACAAGTAATACCTTCACTGGCTTCAATATTCAACAATACTTTGAAATTCCTAGTACGCTCTCACGCCACATACATCTCACGCAGAAAATTACTCTGTGTTTAATTTAGACATCTGAATCACTATCATTTCTATTTACAATACTATGTTAGCGAAGAACGACAGCACGTTATGTTCTCCGCCTGGTCCCGTAAGAAACGTAGTGCCGTAGTTTTTCTGTATATTATTCTGTTTAAAACGTAAGTGATGTTCAAAGCTATATTGTTTCTCTGCCCGTCTCTTACGTCTTAGGCTGCGGTCACGGTGGCTCCAATACCGGTAGATTCCGCCGACGACAGACATCGGTCGGAGAATGTCGATCTTTTCAGATCAGCTCGTCACTACGTGCGCGGTCACACTACTGCCGACCTTATCTCCCAGACGTGCAGACTTCGGACGACAATCTGAGAAATTCAGATCAGTTTGTCGTCTTCGGTCAAATCGACCGACGTTCTCGCACACGAAATATGGAGCGTGAGAAACCGATAAGTTTGGTACAAGAAAGAGTGAGTTTGAGGCACGTGGGGATGAAAATATCGTAATCGGGATATTCTTCGGAATCTATGGACTGACATCTTAGGTTTATTCGAGCCCCCAAATAGGCAAAATCTTTGTTGGAAATTTTAGGCATATATTATAAACCTCAAAAAATAATTTGCTCAAGTGAAAAGGGTGGCATATGTTATACGCTTGTACTACTGTACTTTGTCTTTTATGTAGTAGGTCGTCATTATAGTGCGCGTCATTTACGACGTCGGCCGAGATTAGGTTCGTTCTGCGCATCTGACGTCATAAAACAGTCCGCCAATGAACAGAGAACGACGTTGCCAGAGCTCGACTGCAGTGCAGAGCACGGACGAGTGTCTTCAGTTTTATAAACGTTCAGTAATAAATAAAGTAATTGAACAAAAGCAATGTCTTGATAGCATACGATCTTTTATAGAACGTTTGGAAAAAGCATTCTTTATACCAATTGCTTCATATTCTATTAATTAATTAAACCAAACGAGAAATAAGCCTCCTAATTCAGGCGATAGCAAGGAGAGGTGTTTGTATCATTCTCACAAACCGCTTTCTCACAATAAAGAACAGCGGTAATTACTGATTTCCTATTGTTCTTCGACGAAACGTGAGTAATTCATAGTCATACGAACAGTGTTTGTCCTCCAGGAGTTCCATAGTACGATGAGTTGCGTTAGTGTAATGGTTAAGGTGTTTGGCTGCTAAGCGAAAAGTACTGAGTTCAAACCTTGTTCGGTGCTTACCATTTCCTTTATTTAAAAACAATATTGAAGTGTCTAACATCATGAATTTCATTCGTTTGAATGTAATTTTTTGAAATTTCTAGTGCTTTGTCTCTCCATTATAATCATAGTAAGTTTTCGGTTTTTCCAATTTTGTCCTCCAGTATTTTTTTTCACAACAATTAAAAACAATGAAAAGGCACACATACATTATTCATGGTATCTGTTTTGTTTGTATATCTACTCTTCCGCAGTCGCTGTTTTACTATTCATATTGAGATGTATTCTTTTGCGACAGTATTAAAAGTATTATTTAGAGCAGAATTTCGGCTCGTACGTTGCCGAGCTACTTTATTGTCTGACGCAATTCTTTGCTTCGCTGCTTTTGCAACATCATATTCAATGTTTTCAAATGGTTCAAGTGGTTTAAGTGGCTCTGAGTGCTATGGGATTTAACTTCTGAGGTCCATCAGTCCCCTAGAACTAAGAACTACTTAAACCTAATTAACCTAAGGACATCACACACATCCATACCCGAGGCAGGATTCGAACCTTCGTCCGTAGCAGACGCGCGGTTCCAGACTGCGGCGCCTAGAACCACTCGGCCACTGCGGCCGGCTCAATGTTTTCATCGACTGATCTATGTTTTGGCAAGGATTTGCTGTCCGTTGTGACAAACACAAATTGTTTGCGCACTGCGCCTCACTGACAATAGATTTCAGTTTCTATGTTTATTAAGTTCGCAATTCAGTTTTATGTACTTCGCCAACTTTGTTTTAATCAGAACGTTTTAGAAAAAATCGAAAGGACTCTGGTATAAATAAAAGTTTTATTACAGTCGCTAAATATGGAATATTTCTCAATTTATAAACACTGTTTATGTTATAAAGGGTGTTTAGTGCAATGGTTTACTACATGTAATGCTGCACAATAACTGCGTTGCACATCGAAACAAAATTAAGTCATTTATGGGGGGAAGTTATCAGTCAAGGTGATGTGTAAAAATAAAATTTTTGGGCCCAATAGTTTTTGTGAAATGGAATGATAAGTGTCAAAGCAGTCAAAACACCATGTGTGTGCACAGGAGAGCAGTGCAGTGGTGACAAAATCGAGCACAACGCGGGATGCGGGGAGCACGTCTCTCTAGCAGCGAAAGGGTTAATGCGGACGTGGTGGCTTTACTTCATAACTGTGCGCTCTCCCCTAAACGTAAGTTTGCTAACTATACTATACTACGGCGGTGCTTCTCTTGGCGCATGCGTCGTTTGCAACTGGCAACTGGCAACAATCTCCCGCGTCTGGGCTGGCATGCGCGAGCCGCCAAGATAAAAGAATTAAACTATAGTTGCCTACAAATTAGTACTGCTCACTGGCGTTTTATGCCAGTACGGTAGTGATTGTTGATATGAAGTGGTTTGCAAATGTAGTATACGGTATTTATTTCCACTTTTCAGAGCTGCAGGTTATCAGAGTATCTTATGCTACACTTTCTACTTGTCTTTCACTCGTGTGTTAAATGGCAGACATTGTAGGTTAACTGAAGGACGTGTGTTGTAACTTACTTTTGAAGATCACTACAAATCATCTCGAGTATTTAACAGAACGTTTCTCCCGTTATCGCATTTATTCGTAAAACTTGTCTGGTTATTTCAATAACTGAGGACAGATTGTATAGTACTCGCCACGTTCTTACGAGACAGGAAAGCTCACTCACATGCATTCGGCGTCTCCTTAACAGCAGAAGCCGCTATGCAGCACTCGTATCCAAGCACACGGGCGTCTTTCCACCCCACCCTTGATATTAAAATCTAACCTACTTAATACACTGACTAGGGTCTAACCTAGCCTAACCTCGTTTGACCCTGCCAAAACCTGATCAAGGATATCGTACACACTATGACCACACTATCGACCGATGTTATCGGGCGACCTCTGGCGACGGTGTCTGACGACCGTTCTCGGTGCCACTGTGAACCCAGCTTTAACTGCAACTGTTCACGTCACTGTAGGTTACTTGTACCAGGTGGCTGCCGAGTGCTGTACAAGTTAAATGCACTGGTAAAGTTGTTACCCCACTAATCGCCGAGCCCATGTGCGCCTAACGCACAACACGAAACATATCCTTATTATGGTACTTGAGTATACTGACTACAGTTTGGCTTCCAACCCACGTGAAACTGAGTCCAATGGGATTCCAGCAAATGCGGAAGAATACATGGTGTTATGTTTACATCAGGTTTATTCTTTTGATGAACGCAGTATAGTCGCACGGGGTGGAGTATGACCACATGAATCTATGGATTTCATAATCGCAAGCAGCAATATAACAGAACGATAAACAGTCTTGACAGGCCACAATCCTGCCGCTGTAAACCGCAATAACAACGCACTGTTTCCCTCAGCAAGTACTTGGTTTCAGTGCCGATAATGTACACCTCTCCAAGCAACCACTCCGACATGTGTGTTATCAGTATTGCTCCCGCACTGTGTGTACACTGATACCGTATTCAAACCGTATGCCTATCGGTGAAATTACGAGAATTAAGTCACGTCTGGTATGTTTAATTGAGCAGTGATTTTCTGTAGGCTTATCATCGCAGCATTATAGGCCGCGAACTGTATTAGGTTCTCATTAGTGTTACAGGTATTTCACCTGCACGGGAACAATCTCATTTCTCTCGGATGTGTCCGGCTGTGGTTTCGTTGTGTAACACCTACGCCAATACTATGCAAACCCCTTACGGTGTTACTGTATGTTAGTGGGCACTTGGGGCGCCGTACCATATTCTCCTTCATAAATAGAAAAACTGTCGGAAAGCCTCCGTTATGAGCTTAAATTTATCTAATTTTACCGCCATGGCCATTTCACCATTTGTGTGTCTAAAGTGTTAATACGTACATGATGCAAGTGGACATTAAGCCTACCTAGCGAATCAGAGACAAAATAAGATGTCTCTGTGTCGACGAAGGTTGAAGTGGAGTCCATGAAGGCAGCTGGAAGTTCCGGTGAGACGGGGCCGTCTATTAGCACACGCCAACCACAACACTAGTTCCTTGAGACAGAGAAGTTGCTGTCCATGCATCAGCACGGCTTTAGAAAGCATCGCTCCTGCGAAACGCAACTCGCCCTTTTTTCGCATGATATCTTGCGAACCATGGATGAAGGGTATCAGACGGATGCCTTATTCCTTTACTTCCGGAAAGCGTTTGACTCGGTGCCCCACTGCAGACTCTTAACTAAGATACGAGCACATTGGATTGGTTCACAAATATGTGAGTGGCTCGAAGATTTCTTAAGTAATAGAACCCAGTGCGTTATCCTCGATGGTGAGTTCATCGGAGGTGAGGGTATCATCTGGAGTGCCCCAGGGAATTGTGGTAGGTCCGCTGTTTTCTATCTACATAAATGATCTTTTGGATAGTGTCGATAGCAGTGTGCGGCTGTTTGCTGATGATGCTGTGGAATCCGGGAAGGTGTCGTCGTTGAGTGACTGTAGGAGGATACAAGATGACTTGGACAGGATTTGTGTTTGGTGTAAAGAATGGCAGCTAACTCTACATATAGATAAATTTAAATTAACGCAGATGAATAGGAAAAAGAATCCTGTCATGTTTGAATACTTCATTAGTAGTGTAGCGCTTGACACAATCACGTCGATTAAATATTTGGGCGTAACATTGCAGAGCGATATGAAGTGGGACAATCATGTAACGGCATTTGTGGGGAAGGTGGATAGTAGTCTTCGATTCATTGGTAGAATTTTGGGAAGATGTGGTTCATCTGTAAAGGAGACCGCTTATAAAACACTAATACGACCTATTCTTGAGTACTGGTCGAGCGTTTGGTATCCCTATCAGGTCGGATTGAGGGAGGACATAGAAGCAAATCAGAGGCGGGATGCTAGATTTGTTACTGGTAGGTTTTATCATCACGCGAGTGTTACGGAAATGCTTCAGGAACTCGGGTGGGAGTGTCTGGACGAAAGGGGGCGCTCTTTTCGTGAATCGCTACTAAGGAAATTTAGAGAACCAGCAACTGAGGCTGACTGCAGTACAATTTTACTGCCGCCAACTTACATTTCGCGGAAAGACCACAAAGATAAGAGATTAGGGCAAGTACAGAGGCATATAGGCAGTCATTTTTCCCTCTTTCTGTTTGGGAGTGGAACAGGAAGAGAAGATGCTAGTTGTGCTACGAGGTACCCTCCGCCACGCATCGTATGGTGGATTTAGGAGTATGTATGTAGATGTAGATGTAGTGGGGGTTCGACTTCTTGAGGGTCGACTCTGAAGACCACATACACAATAAAACGAAGGTACATTTTCAACTTTATGGAATAATCTAAACTCTATGGGAACTGGACAGCATACTCGGCAAATTCAGTATTATAGAGGATGGTTAGAAAGTGTGAAAAGATTCTAAGAGTGTTGCAGGATATGATGTGCTGAGAAATAATCATTCAGAAAAAAATTCTGATATGTTGCTCCGTTCCCGGGTTAATTAGCGTTTGAAGTTAGCCAATCAGACCGTTGCGCGCCCGCAAATTAAAGCCACTCGCCAGAGACGGTGTGGCCAAAAGTGTTGTTCGTTTGGTTTCCTAAAACCGAACAAGAGAGTGATACAAAAACTGGACATCTGAAGGTAGTACAGATCGAACCAAGGGTTGGGCAGCCTCGTGCCCTATCATATACAGCATGACAACTGACGATTATATCTAGCGGGCCGCTTGAGTTTGCGCGCGCGCAACAGCCTGAATGGCTAAATTAAATGCTAATTAACTCGGAAAGGGCCCAACGATTGATTTTTCTTCTTAATTATTTCTCAGCACAACCAACCTTGCAACGCCCCTCCGACTGTTGCTGACCACCCCGTGCATCATCGACTATCCAAGATCAGCGAACAGGCACAGGATGTTCGAGGTCGAAGAATTAAGGTGCCAAAAATTTGTAATAGGTACGGAAAAATGATACCTACATTTAAAACAGCCCGCCCGGTTAGCCGATCTGTCTGACGCACGCCTTTCCGGGCGGGAAGGAGCGCCGGTCCCCAGCAAGAATCAACCCGGCGGACTTGTGTCGAGGTCCGGTGAGCCGGCCAGTCTAGATGGTTTTTAGGCGGTTTTCCATCTGCCACGGCGAATGCGGGATGGTTCCGCTTATTCCGCCTCAGCTACAATATGTTGGCTATTGCTGCGCAAACAAGTTCTCCACGTACGCGTACACCACCATTACTCTACCATGCAAACATAGGGGTTACACTCTTCTTGTGTGAGACGTTCCCTGGTGTGTGTGTGTGTGTGTGTGTGTGTGTGTGTGTGTGTGTGTGTGTGTGTGTAGAAGGGAGGGGGGGTCCACCTGGGGCTGAACCGCACAGTAACCCTGGGTTCGGTGTCGGGCAGCGGAGATGTGAAGTGGACTGCGGTAGTCGTCGTGGGGTTGTGGACCACTGCGGCTGCAGCGGGGACGGAGCCTCTCCGACGTTTCTAGGCCCCCGGTTAACATACAATACAATGCAATACATTTAAAATAAAACATAACAAAATTTGTATTCATTGTTTCAGGTACTAACTCTTTGAAAATATGTATTCCTCGAGGATTTCAAAGCAAAAGTACAGGTGTCGCTAAGAAGCCTAGCCTAGCCTAGTGTCTCTGCATTGTGATAAGTTGTTTCCTTAACTTCTCTAATTATTACAGAGTTTGGTTTGTGAAATATGTAACTGTGTAGACATAGTGTGAATCATCATGGGAATTCAGGTTCGCCTATTATGGATACAACTATTCTTTTTAAAGCCAAACTTCTTTTGTCACGTTTGTGCCATCGCTAGTGGGTACTTTTATTCCGGTGTGCAAAATGAAATCACTTTTTAAGTAATGATTATTAGAATAACAATTAGGCCTAAAATATTTTGTGTATGTTATTTTTGCCTTATTCGTTTGAATGCTGTGTTCTGTAGGACCTCCTTTATATTATTATTGTGAGATTGGTTAGCAAGTTAGCTAAGCTGAATTCCCACAATTTAGTCGCAACACGGCTGGTATTATAGCTTCAGAACCAAGCGAACTTCTTATAACTATTACTCGCCTTTTCCCGTTCTCTACGAGGTCGGCGGCATTGTAATATCGGTTTTGGCAGTGTTCGTGACAGTTGCCGATTGATGCTCTTCCTGACACCAGCACTCCCCCCCCTCTCTGGGACGGAATTCGTGTACTCCCGCCCTCTGAGTAGAGGGTAGATGACTTGTTTGAGAGCGAACGTTTTCTAAATGTTAAGATAACTTACAGGAATGTAGCCGGGTGACGTGGTCGACAACCTTCGATATTTCGACAGGAGCGCAACCTGTCATTTTCAAGGCAAAACTGCAGCAAGAAGCGAATTTAAGTGCGTCTGCCCCTTATGTTCTGTACACGGATCCTCCACAGTCCTGATAGCCTGACCAATATATCACATACCACAAGTGCAAGGTATACGGTAGACAACCGACGTAAGCAAATCCGCCAATGCAGAATATTGTCTTGGAACAGGTCATTCTATGGAATATAATACGGAGACTGGAACGCACTCCCCCCTATTGGGGCAGTGTTATTAAGGAAGCTGTTGAAATTAAATTAGCAAGGAGCCTTATAAATATATTGGCTGTTACTGTTTAAATGCTGCATGGAATCCTGCTCTCTCCCTTGTTCAAGAAACATAAGGATAGAGTTTATGTTACCTCACCCGTTGATTATCAATTTCACTACCAGTAACTTCGGACGTAGGCCATCTTTGGTGTTTTTTTTTTTTTTTTTTGTTGGCCGCTGTGGCCGGACGGTTCTAGGCGCTTCAGTCCGGAACCGCGCTGCTGCTGCTGCTGCTGCTACGGTCGCCGGTTCGAATCCTGCCTCGGGCATGGATGTGTGTGATGGCCATAGGTTAAAGTAGATCTACGTCTGGGGGACTGATGACCTCAGATGTTAAGTCCCATAGTGCTTAGAGACATTTTTGAAGCATCTTTGGTTTGTGATGGCGCTTTTGTGTGTGTGTGTGTGTGTGTGTGTGTGTGTGTGTGTGTGTGTATGTATGTATGTATGTGTGTGTGTGTATGTGTGTGTGTGTGTGTGTGTATGTGTATGTGTGTGTGTGTGTGTGTGTGTGTGTGTGTGTGTGTGTGTGTTTTTCTGGAGTTTCTCTGAAAACCGAGGTTTTTAAATTCGCTTGCACAGAACTTTGCATACGCCGAGAGAAGCTATGGTCTCGTTTCAATGTTTGCATAGCGTGTGTCTGAGGCGGGACTTCGTTAGCGGCCCAATGTTTACCTAGATGGATGCGGGAAACTGCCTAAAAACCACACCTAGGCCGGCTCTCCAGCTGTTTTTAATATGCGAGAGTGATTCGATTCCAGTCAGGCTCGCTTTTCCAAATCCTGGAAGAAGCGCGTTAACGCTCGACTATCCAGCAATCGATGATGTACACTACTGGCCATTAAAATTGTTACACCAAGAAGTAGTGCAGATGATAAACAGGTATTCATTGGACAAATATATTATACTAGAACTGACATGTGCTTGCACTTTTACGGAATTTGGGAGCATAGATCCTGAGAAATCAGCATCCAGAACAATTAACCCTGGCCGTAATTACGGCCTTGATACGCCTGGGCATGGAGTCAAACAGAGCTTGGATGGCGTGTACAGGTACAGCTGCCCATGCACCTTCCACACGATACCACAGTTCATCAAGAGTAGTGACTGGGGTATTGTGACGACCTAGTTGCTCGGCCACCATTGACCAGACGTTTTCAATTGGTGAGAGATCTGGAGAATGTGTTGGCCAGGGCAGCAGTCGAACATGTTCTGTATTCAGATAAGCCCGTACAGGACCTGCAGCATGCGGTCGTGCATTATCCTGCTGAAATGTAGGGTTTCGCAAGGATCGAATGAAGTGTAGAGCCACGGGTCGTAACATCTGAAATGTAACGTCCACTGTTCAAAGTGCCGTCAATGCGAACAAGAAGTGACCGAGACGTGTAACCAATAGCATCCCTTATCACGCCGGGTGATACGCCAGCATGGCCATGACGAATACACGCTTCCAATGTGCGTTCACCAGGATGTCGCCAAACACGGATGCGATCATCCTGATGCTGTAAACAGAACCTAGATTCATCCAAAAAATGACGTTTTGCCATTCATGCACCCAGGTTCGTCATTGAGTACACCATCGCAGGCGCTCCTGTCTTTGATGCAGCGTCAAGGGTAACCGCAGGCATGGTCTCCGAGCTGATAGTCCAAGCTGCTGCAAACGTCGTCGAACTATATGCGTGCAGATGGTTGTCTTGCAAACGTCCCCATCTGTTGACTCGGGGATCGAGACGTGGGTGCACGACCCGTTACAGCCATGCGGATAAGATGCCTGTCACCTCGACTGCTAGTGATACGAGGCCGTTGGGACCCAGCACGGCGTTCCGCATTACCTTCCTGAACCCGCCGATTCCATATTCTGCTAACAGTCATCGGATATCGACCAACGCGAGCAGCAATGTCGCGATACGATAAACTCCAATCGTGATGGGCTACAATCTGACCTTTGTCAAAGTCGGAAACGTGATGGTACGCACTTCTCCTCCTTACACGAGGCATCACAACGTTTCACCAGGCAACGCCGGTGAACTGCAGTTTGTGTATGAGAAAACGGTTGGAATCTTTCCTCATGTCAGCACGTTGTAGGTGTCGGCAACTTTGTGTGAATGCTCTGAGAAGCTAATCATCTGCGTATCACAGAATCTTCTTCCTGTCGGTTAAATTTCGCGCTTGTAGCACATGATCTTCGTGGTGTAGCAATTTTAATGGCCAGTAGTGTATTATTATTGTGCAACAGTTAGCACTTCCTAGTCTACTGCAAGACAAACCTTAAAATCTGTCGCAAAGTAATCCCACCGTATCTCATAAGACCCGGAACTAGCCCATCGCCGAGATAACCACCCATAACGCATAGTGATGGATATTTCACCGCCACGCGTCACGTGAGAGGCTCTGCTCCGGCCGGCAGCGGCCTCGTTTTAAAAGCATAGAAAGGGAAGCAAAATGTTATACTTTAACTTTTGGTGTGAAGATTAAGATCTAACGTGCTGTCGACAACGAGGTCATTGGGGAACTAACACGGGCTCGGATAGCAGGAGAAATCGGCTGTCGCCTTTTGAAGGAAACCAACCTGGCAACTGCCTCCAACAGTTTAAGCAAACCTAAACGGTATGGCATACAACACTGTCAGAAGCGTCTTGCGCTTCCTACTGTGACACTGTCGCTTCATTGCAAAGAAACTGTCTGGTGGCGTATAACGCCAAGTAGCCAAGTGCAATCCAACTGTTCAGTATTATCAAGGAAGGCTTTCTTGGCGAATTTCGCTGATGAAATCTTTTCAGTCTATCAGCGGGTTAAATTTCGTGGTACAAATTTCACCACGCGTTTTCTACTATTCGTCTCAACGCGACCAATAGAAAATGGTGTTTAACGGTTGCCTGAAGATCAGGCTGGCACTAGTGATAACCGTAAAACATTTCATAATCGCTGTTCTCTTTGGACCACTACAGTGAACTGTTTTCAACTGTTTTCATTGTGTTTCAGGACGCTAGTTGGCGTCATTGAGCAAAACGATTTATTCTGACATTAGAGAAAGTGACTCATATCCTAGCACGGTTTCTCAGTGTTTTCTGCAGAAATCGAACCACATTAAATAATTTTACAAAACATGTAACAAAAAAAAAGCAATACAGGCAATAATGGCTATCCACGTAATGGAACATATTAGATTCTCAGCCTAGAGGTAGCAATGGCGCTATTCAGAGCCAAAATCTTGCTGTTACTGACTTACGGCACAGAAATCATTGGAACACATCTCTCAGTAAAAAATGTAACGACTCTAGGAAGAGTAAAGGCGACGTACAGGGTGATTATAACTGAAGTTAAACTGTCAACACGCTTTAGAAATAACACCACTGGTCAGAATTACTTCAAATTGCAACGGAATATTATCCGAGGAGGAAAACGTATGGCAGAAGGAAAAAAAATAGTGTGAAAACTCATCAATAGACGGCGCTGTATGTGTCAGAATACGTAAATGGAAACACCTGTCATGCGGATGATCCATTGAAGTTAGTATAAACACGTCGGGTACATGGCTTTTCCTCCTTTCGTGTCTGCGACATTCGCCATGACTGTCTCAATGCAGGATCGCGCTCTGGTTGTAAAGCTGCATTACAAAAATGATGACTGTGCACAAGTCGCTCTGCAGAAGTTCCAGACACTAAAAGGTTTTGAAAACAGGCGTTTGTCGATGACTGCCATGGGTCTGGAGAAAATGATTCGGAAATTCGAAAAGATGGGTTCTATTGGTGTACAACCTGGTAGAGGGAGGAAACGAATTGATTCGACGTCAGTGGAAGCAGTGGCCACAGCAATGCAGGAGGAGATGAGTGGTGGGGTGCAAATGTGTAGAGCGCGGAGAATTGTCCTAACATTGGACGTACCCGTGACCACGATGCGTAAAATCCTACGAAACATTCTTCTTTGGTATTCATTCAAAATTACCCATGGACCTGCCATCAAGAGAGACATTTGCTTTAGAATTTCTTGCTCGCATCGAAGTGGCCGTGGATGATTTTGTGGACAGACGACACCGTCTTCCATTCGACAGGATATGTCAAGGCACAGACTTGTCGAATACGGGCAACCGAAAATCCACACGCAAATCAACCAGTACCACCTCATCCTGAAAAGGTGATTGTGTGGTGCGGATTGACGGCATAATTTATTATAGGGCCATATTTTTTTCGAAGGGGCAGGTGCTTCCGGTCCTGTTACTTGTACCGTCACTGATAAGTGTCTTACGCAACCACGTCAATCCAGCTCTCCAACAGTGTGGATGGGTTCATTTTTATGCAAGATGGCGCACCTCCGCACATTGCAAATCCAGTTAAGCAGCTGCCGAAAGCTCCATTTCGGAAATGCTACAATTATCAGCCGCTTGTTCTCTACATCCTGGCCGTCCAGATCGCCGGATTTTTATCCGTTTGACTTCTGGCTGTGGGGCTATCTGATAGATGATGTGTTCAGTGTTCCGACTGCAAACTTAGCTGCACTGAAGGCACGCATTGCGCAACACATTCTGAACGTGACCCCAGAAACACTTTGATCAGTTGTGGGACATGCTGTTTCTCGATTTCAACGGTGGACAGCATATTGAACATGTTTTACGCTAGTCACACGGAAATTAATAATCCGATTTGATTTTGACTGATTCCTTTTATGCGGTTTCTGGCATCAGGACAATAAAAACCGACGTAACTGATTCTTTTTATGCTGTTTTTGGCCTTAGGACAGTTAAAAACCTCTGTTTCCCATCCGATGTGATACGACCTTGCCGTGGTTGATGGGCTTATGTAATTAACAGTATCACACCTGTACACCCATGTACAGTTTATTTAACGTAAACTGTACACCTTAGGCATTATTGTACGATTCATCTGTCATTTGTAGTCGACCACTTAATTACGATGCTTACAGCGCCATCTATTGCTACATTTTGTAACCATTTTTTTCTTCTGTCATACGTTTCGTCCCCCCAACCCCCTTCTCCGATAATTTTCCGTTGTAATTTGACGTCATTCTGGCCAGTGGTGTTATTTCTACAGCGGTTTGAAAATTTAATTATAATCACCCTGTATATAGAGAAAGCGATCGGAGGATCCACAACATAACGATACACACTCTTCTACCTGCTGGCGAGAGATTCCTTCCTCATTGAAGACCTACGACCATATCTGATGCTGCCCAACACCAACGTTATGGAATGTCGACTATAAGAATTGAAGGTAAAAAGGGAAAACATACCTCCAGAATTCTACAGCAAAGGCCCCTGACAGAACGACAAATGAAAGCTTCGAGATGAGACACGTCGTTTCCAGTATGGCTGCCCATGGTTTCCAGGAGTGTAAATTGTGTCATCGAATATGCAGGCGTTACCATATAGAACCCTCCACCAAAAGGACACCGACAAAAGGTCACTGCAAACCACAGTATGTAAAATTTCTAATTCGTGTATTATCACAATTGTACTTTGGGCTTGCATGACTATTTGGCTGCAATAAATGTACTATTATAATTAAGAGTAACAAAAATCTTTCACGTGTCTATATGTTTGGCAAACAAAGTTTTGGTCCTGTATATGTTGTTACTTTTTAATTAGTGGATGACCAGTCGATCTACTACAGAGTTCATCATCGGGTCAATTTTCCTTGGTGGTAGTTAAGTATCCCTGGCTTGGAATAGATCGGTCCGTGCTGGCGTTGAAAACACTAGCAACTTACACGCGACCGCGACTGTGTTTGCCAAATAAATGACAAATTTAGATCGCTGTTTCTTGGAACAACGTCCCAAAAAACTGTATACACAAAAGTATTCTTGAATGCTTCCCAGAGAAAGAAGTGTGACAGTGTGTGTGTTTGTGATCCTGGTATCTACGAAGGAGGTTTATCTCGTAAAAATCTTAAAAGTACTGTATTCAGGCAGATCTGGCCAAATATTACGAGAAGCATACACTAGCTTCTAATGAAGAGAACTAAAGTTTTTCATTTAACGAATCTTATATTAAAGGAGGAAGAATAGGTTTTAACGTCACCTGATAACGACATCAAAGACTGAGAAAAAGCTCCGAATGTTTCAAACATGGGGAGGAAAATCGGCCCTGCCCTTTCAGCGGAACCATACCGGCATTTGCCTGGAGCGACTTAGGGAAATTACGGAAAGCCTAAATGTGGATGGCACAAAGCAGATTTGAACTGTCAACTAAATGAGTCAGTCATATGATTAAAAAGTTACACAGATACATTAAATAGAACATTGTAACACGGCTCTAATGTCGAAGATACGCCACGTTGGGCTAACAGGGAAACATCGAGTGGATACAAATAAGGGAAATCTGAATGTTGACATTTCTGGCACATGCCCTACGTCAAATGTCTGTTATAGTATCTCGCGAGAACCAACTAAGAAAACAGCTGACATCCGTTTCCACTGGTAGAGCTATGAAAATTCCTAAGCTCTTCATGTCCAATGATTAGCACAGATTAATTAGACTAACTACAGAACGTCAGCTACCATGTTACTAAAAACAATCTTTCCTACTTTGTTTTACCACACAGAGGCGTAAAGGTAGTCATTCTTTCAGTGCTCCACACTAAAATGAAACAGGAGAAAACATTAGTAACAACAGAAAGTACTTTCTTCCAGGCACTTCACAGCGACATGCAGAACACAGATGTAGACATTTAACTACCTGATGCATCCAGAGTCTAGAGAAAAAGTTCATCAGGATGTTTGCTGACATTTCCTTGTGAGGCCATTCAACAATGCTGAGATTATAAAAATAAAATCATATTTAACGAGTAGGGTTTGGTTCTCTCACTTTCGTTAGAAAGTATTAAAGGAAAAGGTGTAAGTTCATCCCAATCACATTGCGGTTCTGGTTTCCTGTAGAACATGGAGGTTCAGACTATCACAGATTGTGATGCTTTTTCAGCAGGGGATAATCTGAACAAAAACGGCTTCCTGTAACGACGTAAGATTTCCTTTCTCCATATCTTGAGACCTTGCTTCGAAACTTCAGGCATGAGACTGATACTGAAAACAACAGATGTTTTTATTAGCATGTGCTTCGCAACTTTCATAAAATAAAATGTTTTTTCCCAAAACAACCGTAACTCAAAAATGGCCTAACATTACATTTTATTAATCTCTTCGAGTTTGTACAATCTTAGTTTAAATGTTAGATTATTTTTTGTCATTCTTTTCACTATAAACCAATTGATTTTCTGTTCAACGTCAATTAACGTCGTACGCGCGGAAAAAAAAGACGCAACATTTGACTAGTGATACGGATTTCCAGTATGTAACAGCAATCCAAACATTATGCACTCAACGCAGACCTCTGTTTTGGCCATTTAATTCTGTAACAAAATTTTCTTAAACAATAATGCTCTACCAATAAGTTAAGGGCCAGATAAATTTGTGGGAAATGTATTGTGAATTTCGATGGATGAAGCAACGGCGTCGTCAACATGCTTTCCTTGAATCTGTGAACTGACTGAATTTATTACTGAATCTTAGATTTAACGTTAATCCGAACCATGGTACAACTTCGAGGATCTGAAAACAACGGTAAGCGTCAAAATTTGACTTTTTCGTATGTCCCAACCTCAAGCAGGCAAAGAGCAAATTTATTAATGTAACAATACCACACAAAGGATTAATAGCCAAAAAAGCACAGACTGGACACTTCTTTTGCCAATAAAGGAAGTGAAAAAATGGACACTTCCTTAATGCCTGAACTCTAGTCCCCGTTTGTGCGCACTTCAAAGACACTGTGTGCGTTCAGAAAATCGGCGTCCTCTGTTTTATAACCGATATATAAGGAACCACACCTCGTCGAGTTTTATAACCTAAATCTACACAAACCAGCGTTCTACTCATACGGTACCGTGACTGTAGAACGTGATAAAATTGTAATAAAATTAGAAAAAAAAACTGTAATACAAAGAGCGTAAGTGGGTGAGAACGTACAAACAACGTTTCCAACGCAAGACATCGAAGCGGCAACTTTTTGAAAATCGTAGTTTTGTAACAGTGAATTATTGGGCTGTCGGTTGCATTAAAAACCGAGTCAAATTATCTGCAGCAAAAAAAAAAAAAAAAGAAACCACACGTCTATTGATAAAAATGCCTTTCAGTATCCATCGTCAACCGCTGGTCTCTAAGCGACCAGTCCTCAAAAACGACAACGTTAATTTTCATTAAAAATTGTGTAATATAATTTTACTCTGGCCTCAGATTTAACGTCTCATAATCGAGCCTATTAATGCTAATTTCTGTTAACGCAGTTGGCGCAGATTTGTACTCTGACGCGGTTCACGTGAACGTGGCTTTCTGAGATACACAGGCTCAAAGATAAAAGTGGCTATAGGTACTGTATTGTTGGTGTCCACCTCAACGCAGCTTGCGCGTAAATTTCGGGCCATCCTTACGCGTCCGCAGTAGCACCACTTTTAATTATCTGTATCCTCGTGAACTGCACGAAATAGATGGGCATTGACTATGTGTGTGTGTGTGTGTGTGTGTGTGTGTGGAACAAAATATGCACAAGAACGAAGCGCTTCACGTGTTGGCGCCCACAGGTATAGTTCTTAGATTCAAAGCCTATCATTACTGAAATGAGCACTTGACAAAGAACGAATCTGTGTCAACACTACGAAAGTAATATCAATTTGTACTGGAGTACACAGAGACGTCTTCCGTAGAAGCCAGGGAATGCAGATTCAGTTGCTTCACCTGCAAATTGCACGAAAAGTTTAAGAGTTTGTTTACGATTTATCAGCAACTGGGTAGTTGAGTGACATACAGGCCGATTTATTAGTCGCGCATCATACGCACGGGATACTAAACAGTAGAAATCAAGTGCGCTGGATTGGTCACCGATAGGTGTAAGAATCGCTCAATTTATCTACATAATTACAAAATTAACGAAGTTTATTTCTGAGACTAAAAGAAACTATTTTGCAAATTCTACGATTAATGCGCCGAAGAGTATTGATATGTATGATAAAAACTAGTGGCTATGCGAAATATATAAGCCTAGTACCGGGAATTAACTTTTGATTTCTGCTAATGAAAAACTGTCTTATTCATCGCTGACAAAAAGCGACAGGCTTTATAAAATTCACTAGTTGTTGAGACTTAGTTGTCAACATGTGTCAAGAAAAATATAAGTAAATATATACATGTTTACAAAAAGCGAAGTACTCACCAAATGAAATCCTTGCAGTGGCTGCAAAACGTCGGCTGCTTAAAGAATCGAGGAATAAATTTATGATCTTTGACGTTGTACACATTTTTCTTCTTCAAAGCACCCTTTCGGCCTCGAAGCCTAAGGCCGAAAACCGTGTTTGTATCGCCCGAACCGGGAGCGTCATCGACAACATTCTCCTCGTCCGCCATATCTGCAAATGTCAAGAGATCCGAGCGGCAAGTGACTGGGAGAGTATCCATATCGATCATTTGACAGGAGTTAGTCAAATGTGATACTGAAACGAACAGAACGTTACATTTGCAACTTCCTTATGTTATGAAAAATGTTTTAATTTTAAACTCTGCCTTAAAATGGTATGTAGAAGGTATGATATCATAATTAAAAGTTCCACAAAGTTACGTACTTGAATTTAGGCGGCGTGTTCGACCTATGGAGGTGCAAGATTTAAAAGTCAACACTTCAGCACTCCTGCTAATTCATAGTGATAAGAATAGGGCATACGCAAATTATAATCTGTTATTTAGCAGTAAATAGAAAGCTGATTTGCCTGAAAACACATGAAGAATGTGCAAACATTGTTAGCTTTGCCACTTGCAAGCTTGTTCACGTTTTGAAATCGATTTTGGTGACTTATATGGAGTTGATAAAATAATATTGTGCTGTCTCGGTTTCTCTATTTCCGATTTGACACTTCCTTCGCCGAGTTACATTGACTACACGATTATGACCATCTTTATTTTAGGCCGTACGTCTTTGGAAACTATGTAAAGAAAATCTTAGGTTTTGTTTGTAAATTTATGCAAGCGGAGAGATGTTAGAACATGAAGATTTTCCTTTGCTAAGTGTGTTTTGTATGTGAGACGTTAGTATAAAAAATTGTGTGGGTGGTTTGCTGCCCTTCTTGTAGTTTGGTGGAAATTACTGCTTTGTTGTTGTTATTTTCAAGAAGATGCATATTCTGTTATGGTTCACAGCAAGTGGTCAATTCTGTATTTTCCGTATGAACAAAACTGATAGACATTGCACTCGTAGAACTCGCACAAAACATTGAAAAGCATCATTTCTTATACAGCAGCGTTACATATTCTTTTATATTCCTTGCGAATTAGAATTACATCCCGAACCATTGTTTTTATTCTCTTACTCTTTTGAAATTAAACGTTAAGTGGTACGAGTGCCAGAATGAGGTGGATCATGATTATATTAACATTTATTGTATTTTCTGACTGTTCACCACCACTATCATCATTGAGCGTACCGTCAACAGCATCACGCATGTAATTAGCCTACTTAGAGAGTTGAAAATAATGTCATTTGACATTATGCATGTATAGAAGTACATATATGCTCTAAAATGACGTGTTCCACATCATTTCGATAAAAGATTCGTTCAAATGATTATAGAGCATGTATTAACTAACTATATGTAACAGTTTGAAGAGCTTAATGTAATTCACAAGTGTAATTCAAGTTACAAGTGTGGGTCCAAGTTTTAGCTTGTAATGAAGTGATGAATGGACCCATGAAAGCCGTTGACTGAGTTCTGGAGCCAGTAAAAATAATTTTTGAACGCATTAAAATTTCTACGGCCACTATTGTGTGTTTATATTTTTTAAATAAATTGCAATAAATCTGTGTATAACCTATGTGATATTGTGCCACATGGTCAGTGAAACATTCAAAAAGGAACTGATATAATGCAGGATTCTATCATATTAACATGCCATGATTACTCTCAGAATACATTTACTATCTCATAAATATAGTCTCAAAAATCCAGACTAGCATAGATTGGCAACGTGACACACACACACACACACACACACACACACACACACACACACACACACTAGTAGAAAAATGTCTTAAAACATTTAACTGAGCCTGTTCTATCCAGAAAGGCACTGATTATTCATTATGTAGCTGTAAAGTTTGTCTATGTGAAGGATGCTGAAAAGATCGCTTTCATTTCTTGTACGTTCACCTTCTCTAAAAGTATTAAAGCCACTACTTTGATGGAATATGTGTACTCAGGTGTACTAAGTTGCTGCTATTTGTTTTGTACTGGCAGCTTATTATTTACCTGGTTACACTTATAATACCAAAATATAACAGTCAGTTACTTGCTGTTACAAGAAAAGTCCTTTTCATATGAACACTTTGACTTTTCATTCTTTCCTTGACTGTAGCCAATAGATTATTTGTAAAAGGAGTTGTTAGTAATTGTGTGTACCCTGCAGATGTTGTTGACTACTTTTTCTTCTAATGACAGCTTGTTGAAAGCTTTGGTGAGAATGTACAATGCCACTCTGAACTAGGAATAAATGGCAAAGTCTACATTGAAATAACTTTCCTGTCTTGTGATTGAGGAAACTGTACCTCATCTGAGATTTTTGTAACTGTCCACAAGTGCCATAAAGGAGTAAATAAAGTGGGGAAGTGGGTAGAATAATTCCAATTTCTTGGAGAAGCCCTTGCAAGGTTTTCAGCTATATAAGTTAGGAAATATTTGTACTGCTCTCATCTATTAAATGAATACTTCCTTTGCTTTGGCTGCCTAGCTACAGATGATAATTGTGTAAGACAACAGGGATTGAAAGTATACAAAGTAAGCTATCACCTGTGTCTTCAAATCAACACATAAATGATGCTTCTAAGAAAAACTTTATTCCAAATAGTCTTCAAAATTTCACACATTTTGTGTACATTAGTTTGTACATTTTTTTCCCTTTGTTATCTGCCTATCCTATTTGCTCTGAATATCTTAGCTAACACTTACTCACCCCATCTACATGACTTGTTTATTGTGAGTGTATTGATGCAACTCACATTTTAAATATGAATGCTAAAAAGTCACATATCCTCTAATCCAGAAGTCAAGTTTATGGCTTCTTCAAAGGCACTCTCTTCAAATAGTAACTTCAACACTTTGGAAATGTAGAAATAAGTATATCGTGTTTTTCTATCATTTCAGCTCATTGCACAAAAGCGGTAAGCTCCGTGGAGTGCAAGTTCAGTTTGAATGAGGAGGCCAAGTACATTGTCCAACAATGAACATGAGATATATTCTTTATATCTCAATATTTCATGAATATTTGTATAAAAATATTATGTGCAGGAGGCTTGTAACAGTTTCATCTAAAGAGCATGTGCAACAACATAATGTTGGAGAAAGTTCTAGCTGACTCAGTAGAACCACATTTAGACACAGTAGAATCAGTAACATATTAATAACTATGTCTGCCCTGCACAGCACTCTGCTACGAAGGATTTGATATGGAGGAAATCCAAAACTAAGTATAAATATTGTAAGAATTGACCTGTAAAAAGTAAGAATTGAATTGTAAAGATTGTAAGAACCCATGTGTGTTTTAGTTCACAATTAACAGATACAGATTTTTTCAGATTCATCTGGTGATGCTGCACAAATCAAAACACATAATGAAATAAAGTAGTCACCACACTATCTTTGACTTCCACAAATTTTTTTATAGTGTCCATTATAGCACTGATAACCCTTCATGCCACCAAGTTATCCATTAGGATGAATGGGCATGGACACAGTGTAAGCTGGCAACACACAACATCCTGTTGCAGAACGTGCTGTAAAGCAAGACAGTCGAGACCTCAGTGCGTGATTCACCACAGGTGCTTGACACCAGTTTCTCAAAACTCCACAGGTGGAACTGGTGCTGCAGCATGTGCTTGGTTCTCGCCACCCAACTGCCCTAAATTTATATTAATTTCTGTGTTCCCAGTGTTTCTTGTCAGTAACTATTCCTTTTCTTTGTGCCCCTTTTATTTTACTGTGTTGTTTATTTTTGGACCTGTCACTCCCCCCACCCCCCAACACAACACATACGTGTCTACCACGTATAACAGGTAGCTTTCTACTTTTATTCGTGCTTACATGTTACTTTCAGTATTGTCTGTCTTCTTTATTACCCTGTCTTCCACTTTTAACCCTTCATTACACACTTTTTTTTATAGAAGGTTTTTTTTGTGTTTCAAATTGTTCAAGGATGTCAGGAAAAATGTTGAAAAAAATAAGATGTTTTTAATTCAGAAAAAATTATTTTTATTCAGTTTGCATTTATGCAAAACTAAATAAAAATAAATTTCCAGATCATTTACGTTTATTGTATCGTCAAAATCTAACTCATCTTTAGTGCCAGAAGGGCTTTCTAGGGCCAAGAATTCTTCATACGTCATCACTTTACATCGTCCATTGTTGAAATACGAGAATGACTCCATTACAGTGCTTGAACTATCACGATAAACTAGAAAAAAGGAAACACTACTTTCTCATCGTTCGATTGTGGATAGAAGTATTATTACGCACTAGTGCACATATGCAAATGAAATTGATTTGTATACTACTCACATTTATTAGCAGAAATACAAGATGAACGGAGCAGAATACTCTCCTAAGGTTGTAGAAGCACTACACATTTTTTGCATTCACGTGTTCTTCCATTCAACTACTAAAAATCACCGCCAAAAGAGAGCAAAGTCAGCCTGACTTACAATGCTACTCACAGCAACACACACTGTTGCGTCATACACTCAGTAGTGCATTCTAGCTGCAGAATCTTATCAGTTACCGTCATAATACAACATAGCACATCAGCAAAGCAGTTTCAAGTGTTAAACTTCAAGAACAACGGTGAAAAGAGAGTTGAAACTTTGCTTTGCACATCTGCAAAGCAACGCAGTGAAGGGTTAAGCTGTCAGGTTTTCAAATCTCACACTTTGCAGGTACCAACAATGTCTTTCTTTCTCATCCTGTTTGGTAACTCTCTCATCCCATCTGGTAAGTCGCCCATGCCTCTGGGCTATGGGCAACTTTGCCATAGGCCTAACAGTCCACTTGTCCTAAACCTCTCCAGTCTTTTTCCTTCATCCCTCTCCCTTTCCCTTCAAATATTTTGCCAGAAGAAGGAGCCACTGTCTCTGAAAGCTTGTGTATTTCCGTATTGTTAGTTGTGGATTCCCCTGGTGCTGCTTGGTGAGTAGATTTTTATCTACCTTATTACATTATATGAGCAATAATCTGTCATTCCGTACCAGAGTCGCAAAATTGTGATGAAAATTTGTCGCCACTTGTGGAGAGTCTCTGCACATCTTCCTTAGCTGATTCAGATGCACTTTAGGATAGTCTAGATTACTGAGACTGGTTAAATCCAGGGGACTTCTCGATGCACGGCAGTTTCAGGCATTATGGAAGACAGTTTGGTTGACAGAATTTCTGTTCATTGATGGCACTGAATTCATTTTCAGTGAGAATCCTGCCTGGTATAAGAATGACATGTCTTGATCGTAATCGCTTTCGCTCCACAGGAGATACACCTTCAGTGTTGGAAGGCTGGAGTTATCAACAATCTTCTGGTATTCACATAGTAGCACACTGTTCTGTCTTATATCAGAAGTGGGATGTGATTCAAGATTGATAACCAGTGTGTGGGGGGAATAGCTTGTATTGACCCAGTGATGATGTGCATGGATCCCTTATGTTGTACATCTCTCATATGTACTATTAAGCCAGACAGACTCACAGTACTCTACCTTTGGTTAAATCAATGTGAGTGCTGATATTTGAAGAGTGTCTGCTGACTATCCGCATCCAGTGCCACAGAGCTTATTCCAATGCTATTTCTGTTTTTGTGTTTAGCAGATATTCACATCATGCGTTCTTTAAAAGAAAGTGTCGTGTCCAAAGTGATCCCAAGGTATTTTAATCCATGTTATGATGAAGTTTTGTCTCCCTTGAAACAGAAGTCAAGGGCTTTGTGTGTCAGTCTTTTGGACAGATGAAAACATCCAGCTTCTGTTTTACTTGAGTCAGGTTTTAACCTCTATAAAACGAAGTATTAGCTTAAGCTGTCTGGACCAGAAGTTAGGATATCTTCAGTTGTTTTGAAGGTTTTGTGCTTTATACCTATTGTTGGAGGAATATCTGGTATATTCAAATGAAGCAAGAGAGGAGCTTTGCTGGATCCCTACAGTAAGCCATTATTCAACATTTTTGGACAGGTAATGTGTTTGTGTGTTTTATCCCCCCCCCCCCCCCCCCCCTGTAGTTACAGTAAATGTCCTTCCAGCTAACATGCTGTCAGTTAGTTTTGTTACCCATCTGCATGTAATAAGTTGGCATAATTTCTAAAGCAACCCCAGCCTCGAAAACATATTATATGGCACACTTAGATCACTGAAAGCAACTGATGTTTTCCGTTTAACTAAGTATCGTGAATGATAAGACTTGATCAGTGGAGTTCCATCATGGCTCGAATCCACCTTCCTCAACAGGAAGGTTCTGAAAGATCACTGGACTAATCCGACTGTGCAGAATTCTTTCAAGGAACTTGTAAGTAGTGTGATTTGGCGATAGTTCTTTGGCTTGTCTGAAGAGTGCTATGATTTTTGATTGATTCATTTGTTGTAGGGTGGACCAGATATCATAATGTTGGAGGAGACATCCAGAAGCCATCTTTTTGCAGTTCCCACAATACAAAAGAAATTCAGGCTGGATCCCGCCATGCACTGGTGGCTTTCCTGGTTTTAGGGTATTAATTGCAACAAAAATTTCAGATTTGGAGAAAGTTCTTGAGAACTCAGATTGTTCATTAGCATTCTTTTTTAACGATGAAAGCTTGTGTCTTGTATGAGATTTACCCCTTTACACTCTGTATGTGGACAATAAATGTGACAAAAACTTATTTGCTGATGTATAAGTTTTGGCCCTTACTTTTGTTTCCACATAGCTTCCTTAGTAATGACCCTGCTTCTCTACTTGATGTTTGAAAACTGACTGATTGATTTGCGGGGAAGGGACCAAACAGCGAGGTTATCGGTCCTGTTGGATTAGGGAAGGGTGGGTAAGGAAGTTGGCTGTGCCCTTTCAAAGAAACCATCCCAGCATTTGCCTTAAGCGATTTAGAGAAATCTTGGAAAACCTAAATCAGGATGGCCAGACGGGTCTGAACCGTCATCCTCCCGAATGAGAGTCCAGTGTGCCACCTCACTCAACTGATTGATTTATTAGTCTCTTTGCACATAGTATATCTGGCTGAATGAAGGTTATGAAGTAAGTTATCGACTATTTCTGGGTAACAACTTTTTAGAGATTCATCATATTGTTTCTAATTAGTGTCATTCCAATCTGGAATATGTTGCCTGCTGTAGCCCCTAAGGCAGCCTTGTTTGCTTGCATGTATCATAGCTCCAACAACCCCCTCATAGTTCTTTGCTTTTGGGGGAATCCACCCAAGACACTTGTCCAGATTTTTAGCAAATACATGCCACTTTGCTTTTATAATGTTCCAGTTGGTCCATGGAAGAGATGATATGAGTGGGATACTTGTCCCAATTTCAATCAAGATTGGATGGTGTTGATTGTATGGGAAGTGCTGTAGGTGTACTCCATATCGATTCATGCAGGCTAGAAAAAATCTTTCCTTCATACTCTTGGATGTTATTGAATTTAGCACATGTTAAAATTAAGGACTAAGTAAGGAACAAGATTTTTTTTTGTTTTCTTCAAAAAAATTCTGCTCCGAGTTACAACCCTCCAAAGATGACACTGGGCATACCATTTTGAAGATGCGAATTTTTGAAATAATTTTAAAATGGTGTATCTCTGGAACAGTTCCAGATATTTTGTTGTTTTTTTTATCTGAAAGATAATTGCTTTATGATTACAAAGAAATCCTCTATTTGGACCTATTTATCAAAGTTATTTTACTACAGTGCTCTGAACTAATTTTATAATTTATGGAAAAATTTTTTTTCGGTAATGCTAAGCCATAAAATTTTGATTTTTTTCTGTTGATTAGTACTATAAACACTCCTGGAAATTGAAATAAGAACACCGTGAATTCATTGTCCAAGGAAGGGGAAACTTTATTGACACATTCCTGGGGTCAGATACATCACATGATCACACTGACAGAACCACAGACACATAGACACAGGCAACGGAGCATGCACAATGTTGGCACCAGTACAGTGTATATCCACCTTTCGCAGCAATGCAGGCTGCTATTCTCCCATGGAGACGATCGTACAGATGCTGGATGTAGTCCTGTGGAACGGCTTGCTATGCCATTTCCACCTGGCGCCTCAGTTGGACCAGCGTCCGTGCTGGACGTGCAGACCGCTTGAGACGACGCTTCATCCAGTCCCAAACATGCTCAATGGGGGACAGATCCGGAGATCTTGCTGGCCAGGGTAGTTGACTTACTCCTTCCAGAGCACGTTGGGTTGCACGAGATACATGCGGACGTGCATTGTCCTGTTGAAACAGCAAGTTCCCTTGCCGGTCTAGGAATGGTAGAAGGATGGGTTCGATGACGGTTTGGATATACCGTGCACTATTCAGTGTCCCCTCGACGACCACCAGAGGTGTACGGCCAGTGTAGGTGATCGCTCCCCACACCATGATGCCGGGTGTTGGCCCTGTGTGCCTCGGTCGTATGCAGTCCTGATTGTGGCGCTCACCTGCACGGCGCCAAACACGCATACGACCATCATTGGCACCAAGGCAGAATCGACTCTCATCGCTGAAGACGACACGTCTCCAATTGTCCCTCCATTCACGCCTGTCGCGACATTACTGGAGGTGGGCTGCACGATGTTGGGGCATGAGCAGAAGACGGAATAACGGTGTGCGGGACCGTAGCCCAGCTTCATGGAGATGGTTGCGAATGGTCCTCGCCGATACCCCAGTAGCAACAGTGTCCCTAATTTGCTGGGAAGTGGCGGTGCGGTCCCCTACGGCACTGCGTAGGATCCTATGGTCTTGGCGCGCATCCGTGCGTCACTGCGGTCCGGTCCCAGGTCGACGGGCACGTGCACCTTCCGCCGACCACTGGCGACAACATCGATGTAGTGTGGAGACCTCACGCCCCACGTGTTGAGCAATTCGGCGGTACGTCCACCCGGCCTCCCCCATGCCCACTATACGCCCTCGCTCAAAGTCCGTCAACTGCACATACGGTTCACATCCACGCTGTCACGGCATGCTACCAGTGTTAAAGACTGCGATGGAGCTCCGTATGCCACGGCAAACTGGCTGACACTGACGGCGGCGGTGCACAAATGCTGCGCAGCTAGCGCCATTCGACGGCCAACACCGCGGTTCCTGGTGTGTCCGCTGTGCCGTGCGTGTGATCATTGCTTGTACAACCATCTCGCAGTGTCCGGAGCAAGTATGGTGGGTCTGACACACCGGTGTCAATGTGTTCTTTTTTCCATTTCCAGGAGTGTAGTTCTACATTCCCTGAAAAGGAGAGCTTCCACTTTTAGGTTGAACAGGTTTTCTAAAGAATTGAAATTTTTGCCATACATAAAATCTGTTTTATTACCATATTATCACATAACAGACTCAGAAAAATCGAAACTTAGCCTTGTTTAACATAACTTTAGTTTTGGATGATGAGTAAGAGACTCATTTTCCACACACTTTAAATGGTTCCAAAATATATGTGAACAGTTGTATAAACTGAAACCTTCAAGTCTTTGGACTTAAAGGTTTTAATTTATACAACTTCTGAGCTCTGTTTTGTACCGAAACTAGCCAGTCAATGAACAAAAATGTGTTCCTGCCGTCCTTCAGCTGGAAACCTATATCCAGCAGCTCTTCAATGTGGTAGCATAAAGTTCATTACAATTTTGTTTAACTCATAACTGGTGTCTAATCTCTGCAATCCACCAGTCACAGTCGCACACACATGCCACAAACATCCCTCTTCGCAGGTTGTGAATTTGAATATTATCCTGTTGTTCCTGGGGTGTTGGCTGAACGAACGAAATTTCTTCTGTCTTGCTCTTTAAAGTGCGTCCAATATGAGTTTGCCCATCACTCTGATTACAAAAATGTGTCTTTTGAATTCATTTCACATGAGTAGTTTGTTTGAACCATTCTTCTTTTTTCTGCTCATGAAATTCTTCGATTTCCTCTTTGGACAAAAGAATGAGAGCTATGGGTGTGTAAGATTTCATGACACTCGTAAAATCATCTGCATTCTGAATCACAGCTGTATTTGGTAGGGAAAGATTATGATTTGTAGCAGGGTGCTTCAGCAGGCCTCCTACACCATTACAAAGCCCCTTCCCATGACCAGTAGCACTGTATACCCAGTCAGTTGGCACAAGCGACTTATTCAATTCAAACATATGGTAACGATTTTTAAAATGACTAGGAGCACCACCACAAATAATGAGGATCTCCTCTGCCCCTGTTTGCAGATGAAGAATTTTGTGCATTGCTAGCAAAGCATGTGCTGAGTCATGTCCTGTGTCATTTATAACTGCGACACTTGTGGTCTTGTTTTGAAAATGTGTCAATTCTGTAAAAATTGAAACCTGGTGATTACTCCAATAATACCCTTGCACTTCTTGTGGGAGGATTACAAACCAGTTCTCAACAAAATTGCAGTGAAGCACTAAACATAGTTCTTCAGCCTGTACACACCCTTTCACTTCTGCAATGTGGTGTTGTTGCAATTTCTTCAGGTGCTAGTGTGTTTCTGCTTTCACTGACCATTTACCAAGTTCATTAATGAAACTGTCAAAGGCAACAGTTTCTTAATTAGTTTATTTTCCTCCCATGTTGTATATATAATTTCTGCAGAGTTATCTGCTATGTCATCCAGGCCAAATGTCTGTGAAGACAGTCCTCCCTTTCCAGGGCAGTCACCACATTCTTGAAACAAACAGGTCTCTCACTTTACATTACAGACTACTAATCACTTCACTCCCCCTACCAAGGTGTCATATGTCATGTGCGCCAATAAGTTCTTCAAAGTTACAACACAAAGGTAAAAATTTGCGCAGTACACACACAGACATCCCTAGGTGGGTGCAGGACTACCCACTTAGTTTGTAGTGCATAAAATTTTGATTTTCCAATATGTGAAGTTGTATAGTTGCTCTTATAAATTGCAAAAGTTTCTTTAATACTGCGAGTTGTGCACCCCTTCACTTTCGCAACTTTTTGACCTTCAACTGTTACAGTTATAGTGTCTTTTTTTTTGTTGGCACTCTGGTGAGAACAGTCCCATTTATCTTGCAGATAAAATGACTGCACTATTTGATCTTGAGCTGCTTCTACAGGATGACCATAGTAGGAATCTGGTCTTCCAAAGATTCCTTGTACAGACCTCACATTTCTAGATGTGTCTACCATGTACTTTGATACTGATGGAACATGGTTCAAAATTGTTTTCTTTGACCATGGCTCTGGAATAATAGTTAAAGCTTGCACCTTTTCACTGTAGGATGCACAGTATTCAACAGCTGAATTGATATGTGAAAAATTCCTGGCAAGAGTGCTTTGGTTCATTTTCTTCTGTAGGTGGAATTTCTACTTTGAAGAGTGTCGTCAGTTTTGCTGTACTGTATTCATCCATAGCTTTAGTAATATCTCTGTGCTTTCTAGATGTGTTGAGTGTATGACTTGACTTCACTGACCACGGTTTCTTAACAGGAAAACACGTACCTCTGTAGTCGACTGATTCAGGGTATTTAATTCTTCCTCTATTGATGCAAAATCTGCATCAAGGGAGGCTTCACTTTGTTCAGATACTATTGTTGTTGTTATTCTGTCAAAACATGTGGAACACAAAAAATCATCACTGGAAACCTCTTCACTTTGAAACAGAGTCTTCAATTGAAAACACTTATTCCCAACCTAAACAAAATCGGTTCCCCCCCCCCCCCCCCCCCCCTTTATATATCACTCTTTTATGGGTGTGGAAATAGTCAGCACACTTTGCTCTCCTGTGGCCCCAGTCAGAAGACATTTCAAAACAGTTCTTTTCACAAACTACACTGCATTTGTGTCAACTGGCAAGTTCCTCACAAAAACCCAGAACTCACTGGATGGTCTCAGATTTCTTAGAAGCCCTATCAGTAAACAAATTAGCACTGAACAACTACAATACAGAAACCTGCAATGAACAGCCACAGCAAAGAAACTACAACAAAGTGTAAGAAATATCTGCAACAATGAAAATGAAAAGAAATTGAATAAGAAATAACTACAATAAAGACAATATAGATAAACATTGTAACAAAGAAATTAGTTAGAAACAACTTCAGTGATGACATGCATTACCCTTGAAAGTTAAAAAAATGATTTTTTAACATAAAACGTGTCCAACTTGAAAGCGGAAGCTCTCCTTTACAGAGAATGTAATAATACATGGTACTAAACAACAGAAAAAATATTAACTTTTCTGAAATGGCATTTTTGGAAAAAAAGTCTGTAAATTGT
The DNA here is from genome assembly GCF_023897955.1 of Schistocerca gregaria. Taxonomy (NCBI): domain Eukaryota; kingdom Metazoa; phylum Arthropoda; class Insecta; order Orthoptera; family Acrididae; genus Schistocerca; species Schistocerca gregaria. Next base: position 1,069,983,254 of record NC_064920.1, on the reverse strand, counting down.
AAAAAAAAAATAATAATTCAAAAGGCGACAGTAAAAGAACTTTGACAGATATGTCCAAATGGAGGATACCATTGTAATCATAAAGCAATTATCTTTCAGATAAGACAACTCTAACAAAATATCTAGAACTGTTACAGAGATACGGCATTTTAAAATAATTTCCGAAAATTAACACCTTCAAAATGGTGTTCACAGAGTCATGTTCGGAGGCCTGTATCTCGGGGCAGGAATTTTTTGGAGAAAACAAATAAATATGTGTTTCTTACATGCTCCTGAATTTTAACATATGCTAAATTCAATAACATCTGAGACCATGAAGGTAACCCCCCTTCCTGAAGTGATACGGATTATGCCTGTAATACAAACTGGGAACTTTGAAGAGGTAGTTTATTCTCATTAGTTGTTCAGAGCATAGACTGAGATTATACTCTGGTCTTCATGCTGCTGATACAAACATTCTTTTATCTTTTCTTTTCCATCAAACACCAAATGTAAATTCTTGTCTTTTACCTGATGTACCAGCAACTTCACCATAATAATTTGATAATTATACTTCTATTGAGAATGGTGACTGTGAAAGTCTCCATGATGTATAGTGGGAGGCCAAGAGATAGCTAGAAGTTTGTATATGTTAAGTACTGTTAATTCTCCAATTTTAGCTTTAACTTTGTGGGTGTCATTGAGATCATTTACCAGATTTTCATTATTGATTGACAATTGTGCATAAATCACACTATAAGCATGATGGTATATTATTTGTTGTAAGTCAAAGCCAGGAATTTTTTCACTCTAAGTCATTTGATCTTCATTTTCAGTATAGGTTTCAAGAACAGCGAGAGTGTCAATGTTATATTTTGATAAAATATTCTGTAAGACCTGTTACTTTGATTTACTTATGTTTTCGATATTGCTTTGGCAGATATTGATTACAGGTCCAAAGTTTGTAGTTGAAGGATCCTGAACAGAACTATGTCAGTCCAAGTCTTGCCTCAAAGTGTTCGGTCTTTAGCACCACCCAGAATACTTGTGACCTAAGGAACACCACAGACACAAATAATAATTGTCCTCCTGTAACTAAAAGATACTGATTGGTGTGCACTGTTAACAGAACTGTAAGGGCATAACATGCTGATGACATTTTGTCAACTACATATTTGTACCAGTGTATATCATTTAGAACAAAGTATCGAGTCTTAACACTTTTGTCATTTGACTTAGTTATTTTGTTTACATTTAATTGCAATTGTGTTTTAGCATATACAAATAAGTTATTTTCACTGAAGTACATGTTTTCAAACATTAAGTTTTGGGAAACACTCTCTGCTAACTCTGCTGTTAAATTCTGAAGGCTAGATGTACGGAAAGAGCAACAGCTGATTTATTAACATTGATACTAGATGAACAGAAGAAAGTTTGTGGTATGTTTCTTGACTTTTCAAAAGCCTTTGATTGTGTATGCCATTGGAAAAGCTTCATTGTTATGGTATAAGGGAGAAAGCAACCAATATCATAAAATCATTCATCGAAAATAGAGAACAGTGTTTAGAAATAAAACACAAAGTGAACAATACCATTAAAAAGCCTATTTGAATTTTAAATTTGTTAAATATGGTGTTTCTTAAAGATCAGTGTTTGACCCACTACTTTTCATTTTAAATGTAAATGATACCCAATGTGGGTGTAAATGCTGTCATGTATGAAGGTGATGCTACAGTTGCCATACCTCCCACTTTCACTACTTTGCATTCAGCTCTCAAAAAGCTCGTGCAAGCACAGGTTTATGGTGCTAGCGTGAATATCTGGATTTGTAAATACAATTGTAACAGTGCTGTTATTGTTATTAAGAAGCCTACAGCCCCCCACCCCACCCCACCCCCTCTCCTGCCTCTGCATCCTCTTCCGAACATCAGAAAAGCCGATAGTTGCCAATGACACTGTCAAGCTTTTAGCACTTCAGCAGGCTGGCTCCAGTAAACAGGCCATTACTATTATGGAAATCTCCTCTGGCAAACAAAGCAAATCAATGGGTTCTTGACACATATGGAGGAACTGAAAATCCTAGTAGAGGATTGTTTGCAGGTCTTGTTTTCACAAAAAGCACATTTTAAGCTCACTGGTGCCCTTCTGCTACAAGGCTGTATTCTCCACCACAAGGGTGACCAGACTGGGGAGAGAGCCAATGGAGGAATGACTGTGTTTATAAATAACACACACCACTCTCCTGCTCTGTCCCTGGGTACTGACCTACAAGCAGTTGCAGCTGAAATTCGTGTTGGTCAAAGGAGCACTATATGCTCTATGTACTTGCCAACACAAGAAGCAATAGATTCTGAGTCTATCACAGATCTTATTGGATAACTCCCCTGACCACTTCTCCCATTGGGAGACTTCATTGCGCCCCCCCCCCCCCCCCCTCCCTTTACTTACCCCATGGACTTAATTTTAGATAGCTTCATGATGTCTCAGGACGTCTGTATCCTCAGCACAGGCAATCCTACTCATTTGAACTGTGCTATTGGCTCATCCTCAGCCTTAACTTCTGTTTTTGGTCTTCAGTCTTCCTAGATTCTGCTCAGTGAGAGATTTCTTATGGTCTCCATTCCTGTGACCACTTTTCACACTGAATCTATGTACTAGATGGAGCAATCTGTGAAAGGAAGCCATCAAGATGAATGATAAGCAGAGCAAACTGGATGCTGTTCACCTAGTTGGCTGTATTTGAACACTGAGGCAGTACTAGGAAAGGATGGACCATATCTCACAGGCAACTTATCCATCCCAAAGTCCTCAGGTCATCTTAGAAGGCAGCTTGTACCTTATTGTATCATTCAGCAATACAGGTTGGGTATGTGGCTCTGTGACAGTTTAAGTGCTACCAAACAGCAACAAACTTGACAGCCTTTTGAATAGCAAAGGCCAAAGCTCCATGCCTAGTTAAAGAGAGCAAGGGTAGGTCATTATATGCATTTATGGACTCTTATCAACAGCTCCACTTATTCTATGAAAGTATGGACACCCATCAGGAGGATTTCTGGTAAATGCAGTTGGTTGCCTGTAATAGTTCTTTTTAATGGCAGATCACAAGCCTTTGCAGCCAGTTCCTACACACTATACTCAAAAATTGCAACATAGGGCTTCATTGCTTTTGCAATATCAATATGAAATTGTGTACAGGGCTAGGGCAAAGAATGGCAATGTATACACCCTGTTTCACCTTCCGATTGACCCAGACTCTGATTTTGATGCATCTGCCACATCTAGTTGCCAAATTCATGCGCGGATCTCTGAATTGCTGACATCTTTTTCCCTACACTACAGAAAAATTGCAAAGGCCATGGAAGCAGACCCTGATCTCAAGATCCTGTTGCATTACATTCACACATCTTGGTCTCGCTCATTGAACAGTATCCAAAACTCAGTTGTCCACCGATATTTTGCATGTCAGCATAACCTTTCAGTTCAACAAGATGTGATCCTAGATCAAAATGACAGTGGACAGTCATGTGTGCTTATTCCCAGAGTGTTGCAAAAGGATGTTTTATGATTGCTCCACCAAGGACATTGAGGAATTGTTCGCACTAAACAGTTAGCGCACTGGCACTGCACTTGGCAGGTCATGGACGCCCATATTGAACAGATGACATCACAGTGTCGCACCTATGCAGAAAACCAATTCACTCTGCCAGAGACATTCTCAGTTTGGCCTAAGACTCAATCACCATGGCAACAAGTGCACATTGACTTTGCAGGACCATTTTGGAACACGCGTTGGCTCATAATGGTAGACTCTTTTATCAAATTCCCATTTGCAGTGCCTATGCATTCTACCACATCGTGTACCACCATTCAAGTGTTGTCCTCCGTACTTTGCATAGAAGGTTTGCCAGAAGTTCTTGGGTTGGACAGCGGACCACAGTTAACTTCACATGACTGAACAGTTTTGTGAAGGAAATAGCATTCGTCACCTACCAAGTGCTCCATTTCACCCCCAGTCCATTGGAGATGCAGAACATTTTGTACACACTTTTAAACAACAAATGACCAAGATTCACATGACCTACACACAAGAACAGGTCCTGTAACACTTTCTCACCTCCTATCACTTCCACCCATGAGATGGACCATCACTAGTGGAGCTTCTGCCTGACTGCTGCCTTTGGACACTGCTACACTTGCTCCCTCTACTTCAGCATCTGGCATCACCGACAGTTTTCGAGTATTGCTTTGCACTGTGCGATCTTGTTCTTTTCAGGGTTCATGGCAACCATGGGTGCTGGGAAAGAGGTGTGACCCAAGAATGCAGTGTCTCTTTTATGTACTTAATCACAGGCCCCAATGGTTTGCAGCATCGCCGCCAGAACCAAATTAGTGTGTTCATTTGCTCCATGACTCTGCTGCTTTTCTTCCCCCAGATTCAAGGCCTCACGGGACCGCACAGCCTTTGCAGCCACCCAGGAGGAGCAGATGGTTAATGCACCCTCCCCCCCACACCCCCGCTGTCCCCACTCGCCAATGGAGATGGAGCAGTCATTGCCATTGCCACAGCTGTCATTGTCCCCAGACTTGCCCTTAGGCCTGGGCACATGCCATGGTAGCAGTTTCCCAGAGGATGATCCTGTTGTCTCACAAGCCAGATGGTGGGGTATGGTGGTTGGAAGCATGCTGTCATCCACAGTCACAGTTCCGGGCTCGTCTCTATGTCCATATGTCCAGTGTCCTGCCTCCCCCCTCACTGTTGACAACAGTGCAGTATTTCGTTCGGGAGGTGGGGAGGGGGGGGATATGCTGATGAGATGGTAAACTGTCATCAGCACACCAGTTGGCAAAGATGAAGCGTGAAGGTTGATAGTAGGGCCTGGATCAAGGGCACTTATCACGAGAGAGGCCAGAGACACACCGACACGCAACACACCGCCAACACCCTCTCCACAGTGTGTATTTACGCCACCGCTGCTGACTGGAGGGACTCACTGACTCACTCAGGCTAGGACAGTACACAGTGACCAGGTTAGTGTAATAGCAAGATTACCAATATTGTCTGCAAGAGGACTACTACTGATGAGCTTGTACCACGAATATGGACTCTATTCAAGTTAAGTAGCAGCTGCTTGTAAATAAAGAACAATATTAATCCATGTGTAAAAGAGTACCAGTCACCCATAAAAACATCCTCTAACTTGCTTCCTGTGGCAAAGACTCTACAATGGCAATGAGGACACTACACCGAGTAATTATTTGGGGAAATTCAAGTAGTGTATCTCGAATACTGAAACTGCAGAAGAAAATTATAAGATACATGTGTGGTGCACAACAAACAGAATCTTGTCGCCCATTATTTCTGAAGTTGCAAATCCTAACAGTTCCCTCCATATGCGTTTATGAAATTATAATCTTTGTACACAGCAGACAAAAATTATTTGAGGAAAATCATTTTAACCACATGTACAGCACCAGAAATAAAAATAATTTTATGTTACCCACACACCATTTGAAATTATATGCACGAACTCCACAGTATTTGGGGATGGCAATATATAACAAGCTAATGGGCAAAAATATATTTAATGTGAAGCCAGAGAGTCTAAAAATAAGACTACAGCAGATTCTGTGAGATAAATGCTACTATTCAGTAGAAGAATTCATAGAGGATGACATGATAATTTGAGCAAGGGATAATTAATTGTTATTCTTTTGTTGTATGTGTAACAAAACTGTGTTATTATTATGATACCATTTGTTAAAATCAGTTGTTGTAATTGTTAGTTTTTTATTGTATGTGTATTTTTATATTGTACTATTGTTATGATACCATTTGTTAAAATCAGGTGTTGTATGTATATGGTATAACTTTACCAAAATTTTGACGTGTCTCCTGTACCTAAATCAAATGATTTAGATTATGTACATTATGAGACTAATAAACCACAATTCACAATCCACAATGCATTGCTTCCCTGTTAATCAAAAGTGCCTAGCACTCTTTGAGTAGCTTCCCTGAACTCATATTGCAACTGATTCACCCTGGGACCCCACTGTACTGTAGTTTGTGATTTTTGCTGCTGTCTAGCAAGCATTTGACAGCTGCAGTAATAAATTGTCAATCCCATCCCTAAATAATATTTTTGTTTTGGCAGTGCCTACAGGTTTTTCCTTTACAAGTTTTAACAGTAAATCATGCAAAATGGGATCAGTAACCTCAAATGCCCTGCCACAGTTAATGCAACAACTCTCTAAGGTGATCTTGTCTGCTGTCAAAATTCTTGGTAACATCTTAAAAAACAGCTAAACTTACATACTGCCTATAGGAGGCTGACTGCAGGGCAGGTTTTACGTGATTATCTTGTACCATTTTCACAATTGCTTACTGGCTCCTGCTGTAAGCTGGTTGCTTTTTCTGCTGCTCTGTGCTATGCTGTGCTGCTGCAAGGTGTGCTCTTGTATGGTACTGCATACTGCTGGGCTGTGTACTCCACTCATGCAACAGCCCAGGCGAATTTCTGCAATGCTACTCATGAAAGCTTGTGCTGTTACTCACAAAGGTTTGCACAACTACTCACGAAGCTCTACTACTTGTGAAGATCTGCTCTGTGACTCATAATGTGGACTACTTCTTCACTTCGTGCACTCCTTCTGGGTTCTAATCCTCGAACCCATTATTCTCTGCTGGATTTTGTGCTGAGTTTTTATGAAACCCCCCTGCAATGTCTGTTTCATCAATTCAGAGGGTATGGCTGACTTTAAATGCAGGTCATCTTCTATTAACAGGGTCAAATCTATGAGCAACCAGTCTAATTTATTTATTTATTTTCTGTCCATACAACAAAAAGTTTTTGGACATTGTCAGGAAAATTTAGATTACGTTACACATATACAGTAAAATATTTACATTCTTTCATAACAACATATGGATCAGACACATGTCTGTACACATTATTTTTCAAAAGGGCACTACAAGTAGATTCCTCTATAGTGTAACACAATTTAGCTTATATTTATAATAGTACAGTACACATAATACAGTGTATAATTACATTCTTTCATACCATTGATAGATCGGGGACATTGTCCATATACACTGTTTTCCAAGATGGCATTACAACTTAAAGTTCCCTATAGAGTAACAACAGTTCTCTGTTAATAATTGCTTCAGTATACTCTTTAGCATATTTAGATTTATTTTCTTGAGTTCACAGGGTAGTGCATTGTAGAAAATTGCTCCCATTCTGTGTGGGCTGTGGTCCATTGCCTTTTTATTGGTCACAATCCTATGAAAATTTTCCCTTCCCCATGTATCATAGTTGTGTACATTACTGTTTCTCATATTAAATTCAGGATTTTGTTTCACAAACATGACTGTCTGCAGTATATACATGGAGTACACCATAAGAATTTTATATTTTCTAAAGATGTCTCTACGAGGCTCTCTCTTCTTTACCTTGGCTACCATTCTTACTGCCTTTTTTTGTAATCTAAAGAGTCTATCTATATGAAATACTGAAGCCCTCCCCATATCTCAATACCATACTGAAGGTGCAGATGAATTAACCTAAAATATATTTGCCTTAAAGTATCATGGTCCAAGAAGGCTGAGACCCGTTTCAGTAGATACATATTTCTACTGATTTTCTTGCAAATATTATCTATATGTTCTTTCCATGATAAGTGTTCATCAACAACGATTCCCAAAAATTTATGTGAATTGGCATATGCAAGACCCAATAGGGATGCAAATACAGTATCAGTTATAGCAGCATTATAACTGTGGATGAACTTCATTATTACCGTTTTGTCTTCATTTACAAGAAGCTTGTTTGCTGTAAGGTATGCGGACAGAGTATTGAAACTGATCTCGGTACTATTAGCTGCAGACTGCATATCACTGCCACAGCTGATGAAGGATATGTCATCGGCATAGCTTACAACCGTGCAATTTTGGGGTTCAAATAAGTTATTTACATATACAAGGAACAGAAAAGGTCCTAGTATGATTCCTTGAGGCACACCATATTGAAGTGTCCTGAAGTTTGATTTGGTTGTTAGGAGCTGCCCTTTTTTAATAAGTTAGCTTTACACACTGTTTCCTGTCTTTCAAAAAGGAAGTAAGTAGTTTCAAGGCTAGTCCTCTCAACCCGTACTCTTCTAGCTTACACAGAAGAATGGTATGATTCACAGTATCAAAGGATTTACTCATATCTAGGAAAGTGCCTATTACCTTGTCACTTTTGTCCAGCTTATTTAATACTTCATGTATATCTATCACAATGTGAATAGCTTATTAACTGCCTTAAAAAAAAAACCACACCTGCCACCAAAAATGCATATTCCATGTCACATTCTGGAGAGGGAGCTCAAAACAGGACAATTGCCTGCGACTATGGGTCAATGTGTAGAACTCATGAATCCATCAGCAAATTGCTAATGGCATGAACAAGGAAGAAAACAAGAACTACTTATAGTTTTTGTAAGTTAAAGAACTCAGCAGGTTATATCTGAGAGACGAAAATAAACTGGATGGAGTAGGTGAAGTGTTAGAGAAAGAACTTGCAAGGCACTACCATCTACTCCTACCCCAATGTATGGAGTGATACAGAGAAGTCTCTCCAATACTCTCAGGAATGGAAAGACTGTAAAAACACCCAGTATCACTACAGCATCCAGTATAAGTACCCTCTAGCGATGTGACTTACTGCATCACATCCTAGAGTCCACACCCTAGTTTCTCCTCGAAAATGCTCTACTGTGCAGTTGAAAGAGCATTTGTTTGTGAAAGGCAAAAGTCCCAAGTTCAAGTCTCAGCCTGGAACACAGTATTAATGCGCCAGCAAGTTTCATATTAACACATACTCCACTGCAGAGTGAAAATTTCGTTCTGGATACATCCTCCAGGCTGTGACTAAGCCATGTCTCCACAATATACTTTCTTCCAGAAAGGCTAGTTGTACAAGTTTCACAATAGAGTTTCTGTGAAGTGTGGAATGTAGGAGACAAGGTAATGGAGGAAGTAAAGCTGTGTGGAAAGGTTGTTGATCGTGCGTAGTTAGCTCAGTCAGTAGAGCCCTTGTCTGCGAAAGGCAAAAGTCATGAGTCTGCATCTGTGTTTGCACACAGTTTTAATCAGCCATGAAATTTCATATCAACACACACCCCCATGTTGAAGTTTTCATTGTGGATGCAGCCTCCAGGCTGTGAATAAGCCTTGTCTTGTGACTTCTGAAATTTTCCTGGCGTATTTGTTCTTCTAATAATTTCCGGGTATGCAGCCGGATCCCGTCGACATTCTGCCACGATATTTCGGCCCAGAGACGTCCGGCCATCATCAGGTGAGTACACAACTACTGAAGAGCCCAGGTGCAGTCGCGGTATTTATACCGATTCTCGCGCACGTGTTGACATGCGCGGCATAGCCGAGTTGTACGTGCTGCCCTCGGTGGTGAAAGTAAAAGATCATCTAGTCATTGAGTATCGAATGACGCTGTCTATTCCGCTGTGAATGTATAATTTTAATAACAGGATTCCAAGTTTTATCCAGTTGAAAGCCGTTGTCACGATTTATAAGATTATCGGCAAGACGTATTTCCACTGATTCCTTGATTACGGGATTCCGTAATCAAGGAATCAGTGGAAATACGTCTTGCCGATAATCTTATAAATCGTGACAACGGCTTTCAACTGGATAAAACTTGGAATCCTGTTATTAAAATTATACATTCACAGCGGAATAGACAGCGTCATTCGATACTCAATGACTAGATGATCTTTTACTTTCACCACCGAGGGCAGCACGTACAACTCGGCTATGCCGCGCATGTCAACACGTGCGCGAGAATCGGTATAAATACCGCGACTGCACCTGGGCTCTTCAGTAGTTGTGTACTCACCTGATGATGGCCGGACGTCTCTGGGCCGAAATATCGTGGCAGAATGTCGACGGGATCCGGCTGCATACCCGGAAATTATTAGAAGAAGCCTTGTCTTCCCAATATCCTTTCTTCCAGGAGTGCTACTTTTGCAGCAGAGCTTCAGTGACATTTGGAAGATAGGAGACAAGGTACTGGCGGAAGTAAAGCAGTGAGGAAGGTTCGTGAGCCATTCTTGGGTAGCTCAGCTGGTAGAGCACTTGCCCGCAAAAGCCAGAAGTCCCAAGTACGAGCCTCAGTCCAGCACAGTTTAAATTTGCCAGGAAGTTTCATATCAGCGCACACTCCACTGCAGAGTGAAATTTTCATTCTGGAAACAGTCCAGCACAGTTTTAATTTGCCAGGAAGTTTCATATCAGCGCACACTCCACTGCAGAGTGAAATTTTCATTCTGGAAACAGTCCAGCACAGTTTTAATTTGCCAGGAAGTTTCATATCAGCGCACACTCCACTGCAGAGTGAAATTTTCATTCTGGAAACATCCCCAAGCCGTGGCTAAGCCATGTCTCTGAAATACCCTTTCTTCCAGGAGTGCTAGTTTGCAAGTTTCACAGGAGAGGTTCTGTGAAATCGAGAAGGAAGGTGCTGATCGAAGTAAATCTGCGCAGACAGTTCCCGAGTCATGCTTGGGTACCTCAATTGCTACAGCACTTGCCTGCGAAAGCCAAAAGTCCTGCATTCAAGTCTTGGTCTGGCACACATTTTCTTCTGTCAGGAAGTTTCATTAATTTAGTTTATCATTTACATGACACTAAAGCTAATTCAGGTTGCTTAATTAAGTGTTATATCATTAGGTGGACCCATGTAGGTAATTTCACCCTTTAACTCCAAAATCTAACTTTCACTAACGCCATGTCAAACTACTCGTCAATGTTACATCCATCAATTGCTAGGACCATGCATAATCTGCTCATTTAGTTGCAATTAGAACTGTTCAGTTATGAACAATCAGTCAATGAAAGAGGCACCAAATATATTGTTTTTATAAAATTTGAATACTGTAACAACTCTAATTCACAAATGTTTGCATACTATCCAATTGCTGATCATTACAACACCTAATTACTTACTAATTATGGAAACTCATAAATCAAAATCTTATTGATGGTGTTAGAAAAATGATTATTTTGACTGTTATAATATTTATTGATATTTTGTTTGCACCAAAACTAATGTATTTATTTTTGAAACTGGAAACATGTTAGGAAGATATGGGATGGAGTAATGAGTATTTTTTGCATAATTAACAAAAATGTAATCAGCATATGTATTTAAAGCATTTTGACAATATTTCCTTAAAAAAAAAAAAGAATTGTGGTTGATTTTGTATCACACTGTTTGCATTTAATTTTTAATTAGTGGATGATGTAATTTTTTGTAGTTGCCAATAACTTTTTATAATTGGTGAGCTTGTGGTATGCAGCAATGTATTGACTGTTATAAAAGATATATAAAAAGTGTAAAGGGGAATAGCAGTGGCCCGTATGGTGTAAGATTTTGATGAGGACTCTGTGACGTAATAAATAGTACACCTCAAACTACAGCCATTTTTATGTAATTGTGGAGAACTATGCAGTTCTCCCAATCTATTTTCACTTAACAAAGTCCAAGGAAACAGTATCTACAGCAAAGGCTCAAGAGCATCAAGATAAGTTCACATCGCTAATTATCATTCTGAAGATATTGAGCCACCAAATTGCAATAAATTTATTTTTCAGTGATCATTAACTTTACAAAAAGACAATTAACTTTATGTTCACTTTCTTTTTGGGACAACGTTGTTTTATCCTCAGTGTTGCAGTTTCATCACACTTGCTATCAAATAATTTTGAGCAGAAGAAAGGTGTTCTCCAGGGAAGTGTTTGAAGAGTTACCCTCCTTGCCATAGCCATAAACAGCATAATGTCTGTGGTAAGGAGTCTTATACAGTGCTCCATATTGGATGATTTTGCAGGTTTTTGTTCCTCCTCCAACATTGCATCGGTGACTTGTCAGTTTCAACTTTTTGGGAAGAGGATGGAGGAGTAGGTTACAAAGATAGAGCTTGCATTTTCCACAGGTAAGAGAGGGATAGGGAGGGGGGAGAGAGAGAGACAGAGGGAGAGAGAGAGACAGAGAGAGAGAGAGAGAGAGAGAGAGACAGAGGGAGAGAGTGTGTGTTTGTGTATGTGTGTGGTAATTTTAATCGTTCTCATCATATTTTTAATTTCCCTGACTTGCATGCGAGGGACACTGTTCTACATTTTGAAGACTCAGTGAAGTTTCTTGGCCTTATTTTTGATTTGAAATGTTGTGGTTACCACACCTAAAGCAGCTGAAGGCAGTCAGTCACAAACTACTGAAGATCTTTAAAATGCTTCAGCCACAGTCACTTTGGGAGCAGAAAGGGTGTGTCTCCTCTAGTTTTATAGGGCTTTCATGAGATCGTGGGTGGAGTAAAGGTACACAGTGTGCAGATCAGCAAGACCTTCTTACTTGGAATCACTGATGCTTTCCATCACAGAAGGACCAGGCTGGCCATGGGTGCTTACAGGACCAGCCCCATACCCAAACAACAATGACACGAATGTGATACAACTTTTAAGGTTCTGTGAAATCTTAAACTTGTTCCCTAAAATCTTAGGGAGAAGTTTTTAATGTTTTAGCACTGTGGCTGGCTTATCCATGTTTCTGTGAGTGATCAGCTAGCCACATATCTCTGTGCAATTTGTTTTAGCTTTCCTCTTGTATTACTTGTGTTTTAATTAACAGTTTTAGAACACGTGACCATATTTACACTACTTCAAGTATGGGAGATAGTGTGAGTATATGGATGACCATGACTGAGGTTGTGGAGAGTGAGTGTAATTATTTAAGACCTACTTGTCCTTGTTTTATAATGTTTTAGACATTTTAATCACAATTGTTTGTTGGCCAGCTACTTTTCATAAGTGCACTGATAACTTCACCATTGTTCACCCATAAACCACAGAGGCACACACATGCGTACACGTCCGTATAGACATAGACACCCCCCCCCCCCCCTACACCCACACACACACACACACACACACACACACACACACACACACACACACACACACACACACACACACACAGTCTTCATTTGTTGTAAGTAATGATTCAACAGACATTTTGCAAAAGAAAACTCCTCTAAATAGAAAATGGAAAAGGTTACTGGTACTGCGGCAAAAATAATCTTTTTGTAAATGCTGACAAAACCAGATGTATGCAAGAACATACAAACAAAACACATAACTTGGAAAATATTACTGTCAAGCTTGAAGACTTGGATCTAAAACTGACATAAAGTAATAAATTCCTGAGTGTGATCATGGATAAGTACTTGACATCTGTCCTAAAATGAGTTCAAGCATGTTTCTGATGAGAAAACTGTCAAAGACAGTAAACAAGCAAACACTATATAGTGTGCTGTAGGCTAGTCCATACCCAAATATTCTGTGGTATCTTGATCTGGGGAAATGTGCACATACAAGGATTACCAAAACTAAAAAAGGAAGATGTATAGCAAAATTATCTGATAGAATTTGCTGCAGAAATAAATTCAGTGAAATAAACAGATTAACAGTGTCTATACATATATGAAACAATTATTATTGTAAAAACTAACTACACTGCACCATTAAGCAAATATATCCATGATTATAACACAAGAAGTAAACTTTATTATCATATAGAAGGAAATCGGCTCCAATTAACTAAAAAAGAGCCAGAAATACAGGATGCTTTGTGTACAACAGCTTGCCACACTATAATAAGTTTATACAAATGGTCCTTTTCAAAATTAAATCAAAAAGTTGTGTGTTTAAAATTTTTAAACAGTATTTAAAAAAAAAAAAAAAAAAAACATCTTGCAGCCAAAAATTAAAGTAATGTTTTCATCTGCAGGTGTAAAAATGAATGGAATTTTTTTAGATAGCTTCAGTAGACTTGAATGTATAATAATTACATCTGTATGTATTCATTGGTTTTAAGTAGTTATTCTAAGATAAATAAGCATGCCCTCTATTGATATATACTCACGTAACTATATGTAACAATCTAAAACATTCTATGTGTACATCAGTGCTTTTAGATGCTTAATAAAGATAATCATTCATTTTATTAATGTATTCATGGAACAGTGTAATTTTTAAACTCATAATTATGTGATTTTTCAAGCTCCATGTAAATATGACGTGGCGAATACCATTGTACAGAACGGCTGACGAACAAAGAAATCTGTTACTGCTGTTTCTAATCAGTGCTTGCCATGAGAAAGGTGTCATCTGCATTCATGAGGACATCGTCACTAACTGTTGAATACATACCATTACACATTATTATGAATAAGACTAGCTATCATGATAATCCGTGCTTCACTGTTTTAAAATCAGTGTAAGCACTTTTGTCAGTATTATAATTAGCTTAACACATTTTCTCTGTTTCCCTAGTATGATTTTACAATATTATCAGCTTTACCAGTTATGGAGTAGTTACTCTATTTTTGTAACAATATTATGAAAAGTTGCTACTCACCATATAGCGGAGATGCTGAGTTGCACATAGGCACAACAAAAAGACTCTCAGAATTAAAGCTGTGTGTGTGTGTGTGTGTGTGTGTGTGTGTTTGCGCGCGTGTGTGTGTTTGCTGACAAATGCTAATAACCAGAAGCTTTAATTGTGAGAGTCTTTTTGTTGTGCCTATGTGCGACTCAATATCTCCACTATATGGTGGGTAGCAACTTTCATTTTCATAATATTGTTACATTCCATCCTGGATTTTCTATAGTTTTACTATATTTTTGTGTTAGGTTGTTATGGCTGTCACTATCAAATGGCTTAGAAAGTTCAAGGGAAAAAAACACAAATTTTCTTTTATCCATTTAATGCTGCTGCTGGAAGCTTCAAAGTTTGCCGTAGCTGATTTTGTAGTTCAGCACTTCCAAAAACCATGCTATGCCTCATTTAATTGGCTGTTTTTGCCAACAAAATTTTGCTATTCTGTTTCTTCAGACAGTTCCTACTGTTTTAGATACTGCAGAGGTAATAGTAACAGGATGACAATATATGATATCTTTCATAAACAGGCACTGTCTGGCTTGTTTTAGACTTTCAGGGATTCTTCCTTCTTCTGTGGACAAATTTACAAGAGAAGTTAATGGTTGCATCACCCAGTGTCAACAATGTTTAATTATCCTAGTACATCCTTAGTATTATAAATTACAAGAAAACCTTCTGAGAAATGTTCCTGTCAGACCGCTAAAAAGACAGAAAAGTGGGGGACCACCTGCCTCAGTCCTCACTCCATCTTCATCACCAAAAATTTTGGCATATGAAAATATTCACACTCTTTTAACACAGAACATCCTGAATCATTTTACCCAGTCTCTCTTTGTAATGAAGCCTTCATACTCACCATCTTCCTCTCACTGCGATTGTCCATATACACTGATCAGCCAGAATATTTTGATCACTAACCTACTATTGCTGTAACCTATCCAGGCCATAGCAGTGTCACCCAGAGAGGAATGACTGCTAGTCTCACACACACACACACACACACACACACACACACACACACACACACACACACGGTACATGTAATATCAGTGAGCATGCTGACCATGCATAGAACAGGGAAGGTGCATAATCTAACTGAGTTTGACCGAGGGCAGATTGTGATGGCCCGGAGGCCTGGCATGAACATTTCAGAAACTGTGTGACTTGTCAGGTGTTTAAGGACTGCTGCAGTGAATATCTTCAACACATGGTGAACTCATGTCCAGATGTCGTGGGGTTGGGCAGCCATCCCTCATCACAGGTGTTGGGCATCATAGGCTCGGAAGACTGCTAAAACAAGACAGGCGGCAAACTGTGGTGGAACTAACATCAGACTTTAATGCTGGGCAGAGTAAAAGTGTGACTGTACACACAGTACTCAAAACACACCTAATGATGGGCCTCCACAGTTGATGACCCATGCATCTGCCAATGTTGACAACATGATGTCAGAAAATATGACAAAACGGGCACATTACCATTGGCACTGGATTTGGCACAGTGGCACACTGTTTAATGGTCTGGTGAATACTGATATGTTCTTCATTATGCTGATGGGAGGGTGTGAATCCATTGTCTTCCATGGGAGCAGCTCCTTGACACCTGCGCTGTGGGATGGGGAGAAACTGGCAACAGCTCCATTATGCTCTGGAGAAGATTCACATGCACACCCATGGATCCAGTGGAGCTCGTGCAAGACACCATTATGGCCAAGGAGTATCGTACAGTGGTTGCAGACCACGTAGGTCCCTCCATGGTGATCCTGTTTGCTACCAACAGTGACATTCTTCTACAAGATAATGCGCCATGACACAAGGACAGGAGTGTGATGGAGTGGTTCAAAGAACACAGTGGCAAGTTTCAATTGATGTGCTGGCCCCTCAACTTGCCAGATCTGAACCCAATTGAACACACCTGGTATGTGATTGAACATCATGGCGCCAGAGCTCATGCGCCCCCCCCCCCCCCCCCCCCCCCGTCCCAAAATTTACTGGAGTTAGGTGACGTGTGTGTGCAGATGTTGTGGCAACTCCCTCATCTACATCTACATCTACATTTATACTCCGCAAGCCACCCAACGGTGTGTGGTGGAGGGCACTTTATGTGCCACTGTCATTACCTCCCTTTCCTGTTCCAGTCGCGTGCAGTTCGCGGGAAGAATGACTGTCTGAAAGCTTCCATGCACGCTCTAATCTCTCTAATTTTACATTCATGATCTCCTCGGGAGGTATAAGTAGGGGGAAGCAATATATTCGATACCTCATCCAGAAACGCACCCTCTCGAAACCTGACGAGCAAGCTACACCGCGGTGCAGAGCGCCTCTCTTGCAGAGTCTGCCACTTGAGTTTGTTAAACATCTCCGTAGCGTTATCACAGTTACCAAATAACCCTGTGATGAAATGCGCCGCTCTTCTTTGGATCTTCTCTATCTCCTCCGTCAACCCGATCTGGTACGGATCCCACACTGATGAGCAATACTCAAGTATCAGTCGAACAAGTGTTTTGTAAGCCACCTCCTTTGTTGATGAACTACATTTTCTAAGGACTCTCCCAATGACTCTCAACCTGGTACCCGCCTTACCAACAATTATTTTTATATGATCATTCCACTTCAAATCGTTCCGCACGCATACTCCCAGATATTTTACAGAAGTAACTGCTACCAGTGTTTGTTCCGCTATTATATAATCATACAATAAAGGATCCTTCTTTCTATGTATTCGCAATACATTACATTTGTCTATGTTAAGGGTCAGTTGCCACTCCCTGCACCAAGTGCCTATCTGCTGCAGATCTTCCTGCATTTTGCTACAACTTTCTAATGCTGCAACTTCTCTGTATACTACAGCATCATCCACGAAAAGCCGCATGGAACTTCCGACACTATGTGCTAGGTCATTTATATATATTGTGAAAAGCAATGGTCCCATAACACTCCCCTGTGGCACGCCAGAGGTTACTTTAACGTCTGTAGATGTCTCTCCATTGATAACAACATGCTGTGTTCTGTTTGCTAAAAACTCTTCAATCCAGCCACACAGCTGGTCAGATATTCCGTAGGCTCTTACTTTGTTTATCAGGCGACAGTGTGTAACTGTATCGAACGCCTTCCGGAAGTCAAGAAAAATAGCTTCTACCTGGGAGCCTGTATCTAATATTTTCTGGGTCTCATGAACAAATAAAGCGAGT
The DNA here is from genome assembly GCF_023897955.1 of Schistocerca gregaria. NCBI lineage: Eukaryota > Metazoa > Arthropoda > Insecta > Orthoptera > Acrididae > Schistocerca > Schistocerca gregaria. The sequence continues at coordinate 1,069,965,584 of NC_064920.1, read as the reverse complement.
TGGCTCTCACACGATTGCTGTTTCCGGAATCCATGTTGATTTTTACAGAGTAGATTCTGGGTTTCCAAAAACGACATGGTACTCAAGCAAAAAACATATTCTAAAATTCTACAACAGATCGACGTCAGAGATATGGGTCTATAGTTTTGCGCATCTGCTAGACGACCCTTCTTGAAGACTGGGACTACCTGTGCTCTTTTCCAATCATTTGGAACCTTCCGTTCCTCTAGAGACTTGCGGTACATGGCTGTTAGATCTATCTAGGATCTAGGGATCTATCAAGGCCTAATTGCTTCCATGCCATGATGCATCACTGCTGCTGTCTGTGCTGAAAGTGGACATACCGGCTGTTAGGTAGGTGGTCATAATGTTCTGGCTAATCAGTGTCTGTACTCTCCCACTGTCTCCTTTTTCTCCAATTGGCACTTTCCCTGTGTCTCTCGCCCATTCTGTCTGTCTTCATCCTTACCACTGTCTCCTTCTCTGCAAATTTCACTATCTCTCTGTCCCACTGCCAGTGTCATTATCCCATTCTTTGTCTCTCCCATTGCCACTGGTTCTTCCATTCTCACTTACATGCTGCTGTCTTTCTCTTCACACATTGTTGTCTTCTCTCCAGAATCCTTGGAGATTGTTTTCTTCGGGTTTTGACCCCTAGACTGGGAAACTTTAACATGTGGGTATAGGGGATGGGGAGTCCACACCCCCCAAGCCTATGGTCTCCATTTCTCTCTCTTTTTAAATTCCACTATCTCCTATCTCTTTGGCTGTCACTGTCATTGCTACTTCCTTCATACATCTCTTTCCTCATTTCACTGCCACTTTCTCTCTTCCATCATCGCTTTCTCCTCTCTCTTTCTCTCCCACTTGCACTGTCTCCTTTGTCTTCTACTGTCACTGCCTGTCTGTTACTGTCTTTCAGCACAAAAAAAACATGAAGATGTTGGCATGCCATAATTTTTGGTGAGGAAGGTGGAATGAGGACTAAGACACTGGTTCCCCACAGTTAACTTTCCTGTCACAGTCTTTTAAAGAGGGACATATTCATCTTTTTTGTGCTCCAACAGGAGCATTTTTCAGCAAGTTCTCTTCTTTACTCTGTTACAGCAGATTGTGCTGCTTATGCAGAACGAATTCCATAGCTCATAAAGTTTTGTCAGTTTATGTATATACTTTGTCATATTTACATACTTTGACTCATGTAAAACAAATTTGTGCACATAATGTAGGCTTAACACTAAATTGTCTCCCATTCAAAACAAGTTCACTCTACCCTACTACAAATAAAAATGCACAAAAGTTTTAGGCTACACCAACAATATATCAAAAAATGCAGCATTTGATTTGCAAGTAGAAAGATTTTGCATGATAAAATAAAATTTCATAAGGTACTTATGCTTCCGTGTGGTGCCATCTAATAATTTCCGGGTCAAGATAACCTTTATAGACACGAAGTGCCCATACAGAGATAGTATGTCATACAGTAGTATTGGAGAAAAATTGTGACTAAAACATAGTTGGGGACCTAAGAAACCTTGTGACGATCCCAGAACACTTGCCATGTGTTCACTAAGTCAATTAAAACTAAATTTATGCCACACACCGAATATTATGTGAATATTTTGTGTGCATAAGTATGGTAACTTTGAACCTTTGGATTTCTGTATGGATAATGATAATGAAAAAAAGTTTCAATGATCCTTAAGAAAATCATCTTAAGAACTAAAAATTATGGTGATTTGACATGAATAAGACTCAGAAGTGGCCATCCCCACAACTGGTACTTTTGATTCACACAAAGCATGTTTTTTCAGGTGTCTCTGTATAAGGAATAATGATTTCCGAAACAGAAAAAATGGCATTTCTAGATAAATGTCTAAAGAATGTACAGTTAAAATTTGAGGCATTTGCTCTGGATTGTTACATAGACAATTGTGACCCACTGTGCAAAACTGATTAAAAACCAGTTTTTACAGTTTCAAACAATGGAAAATCCAGGATGGAGTGCAAAAATATTTTTACAGTTTTCTGCATAATTATGGTAACTGTGAACCACTAGGGTATCAAGAAAATTTTCGAATTTCCCCAAGAGTACCATCTTGAGAACATACAAAATTTCAATAACTTGCCATGATATAAATTGTTACTTTTGGTCACTAAAAAATCAAGATTTTTTCGGGGATTCTCTCAGGAATGCACACGAACAAATCACTCTTTTGTAAACCATCTAAGACCCACCCTAGACCAACCAATTTGCTGAATCTGTCTGAGCTGGAGAAAGTGTGTAATGTTTAAATTTTGAGCCTGTACTATAGGATAGCTACAGTATGTCCCTTCTTCTGACAGGTATACAAATGGTTGCTAGGCCAAGGGCTTTCCAGAAAACTTGACCCCTTATCTCTGTCACCTATAAAATATGAGATTGGCCCCCTGAAAGATCGCATCTTCACGTGTTGCATTTTGGAACATATTGGTATTGTGATACCTCTGTTTCATCTGTTGGGAACATGAAAATACATTCTTTCACACAGGGATGTTATTTGGGATTTTTACTATAAAATTTCTATGATTTCTGTGGTTTCAGTTGCCTGAGACTGCAGTCGTGTGTGAGTTATGTTTGTATGAGTATGAAAATCTATTTGTTGCGCCTATCTGCGACTCAGCATCTCCACTATATGGTGAATACCAACTTTCCTTCTCATAATATTGTTACATTCCATCCTGGATTTTCCATTGTTTCATTAATACGTACAATGCTTGTAGTAGGGTTGCCTGGTAGATAGCCTGTAGTTGCTGCATATGCCCGTGAACAAGCTGACAGGCACTCTCCAGTGCCTGCGTCCCATGGGGCAGCATTGAAAAAGTCTACTGCACAATTACTGTTTATATATACAAATACATAACTGCTTCATTCATTTGCATGTATGAGTTACTTCAAGGCTGAGCAGACGTTTTAGTAGTGTCAGTAAGGTTATGTAGACTTAATTGGATTCTGCAGTATCCTGCCCACTCATCCGATATAGGGTGCCTAGGAAGTTGTTTTCTCAGATCGCTAGACAACACTTCAAGGGAATCGTATTAGTGGAGTTTATTACAGTAAGTTAAATTGACAATACTTAACTTCGCGTATTCACGGTGGTGTGTTTGCAAGCAAATGGCAACATGCAAATAATCTGTGTCCTTCACTATATACAGTCTGAATGCAAGCAAGACAATTCAGTTCATAAGTCATTACTGCAGCGTTTGTATGATGGCTCATCATCCATTGCCCTCTCTGCTGTAATGTTCCAGGTTGCTTGATGTTACGCCGGAACAATCCTCCCCCCCAAAGCATCAGGGGGTGCGACAATGGCAGGGGAGACAGAAGGGTGGGCACTTTGCTGGACTAACAGCTGTGCCTGCAGGGGACGTCAAGCTTCTGGTCATATCCTACCATGTGGCCTTCGCTCTGGTGGAAACATTCCGTAGAAAATGACCAGAATGGTATGTGTCCACCTCCTGATGCCAATAACCAGATGCAGAAGGCATTGTCAGCTGCAGTGTGGGTGGGTTCAGCTCCATCAGTAGAAAAAGAGGAGGTGAAAACTCCAACTCCATGGGATTGTCCCGCAGTTTCGTAATGATACCCTTTGGTGGCTGCTGTGGCTGCAGTGTCCTTGGGATCCGTGAATCTGGCGGAAGAGACACAGAAGGATCAACATGCATATGACAGTGGCGAAGTTTATTATGATGTTGGCACTGCAAGTCGTCTGATCCTGAAATAAGATACATGCAAGCGCAAGTCGACGGATGATCTCACCTCACACCCACTGTCTACTGCCACTAAAAACTTTGTATAACACAATATCATGAAGTGCAAAGGATACTTGCAGCATTCCTTCAGCTCTGCATGCTGAGGAGGGTGGAGCAGCTGGCTGCAAAGCAGTTCCACCGGCGATGATCCATCTTATGGGTGCGAATGATAGGAGGTGAGATACAGTTGCAATACTTGATCCCTGGTGTCTGTAGTTTGGCCATCTGCTGCTTGAAGGCTCTAACAAAACGTTCCGCTTTGCCATTTGACTGTTGGTGGAACAGTGCACTAGTTAAAGGCTGTATGCCATTGTATTCACAGAATGTTTCAAATTCATTTGACATCAACTGAAGTCCATTGCCTGACACTATGACTTCAGGTAAACCTTCGAGGCAAAAAATAGATGACAGCACCTGAATTGTGCTATGTGACTTTGTCAAATTCATTGGCACAGCAAAAGGAAACTTGCTATGAATGTTCCAAAAAGGTTCTGAAAAGTCTGTGTGCACACATTGCCATGGTGACTGTGACTTAGGCCAAGCAGAGAATTTCTTTGGCAGAGCAGACTGATTTTCCACACATGCTTGACACTCTGGCATCATCTGTTCTATTTGAATGTCCACACCCTTCCAAGAATAGTGTCTATGCGCTAACTGTTTCGTATGAACAATCCCCCAGTGTCCTTGGTGAAGTAATGCAACATTTCTTTTTGCAAAGCTTTAGGGATTAACACACATGACTGTCCATTGTCATTTTGAACAAGAATCACACCTGTCTGCAGAGTGAGGTTATGCCTACTTGCAAAGTACCAGTGCACAACAGAGTTCTTTATTCTATGCAAGGGACGAGGCCAATATGTGCAAATGTATGTTAGCAAAATGTTGGAATCAGCTTCCGTGGCCTTTGCAAATTTCCTATAGTTTAGCAGAAAAGATTGAAGCAATTCAGAATCCTGAGCATCAATGTGACAACAAGATGCTGCAGAAGCATCAAAGTCTGTATCAAGGCCAATTGGAAGACATGAAAGTGCGTCCGCATTACCATGTTGAGCTGTCAGACAATACACAATCTCATGCTGGTATCGAGACAACAACAAAGCCCATCTTTGCAATTTTTGGGCAGTTCATACAGGAACTGGTTTTATCAGATGAAACAAAGACTGCAAAGGCTTGTGATCTGTTGCTAAGTAGAAGTTTCTGCCATACAAATAGTGGTGGAATTTGGTGACATCATACACAGTAGCCAAAGCCTCTTTCTCAATTTGTGAATAATTACCAAGAACTTTGGACAACACTTTTGATGTGAAAGCAATAGGCCTGTCCTCATCACCAATTCTGTGTGAAAGCGCTGTACTGATTCTGTAAGAGGGAGCGTCAATTTGCAATACAACTGGTTCGTCAGGATCAAAGTGAAATAAGCATTGATCACTGAGAAACACATCTTTAAGTTTTTGAAAAGCTAGTTGGCATTCATCTGTCCAAACAAACGGGACATTATTTGCAATGCAAATGATGTAATGGAGCTACGATTTGTGCAGCATTCAGTATGAACTGAATATAATAGTTCATTTTCCCTCAGAATGACTGCAATTCTGGGACATTGTGAGAAACTGGCAAATCTCATATGGCCAACAAATGTGATTGAAGAGGATGTACACCTTGACTGTTGTTTATGACATGACCAAGATACTGCAACTCAGGTTTAAAAAAATCACCCTTGTCCAGTATAATCTGCTATGACAAATCCAAATAGCTTGAACAGTTTGGCATTTGAGCAGTCAGCTGTACCAAATAATGTTGGAAAATGGTAGGTGCGGAAGCACTGCCAAAAGCCAAATGTAAATATTTAAACAAGCCCAAATGAGTATTCACTACACACACTTTTTGAGATCCTTCATCAAGCAATATTTGGAGATACACATTGACAAATCAGTTTTTGAAAATTAGCGAATAACACCTAATCTGTCCATGAGATTCTCTGGGCATGGCAGTGGGTAAGTATCAATCACAGTTTTTGGGTTGACCATAGACTTAAACTCAACACAGAGGTGAATGCGGCCTGAAGGTTTGGGAAGCAAAACCAGTGGACTTGCCCACTGACTCTCTTGTATGGGCACAATGGCTCCACTATCTTGCAATTCTTCAAGTTCAGCAGCAACTTTGTCCATAATGCAATGTCAGCAGTTCTGGCCCAGCGAAATTTCTGCTGAGAATTGTCGTTCAGAGTGATATGTGCAACAACAACAAAATTGTTAGTCTTGCCTAAACCTTCAGAAAAAGAGTTCCAGGAATTCTTTCAGTTTCTTTTGCATGGAATGCAGACACTGACAACACATTGTCCTGATTGTTAAAGCCAAACAAATCAAATGAATCAAGATCAAATATGTTCTCACAATTGCTTGATTGTAGCACAGAAAAAGTACTGTTCATGTATGCGAGCAATACACAGCAGGAAAAGTTCATTTTCCGAGAACAGAAATGTCTTGTCCATTATAAACTGTCAGGTGCATGCTAGTTTTGGACAGGTGTGGGCAGCCTAACATTTCATATGTGTGATGATTCAGCAATGTGACAGAGGCACCCATGTCCAACTGAAATTTCCCACACTTCCCATAAAGAAGCAAATGAACAAAAGTTAGTTGGAGTGGTGTAGCACTGAAGAAACTGCTTGCTTGCAAGTGTTGCTAATGCCTGTTGCAGACTTTGAATATACTGCTTTAATGACATGGGCCTTGTAAGTAAATTTTTGTTAGCGGGCCAAATTCTTATGTTTGTACCGTTGCAAACATACGATTGCACATGTCCTTTCTTGCCACAAGTGTAACACTGTGCTTGTCGGGAGGTGCTGTGAAGAACACTGAGGACATGACTTATTTCTGTTCGCCTGTGTAACCACCTGTTTAGCAAGCTGCTTAGATGGTATGGAGAGTTGTTTATGCAGCATTGGGAGTGCAAGTTGCCGCTGCCAAAAGGGCCAGTCACAAACAAGGGACTCAACCCAAAAAATTGCTGGCTGCTCAAATTTATTGGCTGACAGGGCACCTGAAATGTACTAATCTAGTATTTGCACTGCTTGCTGAAATGATGGATTGGACCATTTCAAAATCTGTTCTCTGAGTTTGACATCAGTTACATTGTACATGATTGCATCACACAACATAACATCTGAATATAAAGCACCACAAGCACATATGCATTTGCATTTCTTTGTCATACCCTGCAAATTTGTTCTGACCATTTTTTACAATTAAAGGATTGGTACCTAGCTGCTACCACATTCACCTGTTGGTCATAATAGTTAGTTAGCAAATCTAAAACCTGTACCATGTTTAGCAGCAAGGATATTTGCTGGCTCTGAAACTGATACATCTGCATTAGCTGTGTTGCATCTAATGCCAGCAGCTGTGGCACCTGAGTAGGGGGTGGGATAGGTGGGGTGGGCGTGTTGGAAGAGACAAATGTAAGAAACAGACAAGGCAAGCAAGAAAAATAAGTACAAAAGCAAAGAAAATTTCTGCAATGCCCACGTGGAAACACTGATTAGCAAAAACACAATAAGAGACAGTTAAGGCAAGTAAACACCCCTGCAAAGAAAAGACAAGAGAGAAGTAAGGTGCCAGCATAACACAAAAGAAAATTCCGTGGCTGCAAGGCATTGGGTTCTTCTTATAACTTGTCGCCAATGTAGTATCCTACCCACTCATCTGATATGGGATACCTAGGAAGCTGTTTTAACGCATCACTAGACAACTATTCAAGCAAATCGTATTAATGGAGTTTATCACAGTAAGTTAAGTTGACAATACTTAACTTTGCATGTTCACAATGGTGTGTTGCAAGCAAATGGTGACATGCAAATAACCAGTGTCCTTCAGTGTATACAGTTTCAATGCAAGCAAAACAATTGATTTCATAAGTCACGACTGTAAAGATTGTATGATAGCTAATTGTCCATTGCCCTCTCTGCTCTAACGTTCCATGCTGACATGCCAGCACTTGATGTTATGCTGGAACAGATTCATTATTTATTCTTAGACCAGAATTACTTGTCAGTTATCTGTAAAAGCCATAGTACATGGTTTATCTGGCCATTATGGTTAAATTCTCAAGACACACTAACAAGTAAGATGTATAACACAAAAATTATGTATTCATTGTGATGAAAAACTGAACTCCTCGCTGCATGCATATCCCCCGCACTTAGACAGGCATTGCATACTCTATCACAAGACATCAGATGTCTTCAGTTATCTGTTAGTGAGATTGTGAAAACCATTATGTCACTTAAAAGCAGTAACTCTTCTGACTCTGATGGTACTGCAACCAAAGTACTAAAATTTAGTGCATGCTCGATAGAGATGACCTTCAGTTAACTTTATAACCAATCGATGAACCAAGGCATATTTCCTGAAATTTATTTATTTCTTACTCCATCGATCCAACTGTGATAAACTCACAAAGATATAGAGTGTGTCAGTAAACAATCAATACAAAGGTAGTAGTAAAGCAGTCAATCAGACAGAAGTAATACTACCTGTTTGCTATACACATATGTGGTAAGATTGACAGATTACACAAAACATTACACATTGAAAGTGAAAACAAATTAAAAACCAGTGAAAATGACTATGAATGTTACATAGGTATGGTACCTACATCATTACTCACACTTAAACTATGGTGTATCACGTTCAAAATATCTGGTCCACAGATTTAGGTGGTTTATTCATTGTTACTAAAATACTCTTCTAAATTGTATATGACCTTTCCAGTAGAAATTGCTTCAGATGCTCTCTAAAGGAGGAATGGTTATCAAATTTGTTTTTAATATCTGGAGGGAGAGCATTAAAAACTTTTGCTCCAGAGAACTGCACACCCTTTTGCACCATGGTCAGGTTTGTACATTCATTGTGGAAATCTTGCTTTCTCCTGGTATCATATCCGTGGTATTCACTATTTCTTTTATGAAACTCAGTATTTTTGCCCCGTAAGAGAAAATATGTACTGGGACATGACAGTAAGAATTTTTAGTTTCTGGAAAAGGTTTCCACAACTACATCTGGCGTCTACACCACTCATTGTTCTTATAACATGTTTCTGGGTCAAGAGTATTTTCTTTGCTAGTGTTTGGTTTCCCCAAAATATAATACCATATGTTATAAGAGAATGGAAATATCCATAGTATGCTACTTTCATTGTGTAAATGTTTCCACTCTGAGAGAGAACGCTTAGGGCAAAAATCGATGAGCTGAATCTCTTCTGAAGATTTATTATATGATGAGACCAGTTTGCTCTGGAGTCAATTAAAACGCCTAAAAACTTTGTTGATTCAACTCTTTCTATTGACTCTGTTCCACTTTTCACAGTTAATTCCTCCTCCATTTTAGCAGTTGCAGTGAACTGAATATAATTAATCTTATTAAAGTTCAATGAGAGTCCATTGAAGCTAAACCATTTCACTAAATCACTAAGAATATTCTTAACAGATCCTTGAAGATCTTCACAGACTGACTGAACCACCTGTCTGAGAAAAACATTTTACCAAAAGCTCATTTCACCTTCTGTAAAGGCTTCTCTACCGAGAAAGCAATATATGAGTTCACAAACCTAGTTATGATAGAACTACTCAAGTACATTAGCGCTGCTAGTGTTCTCTGTGATTTTGCTGAGGTCTTCAACTGAGTGGATCATAAAATTCTTCTAGATAAACTGAAATGGTATAGTGTTACAGACATTCACCTTGTAGTAGGGAGGAAACTGTATCTTAACAACTGAAAATAGAGTGTCACATTAAGAAATGATGCATTTTGAGTGCCACTCCTATTCTTGTCTTGTATAAATAATATACCTGGGACTGTGTAGAAATCTGCACAAGCTGTCATGTTTCTTGATGACTTTTGTGTGTGGGTAGAGGCCCAAACACTACCACACAAGATAATGCCTGGAGAAAAAATGAGCAAGCTTACAACTGGTTCACAGCAAATAGTAGTAGTAGTAGTAGTAGTAGTAGTAGTAGTAGTAGTTGTTGTTGTTTATTCAGCCAATGACAATGTACATTGTATGGATTTAGTCAAAGAACATAGTATAATAAAAATAAGATAAGGGTGTACAGTTTCCTATGTAATACAATGGGTCATTGTAACCATCATAATATTTTTGGGCAATACAACTTTGATTACTGTAATAATATAAAAGTATGAGTAGGATCTTTTACTTGAAATACATTACAAGTAAATAATTGATTTAACACTTTTATTTGGGACCTTTTACATGAAATAGATTACAAGTAAATAATTGATTTAACACTTCTGTTCAGAAAAATTGACATTGAGGCTGTTGCAAGCATTGATTTATGGTACAATTAACATATAGTAAATGAATGTAGTTACTTGCTACAAGATTACCGCAGATATTCATTTATACTATAATAGCAGTTGGTCATTAAGAATTTAAATATTGCTTCATTGAATGTAAACAATGTTTTTATTTCTTTTGGCTGTGTTGGTTGTTTGTTGTACAAAATAGCACCTAAAATGAAAGTGTGTATGGACATATATTCCAGACAGAATTTAACCTAAGCTTTTACAGGCTTCATACTGATACCTGCGTAACTTGTGACAGGTTGCAAATGAAAATTGTACATGGTACGCCTGATGAAAAAAAGGCAGCTGAAGTTGAAAAAGAATTTCATCTCAGGAAGGCAGAAGTAGGAAAAGAAGCCAAAAGGAAATGCAAGGAATTAAAGGACGACATCCATGTTGCAATATGCTTTGGTCTTCAAAAAATTTTGCCGACACCACATGTGATGAACTCGAAAGTCTACTATAAGTGACAGTTCTGGACATACAACCTCAATATTCTCAACTTAACCAGTGGTACTGCCCATATGTTGATGTGGCATGAAGTACAGCCAAGTAGGGATTGCCAGGAGATAGCATCTTGTCTGCTGAAGTATATCCAGAGTCTTCCTCTCACTGTGAAGCACATCTAAGCCTTCAGTGACAACTGTGGAGACCAGAACAAATTTTGGTGTTATATTGTTACAAACACCGAAATTGGAACTGTTGACCACTACTTCCTCGTTTCTGGACATTCATACAACGAATATGATCAGGACTTTGGGATCATTGAACTTAAAAGAAAGAAGAACCAATGTGACATTTGTATACTGGGAGACTGGATGAATCTGGCTGCCACAGCAAGTCAAAAATTTGTTGTTACTAAAATGACGGATGAAGACTTCATTGATCTTCAACCACTAAACCGGTACTTTAAGAGCACTGTTCGAGGGATATTAGGAATACAGGTAATTCATTTTGAAAAGGCAAACCCAAATACCCTTTTTTTACAAGACAACATCAGCTGAAGGTATTCTGCCTTACCAGAAGCTGTCAATGTAAAAACAACGAACAGGAAAAATGCCTAAAAAACTTCCCAGTCTTCAATACACTGCCTTGAAGCCAAAGTTAAAATGCACAGAATATGAAGACCTGATGGAACCTCTGCAATTTGTGCCAGCGATACACCACCAATTTTATAAACGTTTATCCCATGAAACAAAGACTGGTGAACTGTTTGCATCTATAATGGATGATGATGATGATGATGATGTCACCAGAGACTCGGGCAATAACATCTATGATCATATGATGACTGTGATACATGTTGATAAGTGTTAAACCCGAATATTTGTATTTTGTAAATCAATCAGTACATTATTGATGCAATGCTGTATCCTGTTACAACAATAAATGTCTGTTATGTTGAGTATGTACTCTGAGCATTATCATTTTATTCTATTGTAAGTGAGAGGTAAACGGGTCTAAGTGTGTATTGTCCATCCGTTGTACCTATCAACTATAAACCAGATGTTCTACTTGTTTATTTTCATTGGTAATAAAAGGCTAAGGACCCGAGTATTCGTCTGAAATGTTCAAAATGGTGAAAATCTCATGTCTCCTCGTACAAAAACTGTTAAACTATGACTTGCGTTTTCTTTAAACTATGATTTAGGCACTTAGACTCCTTGACCTCTGGTTTCCTCTTATATGTTCAGTCAACTAGTTAAAATATCAGTAGTGTCATACCTCAATGAGGAACCTGAAACTTTCACCACAGGGCGGCAGCAGCATGTAGAGGAACTCTGGCTGAAGTTTAAGAGACTAGATGACCATGCATTGGATAGATGTGTATCCAGTAAAACAGTTCGTAATGGCAGAGAACTTCCATGGTATACAGTCACTAAAAAGAATCTTATAAAGAAACCGAGATTACTGTGTAATAGGTATAAAACAAAGCATAGGGCTATAGACAGAGAGATGCTGATAGAAACGTATTTGGTTGTAAGATAGCAATGCATGAAGACTTCAGTGATTGCCGTAGCAGAAAATTGTCAAGTGATCTTTCACAGAACCCAAAGAAATTCTTCTCATATGTAACGGGTGTTGGTGGCACCAAAGTTAGTCTCCAGTCCATAGCGAATGAGACTGGAACTGAAATTGAGAGTAGCAAAGCAAAAGGTGTTATGCTTAACTCCATTTTCAAATGTTCCTTTACAAAGGAAAACACAGGAAAAATGCCCCAATCTAATCCTTGTACCACTGCAAAGATGAATGGAATAAGTATTAGTGTCAGTTGTGTTGAGAAACAGCTGAAATTGTTGAAATGAAATGAGCGTTTGGCGTCATTGGCCGGGAGGCCCCTTGCGGGGCAGGTCTGGCCACCTTAGCGCAGGTCTTATTACAGTCGACTCCACATTGGACGACCTGCACGCTGGATGGGCAGAGAAAATCTCCAGTCACTGAGCAGAGAAAATCTACGACCCAGCTGGGAATCGAACCAAGGCCCATAGGACGGCAATCTGTCACGTTGACCCCTCAGCTATCTGAAATTGTGGCTGAGATAGCCCCTCTTGTAACTATAATCTATTGCAGAAAATCCAGGATGGAATGTAGCAATATAATGAAAAAGATAGTTGTAACTCTTCAGGCTTTCCCGGCGGCAAGATCTTGACATGTGGAACAATCGGGTCTACTGCCGGATGTTTGTGTCGCTCTGGCACAATATTTCGGCCACGTAACTCGTTGCCTTCTTCATGTGCTACCTGAGACTGTCGTGTTGGAGGATCTTGTCCAGTATTTATGCCTAGAGGGCGCTGGGTGCTCTCTTTGCTGTCCGTGCCTGCCTGGCGCTGCTTGTAATGTGTTGTCTCTTCCCCGGTGTTCCCTCGGACGTCCGCGCCCGACTTGGGCACCATCTGTGGCAGCTCTCTGAGGCCTGTCCTGTGTCGGGCATTCCGTTCGTGGTCCGCGCCCGCCAGGTCATGCTCCTGACGTTTTTACCTCTCCCTGGTGCTCCCACGGATGTCCACACCCGGCTCGTCCACCATCTGTGGTCGTGGCAGTTGTCTGGGGCCGGACCCGCATGTGGCATTCCATTCGTGGTCCGTGCCCACTTAGCACTGCTCCCAAGGTGTTGGCACCTCCCTGGTGCTCCGACGGACGTCCGCGCTCGCATATAGATAGATAGTTGCTTCTCATCATATAGTGGAGATGCAGAGTCACAAAAAGGCACAATGAAAAGACTGTCAGAATGTTAGCTTTTGGCCAACAAGGCTTTGTCAGAAATTGACAAAAAAACACACACACACACACACACACACACACACACACACACACACACACACACACACACACACACACTTGTGATCACACTCACACAAACTTGACCACAGTCCACTGCTACCAGAGAGTGTGCTCGTGTGTGTGTTTTTTGTCTGTTTGTCTGCCTTGTTGGGGAAGGCTCATGTTCCGACAGTCTTTTTGTTGTGCCTTTCTGTGACTCAGCCTCTCTGCTGTATGGTGAGTAGCAATTGTATTTTTTATTATAGTGTTATCATAGATCCCTCTGACAAAATACTGTGCCCAGTTCTTGGAAAAGGGCGTAGGTCACACCCATCTACAACAGGTGTAGTAGAAGTTATCCACAGTACTACCATCCAGTATACCTGATAAAGATTTCTTGTAGAATCTTTGAACATATTCTGAGCTCAAACATAATCAGGTATCTTAAACAGAATGATCTTCTCAGTGCCAACCAGCATAGAGTCTGAAGACATCAATGATTTGAAACCTAATTTGCACTTTTCTTACATGACATACTGAAAGCTTTGGATCAAGGCAACCTCAATGATGCAGTGTTTCTTGATTTCCAAAAAGCATTTGACTCAGTTCTGCACCTACCCTTACTGTCAAAGTATGATCAATTGGGGTATCAAGTAAAATCTGTGACTAATTGAGGACTTTTCAGTAGGGAGGACACAGCGTGTTATCTTGGCTGGAGAGTCATTGTCAGATGTAGAAGTAACTTTGGGTGTGCCCTAGCAAAGTGTATTGGGATCTTACTATTTATATTGTATATTAATGACATTGCAGACAGCATTAATGGTAAAATCAGGCTCTTTGCAGATGATACAGTTATGTGTAATGAAGTACTATCTGAAAGAAGCTGCATAAATATTCAGTCAGATCTTGTTAAAATTTCAGTGTGTCGCAGAGATTGGCAACTTGTTTTAACTGCTCAGAAATGTAAAATTTTGCACTTCACAAAATGAAAAAAGCATGTTATACTATGACTTTAATTACAATGAGTCACTGTTGGAATTGACCAAATCGTACAAATACCTGGGTGTAACATACTATGGGGATATGAAATGGAATATTGCTTGTGAAAAGACTGCACCCAAACACTTATTCAGATTCCACCAGTACAATACTAGAAATAAAGAAAGATTTGACATTGGTAGCCACAGAACAGCACTTTACAAAAAGGGGCCTCAGTACGCAGGTATAAAATTAGCTAATGCACTGCCTAGTGCAGTCATGGCTCTTCCTACAATTAAACTGAAACATCAGCTTAAGAAATTTTTAGTAAAACACCCTTTCTACACATTATAAAAGTACCATACTTATATGAAGAACAACAAATGCTTTGGGAAATTATGTGAATAGAAATCAGTAAACATCTTATTGCAATTTTGTTGTAAATTAATGGTATATTCAAAATAATGTGACTTGTGTATTGTACAAATAACTTTAATCATTACTGTTTCTTTGTACATGTGCAGTGTACCATTCGATGTTGAATAAAGCTATTATTATTATTATTATTATTATTATTATTATTAATGATCAAATAGGTTCAGTCGTGGGTAAAGCAGGTGGTAGACTTCAGTTTATAGGTTGAGTACTGGGGAAGTGCAACCAGTTTACAAGGAGATTGCTTAAAAATCACTCATGTGACTGGTTCTAGAATATTGCTCAGTATCTTGGGAACCATACCAAATAAGAGTAATAGGGGATATTGAACATAAAGCAGAGAAGGGCAGCACGAATGGTCACAGGTTTGTTTAATCTGTAGGAGAGTGTCACACACATACTGAAGGAAGTGAAATGGAAGACTCTTGAAGACAGACGTAAACTATCTCAAGGAAGTCTACTAACAAAGTTTCAATTACTGGCTTCAAATGATTATTCTAGAAATATATTACAACCCCCTACATATTGCTCACATAGGTATCATGAGGATAACATTAGAATAATTATGGCACACACGGAGGCATTGAGATAGTCATTCTTTCCGCACTCCAAACGTGGATGGAACAGGAAGAAATCCTAATAACAGGTAGAATAGGATGTAGACTCTGCCATGCACCTCATGGTGGTTTTGTAGAGTATAGATGTAGATGTAGATGTAGAATATTTATGCAGCTTCCTCAGACACTATTTCATTATAGATCATGGCATCATCTGCAAAAAGTCTGAGGTTACTGATTATATTGTCTGCAAGATCATTAACATACAGCATGAACTGCAAGGGTGCTAACACACTTCCCTGGGGCACACCCGAAGTTACTTCTACACCTGACAATGACTCTTCATCCAAGATAACATTTTGTGTCCTCCTTACCGAAAAGGCCTCAATCCAGTCACATATTTCACTTGATAGCCCATATGATTGTACTTTTGACAATAAGTGTAGGCATGATGCTGAGTCAAATGCTTTTTGGAAATCAAGAAACATTGCACCTATCTGGTTGCCTTGATCCAAAACTTTCAGTATGTGAGGTGAGAAAAGTGCGAGTTGAATCTCACCTGATCAGTGTTTTCGAAATCCATGCTGGCTGGCATTGAGAATGTCATTCTGTTCTGGGCTTGTAGCTTTATTCAGTTTTAACAGTTTCAGCTGTTTATCCATATAACTGGCACTAATACTTACTTCAGTCATCTTTGCAGTGCTACAAGGATTAAACTGTGGCAATTTTCTTGTGTTTTCCTTTGTAAAGGAATATTTGAAAATGGAGTTAAGTGTTTCACCTTTTGCTTTGCTACTCTCAATTTCAGTTCTGGGCTCATTCACTGGGAACTGGACACTAACCTTGGTGCCACTAACAGCGAATAACTGAGGACATGGGTTGCAAGTGCTACTCAGACACAGACATGTTGTCACAGGAGAGCAAATCATGGCAGGTCACATCAAACCAGTCAGAAGACTGATGACAAAAAAGAAGAAGAAGAATAAGAAAAAAGGAGAATTTCATCTACATTAAGGTTATAAAACACTGCAAAAAAAGGGAAAAGAGAAAAAAAAACCATTTGAATGATATAGTCACATGTCAATGTAACTTCACACTTGTACACATCAATGGCAAGCATGTAACTGATTACAGTCGCAGGTCTCTGGACACTGGCCACCAAAGTGCACTAGTGTTTTTTATGTCTACTGTTGTTACTAGGCCTGGTGTGGCAGACAGGGGGCTTGAACAATGCCAGGTGTTGAGCGATAGTGTGATGGCACGCCCACATGTGAGACAGCATTACCAGCCTTGACAGAGTTTGAAAGGGGTCTCATGTGGGTCACATTTGCCTGATGGGTCAAATCATGCAGTATCCAGATTTGTGACCCATTTGCCTGCGACAAGGGACCAGAGTTGGACCACACCTGAACGTGAAGGCAGGCCTACTTGTTTTCAAGGTTCTGGCTGACAACATATGACCACCACGAAGGACAGTCCCTATATTGTGCACCAAGCATATTGTAACCCTTTCACATCTGCACCTGTCATCTGAGAATAAGTAAAGGATGCCTTGCAACATTCTGTGTCACCCAATATTTCTGACCAGAGACTAGTAGCAGCCGCACTAGGGAATTACCAAACCAATGCATGGGCTGATGTTAACATGACAGTACATGCGGCTGTGTTTTTAGTAGTGCCATGACCAGGAGGTGTGGAGAGCTGATGAATGGCATGGCATTGTGATCAGCAATGAACTGCATTTCTGCACTATGCTGGGTGACCATTGTCAACGAGTATGGCAGTGACTTATGGAGAGATCCCATTCTTCCAATGTTTTGAAGAGGCACAGCAATGTTAATCATGATGTTGCAGTCAGGGGTAGCCATCAAATATGACTTAAGGTAATGGCTAGTAGTGATTGAGGGAACTCTAATAGCACAGTGGTACATCACAGACATCCTGTGTCCCCATGTGTTACCTCTCATGTGACAGTATAGTGTCATTTTCAACAGAACAGTGTGCCATTTTCAACAGATCAGTGCTCATTCACACATGGCATGTGTCCCTATGAACTGTCATTGGGTTAACTGTCTACAAGTTGTGTATAAACCAAATAACAAATATAAGAATTGAATCTTAATCAATTTGTACACTGAGCAAGCAGTGAAAGAAAGTTTTAATGGCACTAATGCTGGTAATAGCTACCATACTTCCCATATTTTAGGTCTGAAGATGGACCAGTCTGGCAGAAACTGATTATGGCAATAAAAATACATGATCTAGATTGTTTGTTTACAAAAGTTCCACAGTTATTGTAAAATACTATAGTCTGTTACAAATAGTAAAACATTCGAAGAATTAAATTAAAAAAAATCCAAACCACTAATAAAACAGAAACATACAAAAACGTCAAGGCACATTAAGTTGAGTTCCCAGATAATACGTTTAGCACAAATGATGACAGATTGAAATTATTGGTCACCAATTTTAATTATTACTTTCTCACTTTCTATTCTAAAAGTGTTTGTCTGGACTGAAGCAGTATGTGGAAGTGAAACTTAGACAATAAAGGGCATAGACAAGAAGAGAGTAGAAAATTTTGAAATGTGGTGCTCCACAATAATGCTGAAGATCTAATGGCTAAATCAAATAATTAATGAAAAGACACTGGATCAAATGGGGGGGGGGGGGGGGGGGGGTTGTGGCATAACTTGACTAACAGAAGGCACTGGTTGACACAATATGTCCTGAGTCATGAAGAAATAGTCAGTCTGGTTATGATGTGAAGTATGGAAGCTTTGTAGAGCGAGACAAAGGTTTGACTACAGTAGGCACTTCATGTGCCTATAAGTTGCAATAGATATAGAGAGATGAAGAGGTTGACTTAGGATATTTTAACATGGAAAGATTAAATGCAGTAGTTATGACTATTTATAAAAATCATTCGAAAAAAATTTTGAATTACCAACACATTTTGCTGGTTAACATGAGAAAAAAAGTAATACAAGGATAATTTTCCAAACTATAAACAGAATATTTGCAGAAAAAAATAATGTCCAGGAATGGGACAATGCTGTAACTCATTCCATTATTTTTCAGGTGTGTTTTTAATTCTTGTTACCAACAGTGTTATCTGTGCTTCCTCCAGAGTATGTAAAGTGATTTAAAAACTTGCGAGTGACTCAACCTCAGAATGGCCGAAAGGTTGTCAGCTGAAATATCAGAACATGAATTAAAAATATCCCTGATGCATGTCTAAAAAATTATGTAATATTTGATCCGCTGAGAAAAATTCAAGAAACACAATGCTGTAACTGTTGAACTTTGCAAGAAAGGGTTAATATGAAGCACTTATCAGTCTCCTCATTGTAATGTATAAAATATTCACTAAATTCATAATGCACTAGTAGAAAACACATTAGATTTTAACTGAGCAAAAGAATAAGCTGAGTTTGGAACTGTGTATAGTATAACTGACCATTTGAAAAGACAGTGATAAATTCAAAATTGGAAGAAGAGTTAAGCCATAAGCTTCCGTATCAACAAACTATTCCCAGCCGCTGCAAAAAGCTTTTTCTGATCCTTAAACCGACAAAATTAAGAAAGAAAATGTGTTAATGGATCACTTGAAGCACCATCATTTTGATTATAATTTTTGGTGTTTGCCTCCACAGCAGAAAAATATCAACAACAAACAGAAGCAGCCAACAGAGCAAATTTGCAAGCAGACCAAGTAATTGTTTACAATAAGGCTAAAATAATGTATAATCCAGCACATTGAAAATAATATACTACAGATTAACAGTGAAAACATAGAACTAGTTGACAAAAACTTTTCTCTGAAGCAGCTAGAAACAATAACTAGCCAAAAATAAAATAAACAGAAGAATAAAAATGGTGTGGAAAAAATTTACATGTATTTTTTATGTGAAAAATTATTTAAAAAATTCAGTTTCCTAATTGGCTATAATGAAAATGAACTGCAGGTGGGCGGAATACGTAGCTAGTAGCGAGTGGACCAAATAACTTTGTAGGTGGATTCCAAGAGATAAAAAACACCCTACATAATCATCCTAATGGAAAGTAAGTAGATGTCATTAGAGGATATGCCAGAGCAGTGATATCTAGTTTAGTATGGGATGGCTGGCATACATTTACTTAATTTTACCCTATGGTTTAATTTCTTGAAACAGTGCAGCTAATGTCAAACAGCAAATATTCTGTAGAAGAGTGGAGTAAGAATAATATGTAAAGTTGATAAACATTTGGCAGTAGTGGCATAAATATTTGCCAATACTTTAACTTCTTAATGATATTTTTGATTAATAATAAAAGTGAATTTATAATGAACACTGAAATTCACGAGCGTAATACTAAAAGTAAATATAATTTCTAAATAGAATGTGCATTCTTATTCAAAGTTTAAAATTAGAGTTTCATATTCTGATGCAAGATTCTTTAACAGGCTAGTGGCAGCCATCAGGCAGAAAACTGGAAATCTTCACATTAGCAAAAAATTTGTAAAAGCTTACCTTATTTGCCACTCCTCCTATAATTACCTACTTATTTGGATGCTGGAATGAAAATCCTGACTAACAGTAAAGTTGGTATTAAAGAGTGTCTTAATTTTCATTTATTTAGACAGCTTATACTGTTGAAACGTCCTGGCAGATTAAAACTGTGTGCCGGACCGAGACTCGAACTCAGGACCTTTGCCTTTCGTGGGCAAGTGGTCTACCAACTGAGCTACCCGGACCGAGACTCGAACTCGGGACCTTTGCCTTTCGTGGGCAAGTGCTCTACCAACTGAGCTACCCAATCAGCTCAGTTGGTAGAGCACTTGCCCGCGAAAGGCAAAGGTCCCGAGTTCGAGTCTCGGTCCAGCACAGTTTTAATCTGCCATGAGGTTTCATATCAGCGCATACTCTGCTGCAGAGTGAAAATCTCATTCTAGCTTATACTGTTGTTTGAAATTAGTAAAGTCACACAAATGGCTAGTGCAAAGTGTAGAGACACGCAGCAGCCAAGTGGTGTAGAAGGGTGAAAGCGGATTTTTTCAGGGTTTTTGTTAGCTGTGTTTTCACATATGTAGTAATCTAGAAGTAATTATCATAATTATAAATGTGAGCAGATTAGCACTAATCATAAATTGTTCTTAGTGTACATTATAGACGTCCAGCAGTGGTTTCTTCTACCTGTTAAAGTATAACTTGACTTCTTCCACATACTGAATGAATCATGCATATAACTAAAGACCGTAATGAATGAGGTAGTCTACAGGAGCTCTTTATTTTGTAATGTATGTCAAATGAGTAATGAAGAATTTACTGGTGGTGTTTGTTTGTAAAACAGTTCTGTTTGTAGAGGTAAATATAGAACAAACACATACCGAATCAAATAGTTCATCATTACAGTACATGAAACAGATGATTGTACTGACTAGTAAAAAGAGCAACTGATCACAACACATTTGATTTTTATTTATTCATTCAGTCATAGATTATGCTGCTGGAGGGCATTATTATAGCAGCTTGTCAGTACAGGCACAGAAACAGTATGTTTGTTACAGAATAATGTATTCAGTGGTAATCTGCTCAAGTATTTTATTGATTTGGTTGTTGAGATAAACTTCTGTAACAAAAGTTTTTACAGAGTCTTTCATTCACAAATTGAGTTCAGATGGGCAAAGCATTTGCCAAGAAGTGTCAGGCAATGCACACTCAACCAAATGACATCTGTTTATCCAACATATCTACAACAAAGAGCACAAAAATCATTTTGTCACTAAAAAGTAATGGCTATGGTGACAAGCCAAAATACTAAAATCCTGTGCTGACTTGATAGTGCCACCCTTGAGTTATGTTTCTAATCAATCAATGAGTCAAGGTATATTACAGGAAAGAATGAAATATGCAGTATTAACACCGATACACAAAAAAAGAAATAACTAACAGACCTCCACTTATAGACTAATACCTCTCCTTTCATGTTCTCAAAATCTTTTGAGAAAGTAGCTTACAACAGAATATACTGAACCTTCTGTCTGATAATAAATTATATGGTGGAGTCGTATATTGTTTCATTAACTCCTTCCCGGTAGAACTAAACAATAAAAATTATTCTTTTGGTATTTTCTGTGATCTTATTTTATTTTATTTATTTATCCATCCACAGACAATAAATATTGTATGGGTGTTGTCCAAAAGTACATGTAAATTTATGGGAAAGGAACATACAAAGTTTTACATTAAGTAGTGCAAAGAATAATACTTGGCCATACAAGACAGAGTAATACAATTTTTTATACATGTATACTAATAGTCTGTTAGCCCTAAGGCTTTACTTTTGTCTTCACTAAACAGGAAGCCCTTATAATCACTACAAAAACTCAGTAAAGATTGTACAACACTCAACAGCTGTCCATCAGATATACAAAATTAACAGAAACTTTAGGGGATGAAAGACAATGTTTTCAGTTTTGCCTTAGCATAAACATTATCAGAATTATTTATTGGCCTAAATAGTCATTTACCGAGTGAAAACATTTTTCAAGTAGAAATTCTTTAAATTCTACTTTAAATATGTTTTCATCTTCTAACTTCCTGATATTGCCTGGCAGTGTGTTGCAGAGTTTTGTACCAATTGGATCATATGCTTTTGTGGATGTGTTCTATTTGTTCACTGAGTATGGAGTGCTGTGCTATTTTGGGTATTGTAGTTATGCATTTGTCTGAAAGACTGCAAGAAGAACTTTAAGCTTGTTGAATAAGAGTTTGCATTGTGTCTGTGGATGACTGTGTGTTATTATTCAGATAGCCCTCTTCTGTAACAGGAAGATTTTGTTAGACGGCAAATGGTGGAACCCCAAAATATTATTCCGTATGTTGCAAGAGACTGAAAATAGCCAAAATGTGCTATCCTGGTTCCCTATGCAGTACAAACATTTGCAATAATTCTAAGAGTGAAACATGCTGAGTTAAGTTTCTGCAAAGGTTTCATTACATGGTCATTAAAATTAAGGTTTTCATCTATGTGAACCCTAGCAATTTTGTTGATGCCACTTTCTCTATGGCCTTGTCACATATATTTTCTCAAACTGCATGTAATTTGTTTTATTTGAATTTAATGTCTACCGATTTGCACTGAACCAAGTGTGGACATCCTTCATTACTTGATCAGTAGTTGTTTAAAATGGTATGTTATTAAACGTCTTCCCATATCATCATAAAACAGAGAGTCACATTACCAAATGATACAATAATAGTAAATTCAGAGTGTGGAAACATTAAATATTGTGTTGTAATGTAGCAGACCAAGACACATCATATGGAATGATCGATACCATTAAAAAAAATGATCGTATGGCGTTGTTGGATGGGAGGCCCCATTCGGGGGAGTTCGGCTGCCATACTGCAAGTCCTTTTTAGTTTATGCCACTTTAGCAACTTGCAAGTCAATGATGATGAAGGACACACAACAACCAGTCACCTGCCGGGAATCGAACCTGGACCCATTGCGCGGTATGCAGTAACACTACCGCTACGCTACGAAGGTGGACATCGATACCATCATTAAGATACTACAGAATTCACTCTTAGTTATGCTCGTGGATATGGAAGTTTATGTTTTTGTCTGATTATACATGTTGATTCCTTGTGAAAATGTCACAACTGATTGCAGTTCATGTAACATTTCATTGAATATATATAAACTAAAGTCGAATTTGATGTAAATATACTAGTATTAACTGTTTCAGGCATAAATTATGGTGTGTCTTTTACACTAAAGAAAACTGCTTAATGATACAATGTAGTACATGTTGTTGTTCCTGTTGTTCTTATTGTTGCTGTTGCAGTCTTCAGTCCAAAGACTGGTTTATACAGCTCTCCATGCTACTCTGCCCTGTGAAGCCACTTCATCTCCAAATAACTACTGCAGCTTACATCCTTCTGTATCTGATTACTTTATTCATCTCTTGATCACCCTCTACAATTTTTATCCCCCCCCCCTCCAATCCTCCAACCACACACACACACACACACACACACACACACACACACACACTCTCTCTCTCTCTCTCTCTCTCTCTCTCTCTCTCTCTCTCTTCCCTCCAGTACCAAATTGTTGATCCCTTGAAGTCTCAGAAAGTTTCCTGTCAACCAGTCCCTTCTTCTAATCAAGCTGTGCCATGTATTTCTTTTCTCCCCAATTCTACTCAATACCTTCTCATTATTTATGTGATCTACCCATCTAATCTTCAGCATTCTTCCATAGCACTACATTTCAAAATCTTCTATTCTCATCTTGTCTAAGCCATTTATCTTCCATGTTCACTTCCATGCATGACTACATTCCATACAAATACTTTAATAAAAGACTTTATAACACTTAAGTCTATATTCAGTGCCAAAAATTTCTCTTCTTGAGATACGTTTTTCTTGTCATTTCCACTCTACATTTTATATCCTCTCTACTTTATTCATCATCAATTATTTTGCTGCCCCAATAACAAAACTCATCTACTACTTCAAATGTCTCATTCCATAATCTAATTCTCTCTGCATCACCTGATTTAATTTGTCTGTGTTCCATTGTCCTTGTTTTGCTTTTGTTGATTTTCATCTTACATCCTCCTTTCAGGACCTGTCGATACTGTTCAACTGCTCTTCCAAGTCCTTTGCTGTCTTTGACAGAATAACAGTGTCATCAACAAACCTCCAAGTTTTCATTTCTTCTCCCTGAACTTAAATTTGTACTTCAATTTTTTTTTTTTTATTTTTTTTTTTTTTTTTTTTTTTTTTTATTTTTTTTTTTTTTTTTTTTTTTTTTGCTTACTCAGTTTTCAGGTTGAGTAATATCAGTGATAGGCTACAACCCTGTCTCACTCCCTTCTTAACTACTGCTTCCCTTTCCTACTCCTTGACCATCTAAGTGCCATCTGTATTCTGTACAAGTTATAAATAGCCTTTATCTCTCTGTATTTTACCCATGCTCCCTGCAGAATGTTGAAGAGAGTATTCCAATCAACATTGTGGAAAAGCTTGTCTACAAATGCTATAATCATAAGTTTTCCTTTTCTTAGCCTATCTTCTAAGAAACATCTTGCGTGTTCCTACATTTCTGTGGAATTCAGACTGATATTTGCCAAACTTATCATGGTTTTTCCACTCTTTTGTAAAGAATGTGTTTTAGTATTTTACAACAGTGACTTGTTGAACTGAAAGTTTGGTAATATTCACACCTTCAGCACATGCTTTCTTTGGAACTGAAATTATTACATTCTTCTTGAAGTGTAAGGGTATTTCACCTCTCTCTGAAGTGTGAGGGTATTTTGCCTGTCTCATTCACCTTGCACACTAGATGGAAGAGTTTTATCATGGTTGGCTCTCCCAAAGCTATCAATAGTTCTGATGGAATGTTGTCTACTCCCAGAGTCTTGTTTCAGCTTAGGTTTTTTGGTGATCGGTCAAATTATTCTTGTAGTGCCATACTCCCATCACATATTCATCTATGTTCTCTTCCATATCTATAGTATTGCCTTAAACATCATCTCCCATGTATGGATCCTTTGTATACTCCTTCCACCTTTCAACTTTCCCTTCTTTTTTAGGACTAGTTTTCCACTTGAGTTCTTCATATTCACACAGCTGTGCTTCCCTCTTCCCCAGAGGCCTCTTTAAGTTTCCTGTAGGCAGTATCTAATTTTCTTCTAGAGAAACACACTTCTAAAACTTTACATTTGTCTTCTAGCCATTCTTGCTTACCCATTTTGCATTCCTGTCAATCTTGTTTGTTAGACATTTGTATTCCCTGTTGCCTGCTTCATTTTTATGTTTTGTCCTTTCATTAGTTAAATTCAATATCACCTGTGTTATCCACTAGACCTTGTCTTTTTTTAGCTATTTGTTCCTTTGTGGCCTTCACTATTTCATACCTCAAAGCTATCCATTTGTCTTCTACTATATTTCCTTCCACTGCTCTAGTCAACTGTTACCTCCACTGCTCTAGTCAACTGTTACCTAACACTCCCTCTGAAACTCCTAACAGCACCTGGTTCTTTCAACCCATCCAGGTCTCATCTCCTTAATTTCGTATCTTTTGCAGTTTCTTTAGTTTTAATCTGCAATTCATAATCAATAAATTGTGGTTAGAGTCCAAATCTTCCCATATAAATGTATTACAGTTTAAAATCTCTGTCTCACAATTTAAAAATGTCTGTTTTGCCATTATATAATCAATTTGAAACCTTCCAGTGTCTCCTGGTCTCTTCTACAACCTTCATTTTATGATTCTTAAGCCACGTGTCATCAATGATAAAATTATGCTCTGTGCAAAATTCTATCAGGCGGTTTACTCTTTCATTCCTTTCCCCTAGTCAATATCCACCTACAATTTTTCCTTTCCTTCCTTTACCTACTATTGAATTCAAATTCCCCCATCACAATCAAATTTTTGTCTCCTTAATGATCTGAATAATTTGTTTCACCTCGCCATACATTCCTTCAATCTCATCATCATCTGTAGAGCTAGCTGGCATATAAACTTGTACTGCTGTGGTGGGTGTTGGCTTTGTACCTATCTTGGCTGTGATAATGCATTCACTGTGCTGTTCATAGTAGCTTACTTGAATCCCTGTTTTCTTATTCATTATTAAAGCTACTCCTGCATAACACCTATTTGATATTGTACACTCCTGGAAATGGAAAAAAGAACACATTGACACCGGTGTGTCAGACCCATCATACTTGCTCCGGA
The DNA here is from genome assembly GCF_023897955.1 of Schistocerca gregaria. Taxonomy (NCBI): domain Eukaryota; kingdom Metazoa; phylum Arthropoda; class Insecta; order Orthoptera; family Acrididae; genus Schistocerca; species Schistocerca gregaria. The sequence continues at coordinate 1,069,939,462 of NC_064920.1, read as the reverse complement.
CACTGCGAGAGGGCTGTACAAGCAATGATCACACACACGGCACAGCGGACACACCAGGAACCGCGGTGTTGGCCGTTGAATGGCGCTAGCTGCGCAGCATTTTTGCACCGCCGCCGTCAGTGTCAGCCAATTTGCCGTGGCATACAGAGCTCCATCGCAGTCTTTAACACTGGTAGCATGCCGCGACAACGTGGACGTGAACAGTATGTGCAGTTGACTGACTTTGAGCGAGGGCGTATAGTGGGCATGCGGGAGGCCGGGTGGACGTACCGCCGAATTGCTCAACACGTGGGGCGTGAGGTCTCCACAGTACATCGATGTTGTCGCCAGTGGTCGGCGGAAGGTGCACGTGCCCGTCGACCTGGGACCGGACCGCAGCGACACACGGATGCACGCCAAGACCGTAGGATCCTACGCAGTGCGGACCGCACCGCCACTTCCCAGCAAATTAGGGACACTGTTGCTCCTGGGGTATCGGCGAGGACCATTCGCAACCGTCTCCATGAAGCTGGGCTACGGTCTCGCACACTGTTAGGCCATCTTCCGCTCACGCCCCAACATCGTGCAGCCCACCTCCAGTGGTGTCGCGACAGGCGTGAATGGAGGGACGAATGGAGAGGTGTCGTCTTCAGCGATGAGAGTCGCTTCTGCCTTGGTGCCAATGATGGTAGTATGCGTGTTTGGCTCCGTGCAGGTGAGCGCCACAATCAGGACTGCATACGACCGAGGCACACAGGGCCAACACCCGGCGTCATGGTGTGGGGAGCGATCTCCTACACTGGCCGTACACCTCTCGTGATCATCGAGGGGACACTGAATAGTGCATGGTACATCCAAAATCCAAACCGTCATTGAACCCATCGTTCTACTATTCCTAGACCGGCAAGGGAACTTGCTGTTCCAACAGGACAATGCACGTCCGCATGTATCCCGTGCCACCCAACGTGCTCTAGAAGGTGTAAGTCAACTACCCTGGCCAGCAAGATCTCCGGATCTGTCCTCCATTGAGCATGTTTGGGACTGGATGAAGCGTCGTCTCACGCGGTCTGCACGTCCAGCACGAACGCTGGTCCAACTGAGGCGCCAGGTGGAAATGGCATGGCAAGCCGTTCCACAGGACTACATCCAGCACTGTACTAGTGCCGACATTGTGCATGCTCTGTTGCCTGTGTCTATGTGGCTGTGGTTCTGTCAGTGTGATCATGTGATGTATCTGACCCCAGGAATGTGTCAATAAAGTTTCCCCTTCCTGGGGCAATGAATTCACGGTGTTCTTATTTCAATTTCCAGGAGTGTATTTATAACCCTCTATTCACCTGACCAGAAGTCCTGTTCCTCCTGCCACTGAACTTCACTAATTCCCACTGTATAAACCTATCTGTTTCCCTTCTTAACAAAATTGGTCACCCAGTAATTGTGTTAGAAATAAATTTTTAGATGTGAATATTTTAATTTTGCAAATGTAACTATATGTTTTTCTTATTGTGAGGAATCAATTTACGTATACTGTCCATTTTGTTCTCCAAACTGGAATTCAATTAATTAGAAGTAAAATTCTATGATTATAACTCTTTGAAAATTGTAAATTCAATAGTAATTGTAAAAATTAAGAGTCTTGTAATATATAAATACCTGGACACATGAGATCATGCAGTGGGCATTAACTAGTGTTAGTTCTACTAAGCTAAGTGTCAGTTTGGACAATTTGGGCAAGTGTTCTATTCAGAAAACTTCTAAGGTTTATTAAAATTCAAGTCAAAATTCAAGCCATGTGTTCACATTTTTATTTGAGTGTCAGAAAACACCTCACGCTATAGGAACCCGGGCTAGACACCATGGAGCACAGCAATATGCTGTTTATCCTTAGTATTGACAGTTAAAAGCTAAATATTCATAGTATAAATTGTATATTACTGCTATGTCATCCAGTTGTCATGTTCAATTTTTTAGGAACAATAAACTTAAACATAACTTGTAGTTATAAATTTTGATATTTGAATGTGTCACTGCAGAAAAGTACCAGAGTGACTTTTTCGGCTGGGAGGGGGGTTAGATATAATCATATATAAATAAGCTGTACTGCAGGAAGGTTCCTACATTACTGACTTGGGTACTTTTCTGCTTTCCCACATGTAAGTGCTAATATCGCCAAAACATTCCACTTTTCTGCTGTCCCATGCATGAAAGCTAGTATTGCCAACATATTCACAAAGATGGTGGAAAATGAGACTGTGCTTGATGTTTCTCCTAAGAAAAGGAAGAAGGGTGTTGTGAGAAGTGAAGAACATAAAAGAAATGCCATTAAGAAAGCATGTGTAAATGATGAAGTATACATTTCCTGTAATGAAAAGATAGTACCTCACCAAGAAAGATGCTCAAAATGAAGGTAAAATCATGGCATTTGAGTTATTGATTTATTGTTTTGAACTGTAAGTGCAAAAATTAGTGTTTCAGGAGCAACATATGTGTTTGTTATCTCTCAAACTAAATAATTTGAAATTCAGTAATAGATAATTGTGAGGCACTATTTGGACGGTGACTTTTCAGATTGTTGTGAGGATGTTGCTCGGGTCAGTTACACCAAACAACACCTTATTATCAGGAGTTCATTTATTCACCTCTTTACATAAGCAAAGCTTACAAAGAACTGGATGGCGGAACTGCACAAAGATAATGTTTAGCTTAGAAAGATCGATACTGGTGTTGACCTCATCGGCGCCACATAGCCCCCTCCCCCCCTCCGCAGTACAGAGAGGCCAGACATGGAGGGGGTGGGGTGACTATGGCATCGGCAGGGGTGGTCTGCAGGACAGAGTCGTCTGGGAGTTGTGTGGGTAGATGTTGTGAAGGAAGGTCCGGCAACCGAACCTGGAAGTCGTTGAAACTTGCCGGGCATCATACTGGGCATGCTGGTTATGCAGCGATAGGTAGGCCAGTGGTTTGCGGGAGGAATGGAGCGACGATGACAATGTCTCCAGTGGGCGTGGCGAATACACGAAGCATGTCCAGTTTGACGTCGGGCAAGAGGTGAACACATTTTACCAAGCGGCAGGGAATGGCAGAGGTTGTGTCATGAGCACAGGTTGAAGGCTAACGCACGACGAACAGTGTATCATTGCGTAGTATTATAGAGATGCCGTGGATTATGTCCAGAGAAACAGGCACACAAACGCCTTGAGCGAGGGCACGTTCAAGGGGCGGGGGGGGGGGAGGGGGGGGGGGTGAGAAACCTCGACAGGGTGAGGCAGGTAAAGGGGGAGAGGTCAAAGGGAACGGCGAAGGGCCCAGCAGCACGGGCGTGATCGTAAGTAAGCTTGACGTGGATAGCATGGGGTCACTCAACGGAGTGCGAGAGACCGGAGTGGGGAGTGAGGTCAGAGGAGAGCTCAACAAATGGAGCTGGAGGTCACTCGATTGAGTATGTAAGTCCAAACTGGAGGGAGTGGTCAGAGCGTCGTGAGCCACGACAGTGAATGGCATGGTCGTGGCCTGAAGGGGGCTAGAAAAAGGCTCGCCTTGAGCAGGCTTAAATTTATTGATAGAGACTGTGACAGCTGAATCTTTTATCTGGATGTCATAGGTGGTGGCTGAGCGCCGGAGAACTCGGTACGGGCCGGTATATGTAGGTTGGAGAGGAGCACGAACAGTGTCATCTCGAAGCATGACATATTCACAATTGTCCATAGATTTTGGGACGTGAACCTTAGGGCAGAAGTGGCTGGCAGGAAGAGGCATATGGAGGTTGATAAAGTGGGGTCTCACATGATCCACAAAGGAAGGTAAGTCAGACTGAGGGAGAGAAGCGGAAGGGCTCACAAGTTCGCCTGGGGGAACAATGTGCTAGCTGTATACGAACTTGCCTATTGTGCCCTTGAGGTCTTCCTTATAGATTGCATGAATGACGAGTAGCACAAGGACACTAAGGATGTAGGCAGCAGCGAAACATTGGCACCTGTGTCCACTAGGAAAAAGTATCCCAACGAAATGTCCGTAATTATCCAATTGTTCCCGGACAGAATGGAACACAGGGAGGTGCCTGTTGTGCAGGAGGCGGCACCCGGACCTACCTGCGATTGGTGTTTGGGAAGCAGCAGGGTGGCCTGCAATTCCATGCTGCCTTACCAAACCGTGCATGGAAGTAACAGTATGGGTAGTGTGGTTGCATTTCCTGCGGAAAGTTCGTTGCCAGAGGCGGTGGCCGAGGTTCGGTGGCCGCAGCAGGTTCAGTTGCAGGAGGGGGCATGACCATGGGCAAAGCCAGTGATGTCGCAGCTGCTTGTTTACTGCTTCCCAGAGTGAGCGGAACAGTCGGTACAGTACGGCACCAGCCGCGTCCGACCACAGAATGAAGACACTGAACCTGAAACTTGCCAGGTAGGCAGTGGCTGGCGATATAGAGCAGTGATGCATCATATAGTTTGTCAGCAATTGTCATTCGTTGCTCGACAGATTCAAGAGACTTCTGGGCCAGAGAAAAGCAGATGTGAGGAGGTAGTTTATCTGACCAGATGGCGAGGAGAGCTGTATCAGAGAGTAGATCGTTACTGATCAGGGCCCGTAGCCGTCTCCAGAGTTGGGAAGGTTTGTCATTGCCTAGTTGCTCAACGTGGAGCACTTGCCATATTGCTGTCTCAGTTGAGCATGCAAGTCGATGTAGAACTAACTGTCTTTTTGGCCAGAGTGTACTGGGTAGCTGAGTCCGGGGCGTCAAATCAGATCAGCAATCAAGTCCTCCTGGTCGTGCAGGTGGGTAATAAGGCACAGAAATCTGTTTGATTCATTGAGTTTGAAATGGTTGAACACTTTGTCCACAATTTTGAACCAGGTTGTTGCCCTATCAGGATTGAATGGCAGCAGCATTGGTAAGCATTGTAGAATGTTCGGAAAACAGGTTGAGTTGAATTTGTCGGGGCACTGCCTGAAACGAGCTGTTGTTGCTGCAGTATTCCAGGAGAGTGTGTCTCCAGGGTATGTGGCAACGACAACTGTTTGGCTGGCAGCGTGAAGGTGATGCATTGTGCTTGAGCACGATCTGTCATGACGCGGAAGGCCGACACAGGTGACGCACCGTAATATGTCGATTGCGGATGCAGAAGTTCAACATGTCGCGGGTGTGTTCGGATTGATGTGTCACGAAAAACTGACGTGGATGAGGCACTGAGATATGCTGAGAATGGTAGCGGAAGCTCGACTGGAGCTGGCGCGGGGGCGACAGGTGAGAAAAAGTTCAAAGTTTGAAAACGCGTGCTAGTTTGCGGAAAGCTCAACGTATGATCAGAGCCAGAGCCACCTGTGTTGCAGGGAGGCTATGGAGGTGCGGGCAGTCCAGAATCATAGTGTGGAAAATGATGTCGAATGTCAGACGGAATGTGTGAATGTTCACTGTTCATAGTCACTCCACTCAAAACGGTGTGTGGATAAAGTGAATGTCGTGGCACGAAACACTGAGGCGTAGCAGTAGGACGGAGATGGAGGTCAGGCACAGATAACAAGCTATCGAAGTAGGAAGGCATATGCTGATGCTGGACCAAGGCAGGCGTGAGCGTGGTCGGATGCTGAAGACGTTGACCTGTGAATGAAGCAGTTCTGGCCATGTGGCAGGAATCTGCGTGGTACTGCACGCATTGCGGTGTGGCAAATCGTTGTCCTGGCAGTGGTAGGTTGCCCAATGAAGCATTTGCAGAAATCGGCATTGGTCATGCACTGCACGTAGATCCGTAACAGGTAACTGCAGTGTCGATGAGAGAGGTGAAACGTGATGGGAACAAAGGCATCTGATAGCTGGAGTCATGCACACTCCTAACCTCACTTATTGTTGCAGGCTTGAAAACGTCCAGCGAAATTGGCATAATCGTCAAGTGAGAGGCATCGTGTTGCAGTCCTGGCGGGTGTACATCACCCGCAACACGATACATGTCGATCACCAAATCCGGCGTTAGGCATTGGGCCAAAGCCATTGTACGAATGTTGTGTTGATGAAATACACACGAAAATAACTGATGCGGAGGCTGCGGACACAGTAAAATGGCAAAAACGGAAGACGTTACAACTCGGGGTCACCAGTGAGGTGGATGCTCGAGTCAGTTACACCAAACAACACCTTATTATCAGGAGTTCATTTATTCACCTCTTTACACCAGCAAGGCTTACAAAGAACTGGATGGCGGAACTGCACAAAGATAATGTTTAGCTTGGTTCAAAGATGATACTCAGATTGATACTGGTGTCGACCTCATCGGTGCCACAGTTGTAAGAATGAACCTCTTTGTATCCCTGTATCTGTACAACAATGCTCAGTTGTCAGTATTAGTGTTGGTCATGATGACAGCATTCAGTACTTAAATGCATAGTGAGAATAAATAAATTAAATTTAGAATCATACTACATTGGACTTCTTTGTCCCAAATAATTATGTGACGTTGCAGGTTTCAGTTTTAGTATGAAAAGCTATATATGACACCTGACTTTATCGGGATATGTTTGGTTTCTTAACATACAGATGTTGTAAGAAATGTTTTGAGATTTTCACCAGAGATGCACAGGAAAAAATATTCTTAACTCTCCATAAGATGAACACAAAGAATGAACAGGGTCTTCATTTGCAATGAATGGCTGAAATAGTGGATCCAGCACAACACAGACCTCACAAAGAAGACCCAACACTGACAGACAAAGCATTTAAATACAGTTAATTGTTGACTGAGAAAAAAAAGTTCAGGTATGCAGGGAAACCTTCTTCTCCATATACAATGTGTCTGTTAAATGCGTAAGAGGATTTCACAGATTGCTACTTCTGGGATAGTCACCATATGCTACAAGTGGCAAGGGGTCCAGTGGAATTGCTATAGAGTTAGAGCACTGAGGATGATCTGCGAACACACTGAAATGGTTCCAAGTCATTATTCTGGCAGAGTAATCAGCTGTTTACATGTATCCTTGTCTGTGAGCAAGATGTATTCCCTCTTTAAAGAGACACATCCAAATACTAAGGTAAGCTTTAGTTTTGTAACAAGTACTTCAGTGAAAACTTTGCATTACAGTTTGGATGCCAACATGTAGATATGTGCTGTATTGTGAGGAATTAAACACTAAAATGCAAACAGCCAAACATGCAACAGGTCCTGAACTAATGACTCACAAAAGGAGAGGTAATAAATTTTACATCACTTTGAAGAAAAGCAAACAAAAATGTATGGATAATGAAAACACTATGGCCTTAGTGTTTGACTTCATACAAAACGTATATCTGACATACCAGTTCAAGTTATCTTGTATTTGAGGCAGTTATCCATCAATGTGTTTTCCTTTCACAATTTGAAGACAGAAAAAAAAACATTTCTTTGTGTACCATAAGGGACAGGAGAGAAAAAGTGCAGATGAAGTGGAGTCATTTCTTAATGATTATATTGACAAAATTGTCCCAAAGAACATATCAGAATTACACTTATTTAATGATAACTGTAATGGAAAAAATAAGAATAACACTCTTGTAAGGTTTTGCTTGGCTTTAACTAATGTTTGTGATGATAAAACATGCTCTTAAGAAAAGAGAGAGGGTCCACACAGCCTATGAATATTGCGAGCTTATTTCTGCATCTTCAAAAACCAGCACATTTACTTTCAAAAAGGTTGAGACAAGTGATATTAAGGATTTTACCAAATGGTGGCCTCAATTTTATAAGAAAGTGATGGTATCCCTAGAGACATCACACACTTCTAGAGAGAGAGAGAGAGAGAGAGAGAGACTACAGCACTTCGATATGTCCCAATGTTGTTATTTCAAGTATTTCTTGAAAAGGAAAGGTTGTGCTGTAACAAGCGCCTGGTTGCTCAAATACATCTTTCATCTCTCTCAGTCAGGAAGAGCTGCTCCACACTCATTTTCCACTCAAGCATTACATCAAGATGATAAGGATCCTATAAAGCTCATTAAGATAGGTGTTCAGAAATTCCTATGTTATATTCATGAAGAAGGTATGAACTTTTATGAACAGTTTTTATCCTGGCCACATGTTGACATTTAAACATTCTGAAAAGGATAAAGCACAGCTGTTAGGATCAGTGTAAGCAAAATGTTTTCAAGAAAATACAAATCCAAGTCATCTAAAGTTTTGATTTTATGTGCATAGCAGACTGAAAAAATAGTTTGTTAAAAAAAGAAAATTATGTTTTACTACTTGCAATGTTATCCTATGTGGATAATAAAAATGTTCTTCAGCTAATAAGGTTAATCTATGAATGTGATTTCATTTGGGAATGGCATCTAATACTTTCAACACAAAGAGGTACCTAAGTCACCCAATTTTGCATATTTTTGTACACTAAATTATTTCATTATTGGGCACTTGTCTATGCAACATCGATTTCATTGTATCAGATAATTAACTAGTATTTTTTCTGTGATTATATATTCCTTAGTTATTGAGCTGAACAGTGTCTTCTTATTCCTCAAAATTTGCTTGAAGTGACTTAGGCATCTTTCTGGAGTGACATACTCATTTATAAATTCTTAAATGGTGTAATATTACAGTGTTCCAGGAGGTTTTGGGCTTGGTCCACTCCTGTTTCTGTTCTATATAAATGATTTATGTGGGACATTTGAAGAATCTTCAAAAACTCTAATGTTTGCAGATGATATAAGTATACTGGTGAAGGACCCAGACACATTCATATCATAGACAGTCAGGATAATAATGGAACAGCCTTACAGCCGGTTCACAGCCAACAGCTTAATGCTTAATCTTACAGAAATTATACAGTTAGAAGCAAATAAAAATGATTTATAGGCACCAAAAGTGGATGTCAATGTGCATACGCTGGGTGAGGCTCAATGTGTGAAGTTTTGGGGCTTGCAGGTGAACAGTAAACTCATGTGATACCAGTACTGGCAGCTTTGGGGCTGACAGGTGTGAACTTAATTGTTGTTTCTGTGTGTCACTGCCCAAATGTCAATTTTGAAAACTTCACCAGCAAATGGGAAAGCTGTCTTTATCACACAGTGCACCTAGGAGCAAAAATTGCCTTATGTGGAGACTTCAGCATTCATATTGGGGGAGGTAGTGACAAAGAGAGAGCATTTATGAGCTTAGTAAGCAGCTATGGACTATCTGTGCCAAGTCATCTACCAACAAAAGGAGATGTCTCAATACAAGTTTTAAAAAATTTAATTATTGGGACTGCAAAGTAAGCGTGGTTACCCTATAGTTGCAAATCACAGTGTAGTAATCATGAAGCTATGGACAAACTCAGTACATTCACAACAAATTCCCAGCTAGCATTCAAACTGTCTTCAGAATAAGGATTATTACAAAGAAAAATTTAGATGATTTCAAAACTGCAGTGTCTTCTACAGATTGGCATCAAATGTCAGGAGAAGTAGCACCAAAGGATATGTTAAGTTCCATGTGCCAAACTCTTAAAGCCAAACTGGATGAAAATTTTCCACTACAACACAAGACATATCCAATTTCCAAATCAAAATACACACAAAAGACAGTCAAAGCTAAGAGGTGGTACCTGTAGATGACCTAAATAAAATGCATTGTACAACTACTAAAAGATACAGACAAAGCCACTGAAGATACTGGCATTAAGAATAGACTATACTGCAATTATGTACATGCCAAAATGTTGTACAGAAAATAAGTAGATATAGCAAAGAAGTCAGATTCATTAAAGAAGATCACAATCCTTGCAAGGCATTGTGGGGTCTTGTTAATGAGCATAGGCAAAAGCCCACCTCTTGCTCTAATTCTTACAGCCCAGATCAATTTGATGAATATTTTATAAACATGATGGAAAGCATAATAGGTGAAATTTCTAACTTTGGAACAGATCCTACATTTGCTGTGAAATTTGGAAATAGATACAGCATGGTAATGTGGAATTGCAATGTCCAAAAGACGTAATGAAAAGAGTAAAAAAACAAAAAACACTCAGGAAGCCCTGGTATGTATGGTATGTGCTGTACTATATCAAAATCTATAATCGAGGACATTGATCAACCACTGACAGTAGTAATAAATAAATAACTCCATGGTGGGGCATTTCCAGACTTCCTGAAGCTTAGTACCAGTTAACAAAAAAGGTAATCCACATGAAGTGGCAAGCTGCAGGCCTATATCTGTAATAGCAGTACTAGCAAAAGTGATGGAGTCCATGATGAAAGATCAGCTGTTAAGTTATTTGGAAGGAAATAATTACTTTTATTAAGCACAGCACAGCTTTCAGGAGAGCAAGTCAACTACAGCAGCAGTACTTGTTACAAATATAAAGTCAGGATTTTGAAGACAATGAGTCTATAGCATTGGTGCTCTGTTAGTAAGGCATTTGATTGTGTCCCACATAAAACCTTGTTCAGCAAGCTTATATCATATGGTATTGGGGGAGCTGTTCTACAAACTCTTGAAGCCTGTATAAATAACAGACAACATATTGTGTTGGTGCAAGGAGCAGATTCAAGTGAGATGAAGTTACAACATAGGGATGCGTAACAGGACCTCTGTTGCTCTTAATTTTTGTTAATGATATTGTCTCCAATGGGCATGACTTGCAGTTTGCAGATGATACAACTTTATTCTCAAAAGAGGGGAATTTAGTTCAGGCTGTTCAACAAGTGGAAGTCCTATTTGGTGAGGCCAAGCCTAGTTTATCATCAATAACATGGAAATTAATGAAGACAAATCACAAATGATGACATGCAGCCTCAGTGATACTGGAGCACTGGGTGACACACCATCTTTCAAGTTTCTGGGCTTCTCCATTGATACCAAGTTAACCTGGCACACTAAACTTGTCTGATAAAAACTTCCATGGGTTATTTACCTCTTGAGAAAACTAAAAAGTATACTATGACAACAGTACCTACTAACAGTATGCTATGCAATGTCCCATTGCTGCATCAGCTACGGGTCGTTACTGTGGGGTCATTCTGCAGGCTGCAAGAATGTGCTTTTATTGTAAAAGAAAGCAATGAGGGTCATTACATCAAGCAAAAAAAAAAGTGACCATCATAAACCAATTTTTCCCACATTAGGAGTTCTGACTATTTTCAGCCAATATATCTTCAGTTGCCTTGTTCACACAAAGACAAAACGTGAGATCTACACAAAGAGGAATAAAGTTCCTCAAGACAGCACTCACTGTAAAGATAGTATAAACAGGCCAAGACGTCGATTAACTAAGATACAGAACAGGTTACAGGTTCCCCGTGCTGGCCCTCAAATTATTTGATGCAGTACCTAAGGGTATTCAGTCATTACAGATTGAACAATTTAGAACCAAAATTTTGTATACTAAAAGAGCAGCCTTCATACAGTACAGAAGAATACTTCTCTGCCCGAGTTGCAACTCAGTGCCAATGGAAACAGCTACAGCTTTATTACCCTATGTTCTAGTAGTAATTGTCTTACTATTGTAACATATGTAGTTCTTAACTTTATGTTTTTAGGATTCATTTTAGTATCATAGTTTAAATGGCAATATTGTATTCATTTTATTTTCATGATATTGTTATTAACTTGATGCTGTCTGTCCAGCAAAGGCTGGTGAATGGCATTCAACTGATATGTCAACCAAAAAGGACAGGTCTGCCAGCTTTGCATTCAGAAATCTCTCTCATTATGCTGACCTGCAGACAGGATTGTTAGCACATTTCCATTGAATTCTGTACTGCAATAAGAATATCCTGTAAAATTGATAACCAAACAATTTTCAGAAGCCTCTTCAGGGACCTAGGATTTCCCATACTCCATAATGCTATTTATGTTTAATAACACAGATGAATTCAGGATGAACTCATCAGTTTACAACCACAATACTAGAAGGAGAAATGATTTACATGTAGACTGTGCAGCCTATTCCAGGACTGAATATGGAGTTTTATATTCTGATGCAGAAGTCCGTGAGAGTTACTTATACAGGATATCAAATTGATTCCATATTTCAATTCAATTCAATTTTTTATCATCTATTTTATCATATACATGATATAGGAATTGTCATATAGAAAGAGAAAAAGAGAGAGAGAGAGCATGATTTATATTTTTAACAATTAAGGAAAATAATATTTTCTTAATTACACTTTACATATTGTGTCTTCTTTTTACATGCAAGTTGAATAAAATGAAGGTCTATACAGAAAAATCAAAAGATGAGCACTATCTGCTTAGACAGCAAAGAAATTATAGAAACTCTGACCTAATAATAGTCTCTTCAATTCTTTTTTAAATATATGTAAGTTTTGTATGCTTTTTATTTCTTTTGGTAAGGCACTGAACATTATTTTGGGTAGAAACATCACACTATTTTGGTACAGGGCTTTTGAATGTATGTTTCTATGGAAATCAGCTTGTTTCTGGTTTGATAGTTGAGTACTTCACTGTTTAGAGAAGATAATTCCTGATTTGACTTCAGGAAACATATTGATTCATAGATGAATAAACTGGGGGGGATCAAAATTTTCAACTCCTTAAAGAGTCCTCTATATGGATCTATGTAGGCAACACTCTTCAGAATGTGAATAGTTCTCTTTTGGAGCTTAAAACAACTTTTTGTGAAACCTTTATTCCCCCAATATGTAATACCATATCTTAGATTACTATGTATGTAAGAGTAATAGACACATAGTACTGTTTAAAAATTGCAGTTTTATTAAGATATAATGGTATTTACTAAGTTTTTTATTCAATAGTTCAACATGTTTTTCCCATCTTAAGTTATTGTCCAGCCATACACCTAAAAATTTTGTAAACGAAGTTTGTTCTATTAGACTTTTCCCAATCTCTACTCTTACGTTACTTTTTACTTTGTTCCTTATATGCCTAAAATTCATCCAAGAGGTTTTTTTATTTGTAATTAAGTAATTGTCCTAGAGCCATTCAGCTGCTTCACTTGTTGTTGAAGTTATTTTCTCTTGTAGGTCAGCTTCACTAACTCCCTTGATAAAAAGGCTCATATCATCTGCAAAAAGTACTGATTCTGCTCTGGTTAGATGGTTAGGAAAATAATTAAGAAAAACTAAGAAGAGCAGAGGGCATATAACAGAACCCCTTGGGTACACCACATTTGACATTCTGATATATTGAGTAATATTTTGTGCCATTATGTATTATTTCAACACTTTGAAATCTGTTGTACAGATATGATTGAAACCAGCTATATGCTTTTCCACGGACTCCATAACAATACAGTTTCTCTAGCAAAATATTGTGGGTGATAACGTCAACTGCCTTCGATAGATCTAAAAATATTACACAGTTTAAGTGCTCATTATCCATTGCAGTTGAAACCTGTTCCAAGAAGTGATATACAACTGTTTCTATAGACCTGCTTTTCCTGAACCATTCTGTTCATTGGTTAGAATTTTGCATTTGTTTAGGAAACTCAACAGTCTCTCATACATAATCCTCTCAATTACTAGCACAACCTGACAGTTGTGAAAATGGTCTATAATTTTGTGTAGTCTATGGACAGTCGTTTTAATAAAGTGGCTTTATTATTGATTTTTTCAGTGCAGAAGGGAATTCACTAGTTTTAAATGATGTGTTAATAATATCAACTAATTCAGTTATTATTTTGTTTGTACTATGTTTTATGAGCTTATCAGGGATACAATCACATCCACAAGACATTTTATTTTTCAGCTTATTAATTGCATTTCTTACTTCTGAATGTGTACTGGGTACAAAAACATTGTCTTTTCATTTGTGGGAACTTTTGACTTACTACCTTTTGAGTTCCCCAGGTTCTTGGTAAGATTTTGAGCCGTTTTAATGTAGTAGTCATTGAACATATTGGCAACGCATAGATGGTCTTCATTTCCTCCCTTTATTTGTGGTAAGATTATTGTTTGTCACTTTGGATTTACCAGTGTTATGGTTTATGACCTTCCAAACTGATTCGGTTTTATTGCTGGCTTTTTTGATAATTAAATCATTGTTCAGTTTTTTTGCTGCATGAATAACTTTTCTGTAGACTTTTCTGTAGCATCGAAGATATGGCTTTAATGCTCCATTACGCTTGGAATGCCAACCCAGATTTCTGAGAGTACCTGCAGATTTCTTAATTCCCACAGTTAACCATGAATTAGACTTGAGAGAGATTTTTACTTTTCTAAGAGGGAAAGTGACATCAAAGCACTATTTATAATCAGACAAAAATGACTCATATTTAGAGTCTACAGCTTTGTTTGGGTCTCTGTCCCATTCAACACTATGCAACATTCTATGGAAATTCCAAAGGCTACTTTCATTAATGTATCTTGTTTCTACGTAGTTTACACTGATATGTTTTTTTCTAACCATATTTTTTAGTAAGACCTTGATTGTCATCTGGTCAGAGAAACCAGTATCTGTTACTTCAAACTCTTAACTACAGGTCTCTTTGTTTATAAACACCTGATCAATTGTTGTCTCATACCCCTCTCCATACCTGGTGATAGCAGTTACTATGGCTTCTAAATTATATGAGGTGAAGAGATTTAGCAATTGATCCTTGCGTGCACTATTATTACTTCTGAAATTGACGTTTAAATCACCCAGTACAGCTGTTGATTTTGACGTCTCAATTCATACTTTTTTTTAAAAAAAGTATGGGAATATTCCCAGAAGGTGACCTGTATATACAATTACCAAGCCACAGTCAGTCAGTTCACAGACACAGTATGCAAATTCTTTTTCTACGCACTTAACGTTGCTTAACTTTACTTATTTAGAATTAAGTTTGTCTCCAACATAAATATTAATACCTCCACATCTGTACTTTTCTCTACAAAAACTGCTTATAATTTTAAATTTGGGAAGGGCTGCTGTACATGTCTGAGAGTTTCGTAACGAGTGTTCACTGTCACATACAACAGACATTTGGCTAAAACTGTTACTTAACAAGACTTCAAGTTCACCCAACTTATTGCATAAATCTTTTACATTTTCATATAGGACTGAAAACTGATTATGAGACACAAAGTTGAATAAATTATTACTTATCTTAATGCTGCTTTCTTGAGGCTCTTTGACACTAAAAAATCCTTGAGGTGATTTGCTGCCTCACACTTCGCTTAATTGATGTGCCTATTTAGTATCATCACAGTTGTGTGAATGGATACATGGTTTCCTGCCAGAAGGGTCACAGTTCATAATAACTGACAGAAATTTATCAAGTAAAATGGAAGTGATATCTAGCATTCCCTATGTAGAATTATAAGCCCTCTGATGTTCTCTGTCTGTATAAATGATTTAGGAGATGTTCTGAGTAGCCCTCTTATATTGTTTGCAGATGGAACTGTCATTCCCATATAGTGCACTCATTAGAAGATCAAAACCAATAAATGATTTAGACAAGCCTTTATGTACAATTGACCCTAAACAATAACAAATATGAGGTCATCCACATGAGTTCTAAAAGGAATAGATTATAAGCCCTCTGATGTTCTCTGTCTATATGAATTAGTTAGAAGATGGTCAGAGCAGCCCTCTTTGATTGTTTACAGATGTAGTACTAAAAGGAATACTTCACATTTTCGTTATATGATCAATCACACAAATTCAATGGCTGCCAATTCAACTAAATACTTCAATATTACAATTATGAATAACTTAAACTGAACACATCACACAGAAAATGTTGAGGAGAAGATGAACCAAAGACTGTTTTACTGGCAGAACACTTAAAACATGCAACAAATCTACTAAAGAGACTGTTTACATTACATGTCCATCCTCATTTGGAATTTTGCTGTTGGTATGGGATCCTTAACAGATGGGATTGATGGAGGACATTGAAAAAGTTCACAGAAAGTCAGCTCATTTTGTATTATCGTGAAAAACAGTAGAGAGTGTCATGGATGTGAAATGCGAGTTGAGGCTGTAATAGTTGAAACAAAGTCATTTCTCATTGTGACGAGATCTTTCCATGAAATTTCAATCACTAAATTTCTCCTCTAAATGCAAAAATATTTTGTTGACTCCCACTACTTAGGGGAAAAAGATCATCATATCAAAATAAGAGAAATATGAGCTCACATAGAAAGATTTAAATGTTCATTTTCCCATTGCACCATTCAAGGGAAGAATCATAGAGAAGTAGTGTGATTTGCAGATTATTTCTGTAAATGTAGATGTTAACTATCATGCAGTTGCCAGCAGCAAGACCAGTGCCTTAGACATGATGCCATGTGACCATAGCTGCATTCCACACTCTGTTTAGGAAAGAATGTCACTGAATGGCATTTTTGTAACACAACTGCAGATCACAAGAGGCTTGTCTTGTTGATCAAACATACTGTATACATATTATGTAATAGGCAGCTACATTTTGTTTGTTTAGAAATGCATATTGTGAGACTTTGTAAGATTAAGGATTAAATACTTAGATGTGGACTACTATTAAGCCTAGTCTACTATTCTGCTGGTTATATCTAGTATAGATGCATTTTGATTCTTTATCAGTAAACAAGTGTCATTAGCAAAACACAATTTGATACAAGTTCTCCAGTGTCTTAGTTAACTCATTTACATAGGCCAAGAGCAGAATTGTATGAAGCACCAAACCTTGAAGGACACTATATTTAATGTTTCCAGACTTTGATTATAATTTTATTCACGTCGTATCTTTAGTTAGTATGATAATCTGTTTCCTGCTGACATGCAATTCCATCCATGCAAGGGGATATCTTTAACTCTACACCATTTTAGTTTGCCTGGTAAAATTTTATATCTACGCTACTGAAGGATGTGGCAAGATGACAGAAAATGGCAGTAGTTTCATTTTCATATACAGTTGTACCAAAACTGAGATCAAGATCTCACATATTGTTTTTTCAGTGGAGAAGCTTTTTCAGAGGACACACTGAGTTGCTTTTAAAAGGATATTCTAAGAGAGGTGATTCAGTATTCTGTTGTATCCTCCCTGCTGAAAAATGAAAACATAAGAAGGAGGAAGAGGTGTTTATGATTATGGCTCAGTTTTATAAATGGTTGTTACTACTGCATATTACAGTCTTTCAGGAAATACGTCCTTGTTCATCAACTGCATACTCTAATGTGCCTGTTCGAGATTTTAGTATTTCACTTGAAATATTATTGTAGCTAGAAAAGTTACCATTTTTAGTGACATAACTATTTTTGTGAGCTCTCTAATAGATGATATGGGAAAAATTATTTCTCAAAGGTGTAGTATGCAATGCCTGGCTAAGTAATGGATCTACTTTCGGTGGTCCATCTTTGTCACTGTTTCCAGCTACTGATACTGTTAGAAAAAAATTTATTGAATTTAATAACCAATGCCTCACATTTAATATGAACTATCCCAGTGTTATCATCAGGAAGGCAAACTTAACCATTTTGTGCCAAATAATGCTTCAAATTGACTTTGCTTAGTTTGTGGAATTTTGATTTTTTTTACATAGTGCTCTTCCTTTTTTCTTTTAAAAAAAAATAAGCAAGATACAAAATTCTGGAGTGCTGCTTGTAGTGCTTCATCAATTATTGCATTAAATAAATTTCTCTCTTGCTGACAAGATGCTTTGATCCCATTTTTTAACCTCCAATTATCTCAGCTTTCACAGTAATTGTACGACTCACTGTAAAGAAAAAACTGGATTCATGGTGTTGTAAGAATATTTTTAGGAAAGAATTGAATTTCTCGTCTACTGTTTGTTTGATAAACTTCTTCCCATTGTTAATCCAGTAAGTTATCTCTCAACAGAATAACTGAACAGGATCTGAGATTCTGTGAAATTGTTTCCCTTTTTAGTCAAACCTTATTGATGGGATGTTTTATTGTTGCCATTTGACCGTCACTGTTAGATAAACCATTTATTATGGAGCTCATATCTGTTTCATGAAAGGCAGTTGTATTTAGAAATAAAGTGTCAGTGCTCTTCTATGGATGTTGGGAATTTTACTGTCAGTGTCATAGGTAACTCAGGTTGACATGGATCATAACTACCCAAGATGAAATCAGTAGTAAAATCTCCACACATAAGTCCTTCCCAGTGATTTCTATTAAATTATATTAGTACCCTCTTTAGGTGCGTAAGTGAAGTATAAAACATTTGCTGTTGGAGCCTGTATACTGCCGGAACTGCTATCTTGAACCTTTCTAGCCCATTACTGAAGTTCAGGACTCAAGAGCTGTTGAGTGCAGTACTCATTTACGTTTATTATGATATGGGCCTTAACCCCACTTGTAGAGTATAAGGCACCCTATCTTTCCTTATATTATGCCTACAATGACGTGATACTAACCTTGCATCCATCTAGGAGCTGTTCACTTCTGTAACTCTTAACTGATGTTCTCTTATGCATAACACCTCCACAAAAATATCTTTAAATTTTTCAGTTTGCTGCAGTTATATGACGATCTGTAAATAAGGTAGAGGCAACAATGATAGAACGTAATATTCAATGAACTAATGAGTACAACTGCATTACATTCCTTCAGTGTAGTCACATGCAATGTCTATAACATTTTGCTAAATGTTGGGAAGCTGTTGGGGAATGTTGGCAAGGCATTCTCTGTTTATGACAGAGATGGAGCACCCTACTGCATGAAGTATATATGCTACATCCTGAAATTAGTGGCCTTGGAGGGATCCCCTCAACTTCAGAAACAGGTGGAAGTCACAAAGACTCATGTCTGATGAGTAAAGAGGATGCTCTGAGAGCTTCCAAAACCATCACTGCAATAAGAGCATCATTCATTGTCATCCAACACGATATGAAACATGTTGACCCATTGTGCAACTGTCCTATACAATAGTGTGTTCTCACCACAGGCTTCACGTGATCTTCGATTAACATTCCAATACATTTTTGCCATGAGAGGCCTCAATTTTAATCTATGTACATTGGTCACCTTTTGCAAACATACTTTAGAATGGTGAAAATGACAATCCTCACTTCTCCACCACACACTACCACTACTCCCAACTGAATGCCCCTCAGATGCACACTACAACTGACGACAGTGAGTTCCGACTGCTTCCATATCCTGTTTGAACATTCTGATCTCCTGCGAGTGTCGAGACTACATTCCACTATTTTATTTACAGCCTTCATATCTGAGAAGTTTCTTTCTTATGTACTGGTGAACACACACACACACACACACACACACAACTTTCACAACTGATTATACAGTCATTCAGTAGCTTTGTCTTTCAAAAGAAATTATGCTATAACAGACCTAGTGAAGATAT
Source organism: Schistocerca gregaria (assembly GCF_023897955.1). Taxonomy (NCBI): domain Eukaryota; kingdom Metazoa; phylum Arthropoda; class Insecta; order Orthoptera; family Acrididae; genus Schistocerca; species Schistocerca gregaria. The sequence goes on along the minus strand of NC_064920.1, from coordinate 1,069,920,264 downwards.
TGGGTATGTCAGGGATTGAACGAACAGTGCTCTGGTTACTTCATCATTCAAGAACTCACTAATTTCTTTGTATCTGTGTTTATAATCATACTCAGCTATGCTGAAATTTTGTATGAATGAATGTTTTCTATTTTCTCCCCCTTTCTTTCGGTGTCCCTATTCCTTATAACACCTATTTTACTCCAACTGTGAGAAATCTAATATGAGGCAGCCAATGCCTACCAGTCACATAGATTGGTTTGTGCTGGTGTCTTCATAAATTTATTTGACATATTGATCTACAAAAGACATCCAACTTTTTCTTGTGCCCTCAGCTGCCTAGTTCTAAATTGATAATAGAACATGAGCCGTTAAGTATTTTTTGCCTCTGATCACTGACAGATTAGCACCAAACAATAACTAGTGCAGTACTAGTGTAGTAATCATTACTGAATCCTTTTATTTATTTGTTTAGTTTGTAGCAGAACATGCCATTACTGAATGTGCCTATTGGGATATTTAGTCTTAATTACTCATTATATTTAAGAGCGATTATCTCCATATGTCAGTCTACTTTTATAGAAGTTTTGTAAGAACCTCAAGTATAGTTGCTGCACTGTGTGATGAAGGTGGGAGCTTGCTCCCTCTGCTACAGCAGATTGTGCTCCAGGCAGAGCTTGCCTGCTCCAATCTCTAGACAGCCCCCTCCTCCCCAGCATCTTGAACATTGTTACTTGATAGTTGTAACAGATGCAGTCCTTGATAAACTGGGCCCAACTAACCTTTACTTACGATTGAAGCCTGCTGAAATGTGCATTTCAGTTTACAACCACCTTGTGTTGAAGTTATGGGAGTCACATTTTGCCTCACCTTTGTCTGCTAGATCACACATATAAATAGTTAATGCACTGCATTCTGTGCTACAGTGGCCTCCTTCACTGCAGTAACAGAACTAATTACACAATAAAATCAGTGATCAGTTCTGTCATATCAACACACACACACACACACACACACACACACACACACACACACACACACACACACACACACACACACACACACACACACACACGAAGAAAGTTATTTAAAACTATCGTAAAAAGTTGAGAGATCAGAACCATTGAAAGTAACTAAAAGAATCAAGAGCACTTATCATCAATGGAGATGGGATTTTGGAGGTGCTGCTATAGGTTCACAATACAGCATAAAATTAAAAATGAAGACTTCTGTAAGAGAATGAACCTGGGCACCACTGTAATGGATACAACTGAAGCAAAATGCCTGATATGGTATGGGCTTGTACTCCAATTAGGTGAGTACATGGAACAGATTTCAACTAACAGAAGACAAAGATGTCTGAAAATAACATAGAAAGAGGGAGTCACAAGAGTTATACCACAGAGGAATTTGCAGGTGGCCTTTGAAAAGATAGGAGAATTTGGAAGCTAGGATGGGAGAAACAACTGTAATGTTGTATTAAATGATAGTTTTTTCATATTAACAGAATCTACCGTCAGTTCTTAGTACCAGTTTGCTTTCGTTCTACAATATTGTAGAACAAAAGCAAACTGGTGCTTTTCATTTATTATGATAGTTTTTTGTTTATTTACTTATTTTTAAAGGAGAAAAGAAGAATAAGTATTAAGATGTGATGTAGAAAACAGATGTTTCTCTTTCTTTCAACTACCTGATAACCACTACCTCCCTTTTTTGCTTGCACTGTCCCCTTTGCAGTTCAGGTTAGTAAATGCTGTTTTATTTTTTTTTATAATAAACTGTGAGTTTATAATAACCATTCATCTATGTGTAAACATCAAGCACTACAACACTTTGTGTATCTTGACTGCACTTTCTTTCTAAATTTATTTTTCAGTTGTGATGTGCTGTATATGGGAGTTATTAATAATGATTTCCACTACAAATATCACTTTTTTTAATTTGGACATCAAGCTCCACTTGAGGACTCCTTTTGTTTCACAAAACACGTCCTTCCCCACTTTCACTTGCAAACATGATGCTACTCTTAAAATTCCTTTTTATAATCTTTTACAGAAACACATTCAAGTTTACTATTGTAAAGATCCATGGTCTCATCATGTTTGTGAAAACCAATAATTTCATGCTCATAAACTGCAATATTGGTATGTAAATTAAGTTCAACATGTAACCAAATCAAATTCTTACTGCACCCAAAGAGTTCAAAGTGTTTCCTTTCTCCTCCCCCCCCCCCCCCCTTTCATATCTACTTCCACTTTCTTAGACTAGGAGGGACAAAGAAAGCAAACCACTCTTGTATGAGACAATTGTTGCAAATGAAAGGGAGGTAGGCAGAACATGTAGCCAGATAAGTAGACAGAAAATCGACAAAGGAAGTTTGATGGTTGGAGACAGGGTGAGGATGAGGTCGAATGAGAGAGAGATCCTTGAGAAAAGAACCATCTCAGCATTTCCCTGAACTGAGTTTTAGGGGAGCTATGAAAATCAGAATTGCCAGACAGAATTTAAACCCTGCTCCAACAAGTCCAGTATGTTAGCCACCAACCCATTTCTTGCAACATAATGGAAAGTGGGTGGACGGCATTATTAAATATGCAGGAGCAATACGGATGCATCTTCCGCAAGCTTGTACTGTATGGAAAAGCCTAAATGAGGAGTTTATGCCCCAGTGAGTGTGTGTGTTTTATTGATTTGGCTGAACGACAAAATTTTATAACTAAAGGAATTTTAAGGCAGGTGGACTGGATGCACAAGGCTCTACACGCAACTCACGTCCTTGAAATTTCCCTAAAGTAATAAATTATGTTTATCTTTTCCTTATCTCCATGCATTCTGCTTCTAAATCAACATAATCTACTTTGTATAATAAGTGTGAAAGAGCAATTAATCTTCTGTAAAGAAAATTTATTTGCAGAGTCTATCAGAAGCATGGATAATTGTTTTAAAATAAGACAGATATATATTCTCTATCTCATACAACAATTAAATAAATATACGACTTGTACTTCCACAGTATTTTACTGTTATCCTAACATCTTCATGTAACTCACAATCTGAGATAACAATTTAAGCATTTTCAAGTCACTGTTCACTATAAACAATTTGTACACTAAACTGAGTAATTCATACCAATATATTTACACAAAATGATCCAATAAATTAAATACAAATAATGGCAATAGTGATAACATTAAATCAATGACAAATTATACAATTTCCTATGCGGATCTAGGAATCCGTGCAAATTTTGAAAACTGTACTTAAATATTGCACAGATAAAAAGCATATACATTTTTCACGTGAAACAATTGTTTTTAGATATGTGAAAAATACCCTCCATTACTTCCAAGCTGACTGGATGATTATTCTGTGGTAACTGATCTGATCAAAATTCCCATAGATGCATTGCATTAAGACAATCTTCTGCATTTCTCTGCATCAACGTCCAGTTGTAACAAATACCCTGAGTAACCATTTCTTGTTTTTGTTACAGCAATTATTCCTATTTCATGAAACAGCAGCATATTAATTTCTGTTATAAAGGGGAAAGATTGAAAAAGCACCCAATACAAAAGGGAGCAAATATACACATACTGAAAAGTTTCCCTATAGAATGTAACTGTTATATACCAAGTGTGGTGCAAAAAATAAAACCATCATCTCGGTCTCCACAAAAATTACAGTTACCCATTTCAAAACATGTTGTGAACCACAAATTATAGTGCTTGGTCTAGTTAATGAGAACTTCAATCTCTTAACAGTGGTTGGAAGTAACCAAACATTCCTAGGAGATACAGTAAATCACTCACAACTAAAATCTATTGTCCAAACAAATTGTAATTTCATCTGTGTATGAAGGAACCATGACAGTAAAATGTGTGAAGGAACAATGGGTAAAAATGCCTAGGATACCAAAGTCTGCAAAGAAAGAAGTTAATCCTCCACAAATTACCAAAATGGTCTCTTCTTTGCAACCTTGGTGATTGTCCTATGCCCACGCAACAACAAAAAAATCACCCAAGACGCAAATACCAGCCATGAAAGCCTAAAATGGATGACTGATGATTGTTTCTTGTGTATGTGTATTTATTTTTGCAAGCATTAACCCAGTTCCACCACTTAGTGCTTAACTACCCTTTAGGACATCTCAAAAAGTGTTTGTTAGCTACAACTGAAGCCATGGAACAATATTATTTGAATATGGGGTGTGTGACAAGTGAAATGATGTGCAGCACATGAAATAACGTACAGATGCATTAAAAACAGCAGAGAATTCCAACACAAAGCTCAAGAATAATTCTGATAATACAAAATGAATGATAACTGTTACAGTGCTGAGCCAACAAAATAGGTTTCCAGGAAACAAAATTCTGTGATATATTACTTAAATCCAGATATCTCTTCCAAAATACTGCTTTATTACCTGAAAACTTCACATGGATCAATTCAAAGTCTAAATTTGTAAATGCTTCTTATTCAATTTTTCAATCCCCACACACCCAGAAGATCGATCACATGAAACATGTATGTTGACATTAGTACCTGGGAAAATATTTAATTTTGGTTTAAATCAGTATTCTGTGGTTCATTATAAAGATATTATATTAGCATTTTCCAAAATGCATGGCTGGCCAGCCAACTTAACCCCTCATTTGCTACAGCTTGTCAGAAATTTAACTATGCTTGCTGTTCCATCATTTGTCATCTGAGCCATCAAATAGATATTGAAAGCAACAAATTTATCCTTCAACAAACAGTCAATAAACTTACTCAATTATTTTAGTATCCTCCTAACAATAAAAAATTCACAGCACACAGAGATTTTACCACAAGTCAGCACTTCACTAAATACATTATTTACATTTCACTATGTACATTTTACATGAGAGTACAGGAGTACCGTGACAAGGGCCACTTAAATACTACTAAAGTCACAGAACTTGAGAGTATTTGCATTTGAATCCGCCTACCCAAAAAATAATACTAGCATTCCTGCTGCTATATACAACGTTCTTTATCACAACACCACTTCTACATCAATAGACAATGTCCACAGCACACGCTAGGCATGAAGGAATGAAAGACATTTTATCTTCTTGTAAATTGAACATTCATTAACATGTCAGTCTGTTTTCATGGCCATAAAACAATCATAGATGCTACCCATCAAAGAAATTAGGACAATACCACCAGCAAGTAAAGCATCACGTCAAAAGATAAATTACTGAATATTTCTATATAAGCATGTACCAGCTTTCCAATTCACCAGTAGTACAGAATTAATAATTCCTGCCACAGAAATACTTAAAAGGACACCATTTTTAACATATTTATTATTAATCATAGTTATATTTTATGTCGAAGTGGGTTGAAGTACAAGATAAATACAATGACTAATTCCTGTGACATGATTTCCAAGTTGTTTCTAAAGACTAATGAAAATAAGTAACTCCATAAATTATTACAAATTTGATGACATACAATAAAACCAACAGTTTTGTTCACAACAGAAATCAAAAGCATGCAAATTTTCTACAGTCTTTTGCTCCCGCACTATACTTTCGGATTCTGTCTATGTTATACGGACTACTGCCACAGCCAAGCATCACATCTCTCTATAACATATTAAATACATAGGAATGAACAACTGATGTCTACATACTTTACAGTAAATCAAGATTTTTGTGGTTTCAGTCTGCATACATACTGACCAACCTAGTCCAAACAGAAACTGGGGTTTTTGCAATAGAAAGCAAACAGTGGGTAAATAATGATATGCAGACGGACCACTACACCTTTCCACCAAGTGAGGTAGTGCTGTGCAGCAGACTGCCAGTATACCACTTAATATGTACTATGTGTATGTTGTTCTTTAACAAACAAACTTGGTAACTACTGAGCAGACTGCAGTTCATGGGAGCAAAATTTATTGAAAATATGAATGCCAATGGAATACATTAATATTAAATAAGTAATTAACTCACTGCACAATTACTTGCATTTCTTTTATATTCTGGTACATGTAAAATTTCTGAAACACTTAATACTCAGTAATTTCAAAAACATTACAACATTCTGTCCACATCCTCATCGAAATGGTGCCTATATTGAGTGCATCATAAGCTTGACTTTTCTTGAATTGTCTCTGCAAGGAAATACTTTCAGATTCGACTGCTTGATAGTTAGAGACAAATTTCTTAGCAAATTTCTGGGAAAATCTGTGTCTAGGTGTGCAAGAGGCTTGGGTTCCTTCATCTGTAGATAAAAAGAAGCAAAACAGTAAAATAAACTCAGAACTCAGCATGAAGCCAGAAAAAAGACAGAATGACACTTTGTGGTAGATTCCAGTGGAAAGTGCTACTTTTTTTTTACCAGCACTTTTTTTCTGAATAAGAAAGAATGAATGAATGAAAGAGACACGTAGTTAAGGGTGATGCAAGGAGGTGGGTAATACTTGCAAAGATGTATATCAAAACAATATTTCTCAACTACTGCCTCATGCAACACTCAACTTCTCTAGATATGAGAACTATTTTACATTCCTATTTGTACTGAAGTTAAATGCTACGTGACACCAATAAAACACGTTTACCCTCTCTGGCAATAAAATACATCAATAATTTGGCATTAGTTAACTTTTATGGAAATAAATTCATAACATTACTTAGAAAGCAGCAGCCCGTGAAGAATAGCAGACTTGTAACAGAGTAAACTCTTTCATTGTGTAAATTAATTTCTTTCTTTCTTTTTCATATGTCACACACCAAATAAAATTATTGTAACCAGGAGAAAGACAGCAATAGTAGAATCACGACAGCACACCTTCCGTCCAATTTGCCTTGAGTACTAACCACAAACTCTGCATTTGAAAGTCTAGCTGTACATCACATTCTTCTCATTCTTGGCTTTTTGGTTTGTTTTTCTAGTCTTACTTTATATTGTGCTTCCTTCTTATAATGTGCTTTCCTTCTTTATACAGTTCAAATCAAAATTTAATGTAAGTAGTGAAAAACCTATAAAATTTAGTTTAAATTTTAAAGTAAAGAAAAAAATTGAAAAACTGTGATGCACCCAGTGTACTGAAGTCTCTCTTCATATTCTGCATCTCTACAAATTAATCTCTTAAACAATACACAATGTCATAAGATATTTATATATGGAACTTTTATTTAAAATACAGATACAGATTCTGATTAAAACCCCTCATTTTTTTGTTTCAATTTTTCAGTCAGTTAATTAACAATCCGGACCTCTGGGTGACAATTTGTAAAGCAAACCATCACAATTAAAATGGAAACACAATATGTGGCCCTAATCAAGATGTTGGGATGATAAAAGCAAAATAAAGAAGTTTTAATTTTTTCTATACTCAATGTAATGCAGAAAGTGTGATATATTATCTTTCGGCTCTTTCTGTAAATTCTAATTGTTAATCTATCAAACATGAGACCACATGCAACAGCAAAATTTCCCCAATTTCAAGTTTACTTTAGTCTTTCATCTAGTGCGAAAGGTAGACGCATACGTCAATAAACAAACAAAAATAATGAAAAAATCCTTTGCTGACGCAGCAGCGAGATGACTTTGCCATAAGCTGAACTGATAAATTCTGGAAACTTTATTTCCCTTTCTTATAAGGTATATAGAATTTAATCTGTAAGCACAGAACAGAAGACTGATTTACTCTTGTATTGCACAGTCTCACTGACTATACCAAAAGTGTTTTCATTTAGTAGTACCCAAAACATATGCAGTAAATATTAAAATGAGCAATTCTTTATCAAATTTAGAGCATTTTTTCAGTGGTTAGTTTTCTGAATTAAATAATTAGAAATTTTATTATTAAATGAAACAATTATTAGAGCTGTAAGAAACATTTACCTGGGCAATAATGTCTTACAAGGCAAATTAGATCTAGAGAAATATTTTCCACTTCAGCTGCATTTATAAATTTGTTCTAAGAAATATTTGGCTTTGGGGCTCTCAAAATACAAAGCATGATTGAAAATTAAAGCCTTGAAGAAGCGACAAGAGTGTGTTCGGCCACACACACAATAATCGATTTAGATTCAAAAGTACTGAGTAACAGTAACTTTAAACAGGATGGGGAATAGAAGTGTACATACATAAAGTTTTGAATGCACATTACTAAAAGCATCACAGATATATTCCATATGCAGTTTTCAGGAATAGAAATTACTGTGCCTAGACAAATATAGAACCACAGGAACAGTGCATAAACTGAACATCTAAAACTGTACCTAAAAATTTCCCTACATTACACAAAATATTTTGCAACTTATATATCATGAACACAACATGCTCTACTATTGAAGGTTATCATCCGTGAACTGCACAGAGAATGGTATTTTACTTTAAAGAGGCAATTTCACAATTTCCAGCAATCCTGTAATAACATTACATACAACATTTGGCATTTTGCTAATAAATATTCACATGCCTTTGCTCACAGCTTAAAGCACATGTCTGGACTGATATTATTCATATTCAATTATACATAACTATGAACGAAGTGTCACATTACAGTTTCCACCTCTCATTTATATACAAATAAGAACAGTATTTAATAAATTATCCTCCTTACAAATAAATGAACCAAGCAGTGTTGCTGATCAAATTCTTAAGTCTTCCTCTTTATATGGAAATACAATGATGACTGACAAGAGAGACTTGTGAGTGACAACATAATTAAAATGTGCTTTACAAGTGATTTGCAATTCTTGAAGCAAATTTCTTTCCATTTCATCCATTGAGGCTTTGTAATGTGTTTACTGTAGAGCTGTCATGCCACATGTAACAAAAAATGTCTGTGTTTGCCATTTATAAATACTATTGCACACTTGACAATGAAACTGGCATGTGATAAGTAGCAGGTTACCATCCACTAAACAAATACCAAAGACATTGGCATGTGATAGTACAGGAATAAAATCAGATTCAATGCTGATGCTTGAAATCTTTGTGCTGAAAAAGCTTTGGACTTTTTCAGTGAGAGGACAGAAATAGCTTATGACAATCATGCAAGTAGTCAACACAATGCCATATTTTTCCATTGACAATTTACCGTAGCTTGTTCATATCAAGAGGTCACAATTATGATATACAGAACACGCAAGTAACCAAATATCACAGTTCTTGGAAAAGCAAGAAGTATTTGTTAAACCAATCCCTAAACACAAAAAGATATATGTCCTTAAGACAGCAGAAAGCCAAAATGTTTTCTTAACTGTTTATCGGTAAAGATTTCAAGCAGAATATGCATTTTACATCCATCTTTATACATTACACAACATTATTTTTAAACATATTAATGAAACCTCTTCCAATTGTATAAATTAGTTATCTAAGCATTACACAGTCCTGTAACATTTTTAGAGCCTGCTGAAGGTGCAATCTACATTTGCAACACACTGAGTGCTCAAAATCACACACAGGGATCTAAACTCCACTGATAAGCAATTACAATGGAAAAAATAAAATTACCTCTTTACGCAAACATATCTTGCGAAAGACAAAAATAGTATCAATACACTGTCTCAAATAAATGACATTTGGAACTGTCAGTCAATCCAGTTCACATTGAAGACTTTTTTATAATGTGCTCACAGTCTTCAGCTACAGTGAAAACGTCCAAGTTCATATAATGAAATAGTTACAAACAACCAGAATATTTAATATTAGCATCCAATCAAAAATTCAGCACAACTGACGGAAATACAAGAGCATGAAACACAACTGCTGGTAAATATGAGCCAGGTTGCTTGAAATGAATAATCCACCACTGAGTTAAGTTCAGAAGATAAACATCTAAGTCTTCAAATGTGGCATATATTTTCTTAACTGGTAAATGTGAGGGGGAACCATAAGTGTAATTTAGCACTTGATGTGTGGCAGCCTCCTTTTCCCTTCTCTGTTTTGTGTGTATTTCGCCTAAACTGAATGTTTTGCAACTGTATGGTAAATTTGCTTTCAGCTAATCCATATCTTTTCTGTTGTTGCAAAGTGTGTCAAGGGCAGAAAAAGTTTCCATTTATGTGTTTTACCATAATATTCAGCACTTTTTTAGAAAGATTACAGGACATCATAAAAGAAGACACTATCCAAGTAATAGGAAACTCCAATAACCTGTGACATTTACAGATGAGAAAATGAAACAACCTAAATATTCATTAAAAAAAGTTAAAGGCTCATTCGTGGATGAACCTGCTAAATTAATGCTTTGACAGAAAAAAAGATAAATTCTATATCATAACATTTACTGCAAATATCACTTACACTATAAATAAACAACTCTTTCACATATACAACAGACTACAGAGAAATTTCTCTGCAGAACTGAATAGTGTAAGATCTCAAAATAGATACAGTTACAGTGAAATTCCTTTGTTTCTTCTAAATATATTTCTTTATAATCAGCATAATCTTATGAACATTAGGTCTATGCTGTAACTCACATGCTGCCAATGCAAATGATAGCACTGGCTCTTTATTAATCCCATCATATAAATTGCTAAAGGGTGAGTTACGAGAAAAATGTGTCCTGTTTTCATTTCAGATCCTGTATCTGGCATTCACTTATAAGCTGTCAAACAAAGAGACCAGCTATCTGCTCTAATCTATTATGAACTCTCAGTGTAGCAGTATTTTACACCATTGTCACATAAATCAAATAATGCAACTCAAGAATGTGATCATTAAAAATGTGGGAAGATAACGGGCCCCCAGTAGTGTGACGGACACAAGTGACACACACACTATTGGTATTTTCTGCAATTATAACTACCTCTTAGCCTGAGGGAGCACTTCAGATGACCAACAAACAACAGTCTTCATATTTACTAAGACTCAATGCCATTTTCTGCATTTTTATCTCTCAGTTCAGATGTGAGAGAAGGAAAAGATTTATGAATAAAGATAGTAGTACATAATTTCATCTATTAACACACTACAATCCACCGAACAGATTAAGATGTCCCTTCTCGTCCCACATTTTAATTTTCAGTAAATAATTTTTGTCTTATTTATGAATAATAAATATAATTATGCATGCAATTTAACTTTTCAAAGTACTTGCCCTTGGATGGGCTATACTGCATTTTTATCTCCTTAAATACATTCATACAGAAATGTCTTAACTAGTGCTTTGAGAAAATGTAGCTAGCAAGCAATGAAATAGCACTGAAGAAGAGTAAAGAATTCATGCACACTACTACATACTAGGTATTTGATAAGAAAAATCCTAGCTTTATAAGTCCAACTTGCTGGCATAAATACTGAGAGATTAGAATGGCACTGGTTTTTTAGGAATTATTCAAAAGATCTATTCGTTTATCACAATTCTTTGGCAGATGAGGAAGATTGCATATATGCAAGTACTGTGCAGGCACAATTGCTAAATTCTACTCTGAACATTCTACTGTTGAAGACAATTGTGAAAAATAATTCCACAGTCATATTCAAATGATTTACGTTATTTTAGTATGGAAAGCTATGTTGTTCTACACAGCAATCGAGAAAAATAAAAAAAAATAATAATAAAAAAAAAACAGTAAAGGGGAAAAAGGAAAAGAAATTTACTACAGTCAAAGACAATTAAATGATACCACCAACAGAAAATGGAAAAGCTCCGAATTGAGAATTGATTGGGGTCTTAGGAGAGGCACACATGTACAAAAAGTCATCTGACTGAAGCTGAGTACGGTTCAAGGTAGGTTCTGATGCTGATCTGTGTATTTTTGGTAATGACTGAAGAGCACTTTCTAATGAAGCAAGAATCTGTCTAAATAGAGGACGTTCATCCCTGTTCAATTTGATACAGTCCTCTGTAAGCCTACGAAGTGCTTTAGGAGTATCAGATCGCAAGTTATTGAGATCAGGTCGCAAATAGCCCCTACCAACCATAAACAAAATTTGATCTTTGTTATTTATGTTTGAGTATGGCAACTGACCAGCCAACAGTTCATACAGCACAATACCAAAGGCATAGACATCAGACTGGAAACTATAAGGGCTATCTTCTTGCATTCTGATAACTTCAGGTGCCATCCACAAAATAGAACCTGAGGGCTGTTGAAACTGTTGTGATCCAGACCACCTTGTTTTGACAGTGGCCAGTCCAAAATCACCTATTTTAACTGTGAGATCATCATGAAGGAATATATTGTTGCTCTTCAAGTCTCTGTGTATAATGTTTTTTGCGTGGAGGTAGTCCATACCCTGCGCAGTTTGCCTCCCAATTTCAATGAGAGTCAATAACTCGAACTTTGTTTCTATCACATGTAAATGTTTGTACAAACTGGAACCTTCACACCACTGGGTAACTATTGCCAGCTGTGGCTTGCTCACACAACCCATAAACAGTAGGATGTTTACATGTCGAGTCTTCCGCAGGACAGCCACCTCGTTCTTGAAAGCCTGTAGTTGTGTAGGTGTGGGATCTTTCACATTGAGTGTCTTCACGGCAACTGGGCCATGCCAATGTCCCTTGTATACAGTTCCAAAGGAACCCGAACCAATCCGAGGACCAATGAGAATCTCGTCCGCAGGAATCTCCCAATCCTCTATTGATTCTCGTGGAGGTCTCACCTTGTTACCACTCTCGTCAGCAGAACGTGCACGTGGTCTCCATGGACGAAGAGTATTTGTTGGAGAAGCCTGGGCACTCTGGCTGTGGGATGGCTTTGTTGGACTGCCACCAGGACTGCATGTAGCACCTTGTCCACTGGTGCCTCCGAGGCCTTGGTGCATACCTGCTGCCGACCGTGCCACACGACCTGCAAACTCATCCAGCAATGGACCTTCCACACCATGACCCACAAGGTTGTAACAAACGTTGGGGGCTGAGCTGGATCTCTCTCGAGCACCCAATGCTGGAGGGTGACGACGAGGCACTGACTGGCGCTGGGAGTGTGTTGACACATGCGAAGAACCAAAATCTGATGAAGTCTGCAAAATGCCAGCAGATGTCACAGGATTCTGGGCTAGTAAGATGCGGTAGTACGTGTCCTGCATGCGCACCTGTTGACACAATGCTGGAACACCAGTAGCGCATCGCTGATGAAAGCGGTAACCACAAGTCCTGCAGTAAAATCCTTGGAACAGCAAGCGTGTACAACACTCACAAAATGCCAGAGAAAAAAACGTTTTCCTTACAAAATTGTGTGATATACTTGTCGTAATTGAAAACCTGTCTAGAATTTCAACAGTAATTTCTTCGCCCTCCAATGAGGATATGTCTGCCTCCCATGGGATGGAAATCTTACTTTGACCTCTGTACACTACGCACATTTCGGGAGTGAGCTTACGTAGTTTTAACGCTTTCGCCAATGCTTCCCTAAGAGTTTGGCCTGGTCTCACTTGCACTGTTGTTCTCTGCTGATTAGGTAGATGGGCACGCACCACTGACTTAAGAGGAGATCTTGGTACTAGTTTTGGAGAACTGTCACCACCACAAACACTGTTATTGTTACTGAAACCACTACGTTCACTTATATCCTGCGGGCTTTCACGTCCATTACTAAGTTGTTCGATTAATTCGTGTTCTTTTGCTTGGAACTCGTACAGTTTGCTGGTCAATTCTTGGTACTCTGTCAGATACATTGACGGAGGATGCTGAAAACCTGCGAATTTTGCGTTGAGTGCGTCGATATTTTCGCGGGTCAGACGAATCATACTTTGAATGTTGTGAAGCTCGTCGTGCCTTGGATCAACATCTTCAGCTTCTGTAGACTTCGATGGGCTATTTAACGATAATGTAGGAACTGTTCCATTAAACCTAGTCTCCCTTATGACTGCCATTTTCTCACCTATGTCACTGCCTTCTAGATAGTTTGTACTGGACCTTCAACTGATGTACATAAATAACAAAGACGTTCGCTACTACAAAATAACGATGGCGAAAAGAGAACACATTTTATTAACAATGAAATGTAAATTAATAATAAATTTTTCACGACGAATATTCTAGTTTGTACCGCTCGTATTACTATATCTCCTGTGTCTCACAAATAAGAATAATGTATTCTTATTTAGCAACCACGAAAGCAAGCTAGTTAATACTGGATTACATTTCACAGATACTGCATATAGTCTATATTTAAATCTAATTGCTACAGCTGATACTGCGAAAGAAAAATCATACACACAGGATGGGTTAAATGTTAATGGAACCAACTGGTCCAGCTGAGACTAGATAATTTATTTGTACTGGGCGACTGATTGCTATGTCGTCTACAGTACAGGAATGTAGGGCCTCGCACATCGATAATAAGAGTATGCAGAACACATCTAGAGTACTACTATATAACAGTGAAGGATAGCAAAACATCATCTACAGTAAAACCTGACATCTCACTATCATGAGTCGATATAAACACTTATACATCTTGTGAATAATTACATAATTTCAGATTTTTTATCAACCACATATTGAAGACCTACAAAATATGGTGTACAATAAGACGACAGTAGAAAATTCAGACCAGAGTAACTTCAGCGTAGTGAAACACAATGGTATTGTAAAGGCACATTTACATGCCGTGCATGAGTTTCCTCGGAAACGCGAAATCTTAATTAAATTATCTCTGACAAATAAATAAAGCCTGTGGCACAGAACTGCAGCGCTATGCCACTGATAAAACAAAATACAATTATGACACTCTTATGTTTGATTAACAAGAAGGAGAAGGTCGAGTAAAATAACTAGTGCGGGGAGCACGTATATTTTATTAACTGGCACACCGCCATATTTGATGTTATATAAGAACACTGCGAGATGCAATCTTACTAGGCCCTCGATTCTGTAAAGAATTTATATTTATGAAAGTAAGTAGAATTATGTAACTATAGGCTTATTCGTTGAATGTATCTGATTTAACTAACTGTGTAAACTTTTTTATGTTTAGTAGACAGTCACCTCTGTACGACATATTGACATGGCTGGCAAATTATTCTAATATTGAGATTTAGATTTTGAGTCCGCACCTACCGCAGCAGTCTTTGGAAACAATTTAAATACGACGTCCGATTATTTGCATCTTATTTCACGGTCAACTACGAATAACATTGCATTTACGAAAAAGCCATTGTCAAGCGTCTGATGCCAAATTATTAAACGTCCACGTTATAGATAAGCAAATATTAATTACAGCCAATCACTATCATAGATATACAATAACCAATATTTTATGTTATTTCATTTATTTTATATTGGCGACTGCGTGTCGGACTTGTTATTTTGTCATTTGTTACATTGTTCTCTTTGTTTCATGTGAAAAATTAACTTTCTGGACCTGGACTTGAATATATGAGAAATAACAAACATCTGAAGATATTTTCCAATTCTAAAATTTTGCGGGGAGACGCAACAAAGTTTCCAGCAAAATAAGGTAAGACGCATAATTCAGTGCATTAGCTTTTCAGTAGATTCTGTAGTATTTTTTTTCGCGCGTAGCAGTTATCAGCGATAAATTTCATTCTCAGTGCTTTTCCTTAAACAATAACTTCTGCCACAATACCATTACATGAATGTACAATATGGCCGACTTCTGTACGATACGTTGTAACATGGCCAACAGCTATTAACAATAATCCCATATTCAGTTTACATTTTTAAATTAACAAACAGCCATTGTTGCTACGAGCGATTCATGTTCAACTGCAATTTATTTTAAAACCAGTGCCAAACTTTATTTTCTTGAAGCATGGTCATAACTAGAAAACAATACGCAAAGATGTAACAGCAAAGACATACTATTCAGACGCAATCCGACTCGGACGAGAGACAAACGTTAGAAAATGACTTACGACAGCAACCGGTAGTGACGATTCATCAAATATTGACGCAAGTGTTTAACGGAAATTTTGACAATAGGCCGTCCACCACAAAAATTTCAAAGTCTCAGTCAGAGCCCATGTTAATACATGACGTCACGTCTAATGACACGGCGGGGGCAGTGACCTTGCAGACAGTAAACATTGCCAACATGTTACAAATGCTAATAAAACAATACGCAGAAAATATGGCAACCTTAAAGACGAAAAATGAACAGTTAAAGACACAAAATGACGAAATTACATCTGATCTCATAGCAATCAAGACATGTAATGACACTTTATGTAAACGCCACACTGACCAAACAGATGACTGAACTCAGACGAAATTTTCCAAGCTTAATGCGATACAAGAAGAGACTACAAATGACGTAACACTTTTACAGACACAAGTAAAAAACCTTAATGTCACGTGTGAAGCTCTTACTGAACAAATTCAAACATATCCTTCAGTACATGACTACCTTCAAAAACGAATTACTGACGTGCAGAATAAATTTGACGATGTTGAACAATACCTGAATGACAGATTACAATCTGATGCCACAGCTCATTTTCAAAATATTAATAAAGAATTTCATGATTGGGCAGAGAACAAAGACAAACATTTTGATAGATGCCTACGTGAAAATTTACCAACAATTGTGCACAACTCCGTAGCGGAAGACATCACTAATAACAAACAACTGATTTGTGACGCAGTACAGTCTGTCACTGCACCAATTGGACAATTCACCGATCAACCACAGTCTGAATGTACCGAAAGTATCAGTCAAAATGTACAGTTCAGAAACCAATATACATACTAGTATGACGCACACATACTGCACACAACAAACACACAAGAACAAAACATACCACAACAACACATAGCACGACGTGCAAACAGAAACACAAGCTATTATCATGGTAAACCACAGCTACATTATCGTAATTACTCGCCATCTGAACATTACAGTAATTACAGTGGAACAAATCCATATCATAATGCAAAGGAAAAGAAAGCTTAATAAAACACAGGCAATTTCAGACTTTTATCCCAGAAAAACGAACCATTCATCCGGTGATTTCCTCGCACTTGGAGTGACCGGAAAAAGATTTCATGTATTGTCGGTTACATTCAAGGCGATGCAGCTGTCTGGGCCTACAGTCAAACTGACGTATGTACCATATATAGTGAGTTTGAGGGTGCCTTTCTGAACAAGTTCTGGTCGCAATTCGTCCAGGAGCGACTCAGAAGACAAATTTTAGAACCTGAAACTTTAACAGTAAAAATGGTAACTTACGCAGTTATTTTGAAAAATAATTGAACATGGGACATTTTTTGGATGAACCAGTCGCAACACGTGATATACTCCATGCGTTGAATGCCAAATTGCCTTTCAACATTAAATCAAAACTCTTACATATTCCGGATGACGAACCAGATTATTTTTTAACAGCTTTAGATTCGGTTTACATGTTACTAGAAGATCATCGCTTCGCGCGGCAAAATAGCAGCCACAATGTTTATACTAGTGGTATGCAAAACATGCAGGCTTGCTAACTCAATTCTGGCGCGCCGACAGTTGGATACGCGGTACACCAAAAACAGCAAACTCACATGCCGTCTCAATATGGAAATCAAAATCAACACGCACATTCCAATACAAACAACAGTTACAACAGTAATAACACTTCATGCGGCAATACATACAAAAGGCACCGCAGTAATAACAACAACAACGCTAACAACGGATATAAATATAACAACAAAAAAACAAACAGAACCAATAATAACTACGAGCCAAGACAGCATCATGGCTGGACTCGTAGCAATCACTACTTTCATTCAAACGCTGCTATACCACAGCAGCCACCAGGACAAAATTGGAGAATACATTATGACCGACAGGTAAGTCACAATGCGCAACAGCAACAACAACTGCAAAAGTTTGGAGGTCACAACAAGCAATATCCGAATGTCAATATAATAGAAGTGACACCTGATACACAACCTCAATCTGTGTCAATACCTAATACAAATGCTAATCCAACAAACTAGAAACAGCCACTTCTATGCCCCGGGTCATGGCTGAAGAATTCTTGCGGGGCGACTTCAATGTTAATCAGTTATTTGATACCACCATTGAACAACAAAATATTGATATGCCTAATAATTGTAAACAAAAACTACCTGTTTTATTTATAAGATACAACCACAATGAGAATATATCAGATGAACTTCTGCAAGACAGTACACAATGTCGTTCAGACACAAATGAAATTGTTTTAGCATCTACTACTGGTGTAGTAGGTGGGATTCCAACTACTATTATCTTAGATACAGGTGCAGCTGTGAGCTTTTTGTCTTTTAATTTCTATAAAACGATTTGTGAATTTTGAGCCTGTGCCTGAGTTTCCCGCCCAAAACTGTAAAATAACTACTGCTCTAGGTAATAAGTCATGTAGGGTTAAAAAGCAAGTTTTTGTAAACATTAAAATAGGTAATCAGACTGTACAATGGCCATTCCTGGTTGTACAAAATCTTGTGAAAAATTGCATATTAGGATTAGATACTATGAGCGACAAGGACTGCATTATAGACTTCTCCAAAGGTAAATGTATTTTAAATGATAAAGACAGTGTAATTATTATTTATTTGGACAGGAGAACTCTAAAGTATGACAAACACTGTACAGGGTACAAAGTTCAGTTAGCACTTGACAAAGAAATTCAAGACATGCACACACACTCATCTGACACAGAGCTAATGGACTTGAAAACAGTGCTTGATCATAAGATAAATGAAGCTACAGCTCTCAGTGTACATGAACGTATGAAACTACAGGAAGTGTTATCCAAATATTTACAAGTTTTTACCAAACGATTAGGTGTTATCAACACGTATGTGTACAAGATTGAAGTTAAGCCTCACAAGATCTTCTATCACAAGACATAAAATGTACCGTTATCTCAATGACCTGCTGTGTGGCAAGAACTAAAACAAATGTTAGACTGGAAAGTCATTGAGCCATCCACCTCACCTTACTGTAGTCCTCTGCTTGTTGTCAAGAAACCAAATCGTATCATTAGGCTAGTGTTAGACGCACGAGCAATTAATGAAATAATTTTAACGGTTCACACAAAACTCGAAAATTTAGAAGAGCAATTACAGAAATTTCTAGATGCAAAATATTTTTCCACAATAGATCTCGCTAACTCATTTTAGTATTGACTACACTGGTACATCACACACAGATACGAAACAAACCTCAAATAAACATAATAAAAAGAAAACAAAAATTCGAGGCAGGAATGCTTGTACTACTTTGTACTCATCATAAATCTGTAGCACTCAAACAACGCAATGCTAAGTGGTGTCTGCTATATGAAGGACCTTTATTATTGTTAACATACCGCATCCTGGTGCGTATCTGTTACAACATCCTAGAACTAACAAAATTATTGGGCTATACGCACACCAAGATCCTAGAGTATTTCAAATAATGTCAAAGTCATATCCATGAAAACATTGCTAAGCAACTCGAAAAACTCTATTTGCTACAACATAAACTCCTGGAAATTGAAATAAGAACACCATGAATTCATTGTCCCAGGAAGGGGAAACTTTATTGACACATTCCTGGGGTCAGATACATCACATGATCACACTGACAGAACCACAGGCATATAGACACAGGCAACAGATCACGCACAATGTCGGCACTAGTACAGTGTATATCCACCTTTCGCAGCAATGCAGGCTGCTATTCTCCCATGGAGACGATCGTAGAGATGCTGGATGTAGTCCTGTGGAACGGCTTGCCATGCCATTTCCACCTGGCGCCTCAGTTGGACCAGCGTTAGTGCTGTACGTGCAGACCGCGTGAGACGACGCTTCATCCAGTCCCAAACATGCTCAATGGGGGACAGATCCAGAGATCTTGCTGGCCAGGGTAGTTGACTTACACCTTCTAGAGCACGTTGGGTGGCACGGGATACATTCGGACGTGCATTGTCCTGTTGGTACAGCAAGTTCCCTTGCCGGTCTAGGAATGGTAGAACGATGGGTTCGATGACGCTTTGGATGTACCGTGCACTATTCAGTGTCCCCTCGACGATCACCAGAAGTGTACGGCCAGTGTAGGAGATCGCTCCCCAAACCATGATGCCGGGTGTTGGCCCTTTGTACCTCGGTCGTATGCAGTCCTGATTGTGGCGTTCACCAAGGCAGAAGCGACTCTCATCGCTGAAGACGACAAGTCTCCATTCGTCCCTCCATTCACGCCTGTCGCGACACCACTGGAGGCGGGCTGCACGATGTTGGGGCGTGAGCGGAAGACGGCCTAACGGTGTCCGGGACCGTACCCCAGCTTCATGGAGATGGTTGCGAATGGTCCTCGCCGATACCCCAGGAGCAACAGTGTCCCTAATTTGCTGGGAAGTGGCGGTGCGGTCCCCTACAGCACTGCGTAGGATCCTACGGTCTTGGCGTGCATCCGTGCGTCGCTGCGGTCCGGTCCCAGGTGGACGGGCACGTGCACCTTCCGCCGACCACTGGCGACAACATCGATGTACTGTGGAGACCTCACGCCCCACGTGTTGAGCAATTCGGTGGTCCGTCCACCCGGCCTCCCGCATGCCCACTATACGCCCTCGCGCAAAGTCCGTCAACTGCACAAATGCTGCGCAGCTAGCGCCATTCGACGGCGAACACCGCAGTTCCTGGTGTGTCCGCTGTGCCGTTCGTGTGATCATTGCTTGTACAGCTCTCTCGCAGTGTCTGGAGCAAGTATGGTGGGTCTGACACACCGGTGTCAATGTGTTCTTTTTTCCATTTCCAGGAGTGTAGATAATAAGTAGTATAGAAATTTTCATTTCAGATGTGCCAGTGACACAGCTGAAGACTGAAGAACTTTTCTTTCAACGACGCAGCAATACCACGAAGACTGAATATTAAGGTAAAATTTATGATTACGTAGCAGTGAACGATATATTAATTTTTCACGGAACATTTGTGACTGTAGGTACCACTGACTTGGTATTACACCTGACGAACCGACAGACGTCATCTGTGAATGGACCTTTTACTTCGAGAAATAGATTAGAAGCACATCTCTCAGCAAGAAAACATCTACCAGTAGCCAAGGCCACACAGACACTCTACACACATGCACAAAACGCGAGGAATCTAACAGTTTTCCGTCTCTTATTATTTTGAATATTTATTGAGTAGTGAGAATGATGTAATGAATGTTGTGTCTAACCTATCTTAATTTCAGATGACATCAAAAAAAATCGATAAAATCCCGGAAAAAACGTAAAAGTGAATGCAAATATCTGCAATTCATGTAATCAAATGTGACATAATGTAATAATTTATAGCTATGTAATCATGATGTAAACATGTTTGTGTGTAACTGTATTATGTTTATGCTAAGAAAATATGTGACATGTATATGAATGATTACTTACGTTTTTTAAAAAAAATGATGTATAATGTAACTGTTACTATGTGAAAATTTGAACAATAACGAGTGCCAAAATGTGAAAAACTTTTAAAAAAATAAAATTGCGTTGTGAACCACTGTTCACGGATATTAACGTACATTACTAAGTCTGCAACTACGCAGAAATCTTTGTGAAAGAAACTGTTAATGAAATTCATAATGCATCGTACCTTTGTAAACGCGATGAACGATTTCTTTGATAAGTAACTATGAACATTTACGTGAGCTATATTTTAAAACGAAAACTGAAAATGTGCAGTGCATAATTGGTGCATCGTCTAGTGACATTACTACAGAACCTAACTTCAAGATGTTAACTGGATTAAATGGTCATAATGTGCCTGTTCAGAAAACAACACAACGAGTGGAAGAATTTTGGTCGGAATTTCAGGGAACGGAATGTTCTCGAAATGTGACAGACACACTTACCTGGACTATCCAAGGATCGACGCCAGATATGTTCCACCTGAGGCTCTGCAACCAAGCTTCCACGGAATACTGAAAACGAACTGCATATGGACCAATCAATTGACGGGTCACGTCCAATCTGTAATAAACAATGCTTGTTTTCACAACGAACTGCATCACAACGACTATAATGGAAATAGGAAATGGACGTGCTTATGTATCAATTACGTTGTTATACAGAGATTTTAATGTGATCAAAAAAACTTTACCACGACGAAACTAACTTGAGAAACATTACTGTGCAACAAATGAATATAAACTGTAATAACGACACGAAGTGTATAGGTGAATGCGCCTGAAACAAAAAGACATTTTTCTTTGAAGCATTTCAATGAAGTACTATGTAACTAAGAACATTCAACAATCTAAAGTTGTATTATAAAAAATATTGTAATTTTAAAATTAAGTTACCTGTCATAGAATATACTCTTCATATGTAATCTTGGGGGAATACTTTCGTTGTGCAACGACTAGGGAACGCATGAGCATACAAACAATATGAACTGCAATACTGTGCCACATGATCTAAATTTACGATACAACGACAGTGCCAGAGTCACATAGACGCTTCTGCGCATGCGCGCACCCTATATTGTCAATATAAGAACTTTTCAAATTTGGTATATAATATATGGTATAATGTATATCATGTAAATAGTTGTAGATAACTTAGATTTTCTTGTGCCTTTAGGTGAATTGCTCGCCTGCAGGTGTGTCCTTTCACCTCACAATTCTGGGGGCAATATAAAGGCACATTTGCATGCCGTGCATGAGTTTCCTCGGAAACGCGAAATCTTAATTAAATTATCTCTGACAAATAAATAAAGCCTGTGGCACAGAACTGCAGCGCTATGCCACTGATAAAACAAAATACAATTATGACACTCTTATGTTTGATTAACAAGAAGGAGGAGGTCGAATAAAATAACTGGTGCAGGAAGCACGTATATTTTATTAACTGGCACACCGCCATATTTGATGTTATATAAGAACACTGCGAGATGCAATCTTACTAGGCCCTCGATTCTGTAAAGAATTTATATTTATGAAAGTAAGTAGAATTATGTAACTATAGGCTTATTCGTTGAATGTATCTGATTTAACTAACTGTGTAAACTTTTTTATGTTTAGTAGACAGTCACCTCTGTACGACGTATTGACATGACTGGCAAATTATTCTAATATTGAGATTTAGATTTTGAGTCCGCACCTACTGCAGTAGTCTTTGGAAACGATTTAAATACGAAGTCCAATTATTTGCGTCTTATTTCACAGTCAACTACGAATAACGTTGCATTTACGAAAAAACCATTGTCAAGCGTCTGATGCCAAATAATTAAACGTCCACGTTCCAGGTAAGCAAATATTAATTACAACCAATCACTATCATACATATACAATAATTTTTATTTTATTGATTTATTTATTTTATAGTATCATTTTTAATAAAACTGAAGAAGTAGAAGACATTTTCAACCGCATCCCAAACTGGATGTAGTAGCTCTATTGATGAGACCATGGCGCTGTTTTAAAGAACGTGTCCCTCAGATGTCATGTGATGTTTCAAATGTCACAGGTATCACTGTAAATGAAATTGATGGGGAAGTAAGAGGAATAAGAACTAAAACCTCCACTGACATTGATGACAGACCTGTCAAAATTCTTAGACAGTGTTATTATCTTCTAAGTGTGAAACTTTGGTATGCTTTTAAAGAATCGCTAAAACGTGGACTTAAGTATGTCATCGTTAAAACGTGTTGTGAAAACAATGATAACTAGTTGTCATTCAGTTTCCATTCTAATATGCTGCTGACAACTTGTTCACTGAAGATCAGTTGACCACTTAAGTATACACAACTCACTGAACAAAATCTAATTTGATTTCCAGCATGGTATATCAACTGAATACGGCATATTCTCATTTACCAACCAAACCTTGGAAATAATTAGAAGAATAATATTGCATACTGGAACCTTTGGTGATCTGTCTGAAACTTTTGAAGTCACAGATCAGATTATTTCAAGGAAATCTGAATTTTGTGGGTTATGTGGAATTAAATTCTATCTAAATGACAGAAAGCAGAAATTTTTGTTGAATGTCAGAAATGGAAAGCTGTATATGCAAGTGGAACGATGTCAACTATGGAGTCCCACAGGGCTCTGTGCTTCATCCCTTCCTGTTCGTCACCCGTCCAGTCTGGGTTAGTTTTGAGAACCAATTAACACATTACATTGATGACATGATTGTATGGTTATCAATGCAATCAAAAACAATCTTGAGGTTATTATAAATAATTCTTGGGGACATTCTAAAATGGTTTGGTGCAAATTGACTCTGTATAAATGCAGACATAACAAGTGCACTCATTTTCATGTGAACAAAAAGTTGCAGGGAAAAGGTTAACCATAAATGTAATTGTCAAGATTTGATGAGTGTGATATTTTCTAATATCCTGGGCATATGTATTGACAGTAGTTTTAAGTGGACGTATCATATTTTCCACTCCAAGAAAAGCTCAGCTGCGTTTCTCTGGGTCTAACAAGGGTGGGCCAACCAGTACAATTAATCGTTCCCCCTACAGACAAGATGCTCACAACAAAGTAATAAAGGGAAAAATTAAAATACTAAAGTGAAAAATAGATTACTACTTTCATTGATGTATCATTTTTTAAAAAATCTGTGCCATATTGATGACTAAGAGCTGTGTTCTCGAACAGTCCTCTCCTTCGAATGCAATCTGAGTATTCAGATGACGCCAGTATCTCTTAGAGCGTCAGCATCTATAGCACATACAACTGATTTCTGATAACACACCAGACCAGAAACTGTTAAAAGCAAATTTTGAGTAAAATCTGTTGATGTTTTATCCAATATTAGTGGTGTTCCAATGTTCCTGCTTTAGTTTGACCGATTTCTATTTTTTTCCTGTTTTTTGGACTCGACTTTTCTGTTGGACATATGAATTCTCAAGGCCTAAATTCAGTGTTTGGATACTGTATCAGCAAACAATATTTAATACATTATGCAAATGGGTTAGCCTGGTTTTTTCGGTTTCTTCATCCAAATATTTTCCAGTACACCAGTAGTATATAAAATATTTTCGGATTTGTGAAACATAACAGTGGTGATTACAATTAAGCCAACAGCTTTTTGTTGCTTGTAGAACATTCCTTTATGTTGACTGGATAGCCTGTCATCTGCAGCATCATACTTGTGTTAGGATATAGGTTGATCAACAAAAATCACAAACTATTTGTGTTGTGAGAATTTTTTTCTCCATGGGTATTCATAGTTGTTTTGCTATTACTCTCTTCACACACACATTTCTCATGTGACAACATAATCCAAAAATACCATTTATCCACCGAAATACAATTAATTAGGTTATAGTTTCATAAATTTTTGTGTCAATAGTACAAGTATGTCAGCATCTAAAGTTATCAGCAGTGTCATGTCAGTCAGAGAGGTTCGGCTATTTGCCGCCCCACTCTCTGAGCGCTTGTTCCATACCGAAAAGAGCGTCGCGGTGAAATACTGTGATTTATATTGTAGCCAATTACTCTCTTCTTATCGGACTTGACGATAAATCATTAATGTATTAGTTCTCCACAATAAATGTTCTTCTACCCTTTACACCATTGTTTCTTGTGTAGATGGGAGTAGAAACTGCTGCGACGAAATAAGTTGTCAGTGCTCTTTCCTCTTATCGCACTCACATGTAACATGCATTTAGTTTGTGGCTGACTAGCACACAGTGATGACCCTGACGTGATCGTGTTCAAAGGAGTATGATAACAGTAAAGATAATTTCCCGGCCGTGTGAAAATGAGGGATGATGCCCATAATATTTCGAGACACGCCGCGAGACTATTGCCCTTCTGGCACGCGAATCCACCTTGCGGTTCATGTTAGTGGAGGCAAACTTCCGATGCTCTGGAGTGAACACAGTTTCCATGAAGTTTGCACTCGTAGTGAGTCAATTGGAACACCAATTTGCAGCGAAGTTCGATACATCATTACATCCTCGCCACAGGTTGTTGCATACGTCAAATTGCGAACTGAGCTCATATGCCACGTATCTGCTTCACAAGAGGAAAGAGTGTGCCCACAAGTGTCGGATATAAAAAGAGTTCGCAGTACTTATGCTACCTGCGAAGTACTGTGAATGCTAATACATTTCCTGACGCATTGTTGCATATCTTGTGGAGCAGCAGACTGCTAGCGCAAGTCAAAGCCATAATAGCAGCGCAGACGGATATGTCCTTGGATGACGTAGCTGCCCTAGCCAACTGTATCCAAGACGCTATCTTGTCTGCCTCCGATACTGACTCGGCGGTAATTAGTGTGAGTACCTCAGTAGATGTGCAACCCGACTTCGACCTACTATCCCGGAAGGTAAGGGCACTGGAGCAATAATTGAATAACGGCTTATTTAACAAAGCTGAAGCCTTGACAAAATTACTGAGCGAGCTGCTCGCCAATTGTGGTGCAAAGGACGATTGCCGACCATTATCACACAGCCTCTCTGCGCGCAATACTCCATGTCAGGATGACACGCCAATGCAGGACATGCGTTGCCATCATCGGCGATGTAATTTACCCTGCGAGTAAGGAAATACCAAATAGCAAGGAGAAATCGGCGCGTCTACCTGCGCCTCTACCCGCCTGTTCTTATCACAATATATATAAATGACCTAGTACATAGTGTCGGAAGTTCCATGCAGCTTCTTGCGGATGATGCTGTAGTATACAGAGAAGTTGCAGCATTAGAAAATTGTAGCAAAATGCAGGAAGATCTGCAGCGGATAGGCACTTGGTGCAGGGAGTGGCAACTGACCCTTAACATAGACAAATGTAATGTATACCGAATACATAGAAGGAAGGATCCTTTATTGTATGATTATATGATAGTGGAACAAACACTGATAGCAGTTACTTCTGTAAAATATCTGCGAGTATGCGCGCAGAAGTCGAATGATCATATAAAATTTAGTGTTGGTAAGGTGGGTACCAGGTTGAGATTCATTTGGAGAGTCCTTATAAAATGTAGTCCATCAACAACGGAGGTGGCTCACAAAACACTCGTTCGACCGATACTTGATTATTGCTCATCAGTGTGGGATCTGTACCAGATCGGGTTGACAGAGGAGATAGAGAAGATCCAAAGAAGAGCGGCGCGTTTCGTCACAGGGTTATATGGTAACCGTGATAGCGTTACAGAGATGTTTAGCAAACTCAAGAGAGGCGCTCTGCATCGCGGTGTAGCTTGCTCGTCAGGTTTCGAGAGGGTGCGTTTCTGGATGAGGTATCGAATATATTGCTTCCCCCTACTTATACCTCCAGAGGAGATCATGAATGTAAAATTAGAGAGATTAGAGCGTGCACGGAAGCTTTCAGACAGTCATTCTTCCCGCGAACTGTACGCGACTGGAACAGGAAAGGGAGGTAATGACAGTGGCACGTAAAGTGCCCTCCACCACACACCGTTGGGTGGCTTGCGGAGTATAAATGTAGATGTAGATCAGATTGCAAGTTGGGCCGTATAGTTTTGATAGACATCGTCTGCGATCTGAAAATTCTGCCGAGGGGTAGGATGCACAAATGTCGCCCATCCACAACCTTGTAGCGGTCAGCAGCGAAGACTTTCTGACTTATGGTACAAAGTACACCGCGCGATATCTGCAAATTAATCGTAGCAGACGTCGCAGAACCAATTATTGGTGCGGACCTGATCGCCCACTATTACCTGCTGCCTGTCATCGTCGACGCCTGTCTCCGATACGCAGTCACCAGGTTGTCAGCGACCAGTTACCGACGCCATGCGGCCAGCTCCGATGTCAAACTCATCCAGACGAACGTCAGACGAGTACGCCATACTGATCGACCAGTTTCCTGCACTCACCTGGCCTCTGGGGGCCCCTTATCAAGAATGTCATGGCGTCGTTTATTACATCAATACCACAGCAGGCCCTTTCGGTTTCCTGTGTACCTAGACGCTTAGCTCTAGACAGACACACTATCGCCAAAGCCGAGTTTGATAGTGGTCCATGTTCATCCCCACTGTATTGTGTCCCGAAGAAGAACGGCACATGCAGACCATGTGGCGATTACCTGAAAGCTCGCATCGTTCCGCATTGCTCTGCTTCTGCATTTGTTTCCGCTCAATGGGCGAGCTGGTGGTCTTGTCACAGTTGTCGTGTTACATATTAGACATGATTACCCACAGGTAGGCGTCGTGTGTGGAGTATGTCAAGGACTGTGATACTTGACATCAGCTTGCGACAGCTGGCGAGACAGGGCAGGCGTCAGAGGTCCCAGCGTTGGAGGCTATCTCTAACGCCCAAGAAGTATTTCCACAGCGTATTCTGCTAACACTGACTGTTGATGGGTGAGCAAGTGTGTTTTAGATAGACACAGGAGCAACGATCAGCCTCACTTACTTAGACACATACAGACACTTTGGTTGCCCTGTATTGCAACAGCCACTAGATCAAGTTGTGCCTTACAGTAAACAGTGTATTCCATTGAGAGGGGAACTTCTCTGTTTCAGTACATTATAAGAATGTGAAATGGCAACTTACATTGTTAGTGATTAATTCACATTGGCACTGAGGCATGCCATGTCATAGCTAAGACTTGATTGTACACATGAATAATATGTAACTAAAATACACCGAATGTTACATAGTGATGATAGGATTCTAAGGGCATAACATGCTGATGACATTCTGTTTGCAAGTACCTTTGTGTGTTCACACCACTTCAACTGAGAATCAATATTCATTCCTAAAAATTTTGCATTTGTTACACAGTCTATAGACGTCTTACATCATAAAGTATACTGTAAGCTGAGTAGCCTAGACGCAAAGTCGCTAACTGCACGATAAGTAACACTGAGATAATCACGAAACACTCTTCCCATCCAGACGACAACACATTGTCAACGAGAATTTTATTGTTGCGTACGAATTTGTTACAGCACATCCTGTCTAAAGCTGAATAAGAAAACTACCCATTATAATAGTAACAGACTGAAAGGTAGCTTTGAATGTCTAGATTGGTACGTCTGATGTCTGTTCAAATGCTTTGCGCCCGTTAATTGAGCATTTAGCGGGCTTTGCACCCGAAGACAACATGCGGTTGGCTGCTTTTGAAACCGACCACTATCTTTGACAGCCCTGCAGTTGATATTGCATGTGTAAATGCATGGACAGAGTACAAGAAAAACACATCAGAATTAGATGTTCCTAAAAATAAGATACTTGATATGCCTCACTTTAGGGCAAGTACTGACAAAAATAGATAAGCCAGCTGCCAGGAAAAGGGGTGTCCCACTAGTGAAAGTCTAATGTCATCTACACATACTTCAAAACGAGTCAATGTGAAAGTTCGTCCAGAAGCTGGCGTTCATTTCGGCAATGCTGGGCGTCTTCAAGTGTTCGGTGACAAAAAAATCATTTTACAGGTGCTAGAAACTGGATTGCAAAATCAAATTTGTTTCTTTGATTATCATTCTCCACAAGAGTACAACCATTGTTTATGTAGATAATCGTTAAGTAAGCATTTTGTAATGTATGTATTTTGATGAAATAAAATCAAATAAAATACTTTGAGTTTTCGAGTTACACTGCACCCACTTGTATCCCCTCTTTGGGGGCACCTCAGAATATTGTATGCATCCGAAAAATCATAATTTAATTTGAAGAACTGGACAGCAAAGCCACGATTTATTTTTCAAGAACAAAAAATTCGTGACCAAAAGGGTTAAATAAAGAAATGTTATAAACATTTGGTGACACTCAGACCATTCATGACAAATATAAATAAATGTTTGTCCATAAACAACTTACCTAGTATTCTTGTGCAAGTGCATTGATAATAAAATTACTGGTAAATACGGTTTACACAATTACTTAGGCCTGATTGTCAGAAACATCTTCTAACATTCTTTTACAAAGTTGGTGTCAAGTAAAAAACGTGACTGACCATTTCTTAAATTAAGATGATTCTGCTTTATAAATTGTAATTAATATTTAAATAAAGTTACCGGCAAAATAGTGAACCGTTCATTAAGTAAATACACAAGTATGACAATATATGAGGTATTCATGCTGTGTTCATTTGCTGTCAATATTCAGACCGCATTCTGCCTGACTTCACACACCAGTTGGCGAGCGTTGCTACGGCATGCATGTTTGTATCGTGCCTTGTGCTATAAACAAGTCTATGGATTTCAAAGTTCTGCACTATGTATATAGCTCCATGTCCCATGCACAGAATCCATGATCTGTGCTCATGACATGTATACATCGAGGTCAGTAATCACATGCACAACTGGTGATATACAGCTGGTGGTTCATCTGTGTTGACACTGGCTGTAAACATACCGCTCTGGGCACCTAAAAACGTTGGATTTCTCCTTATCACTTTTAAAAGTTGTAATATTTTGTAGTTCTGTGCGAGTTTTGGATACCATAGCCTTTTACAACGGCCTGAAATCCTTTGTGCGACAACCAGAAGGCAATGGAGAACGTGCTACTCAACTTCCAAAGATCCATACTTCAGCTAATTGAAACTGAAATAAAAGTTCTAACACTCTATGAATAATTCGGAGGAATCAGGAATAACGGTGATAAATAAAAAGACTACTGTCATTTAACTGAACAGTATATTCTGACGAAAGTTTCGAAAGTCATGTTCCCTGAAGGGTGACTTGAGTCCTCTGGCCCCCAAGTCCTGAGACTTGACATTATGTGATTCTGGTTAATAGGCACACTAAAGAGTAAAGTGTATGGTGACGATCCTCGCACACTAGACAATATTAAAATGATGATTAATAGAGATATTAACAAAATCAGGCCTGCAGAATTCCTGTGTGTTTGCTGGTTATGTCATCACAAGATGTCAGTGATATTGGATGCCCACTGGCCACCACTTCCAGCATCTCTTACAAACAGATAATTACATGTCTTTAACCTTACTGTTATCTATTCTTTTTTAGTTAATTCTCTCTTACTTGAATCTCGGGCAAGATCCATACTTCAGCTAATTGAAACTGAAATAAAAGTTCTAACACTCTATGAATAACTCGGAGGAATCAGGAATAACGGTGATAAATAAAAAGACTACTGTCATTTAACTGAACAGTATATTCTGACGAAAGTTTCGAAAGTCATGTTCCCTGAAGGGTGACTTGAGTCCTCTGGCCCCCAAGTCCTGAGACTTGACATTATGTGATTCTGGTTAATAGGCACACTAAAGAGTAAAGTGTATGGTGACGATCCTCGCACACTAGACAATATTAAAATGATGATTAATAGAGATATTAACAAAATCAGGCCTGCAGAATTCCTGTGTGTTTGCTGGTTATGTCATCACAAGATGTCAGTGATATTGGATGCCCACTGGCCACCACTTCCAGCATCTCTTACAAACAGATAATTACATGTCTTTAACCTTACTGTTATCTATTCTTTTTTAGTTAATTCTCTCTTACTTGAATCTCGGGCAAGATCCATACTTCAGCTAATTGAAACTGAAATAAAAGTTCTAACACTCTATGAATAATTCGGAGGAATCAGGAATAACGGTGATAAATAAAAAGACTACTGTCATTTAACTGAACAGTATATTCTGACGAAAGTTTCGAAAGTCATGTTCCCTGAAGGGTGACTTGAGTCCTCTGGCCCCCAAGTCCTGAGACTTGACATTATGTGATTCTGGTTAATAGGCACACTAAAGAGTAAAGTGTATGGTGACGATCCTCGCACACTAGACAATATTAAAATGATGATTAATAGAGATATTAACAAAATCAGGCCTGCAGAATTCCTGTGTGTTTGCTGGTTATGTCATCACAAGATGTCAGTGATATTGGATGCCCACTGGCCACCACTTCCAGCATCTCTTACAAACAGATAATTACATGTCTTTAACCTTACTGTTATCTATTCTTTTTTAGTTAATTCTCTCTTACTTGAATCTCGGGCAAGAGGGGTAGTGGTTGTATGTTGGATACTGTTTATTTCTTGTGCCATTCGGGCTGATTTTCTCGAAAAAGCAAAAGAAATGTTTAGTTGATATTCGAAGTTTTCTGGAATCAAACCCAAAAAGTGTTTACTGATATTTGAAGGTTTTTGTTTTATAGAGTTATTGGAAATGTAAATTCGAAATTTATATTTTCAGTCCTGGAGAACACTTTTTGTGTTTCTAAAGCGAAACGTTTTACTTAAATATTTGTAATCGGTTTATTAGCAATGTCCAGTTTACGTTATAATGTCGTAAAATATTTTTGATCCTATTAACTTATTTGCGAACAGACACTCACTTCCTCTGAACTAATTGCCTGGTAGTGTCGGTATGAAATATCTTTATAAAATTTTACAGATTTTGTTCTGGTCTTTGCTTGCGGTAAATAAACGTAAAAGGTGGACGAAGCCCTAAACAGATGTATGCTGAAAAATTCTGACCCAGATGGTAAGGAAATTTTTAGGGTCGGTAGCCTTTTCTTATTATTAAAATTCCCTGTGACCTTCGTCGTTTCGATATCATTTAATTAATGGTATTGAAATATTTTTCCTGTGGTAGTCTTTGATGAGTCCCGGTTCACAGTTGTCGAGTTGTGTGTTTTGAATGTTGTGGAGGCGTAGTTTCAATAACTTCTGAGCTGTTTGTTATGGACGCTGTGTAGTGAATGTGTTGCAATAGCATATAGCAATTTGTTGTCATTTGCTGCAACGTTGCAGGTAATTTGACTTTAAGTTGGTCACAAAAACTCAGACTACCCGTAATATGCAGTTAAGAAGTGGTAATATAATTTTTTCAAATGATTTTTCGCACTAGGCAGCAGGCACAAAATATTTTTCAGTGAGCAACGTTTGAATATGTAAGTGAACCAAATACGAACGCAACGCTGTGTCAACGTATTTGATACTTGTTTTATAATATTTGTAGTTATGCATTACGAATTTTACGATTGAACAGCCGTTCATATAAGCGTTAAGCTACTTCATAATGCTATTTATGAAGGAAAATCAAAAATAAATTATTTATTATATTAATAACTGTAATTTTTTAAAGTCAGTATTTATTTACATTGTGGTTCTAACAAAGAAGCGAATGAATGATAAAAGGGAAATTAAAATATTGTGTGCAGAAGCTCACTCTGACTTCTTCCAAATATGAAATAAATGTTCAGTGTGTTGGACCATAAACCTCAAGGTGCGAGGTTTAAACCTAATTCTAGAATATTTTTCTTTCACCCTTGATAGTGATTTGTATATGTTTGAAGTGCCTTGTTGTAGAGGTGCGAAAAACCGAGGAGGACATGAATATACAACAAATAATATTGCAGCATACTCCCCCTCCTTTGTAATTATAATCGTCTCCTGTACATACTTAGTCGCCTTTGCGTTTGAAATTAGGACATGTACCTTCCTAGCTGATTTTTCAAAACTGCACATACTTGTCAGCAAAGAGCGTCATTACGTTGTTATTAGTAAGGAAAATATATAAAAAGTTTCTGTGTGTCTGTCACCGTTTTATCATTTCAAGGTTACCGATTTCAGTCCTTGTCGACGTCATATTAGTAGTTAAACAGTCGTCTTGCAGAAATGCTAGCAATTTTTTTAGTACATAACTCTTATGTATTAGGCCCTATATTTCAAAGTGAAACTGATAGTGTTTGCTTAAGAAGTGCTACTGTGTAGCTGCAGATATGATCCTAAAATGGATGACATTGTGTGAATTTCATAATATTGAAATAATTAACAGCGATTGACACACTGAAAAGAGGTGCTTTTGTAGGTGATTACCTCTCTCTCCTATCCATGCTGTTTTTCAAGTGTTTGACCCATCCAACCGTAATAATAAATGATAGTATGCATATATATGTAGGCACATGAATGATTTCTCTGAACATTATGAGGTAGAAAAGTTATGTCTTGCATTTCAATTCCATAGAGAAGATTCTAAAGCAGTCCGCTTATTGCTTAAAATTTCCAAAATATACTAACGAATTTTATTCAGTTAAACTTGGTAAGATAAATGTCAGGAGGCATGTTATCAGTTGACCAAGGAGCCCCAAAAATTGTATACTTCACACGAGTATTGGTCCTTTTTGATTCATGTAACTTCGTTCCTAAATGTGCTCTGGCAGCGTAATGATCACAGAGTTTTTGTTTTCAAGCTCAGTGTGGATACTGTTCAAAGCCTCCACAGATATGCAGAAATATACCCTGAATTTAAATCTGTTCATCACTGTGAAATTACTCATCACACATTATGCATTGTTTGTATCGTAACTTTCTACATGTGAATTTATTGAATTGAAATTTGATGGTGGTTCGAGGACCTAGTAACGGCAATTGTTAAAATCCAAACCTGTGACCTCCACTATAGTAGTGATGCCACACATGGGCAGACTGTAACCTAGTGGTGGCATTCACAAGTATTTTTGAGACACCCACAAATATTATTACCAATTCCCCTTACTAATCTTAAAACAAATTAATTATTGTGAACAGAGCATTGTGAAGGCAAAAAATGGCATTTGGTAACATTTTGAAAATAAATTTCCACATTTTCATATATCATCCGAAGAACGTAAACTTCCTGCGCCTGGGTTCAATTCCCGGCGGGTTCAGGGATTTTCTCTGCCTCGTGATGACTGGGTGTTGTGTGATGTCCTTAGGTTAGTTAGGTTTAAGTAGTTCTAAGTTCTAGGGGACTGATGACCATAGATGTTAAGTCCCATAGTGCTCAGAGCCATTTGAACCATTTTTTGAAGAATGTAAAATTTGGAGATTGTGCACACTATAATAAAGTACTGTAGGGAAAAAAATCAGATGCCTTTTACTTAAAACCATAAAGACAGGAAAAAATTGCGTACTTTGACTTGACTTATTTCCTGTTGTTCCTGTCGGATCATAGGGCAGCAATAAAGACCTTCCATCTTATTCTGTTGGCAGCCAAATATTTCACTTCACTCCATGATTTACCAGCTTTTGTTCTTTTCCATGTCTTTCGGACAGCCACGTCTACATGTTCCTTGTGGGTTCCAATCCATTGCTGCCTTTTCAACAGCTCCTTGTTGTCTGCATATAGTGTGACCAATCCACCTCCATTTTCTTTCCTTTATTTGTTCACGGACTGGTCGTTGGATTGTCATCTCCCACAATTTTTCATTTGATATAACATCTGTCCACCTCACCTTTATAATTTGCCGAAGACACTTGTTTATGAAAACTTGCAGCTGGTTTACAATCAGATGTTCTTATTACGCCAGACAGGGTACAGTTGTACAAAAGCTCCATTTGCCTTCCGTATATGGCTCTTTACATCCTCCTTGGCCCCTCCATCTTTACAGACGCAACTTCCTAGATGTACAAAGGAGTCTACTTGTTCCAATTCCTTTCCATACACTGTTAGCTTCGCTTGTTTTCAGATTGTGTTCTCATTTCCTTAGTTTTCTGAACATTTATTTTAAGTCCTGCAATTTCTGCTTCCTCTTTTAGTCTTTCTGACTTTTCTTCCATGTCTCACAATCTTTGCAAGAGCTGACAGATATTGTCAGCAAAGTCGAGGTCTTCAAGCCTGTCTTGCATTCCCCACTGAATACCTCTTCTCCTACCATCAACAACTCTTTTCATTATTCTGTCCAGTACCAACAAGAACAAGGTAGGTGTCTGAATACATCCCTGCCCCACCCCAGCATTTGTTAGGATAGAGTTAATAAGTTTCCCATTGTGTAGCACCCTACATTCATATCCATCATATGTGACTTTAATATTATTTCTTGTATTTGATGGTATTCCATATTCTTCCAAGGTATGCCACTTAACTCTCCTATTAAGAGAGTCAAATGCCTATTCAAAACCAATAAATGTAAGATAGTGTGTGTTCTCCATTCTGCACTCTGCTCAAGTATTATACGCAGTGTTTTGACGAGATCGACACAACTTCTGTGGTCTCTAAACCCAGCATGATCTTTTCTCAGTCGTGCCTCGACTGAGTCCTTGATGTGATTTAGCTTCAATCTACAGAGTACTTTACTTGGTACAAGTAGGAGGGTGATGCCTTGCTGGTTATTACAGTTGTTAGTATCCCCTTTCTTTGGCAGCTTAATAATCAGCCCATCTTTCCAATCCTTTGATATTTTCTCTTCTGACCATATCGTCTCAAACAATGAATGCAGTCGATTTACTGTGGTGTAAATGTCTGCTTATTTTGAGAGCTATTTTAATTTCAGTTTTAGTTGGTGTGTGTACATTGATTCTGTCACTGGCATCTGGAAAATTCCATTGCCTCTTCCTCTCATCAGGTTGCTCTCTCACTTCAGAAAAATGTTCTCTCCATCGTCTAAGATGGTCTTCTTCTGTCATCAACAGTCGACCCTCCTTGCTTTTCACAGGTCTTTTCTTGTTGAAACCTTTTTTGGACAACATTCGAGTGATACGATCCAGTTCTTTTGCATCACCCCTTGCTGCAGCTGTCTCTGCTCTTAGAGCTTGCTCATCCATCCACTTTCTCTTATCATTCCTCACACTCCTCTTTGAGAGTCAGTAGCTGCATACTCAGTTTGCATTCAAGTTTTCTGCTGTCTTGTTTTATTCATATTTAATTTTGCCTTAATCTTCTTCCTACAGCTGATCAAATTTCATGTATGCTTAGACATCCAATCTTTTTTCAGGTGGTTTTAACGCCAAGGACCTGTTTGCACACATTGCAATACCGGTAGACGTCCTTAACCTGAGTCCATGTATCATCAACACTATTTTCATAATTTTCTTGTGCTTCTTGGAGTGCCTTGTAGCAGTTCCTTAGCTCAATACAGAAACCTTCTTGTTTGCTGTTGTTGTAAGTTTTCCCACATCTAATTTTTTGTTTCGTTGTTCAAACTTTCTATTTGTAGCCATTATTTTTAGTCTAAAATTTGCAACAATAAGGTTGTGATCACTGCCAACATCAGCCCCATGTTTATTTCTCACATTCATCAGCGACCTTCTAAATTTTTTGCTTAGCGCTATGTGATCAATTTGGTTTTCCATTCTGTGATCAGGGGATACCCATGTAACCTTATGGCAATTCTTGCATGGGAATAATGTACCTCCAATCACCAAATCATGACTGGCACAGAAATTTGTAAACATGCCCCCATTTTCATTCATTTCTCTGATACCATGGACTCCCTTTACATGCTCTAGGCATTCATTGTTCTTTCCTACTTTTGCATTTAGGTCTCCCATAATAATCAAGATGTTTTTCTTACTGGTACTTTTAATGGTGTCACTTAAGAAGAGGTAAAACTTTTTTTTTCTTTTTAGTATCTGAGGTTTCTGTAGGAGCATAGCATTGGATGACAGTGACATTTTGAATGATTGTCTTAAAACGTGCTGTCAGTAGTCTTTCTGAAACTGGTTTCCATTCCATAAGGCTCTTTTTAGGTCCTTTGGTTAACAAAAGTCCAACTCCATTTCTGCATCCTCTCCAGCGGGTCCAGAGTATAAAAAGGTGTATCCATCTTGTTTGGATTTCTCCAAAATCTAGCCATCTCACCTCACTAAGTCCAAGAATGTTGTCCAGCCTGTAACTCGTCATCTCCTTTGTAACCTGTTTCAGTCTGCTGGCTTCTCTCAATGTTCTAATATTCCAGAAACATATTTTCATTGTCCTTTTCATGCCAAAAATCGTCATATTTGATTTCTGCTGTTTCTTTAATCACTTGTTTTTGGGAGTGCTGGTAATTGGCCCACAGCTCCCTAGTCTGGTGGTGGGGCTGCCACCTAAGAGCCTCCAGACTTGCCCGATTTTCTTTTAAGGGTTTACTCCCCTAGCACAGCTGGCTTTCCTACGCGTAAGAGTCCCCCCTTACGCTTTACTATGATTTGAGGTGACAGGACAAGGACAGGCTTGAGATAGGTGAAAATGCCCAGTGGGCAGGACAAGGACAGAGTAAGGACAGGTTTGGGATAGGTGAAAAGGCCCAGTGGGCCGTTGCGGGACACACTTTGTCTGGTTCCTCTCCCTCGGCTAATCCGGCATGGGTGACCCTGCCAGTAGCTAAACTACTGCCGGCATAGCCCTCAGGATCCAGAGCACGCAAACCCCCTCACCTGCACGGACAGTGCTACTGTAAGGCGGTGTCCACTGAGGAGGGCATACTTTCACTTTTGTATTTTATTTTGCAAAACACAGGATTCACCATTACGTCAAATATCACATAAAGAGAAAGGTATAATCCCTGATTATTATTATTATTATTTCAAAATAATCCTCAAAACACAGGCTCTCACTTGAGAAAACTATTGTAATTAATGAAGTTTTTGTTCCTTTGTTATTTTTTGTTTTTATAACACACAATAGTTTTAATTTTTTTCAAAGAACATAAAATAAACCATTGAAATTACAAGGATCTCGATAATATACTTTTGACATACCGGTAACTGAAACTTTAAGTTATTAAACTTATTAAAGCCAACAGTGTTTTAAAAAAAGGTCAAATTAATGCGTTTTTAAACAGCACTACATAGAACGACATATTTGACAAGAGTAACTTTTTTCTGAGTAGAGCACATACACTTATCTGAAAATTAAATTCTTCCAGTTTTTTCAACAACAGCAAACACCTGAAGAATGGGAACAGGCCAAATATCCTCTTGTAGCAGCATACATTAGCACACATCGTCAACAAGTTTGAGCTGATTTGTTCTTCGTAGCTGTCAAAGGAGTTCACACACCAGCCACCAGGATAGCTGTGATTATTCTCTCTCTGCTGCAATGCAATGCCTTACGACTAAAAGTTTCTGTAGTTTGTTCTACTTAAATGATTTGATCAAAGTACACTGGAACTGATGTTTCATGTCTGTGCCTGGCTAAGTTTACAAACACTTATAACATTTGGCTCAGACAGTGGTGACGCCAATGTGATGTAGTCAGTGTGAATAAGACTGTTACAAGAAGAATTAAGACTGACTCCTCAAGATTCAAAATTTTCTGAGATTGTGGAAATACCCGCTGTATTACAATTTGCAGTGTGGCTACTCCCATTTTAGCCACACAGTCCCGCCCTACATTTGCTCAAGTCAAGGAAAGTTTTCTCTGCGCTGTAGTAACAACATACTCCACAAAATTTCCACTAGTGGTTAGCGAACAAGATCGTCGCTGCAGAAGTCCATGATATAATAACTACACCACCTGCAGCAGCTTGAGGCAGAGTTGATGCATAAGGTGTCCAACTCTTAGGAATAGTGTGAGATGCAATTACTTACACAGGAAGACGTTGGAGACAGAAAACCATCTCAGTATCTCTGACATCTGCATGGCAGGGTCAATGTGAGTATGGTACTGAATGTACTGCTGTGCATTTGTGGAGCATCCGGCTGCTGGCTCAAGTAAAGGCTCTTGTAACGTCCCAGACAAAGATGCTACTAGATGCTATAGTGGGCCTGGCTGATAGAATTTAGGATGCAATTGGGCCATCCCCATTCAGTATAGCTGCGGTGGTGGGCAACAGCGACAGCCTATCGACAGCTTCAATGATGTGTGCGCCTTATGACTAGCTTGCAAATAAGGTTGACGCCCTGAACAAACAAACCAGCAATCTATTCTCTAGCTGGAATGCTAGAGGATGCTTTCATAGAAGGTAGAGAACTCGTTCCTCCACAAACTTCTTAGCAGAGTGTGGCACAGCACAGAGGCCATCTTCAGAAGTTTTATTAGGTGTGTAAATGCACTTCACCTCACACCTTTCCAAATAGCAATGACAATCTGATGTTGGTGCACCCGATTGCCAGTTGCCATCCCTGCATCTGTTCATAACAGATCAGAAGACAGGACAGTAGTATGTGGTGCTCACGGGATATGATTTATGTATATACCCATAGACACTGTTGAATAAGTATCTGCAGCTGATTTTGTTGTACATCTGCGGCCAACAACTTGATCATAGAGACACACAGCATGCAACACACAGATTTGGGTTTAGGATTATGGTGCACTTTTACTTGCAACTTTATCATAGCAGATGTGACTGAACCCATTATCAGGGCCGACTTCCGGCGCAATACTGTCTGCAGCTAGACATTACCAATGCATGTCTCATCCATAGCATCACTGGCCTAGCTGTTGCTGGGTTTTGACACAGTGCAGCAAAGCACAGCACCAAGCTTATTCACTTGGCAGGTAGCAGATACATTGAGCTGCTGGAGCAGCTGCCATGTATTACATAACCTCCAGATGCTCCGAAAGAGGTAGGCCACAGCAGTGTGTACTACATTTAGACTGCTGTGGGTGCAACAATTTCCTGTAGGCCGAGATGCCTTACCTCCAACTATTATGTTATTGCCAAGGCAGAATTCAATTTTCTGCTGAAGGAAGGCATCATTCGATTTTCTAGTAATCCACGGTCGTTGCCTGTACAGCGAAGCGTGGCATTCACATGGAGATTACCACACCCTTAATTCGGAGCGTAGCCATGTATGGAAGTGAAACATGGACAATAAATAGTTTGGACAAGAGAATAGAAGCTTTCGAAATGTGGTGCTATAGAAGAATGTTGAAGATTAGGTGGGTAGATCACGTAACTAATGAGGAGATATTTGAATAGGATTGGGGAGAAGAGAAGTTTGTGGCACAACTTGACTAGAAGAAGGGATCGGTTGGTAGGACATGTTCTGAGGCATCAAGGGACCACAAATTTAGCATTGGAGGGCAGCGTGGCGGGTAAAAATCGTAGAGTGAGACCAAGAGGTGAATACACTAAGCAGATTCAGAAGGATGTAGGTTGCAGCAGGTACTGGGAGATGAAGGAGCTTGCACATGATAGATTAGCATGGAGAGCTGCATCAAACCAGTCTCAGGACTGAGACCACAACAACAACAACAACAACGCTAGAATGATACCAGATCATTATCCAGTACCACTGATAATAGGCCATAATTGTGCTTCACATGGCGGAACCAAAAACAGAAACAGTATTGAGGATTTCTCTGAGAGAAACCGCAAAAGGAACAATTAACTGCAGTATTGTCTGGTCCTAAAATCGAGGGGAAAATGCCAACCCAGTGGACGAAAGCTAAGAGCTCTGATTTTGAAGCAGCTGAACAAAGTATAGCAAATGCAGCACATCCTGTGTTAGAAACACCCCTTGTGCTGATGATGGATGCAAGCCAAACCACAATCGGTGCAGCATTGCAACAGCATGTAATTGGTGCATACTAGTCAGTTGCATTTTATTCACACAAGCTTTCTCCGTCACAACAGAAATGGAGGGCATTTGATTGTAAACTTCTTGCTGTATATGAAGCTATCAAATACTTTTGCTCACGGTTGGAGGCAAAAGTGTTTACAACTTTTGCTGACCGCAAACCATCTATGCTTTCCGACAGAATACAATAAATGCTCACAACAACAACAACAACAACATAATCAGATGGAATTTATTGCTTCATTATTCAGCACTGGTGTATGCAACATATGAGTAATTGATAACATAAAAGACAACTGCCTATCCCACATAAATAGCATAATGAATAAAAGAGATATTGCTCACCTCGACAAAGCACAAGAGTCGGACTAGGAGCATCAGGACATTCTGAAAGATGCTTCCTCCAGCCTTCAGCTGAAACTGTTCATTGTTCCTGACACAAATGTAGAGCTTTATTGTGAAGTCTCAAAAGAGAGATCTCATCTGATCCTACCTTCCTCATTCTGCAGACAGGTTTTTGAGAGCCTTTACAAGTTATGCCACCTTGGCATCAGATCTTCAGTTCAACTGTTGAGCTTGGGCACATGCATATGTTCAGTATCAACATAGTAAGGTACCTCACCAAATAATTGCACCTATGGGAAATTTCCCTGACACAACACAAGATTTACACATTTTCACATGACATAGTAGGACCACTGCCTTCATTGAATGGTAAATGATACCTGTTAACAGCGACTGACCAAATTACACCCTGGCCTGGAGCCATGTCATTTGACAATATTTCAGTAGAAACACTGTTCTCCACCTTCGTTTCACACTGGATTTCACTCTTTGTTTGCCCACTACACATCACAACAGACCATGGCTGAACAATTTGCCCAGCTGAGCAAACCCTGTGGTACTATACAGCAGAAGACCATAAGCTATCACCCAATTGGTGATGACATGATAGAATGCTGGCACTGTTCATTAAAAGTCACACTCACGTCTCATGATTCAAATTGGACAACAGCTTGACCGTTGGTCTTGCTTGGTCTGCGAATCACTTACAAACCCGACCTCTACTGTTCATCGGCTGAGCTCATTTACAGTGAAACGCTGTGACTGCTGGACAAGTTTATTGATACAAGTGCAGTTGAGATGTATTACACCAATCAAACAGATTGTATGTCCTCCCTGAAAGAACATATGACTAAAAACCAGCCTTATCAAGCCTTTAACTGGGCCCTCAGTGTGCCGTCGGCAGAGGTGAAAAAACCATCGAGATTTTGATTAACAGCAAACTATTAAAGAACAAATTCAAAAACTCAACAAAATCAAACTAAAAGAACAATAATCAATACCAAAATAATATCCATTACTGTTTCAGTTGACAGGGTTAAGCCGCCTTTTTGTTACCAGAATTACTACAAACACTTGCACAGTGTAACCAGCCATAGTCTGCTCACCGAGTAGAGCAACCTCCACTGGAAGTTGAAACTCAACTAGAGCACTGAATTTATTCTGGATGGCACATATGCTTCCTGTTCCAATTCATGAATGACCCTCCATTTTCTCCGAGGGTGGCATACATCATCATGAAGCCATCAAGTGATTGTACCTGCCCTTGTTCAAATGTGTGTTCATATTACAACTCAACACAACTATTTAGTGAGTGTGCTTAACTTTCTGTGGTTTTTTTAAATAAATGTTTTGATGAAAGTGCACCAGAATTTATATTTTGTGTCTGTGCTTGGCTGAGTTTATGAACACTTATAACACTTTGTTCAGAAGACTATCAACTAGTCTTGTGACACACTCACTTGGGCAAATGGAATGATGTAGAGGGATCCATAAATTGTACAATAACATTATGTTCTGTTGTCTTCAGTTCAAAGACTATCCAAAAGTACCACAGAATGGTTGGTGTATTTAAGATCTACAAGTCTTGATGGCATATGTCCTTGCTGATTGATTACATACGAGACAATGCGCACCAAGGTGCAATAAAGGGACGTGTTCAGTTGCTGACAGTAAGTGACACTGAACTAGTCTCAGCACAAAATTCAAAATAGTTTCAAAGTTTGTGAAAATTTAGCACAGCAAGCACAGAATTGTTTTAAAGAAAAAGATTTCTTAGCGGAACAAAATCTGAAAAGAGGGTACAAATTGATTCTGAAGTAGCTGATTTAGTAATAAATTTTTACCATTGTGATGAACAGTCTAAAAAGATATAAAAATCACAGGTAAAAAGCAATGTGAAAGAAAATTGTTAAATTTAGGCAGTTTACATGACATTTATTCAAATTATAAAAGCAAATAACCAGAAACTATAGCTCCACTAGGGGGCTCACCACTCCACCCACCTTTGCAGTGCTACTCCCCTTTCTGCATTGCGTGTCTATCATCTTGCTATTCTTTTCCCCTCCCTTGGTGACAAAGTTGTTCCTGGTAAAACTGTGTATGAATTCATCCTGTCCACTCATCTTCCTTTCCCCATCCTTCCTTTTCGTACCCTTCCTCCACTTAGGTATTTGGTGTCTCTCTTTTGCCGTTTCTTCTTCCTCCTTCCTGTGCATTCATGAAGGCCGGCCCAAGGTTTGATGTTTAATAGGTGACTGGGTAACGTGTAATTCCCAGTGCCAGGTTGACAGGTAGGGCTCGTATATACCAGCTGGTACAGGCCAGGCCCAGGAAGGGTTGATAGCTTGAGCTGGTACCTTTCTCTATACCAAATGATCCCTCTGTCTGGAGTCGGGGAGGTATGGACAATCACCTAAAGCAGGTGAGGCCCCCACCGCCTGAAGGGGGGTGGGGAGGGGGGGCAGCAGGAAGGAGTGCACATGGTGAGTTCCTCATCTCAAAAACATAAATTAGTCGAGTTAAAAGAATCAGTGCCTCTCTCAGCTGCACACCGATACCTCATG
Source organism: Schistocerca gregaria (assembly GCF_023897955.1). NCBI lineage: Eukaryota > Metazoa > Arthropoda > Insecta > Orthoptera > Acrididae > Schistocerca > Schistocerca gregaria. Next base: position 1,069,876,358 of record NC_064920.1, on the reverse strand, counting down.
GTCTCACACATTGAAGATGATCACTATTTCCCAACAGTTAATCCATTTCTTATTCAGAAGGGTGTAGATGTCATTGCCAATCTTGTGTGGCCATGATCTCAGTTGCCTAATGGGTCCTTGCCTTTGGAGATGGATAGAGCTTTTCAAGTGTAGAAACTGCTTAATGCAACACTTCTCCACAGCTATCCTGTTAAAGTAGAGGCCCACCACACTCTAAATTCCTCCCATGGTTTCATAAACATTCACCTGCTGCTTGATGTCTTGACTGAGCTTGCAAAAACAGTCTGTCTCACTGACCAGGGAGTGACTGCAGTTCACCGCATCATAAAAAGGGTTGATAAAGAATTACTGCCAACCTACACTCTATACCTCACATTTGACCACGTGGTATTTCTGTCAAAAATTAAGCTTTTACTATTAAACCATGTATCCTGAATCCCACACGTTGCTATAAATGTCAGTGCTACTATCAAGCATGTGAATCTTGTAAAAATACAGCCAAATGCCTAACCTGCGGCAGGGAAACACGTGAGGGTGAGTGACCACCACCTTCTCCTCACTGGATCAAGTGCAGTGGTGATCATGCTGCTTCCTTCCATGACTGTCCAATCTACCTCAGTGAGAGAGCCGTTCAGGAGATTAGGGTGAAGGAATAGGTTCCCACTCGCATTGCTCAGGAAATGTTGGCTAGCCACATACCTTGTACACCACCCTCTTGCAAATTATATTACAGTCTCACTACACCCTGACCTATGAAGGATATGGCTATGCAGACTTTCGACTTCCAGTTCAGTGTCATGGCTGTGAAATCGTCCAGCTCCAAGGTCACACACTTATCACCACCTGCTACGGTAGCACACCACACCAACGAGCCTTTGCCAGCAACATTGCATGCCTCACAAACAGAAGCACGGAAATCCAAAAAGATGTACCGTCATGATGACTTTCTGCTCACATCTAGCCAGCCATCATGTGGGTCTGCACCTGAAAAACGCCAAGGTCCTAAGCGGTCAAAAAAGGCAAACGATGTTCCCCTTCTCGACCTTGGAGTTCTTCTTCAGTTGTGTCACCATGCAATATATTCACCCAGCAGTCCTTCGTTTCACTGGGATGCACCAACAACCAGTGTGCTAGCCAGCCAAAGGCAAATACCAACACCTCTGTCGAACTAATGGACCAGGATTCTCCAGGCTCTGAACCTGGTCGTTGTGTGTGTTCGAATTCTGGCATTCGGAAGCCACTACAGTGACTACCCCCCTATTTGACTTATCTCCTGTCCGTCATCGGATATGGTTATTCTCCGATGAAACATTTGTGGCATCGGCTCCAGTAGGATTGAATTACAGCTCCACAGTCATACTGTCCAGTTATTTTCTGCCTCCAGTAAACAAAATTACACCCTCACAATCACTTTCACCTTCCACACTTCAGTTCGTTTTATCCTTCCTCTCTGAGGCACGGCCTCTGGCTCATGGGGAGTCATGTTGCTCATTCAAGAAGATATGTATAGTCACATCATTTCCTTGAGCTATATGCGGTGTAAGTTCGAGAACCTCTTGTCGACCCCTATTCAATAGTCTGGGAATTCTAACATTGCCCTCACAGTATATATTTTCTTTGATGTCGTTTGTTGTTAGCAGTATTAGCCTATTCCCAAGAGTTAGCAGCTTTCACTCAGTTAATACTAGGCAGAAATCCAATCTGCATGTGGAATGCACTTCCTTGGCTCTTGTGCAGAAAGGAGTGCAGTATTCTGCTGCATCCATTTTCAATAGGCTACCACAAGAACTCAAAAATCTTAGCAGTAGCCCAAACTCTTTTAAGTCTAAACTGAAGAGTTTCCTCGTGGCTCACTCCTTATATTCTGTTGAGGAGCTCCTGGAAGAGTTAAAAATTTAAGCAAATTCCAGTGTTACATTGTTGATTTTCTTTATTTAAAATTACGACTTGTCACCTGAATATGTTTTTTTATATTTCATTTTATCTGTTTCTAATATCGTGTTATAATTTCATGTATTGACTCGTTCCACGACCATGGAGACTTTTCCTTAATTTGGTCCGACGGAACACTAAATAAAAAAATTAAAATAAAAAAAAAAATGTTTGTAAGAGCACATATTTTTCCTGCCTTGATGGTGTTACTTATAGGCATGAGATATTTTTTCTGCAATCCTTATGCTATTGAGTATACAGACTCCAAATTTCACAGTTTTTCGATGATACCTAAAAAAATGGTTATTTAGTTTCAAAATGTTAACAAGTGTGATTTTTGCTATCAAAATGTAAAAAAAATGACAAAAATTCCAGATTTTGCAGTGCAATAAGATGCAGACAGAGAGAGATGAAGTGCTAAAATTTGGTAGGGTTTCTTACCTCCATCAGGTGAACAAATATGAGTTGTTCCATGGGAAACTTTGTGTTTTCTGGTTGAATTGAAGATGGATCAAAGGGCAAGGTATAAGGAGACAGTGTAGTGAAAGATAATCAAAAAGTGATGCCATAGCGGTAATGCTGTAGTGTTGGTACGGATAGGTGCATGCTAGACACAAGAGAAAGGAGATAGGGATGCAGAGGTTGGGATGGAGATAACTGCTGAGAAAAGAGAATAGGTGAAAGTTCGTAGACATATAAATCTAATGAAAGTGTAGACAGAGTAGTAGTTCAAAAATAAGAAGGTGGTAATGGATATGGAACAATGAGTAGTGGAGACAGCTGTCTGGAGGATTGTTGGATTAAGGATGAGGGGTGGGGGGGTTATGCATATTAAGATGTGTAAAATACACTGATTGGTTGTAGCATGACACTTATTTAACCTTCCCCAAATGATACAGTGTACTCACTGGACCTTATCTCTGTAATCCCATTCACTGCAAGATATCTGCCCTCCATATTGAATTTACTGTTAACTCTTGTACTGATAAAAAATGTCGTCAACGTCGGGAAAATGTTAATTCCAGGAACGTAAAAGTGGGGTTATACAGTTATTTTAGACCTTGCAGCTACAAATATGCCTGCCTTACCTTATTGACAGTGTCAGTATAGAGACAAGGAGTTGTTACCATGATATTATCATAGCTGAAGTTAATAAATCCATCAAGAAGGCTAAAAGAATGTTTTTGCTAGAAAGAGCAGAAAAGTAGTTGTTTGCATTCCACTTAGACAATCAATGGACATAATTTAGTTCAAGTATGGTGAACATAGAAGAGCTATGGGGAAAGTATCACATTCTGGAGAAGTATGTGCTTAGTAAGTAGATTAAGGATGGAAAAGACCCACCGTGATTTATTAGCAAAATTCAGAAAATGCTGGAGACTGTTGCACTCTCAGTTCAAAAAAGAATGAGCAAATGAAAACAAGCAAAAGATAGTAGGAGTTGGTGCATCTATAAAAAAAGTTGATTTTTAAAGAGCAACTTCCACAACTGAAGACAGTCAGTTGCTCCTCACAATGATGATGGAGGATATCGTCGAAAGCTCGAGATTTTATCAAGAATTGATGTGGCAAGAAAACCGAGAATGTTTAACATATAAGCAACTTCCACAGTCATACCTTAGCAAAAGATCATGTCAAGAACCCAAGAAAATTCTGGTCCTGCATTAAATCGTTAAGTGTTTCAAAAGCTTCTGCCCAGTCACTCGTTGACTCGTCTGGTTTGCCAATACAAGACAGGAAAAGAAAAGCTGAATTTTAAATTTTGTGTTTAAGAAGCCATTCGTGCCCCGGAGGATTTTACAAACATATGTACAGAATACCATGTGGAGCACATAAGTACTAGGTATAAAGAAGTAACTGAAAGAGTTGGAAACGAATAAGTTGCCAGGTCTGGATGGAATCCCAATTTGGTTTCACATAGAGTACTCTATGGCACTTGTCCCTCACTTAGCTTGGATTTATTGTGAATCTCTTTCCCAGTGCAAAGTTGCAAGTGACAAAGGGGGGGGGGGGGCACTTATGACTCCTGTATATAATAAGGGTAAAGGAACAGACTTACAAAACTACAGACCAATATCCTTAAAATTTGTTTGTTCATAATTGTTGAACATACTGAGTCCAAATATAATAAACTTCCTTGAGATGGAAAAGCATATGGCCACAAATCAGCATGTATTGAGAAAACATCTCTCATATGAAACTCAGCTTGCCCTTGTCATCACATTTGCTGTGAACCATGGATGAAGGACATTAGGCAGGTTCCATATTACTAGATTTCAGGAAAGCTTTTGACACAGTGCCCCATTGTAAACTAGTAATGAAGGTAAGAGGTTATGGAATAGGTTCTCCTCAATGGCAAGTGTCCATCAGAGACAAGGGTGTCATCAGGAGTGCCCCATGGAAGTGTAATAGGACTACTCTTATTCTATATATACATCAGAAATCTTACACACAGGGTAAGTAGCTGTTTGATGAGATGGTGTGGTGAAAATGAAGGTACATCTTAGAGTGACCGTAGGAGGCTACACGATGACATAGGCAATATTTTTAGTTGATGTGATAAATGGTAGCTTACCCAAAAACTAGAAAAATGTAAGTTAGTGCACATGCGTAGGAGGAACAGTTATGTAACATTAGAGTATAGTATCAGTGGTGTGCTGCTTGGCTCAGTCACATTGATTAAATGTTGTTGTTGGTGCGGTCTTCAGTCCTGAGACTGGTTTGATGCAGCTCTCCATGTTACTCTATCCTGTGCAAGCCTCTTCATCTCCCAGTACCTACTGCAACCTGCATCCTTTTGAATCTGCTTAGTGTATTCATCTCTTGGTCTCCCTCTACGATTTTTACCCTCCACACTGCCCTCCAATACTAAATTGGTGATCCCTTGATGCCTCAGAACATGTCCTACCAACCGATCCCTTCTTCTGGTCAAGTTGTGCCACAAACTTCTCTTCTCCCCAATCCTATTCAGTACCTCCTCATTAGTTATGTGATCTACCCATCTAATCTTCAGCATTCTTCTGTAGCACCACATTTCGAAAGCTTCTATTCTCTTCTTGTCCAAACTATTTATCGTCCATGTTTCACTTCCATACATGGCTACACTCCATACGAATACTTTCAGAAATTACTTCCCGACACTTAAATCTATACTCGATGTTAACAAATTTCTCTTCTTCAGAAATGCTTTCCTTGCCATTGCCAGTCTACATTTTATATCCTCACTACTTCGTCCATCATCAGTTATTTTGATCCCCAAATAGCAAAACTCCTTTAAGTGTCTCATTTCCTAATCTAATTCCCTCAGCATCACCCGACTTAATTAGACTACATTCCATTATCCTCGTTTTGCTTTTGTTGATGTTCATCTTATATACTCCTTTCAAGATGCTATCCATTCAATTCAACAGATCTTCCAAGTCCTTTGCTGTCTCCGACAGAATTACAATGTCATCAGCAAACCTCAAAGTTTTTATTTCTTCTCCGTGGATTTTAATACCTACTCCGAATTTTTCTTTTGTTTCCTTTACTGCTTGCTCAATATACAGATTGAATAACATCGGCGAGAGGCTACAACCCTGTCTTACTCCCTTCCCAACAACTGCTTCCCTTTCATGTCCCTCGACTCTTATAACTGCCATCTGGTTTCTGTACAAATTGTAAATAGCCTTTCGCTCCCTGAATTTCACCCCTGCCACTTTAGAATTTGAAAGAGAGTATTCCAGTCAACATTGTCAAAAGCTTTCTCTAAGTCTACAAATGCTAGATACGTAGGTTTGCCTGTCCTTAATCTTTCTTCTAAGATAAGTCGTAAGGTCAGTATTGCCTCACGTGTTCCAGTATTTCTACGGAATCCAAACTGATCTTCCCCGAGTTCAGCTTCTACTAGTTTTTCCATTCGTCTGTAAAGAATTCGTGTTAGTATTTTGCAGCTGTGGCTTATTAAACTGATAGTTCGGTAATTTTCACATCTGTCAACACCTGCTTTCTTTGGGATTGGAATTATTATATTCTTCTTGAAGTCTGAGGGTATTTCACCTGTCTGATACATCTTGATCACCAGATGGTAGAGTTTTGTCAGGACTTGCTCTCCCAAGGCCGTCAATAGTTCTAATGGAACGTTGTTTACTCCGGGGGCCTTGTTTCGACTCAGGTCTTTCAGTGCTCTGTCAAACTCTTCACGCAGTATCGTATCTCCCATTTCATCTTCATCTACATCCTCTTCCATTTCCATAATATTGTGCTCAAGTACATCATCCTTGTATAGACCCTCTATATACTCCTTCCACCTTTCTGCTTTCCCTTCTTTGATTAAATATCTAGGCACAATGTTGCAATGCAATATGAAATGAACCAAACATATAAGGATGGTAGCAGGAAGGCAAAAGTTGACTTTGGTTTATTGGGAGAATTTTGAGGAAGTGTAGCTCACCTATAAATGAAATCATGTACAGAACAGTAGCATGAATATTCTAATTAGTGCTTCTGTGCTTGGGATCTCGACCAGGTATGATTAAATAAATACATTAAAGCAGTTCTGAGGTAGGCTGCTAGATTTCTTTACTACTAGTTCTGATAAAGTATTATGGAGATGCTTTGTGAACTCAAATGGGAATCCCTGGAGGCAATACGATAACATTTTCAAGAAACGCATTTGAGAAAATTTAGGTAACCAGCATATGAAACTGAATGCAGAATGATTTTGTGCCTCTGACGTACATCTTATGTAAGGACCACAAAAGTAAGATACGAGTAATTAAGGCTCGTACTGGAGCATATAGACAACTGTTTCTCCATTGCTCAGTTGTGAGTGGAACAGGAGAGGAAATGACTAGTAGTGGTAAACTGCATAGAGTGACTTCACTGCCTGATCTAGAATTTCACATAGCCTCTTAGGCACACACCACTACCTTTCTCATACATTCTCTCTCTCTCTCTCTCTCTCTCTCTCTCTCTCTCTCTCTCTCTCTCTCTCACACACACACACACACACACACACACACACACACACACACACACATAATGGAATGATAGTGAAAGTCCTGAAGGTGGCATTTTTTGTATGATATCATCATGTTCTGTAGTATTTATTTGTGAAAATGATGGGTGTGTTTTCTCATTTAATTTTTATGTCAGTCAGCATTGCTCATTTTTTTATTTTCCTCTCAGGTCCTTAATGGGTAGAACTCAGGAAACTTAATCTTCAGCAATCAACATTCTTGTTATGAAATCCTGTTGATTTACATGGCAATTTCCGTTTTGGTAATGAAACATTTAAGTGTTCACCCAGTTTCTATATCAATGTTAAACATTACTGCAACCCCACACAAAAAGGGGCATTAAATATATAAGGCCAAGAATGCTCCTTTCATACTGTGTTCTCCGTATTGCACAACACTGCTGCCCTTAACTCTTCTACATCTATACTTTGCAAGCTACTTCACAGTGACTCGGGAAGGCTGCAGGGAGAAGGGGGGGACGGGGAGGATTGTACTGTGTGTCCTCCTTTTTTGTCATAGTGGTATATGATTTTCAAGAACAACAATTGTTGGTAAGCTTCTGTATGAGTTCAGATCTGTCTAGTTCCACCTTATAGCCTTTTTGTGAGATGTACAGAGGAGGTAGCAATATATTGATTTGTCTCTTCTAAGAACATACTCTTTCCAAATTTGAAGCCTATCTTGTAGTGTCTGCCATTAGAATTTGCCGAGCATTTCTGTGAACCTTTGCAATGAATAATTGAACCTGTTGTGAAACACACTGTTCTTCTTCAGATCTTCTCTATTTCCTCCATCAATCCTGTCTGGTACGTATCCCAGACCAGTGAGTAATATGCCAGTATTGGGCCAATGAGGGCATTTTAAGCGGCCTCCATTGTGGGTGGACTACACTTCTTGAGGATCTTTCAGATGAATCTCAGTCTGGTGTCTATCTTAGCCGGCCGGAGTAACTGAGCGGTTCTAGACGCTACAGTCTGGAACCACACGACCACTACGGTCGCAGGTTCGAATCCTGCCTTGGGCATGGATGTGTGTGATGTCCTTAAGTTAGTTAGGTTTAAGTAGTTCTAAGTTATAGGGGACTGATGACCTCAGAAGTTAAGTCCCATAGTGCTCAGAGCCTTTGAACCATTTTTTTTGTCTAGTTTAATGTGGTTGTTCCACTTTAAATTGCCCAATAACCATACTCCTAGATATTTTATGGATGTGACTGCTTCCAGTGATTACCACAATTCTGTAATAATTCAATAATGGATCTTTCCACATCATCTGCAGTGTGCTATATTTGTTTATAGATCTGCCTGGATAGCCTCATGTGTTAGCATGCCACTTCTGGGCCCATATCAGATCTGCCTTATGGATTGACAATGAGGGAGAATTTGCTTAGCCAGCCTGGATGTGGTTTGCAGTCTGTTCCCCACATTCGACTAGATTAATGAATATCAGGCTGATAGCCATGTGTCATATCAATTACACTATTTGCAGAAATTTAGAAGACATTTGCACACTTTCACGTGGGATAATATTAGACACAGACAGATGGTGGTGCACAAATTCAACTACAGGAAGGGCATCTGGCCACCCTCTGCTACTCAACATACTGACTAATTCAGAATAAAATGCTGATCCCGTGAAGACCCGGGACAAGGTTGTTTAAGTTGAGAGCCAAGTGTCGAGCCATGTATCAGGCGTTGTTTTCCTGCATTTTGCTATAATTTTCTAGTATTGCAAATTTTCTGTGTATTACAGCATCGTCCACAAAAAACCTCATGGAAATTCTGACACTACCCTTTAGATAATTTATGTATATTGTCGAAAAGTAATGGTCTTACAATGCTCCTTAGGGGTGCACCTGAGGTTCCTATTACATATGAAAGTTTCTGCCATTGAGACTAACATGCTGCGTTCTGTTTATGGACCCTTCAATCCAGTCACATAGCTGGGCTGATGCCTTTGGGATGTGAAGGAATATGGTATCAATATGGACGCCTGCATCTGTTGTTTCCTTGATCCTGAAGGCAATTAGAGCGACCAGGTTTCACACAATAATTGTTTTTGGAATCCATTTAGATTCCTACAGAATGAGGTTTTCGGTCTCCAGAAATGTCCTAGTACGCAAGCATAAAACTCGTTTCTAAATTCTACAACATAGTAATGTCAGCAGTACAGGCCTATTGTTTTATGCACCTTTTTGATGACTTATGAAAACGGGAATGACCTGCCTTTTTTTCTGATCGCTAGAAATGTTTTTCTCTCCAGTAACCTACTGCTAGAAGGGGAGTTAAGTTATTTCACGTACTCTATGTAGAATTATATTGGTATCCCATTGGAACCAGTGGCCTTTTCTCTGTTGAGCAATTTCAGTTGATTTTCTGTCCTGTAGTCACTTATTTTGTGATGTGTTATTTTGACATTCATATGACTATTTAGGGCAGTGTGATCTTCCTCAGTGAAACAGTTTTGGAAAAAGGAGTTTAGTATTTCAACCGTTTCTGTGGCATCCTCCATTTTGATGCCATTATGGTCACAATGTCTGAACAGATGGCTTCAATCTTTTTATTGATTTAGTGGAGGAACCAAAAGTTCTTTAGATTTTCTGTCTGATAAGAAGACAGATCTGTTATAATGTAGGCTGGACACCTGTCTTTGCTTTCAGCATCTTTCTTTGAAAACAGCAAAGAAAAACTTGCACATAATAAGTACACCACTACTTCTCTGCTTTAATGGCAGTGGCAGTGGCAAACTGTTCAAATGTAGACACTGTTCAAGACCATTAATTTAATGAAGCAACTGTAGAAAAGGAAATATGGAGCAGATTTGTGTGTTATTGTTGCATGTTATAACGTAAGCTCACAACCAGTCTCCTTCATTTGCGTCATGAGCAGAACAGGATGTGAACTTTGAAAAGGGTCAGATTTCAAAATAGTTTCAAAAATAAGAAATAGTTACTTAAAAGTAATATTCTCTTGCCAGTTGTCTGTTATTTTCATACCACATTGCTGTGTTTCCCATAGGCCTAAATCGAATGGACTGAAACAGAGACATAAAACACAAAATGTTTTAAATGTGAAACAGCCTGTTAATGACTTACCAGTACTCTAGCACAAATAAATGCAGGGCTCATTATGTACCTGCTTTTCTTTCTGGTACACGTTGATCCATCTGCAACACTAATTACAGTATTTTTTTTTTGTTTCAGTGCAAAAGCTATGTCCAAAATGTTGAAGAGGAAATTTGATGACGACGTGGACTCTACCTCTGGAGGAAGAGCTAAGCAAGACGAATTGGAGGTGACAGGTGTTTCACGCTCAGGTCGAGTTCGCAAGAAGTCTTCAAAACTGATGGATTTTGAATCACCTGATGATATTGACAATCGGTATAGGCGACGTGGTGGCGACTCATTTAGTTCTCCTGTTGCTGGTAGCAGTGGCGGCAGAGGGCGAGGCAGGGCATCGTCCACATTACACTCAGACCGCACAACATCCAGTTCTGGTGTCCATCATCGTGATACCTTGTCAAATGATGGGGGAGACGATATCTATTCAAGTTCAGATGAGTTCACAGGAGATGTTCAAGACGATGAATCCAGTTCCAGTTCTTCATCATCTTCTGATGATGAAGCAGCATCTGACGAAGATCGACTTGTGGAAGAACGTAATACAACAGCCATTCCCGATGAAAGCAACAGCCGGACAGGCGATGAAGGACCTTCAGGCTCAGGAACAGCATCTCGTGGAGGTCAGTCACTGTATATGCTCGAGAAATCAACTAAGAAGAAACTTGTGGTGCGAGATGGTCGTGTAGTTGGACGTACTAAAGCACAACGGAAGGATAAAGGCAAAACACGGTTCACTGCCTACATGCTTTGGGCAAAGGAGGTTAGGCAGGAAATACTGCGTGCTAATCCCGACACAGACTTTGCTACTATTAGTAAGCGCCTCGGTGAGCTCTGGGCAACAGTACCCAACAACGAGAAGTACGCTTGGAAAAGGCGTGCTAAACGTGTCGCTCTGACCAAGCCCGGATCAGATGCATCGGCACAGAGTTCTGTAACTCAAGGAGTTAGCGGATCAAGTCAGCAGACGGACGGTGGTCGCTGGCGGACTTCCGGGTCCCGCTCGAAGTTCATCAATAAAGCTGGTGGTGTATCCTCATTATCGGGTGCAACATCGGGGGCAGCCACTAGGCAAGAAAGTGGCAGTACTACTGGAGGAATGTCAGTGACTGGCGCAGTTGGAAGTGGTTCACGCAGTAGCGCAGGTACATCAGCATCAAGTGGAAGTGCACGCCACCACCACCAGCAGCAGCAGCAGCAGCAGCAGGTTGCAGAGGCCAAGGCTGGAACTGCAGCAGGAGCTTCTGGTGGGCGGGGACTGGTAGCTGAGCCTGCAGTGGGACCCGGCTTATACAAGGTGGTTGGCACACAGCCCGTGGATGTGGCAGCTCATCTGAAGTTGCTCGGGGAATCACTCGGTATTATTGGTGAACGCCTGAAAGAACATGAGGGTCAAATTGCTGTTTCTGGTAGCTTATCTGTCTTGCTGGACTCACTTCTGTGTGCTCTTGGCCCTCTTATTTGCCTGACACGGCAGCTGCCAGAAACCAACAGCTGTCCACCGGAGATGCTGTCGAAACTGCTAGACAACATTGCCTACTTTATGCCAGGCCTCTAGTGGTAAAAGGAGAGGTGTGCTCTGAAGACAACTCTCTGGTGTAGTGAGTGTTTCATTTATCACAAACATAATTCTCTTATTATGGATCTCTTCATTTAGACTTGTATAGACTAAGCACTCTTGCCTGCCCATTCCAAACAATTTTGCGTGTTCTGACATTTACTATCCCCTTCCCTCCATTCTTGCATTCCATAACCACATTCATGTTCGCAGTTGATGGTAATAATTTTAGGTTTGATAATTTCACTGTCAGTAATAACACAATGTGCAGGTCTTGAAGTTTCAGTTTGCTTAAAATGTTTGCATCAAGAAATTATCGTAGTTACGTCCTGCCACAGGTCTGCATGGAGATGTAAAATAGTTAGATTTTACTGTGGAGAGTAATTGCTTTTCGAACATCCAGACAAGGTTTGTGTATCGTTGCATACATAAGATAAAATGCCCATATCAAAATCTTTAATTTAGGAACTTTAGAGTTAAAGGTACATGAAAAAGGGGGAGGGGGGATTTGAGCGAGTAAATGCTATAACTGTTAGCATGATTCCACTTAACAAATGTTTCTGTAAGAGAAGGAGATATAAAAGATTTCTGATTATCGTCTTCGAAAAAGCAGTGTCTCAATTATCCCCCCACTCCTTTTTTCTAGTTATTATCAGTCCATTTATTCTTAAGGAGAATTTGAGTAACACAGAGTTAAGAGCTCATAACACAGAGTTAAGAGCTCATAACACAGAGTTAAGAGCTCATAACACAGAGTTAAGAGCTCATAACACAGAGTTAAGAACTCGTGATAAATATAAATAATAAATGTAAATTAACAAGTGTTTACTCTAGACGATTGAAAGAGAGCATTGCTGAGAAGAGCATTGATTGTGTGAACCCAAGCAAACAGTGCATTTTTGTTTATATGGCACTAAAGTCATATTCACAGATATAAGATCGAATGCTGCCATCGTGAAGTAGTTGCAATGAAAAACAGTGATATCCATACAGGTGTGTTGTGTATGTCAGCTGCACTGTTGGTGATGCAGAAATCAAAGCTTAAAACTGGGGGTGGGTTTGAATTTTTGCAGAAGCATCAGACATGTGCTGGTAGTGCACTAGTCATTGAATTGTAGTTCCCAACTTAATTAGGCCAAAATTTTGCATGTATGTCAGTGTACAATTTTTTGCTGGCTGCTTAATGGTATTGAGGGAAAAAATGCGAAGCAGGACAATTACGAACGAGCAGTCTTACCTGAAGAAAGAGTAGCTCTTACAATCTGGCTCTTAGCAACTGGTTGCATTCTGATTCTCAGCAAATGGAGACAGTTACACCATTCTCGAGTGTTTATTTCACATTTCAGCAACAGCTATATCACTTACCAGAGTGTAAGTTCCTAAGTCTTGAATGCTTTATGTACAGCACGAAAGAATTACATTAAGTAAGGAAAATAATATCAATAAATGTGAATAATGTAAAGTAAAAATATACAAATGACCTGTCATAGATGATAAAACATCTATTACTTTATGTCTGTGGTTCCCAACCATTCTGAGATCATTACCACTGAGTGCAATCAAATATTAGCTAATTACCCCCCACCCCTCCTCCAAAAAAGTTATTGTCAACTTTAACCTTAGTAGAAAAAATTCTTTGATTGCTTTTATTTATGAAATGATTCAAGATAAACAGTATTTAGTTCTTGTTTGTGTCTTACTAAACAAAGAACTAATGCATCAATGACAGAATCACACTGTATATTTCTAACCATCTTTTTATATGTGGTTTCTCAGGAAATGCACATAATAAGTCATGCTCTGAGTCTATTCAGATCCTTTGTTTCATTGATGTCATAATAAAAAAATCTGTTTTCAAATATGTATATCTAGAGTGCAGTGTTTCTTATTGTGGGCTTTGTTTTGGTATTGTGTGTGCTAGAATGAATGATGAAGCAATACCCAGTGCATCACAAGTGCTATCAACAACTCCTACTCAGAAACGAAAGCTGCACCACTGCCCTACCTAGTGACACTTGCTTCTTCCACACCCTATACACCAAACTAAAACCAACCCAGTTAAAATGTGTTGGCTGTAATTATGTTTGTAAATCACTTGATTGCTGGTCCTCCTTTTCCAAGCTGGCAGAAATCAGAAGACTTGAGCATACCAATGCTTCATGTCTGATTGTGTAGAGTAGCATAGTACCCAGTAGTTACTGTCTGTTGTATTACCAATTAATTAGTTTCTCCATTTCAAAGTGAATATTGAAGGACTTTCTGGTGCATTCTAGGAACTACATAAAACTCAGACAAGACATCTTCACATATATAACATTTGTTACTTGCATGTCTCACTCATAGACACATAGTACAAAACAGAATATATGTTTGTAGAGATTGGACAGTGTGAAGAAGATGATGATTATACATTCATTTCATGAGATGTAATTTCTGCAACACCATGTCACGCTTTAATGATAATATTTGAAGAAAAAAAACATTATTGATATCTTATATAATCAATAAAGTCTTACAAAATTATAGTGGCAATAATAATATTCTTTCAAAAATAATTTAGTTTTGTGACTTAGAGAAAGTGAAACCATTTTGGTTTCTACCCCCTCGGAAAGATTCATTATATGCCTCAGGGAATAATTACCTCCACGTTGGAACCACTGTTTTATATAATAAAATCTGCCTTGTAGTTTCTATTGATAACATACAGTGAAGATAAAAACTTACATTCATGCATACAAACACACACTTAGAACATAGTGTAGTAAGCTGAAACTCACATTCATGCATACAAACACACACTTAGAAGATAGTGTAGTAAGCTCATCAGTGATATACTACTTATGAAGCATTGTGTGTCCAATTTCTGCTCAACAAGTGCAATTTATAGATATGAAGGCCAAAACAGTACAATAATTTAATTATTCCTGTTGTTTCAGCTTCCTTGCCAAAGAAGAGAGTGGCTGCTGACTGTGAAGGTTTAGAAAGACCCGAGGAACTTGTCACACTGCCTTGGAGATTTGCATGGAAGGCACTGTGAAATTGGTGCTCCTACCAGTAGTGGAACTGATTTTTATGAGTACAGTTATGACAGGTTTTTAAGTGTAGTTTTGTTAGGAGCCACTTAATGTATCCAAACATCAGTCCTAAAGGATGCATATTAGATGGTGGAATCTGACAAATACTTCAGTTTTGGAAACAGGTTGATGCTAATGTTTTAGTGTACCAGAGGAGGTGCCACTAGTAGGGAGAACAACAAATGTGCTTTACACATTCAAGGGAGACCAAGCACTTGCCTGCATGAATATATGTTGAAACCATGCTTTGGTGAACACACATGACAGCTGGTTGAAAGTGCTTTCAACTACAGAGTCGGTCGAGGTAGGAGGGTGGTAGTGAACATTTTGAGAATTACGCCTGCAGTTTTCCTGATGTTGAGAAAACTTGCTTCTGAGTTCGTCGACAGCTGTGTAGTAGTTGTGCAAGCTTGCACATATCTGCATATTTTTTAAGAAAAAGTTGGAGCTCAATACACTTGTACACACTAATAGGACCAATTGACAACAAAACTGAAAATTGAAGTGTGGTTCTTGTCAGCTGCTGGCAAGGTAGTGAACACAAGAGATCATTTTTATGTGTGAGACCTGTGCCTTGAAAATCTTCAAAGACACATGCAGAAATCTTAAATAGATTTGCACAACATTTTAACTCAGATGGGTGAGTCACGTGGCAAGACAATTGTGATTAATATGTATCTATGTATGTGCAAAGGTTCAGTTAAAGAAAATAACTAAACTGTGAATAATTTTTATTCATACTAGTAGTATTTGACCATGTGATAAATGCAAGTTCACTGAACTACGTCAGATTGTTACCCAAATTTCCCATGTCAGCTTGAACCGGCAGTTCATTCATTTTATACTGTCATTGTTTTGTACATTTGTAGTGTACTCTCTTAATTTCACTGCCGTATATTCTTCATAATAATCAATTGCTGTCTTAGGCTTTTCTGTGTCACATTCTTTAACAGTGTTGTTGCACAAAGATTCTTAATGTAGGTGATACCTCAATAACGTCATTATTCCCCAAGTTGTCTTCCACTACCTCCTGAAGTCTACATTCATTTTCCTCTACAACAGTTTCTTCAACAGCATATTTTGTTGGCTTGACACGACTTTTTCAAACAAAGTTCTTACATATACAAAATCAAAGACCTATTTTGAGTGGACGAAACATTGCTAGTATCAGGGCATATACGTGGACAACGAAAAAAATCCTGGATTTCCATGTTAAAAATAAACTTTTTCCTTATTGAGTGACAGTATGCTTTTCCTTGGAACTGTAAAACTTATTAGTTCTTTTATACACTGGTGTAGAACTTCCCGGCACTTCAGAAAATGAGCTACAGGTGGAAAAAAAAAAAGTTTCAAAAAGGTCTTTGATGTGCAGCAACATGTACACTGCATATTTTCATATTACGAAAGTATATATTTCAATTCCACCAAATGCAGCATGTTAATTTCCAAAGCACATAAATCAAGGTTTGCGATGTGCTCCTGTAAGCCAGTCATAGCTCACAACACATGATCTCGCCAGCAGAGATTCAGAGCAAAGGACGTGATGTTGTCAGCCAATACCAGTATCACTGGTAATTAGTGCAAACTTACAAATAGGAAAAGTTAATAACATCATGCAAAAATGCTAGTAAAATTTTAAATAATGTAATGAATGTCTGGCCTTCTGGGCTCGAATTTCTTTTAAGTGGCTGGCTGTGAAAGAGTTAAGCTTTAAATGAAAGTAAAATGCTCTGTGATTACAGAAATTCAAAGCGCATTCTAACATGTAACATAATTCATCTTGCGCAAAACCAAATTTACTTTATAAGTAATGCTTTTCAAAGCACCATTTGAAATACTTTCCTGTGATCTATTGGAATTCGTTTCAGCAGTCAGAGAGCACCAGAAAAGAGGCGTTACTGCATATGCACACCTACGATGATGTAGGCAGCCCCTCTGTTCGTACCTATATAGCATTAAGAGATCTTACATGATGTCATATAAACAAAACAGGATATCGAAGGATATTCCAAGAGCATTGGAATTTCATAAACCATACTAAAATGTATAATTCAGCTTACAATGCGCAGTCGTATGTCCAGATTTCACAAATAAACTGACTGCCTCTGTGGAAAAGATTAATAAAAGCCAAATTTCTTTAGCAAATAGCCAACAAAAATAACTTCATTGCTCTGCAAGGCAATTAATGTTTGACTGCCAAAAATGTGGAAATAAAAAAAAATCAGAAAGTTGAAGATAATAACATATTTTAGTCTTCTGTAATTATGTGAATGTATTTTAATTTACTTGATAGCTCCCAGCCACAGAAATCAGTTTTGTTTTCATTTGACACGAGAGCTGTAAATGAAAACATGGGTCACGTGGAGGCTACTGCCCTCCCCACTACACTCTGCTCTCCTTATACACGAATCTGACAGCTTGGGCACACCAGAAAAATATTTCTGGATAGCATCTGGCTGGCTTGTTGCTACTGCTGATACGCTTGTTGCTACTGCTGATACAGCTAACAGCCACACTTAGAGTAGTCAGAAGTGGGAGAAGGTACTGCACATACCTAACTCAACTGAGCACGTACATGAGCGTGCTGGGAACTGCTCAGATGAACCTAATGCAAACAGTTGTGATGTCATGCTCATCAGAAGCAGTTTGTTGTTATGAAGTATTGCATAGTCTTCATCCTAAAGCCTTTGACACATTTTGCTGTTGACAAACACTGTTGTTGTTGTCTTCAGTCCTGAGACTGGTTTGATGCAGCTCTCCATGCTACTCTATC
Organism: Schistocerca gregaria; assembly: GCF_023897955.1. Taxonomy (NCBI): domain Eukaryota; kingdom Metazoa; phylum Arthropoda; class Insecta; order Orthoptera; family Acrididae; genus Schistocerca; species Schistocerca gregaria. Next base: position 1,069,858,906 of record NC_064920.1, on the reverse strand, counting down.
CTGTGCAAGCTTCTTCATCTCCCAGTACTTACTGCAACCTACATCCTTCTGAATCTGCTTAGTGTATTAATCTATTGGTCTTCCTCTACGATTATTACCCTCCACGCTGCCCTCCAATGCTAAATTTGTGATCCCTTGATGCCTCAGAACATGTCCTACCAACCTTCCCTCCTGCTTGTCAAGTTGTGCCACAAACTCCTCTTCTCCCCAATTCTATTCAATACCTCCTCATTAGTTATGTTATCTAACCAATTAATCTTCTGCATTCTTCTGTAGCACCACATTTCGAAAGCTTCTATTCTCTTCTTGTCCAAACTACTTATCATCTATGTTTTCTTTCCATACATGGCTACACTCCATACAAATACTTCCAGAAACGACTTCCTGTCACTTAAATCTATACTCGATGTTAACAAATTTCTCTTCTTCAGAAACGCTTTCCTTGCCATTGCCCATCTACATTTTATATCCTCTCTATTTCGACCATCATCAGTTATTTTGCTCCCCAAATAGCAAAACTCCTTTACTTGTTTAAGTATCTCATTTCCTAATCTAATTCCCTCAGCATCACCCGACTTAATTCGACTACATCCCATGATCCTCGTTTTGCTTTTGTTGACGTTCATCTTATATCCTCCTTTCAAGATACTGTCCATTCCGTTCAACTGCTCTTCCAAGTCCTTTGCTGACCCTGACAGAATTACAATGTCATCGGCGAATCTCAACATTTTTATTTCTTCTCCATCGACTTTAATACCTACTTCGAATTTTTCTTTTGTTTCCTTTACTGCTTGCTCAATATACAGATTGAATAACATCGGGGAGAGGCTACAACCCTGTCTCACTCCCTTCCCAACCACTGCTTCCCTTTCATGTCCCTCAACTCTAACTGCCGTCTGGTTTCTGTACAAATTGTAAATAGCCTTTCGCTCCCTGTATTTCACCCCTTCCATCTTTAGAATTTAAAAGAGAGTATTCCACTCAACATTGTCAAAAGCTTTCTCTACGTCTACAAATGCTAGAAAAGTAGGTTTGCCTTTCCTTAATCTATTTTCTAAGATAAGTCGTAGGGTCAGTATTGCCTCACATGTTCCGATATTTCTGTAGAATCCAAACTGATCTTCGCCGAGGTTGTCTTCTACCAGTTTTTCCATTCTTCTGTAAAGAATTCACGTTAATATTTTGCAGCTGTGACTTATTAAACTGATAGTTCGGTAATTTTCACATCTGTCAACACCTGCTTTCTTTGGTATTGGAATTATTATATTCTTCTTGATGTCTGAGGGTATTTAGCACTTTATTTTGTTGTGTAAATGATGCATTTCCTTTGCAACTGAAGTTTCATTTTTTATTTTTTTCTCCTGTTTATGTTTTATTGATGCATTATTATTCTCTAGTAGCAGAGTACAGTAAAATTCTTTTTAGGGTATCAGTTTTACCAGACAGAATAACAAAAATTTAACTGAAAACAAAAACAATGAAAAAATCCCTTGTTTTTGCTGATTTTTCTCTCAGATGAAAAAAATTTCCAGGTTTTTTCTGGATTTCCCAGTTGTCCCAAGGTGTATACATCCTGTAATATCAATGCAAAACTAAGCAAAGAGTGCTAAATCCTGTACACCCTCAAAGGCGGCACCAATATGAAAACACTATTGATTAATTGCCAGTTTTGCTTATTTTTATTGACACCCTAAATATGGAGCAGCTCAAAGTATCAGTACATATTAAATTTCTGCATCCTATTGTAATGCGTTTCACTCAAAGCCAGTGCTCAAGACACTTGTACTCAAGAAGAGGAATAGTTGACAAAGAGGCTGAAGATGGAAGATTGGGTCTTGGCAAGCCAGTGAAAACAGTACTGAAGTTGTGTTCCCCAAAATATCAGCTCAGGTTTTAATTTAGCTTGAAAATATGAGGAGTTCAGGCTTCTTAAAACCTAACAAGCAGCACTCGGCTTTGAATTCACATATACAACATGAGTGCCAATTTTCAGATCACTTTATATTCAAAGACCAAGTAATTTCGTTATCCTTGCAAATAAGATGACTTTACGGTGCTTTCCACTTGTACTTTGGTTACAAGCTTTCTTTTCAGATGTTCCTTTGTTTATTAATGTTGCACAATCACTAACAAACATTTTAATAGATTTAAAAAAATGATTGATAGTGATTTTGCATATGAGGCAACACTGAATGTTTCTTAATTTGCGGAGGCAATAGCTGGGCACAGAGGAGTCACTATGTTCAGAGAGCAATCCAACACTGACAGCTGCAGAAAACAATGTGTAACCTTACATGCAGCTAAAAACACTTTATAAGCCTGTAGAGTGCTAAACCCGCCATGTTTGCTTGTTAACACATACACAAAATTATTTATTTTGATTGGGCATATTTCACTATACTTATACAGTCACAGTCAAGAGGACAGACATTATAGCAAAAGCTCTGTAACAGTATATACTGGTAAAAGCCATGCATATAACAAGAAACTACATAGAAAATTCCAAATTTTGTTCCTCATGCCCAAAACTATATATTTGAAGTATTGTGCCTGTACAGACTATGAAGATAAAAATACAAATATAAAAGCTTGCACAAACTGGTATAAACACTAATTTGTCCCACCATGAAAGAAACAGGGAGACACATTGATATATGGTACCGCAAACCCAAGTAAATTTGTTATCTTGCAATGGGTTGATGTACGGCATCAAGTAATTTTGAGAGCTGTTTCAGGCTACGTATTATTTTTTCTAGTTTATTGATGTGTGGGTTGCTTGTTGGCCAACCAAGGGCGAGGGATTGAGTCGTAATCAGACCTGATCATAACCATCACGTCATTGTATCCCACAGAATTCCATTTACATAAATGCAGTTCACATGGTCATATATTATCAAAAGAGCTTCACTGTCTGCTTTGTTATCAAAATTATTTCATTATAGGAATGTTGATTGCATGGACAGAAATCTACACTACACTCTGCAGATAAATGATTATAAAGTCATTGTCAAAGAAAATTACAAAAGTGCTGTTAATACAATTTTATGGAATTTACCTTTGCGCAGTTGCTTTTTCTTATGCGAGATTTGTCCAGCGGAAAAGACATGGTATTGAAAGCGAGTCACTTGGAGTGGTATGCTTCTCCGGCACCCATGCCTGAACTGGTAACTCGCTTTATTTCATTTGTGTTGGAATGAAGCTATTAAAGATACCATCTTCTTCTTTGCTTCCTCACACAGAATTAAAAGAATTTTAGTAATTCTTTGCCAATTGTGTATTTTTTTTGTTCAGGATTTTAAACTGCTGATACCTTGGATCCCACAGGCATCTCTGGGATCAATTTACTTCAGGGAGGAATGAAATGTGATCATCTGACCACTCTATTTCCTGCAACAAGGAGTTTCAGTTCCACATATTGAAAAAAAGAAAAAAACTACAAAAGTGAATGCTTTCTGTGCTGTTTACATCAAAGGTAGTTTCGAAGCCGGGTGAATGCAAATTTCCTTTGATGATTCACTCCAGGATCGACAACTGGTGGAACACAAGTGAACACTTGCGAATACTGAATGAACATGACAGAACTCTGCTTGCTCTCTTTTCACACCAAAGAGAATGCTCTGTTAACTAACTTTTTATACCTGGGGTTCACAGCCATGTAGAACTATATGGTGTCTCTTATGAAGCTCTGTTAACTGTTGCTAATTTGATCCAGTGTACAGGCATCTTCAGCTTTAGGTTATTGAGAGAGATTACTTCATCATTAATTAGTGCATTTGCCATCTCAGCACTTTCAGTCTTAATTTTTACTCTGTTGCTCCCACACATTCAATGTATGGTTTTGTATGTTACTGCCATGCTGTCCTCAGTTTTTTTGCCAAATGCTGCCGGATGTTGTCTATCAATGTGTTTAATCTATATTCTCTACAAACCCTACAACACAAACACTGTCATGTAACTCATATACGTTGACCGGCCACTTACTGGTAAGCTGAGTGTTGCTGTTGTTACTCACAATGTCTCTTGCTGCAGGCTAGCTTCCAACAGGAGATGTAGGTGAAACTGCCTCTTGTGTATCCCTTGCAGGCTGAGCGGCCCATACAGATCGAAGTTCACTGGCTCTTTGGATCAACTGTTCCTCCTCCCCATTTTGCCACTTCATAGGTTGACTGGTGACAGGCATCCCTTGGTTGATGTCAAAGTTAATTTTGATGGATTCATCCAAGTGGTCTTTATCATTGTTTAGGAACTGAAGAGTACTATGAATGGTGTTGGAATCCCCATGTGGTGCCTGCTACTGACAAATAAGATAGTGTGCAGCAGCCCTTCACCTTCAGTGTACTGGCCACCATCCACCCCCTACCAGTGACAAGTTATAAGATCACTTTAGCAAATGTACATAAAAATGGTTAACACACTGTTAAATCTAGGACCAGGAAACCTAAATATTTATTAATTAGTTTACTTATTTACTGTTCCGCGGGACCAAATTAAGGAGACGTCTCCATGGTCATGGAACGAGTCAATACATGGAACTATAACAGGATAGTAGAAACCGATAAAATGAAATATATAAAACATTCAGGTGTTATGTCTTAAGTTTAAATAAAGAAAATCAACAATGTAACACTGGAACTCGCTTAATTTTTTAGCTCTTCCAGGAGCTCCTCGACAGAATAGAAGGAGTGAGCCATGAGGAAACTCTTTAATTTAGACTTAAGAGTTTGGACTACTGCTAAGATTTTTGAGTTCTTGTGGTAGCTTATTGAAAATGGATGCAGCAGAATACTGCACTCCTTTCTGCACAAGAGTCAAGGAAGTGCATGCAGATAGGATTTCTGCCTAGTATTAACTGAGTTAAAGCTGCTAACTCCTGGGAATAGGCTAATATTGCTAACAGCTAACAACATTAAAGAAAATATATACTGAGAGGGCAATGTCAGAATTCCCAGACTATTGAATAGGTGTCGACAAGAGGTTCTCGAACTCACACCACGTATAGCTCGAACAGCCCGTTTTTGAGCCAAAAATACCCTTTTTGAATCAGAAGAATTACCCCAAAAAATAATACCATGCGACATAAGTGTATGAAAATATGCGAAGTAGACTACTTTTCGTGTTGAACTGTCACTTGTTTCAGATACTGTTCTAATGGAAAATAAAGCAGCATTTAGTATCTGAACAAGATCCTGGATGCGGGCTTTCCACAACAGCTTACTATCTATCCGAACGCCTAGGAGCTTGAACTGTTCTGTCTCGCTTATAATATGCCCATTCTGACTAATCAAAATATTGATTCTTGTTGAATTGTGAGATAGAAACTGTAAAAACTGAGTCTTACTGTGATTTAGCATCAAACTATTTTCCACAAGCCATGGACTTATTTCATGAACTACATTATTTGATACTGTTTCAATATTACACAAGATCCTTCACTATCAAGCTGGTGGCATCAGCAAACAGAAATATTTTTGAATCACCTGTAATACTAGAAGGCATAGCATTTATATAAATAAGAAACAGCAGTGGACCCAGCTCCGACCCTTGAGGAACGCCCCACTTAACAGTGCCCCATTGGGACTGAACATCGTTACCACTCTCAGTATTATGGAGAATTACCTTCTGCTTTCTGTTCTTAAAGTAAGAGGTGAACCAATTATAAACTACTCCCCTTACTCCATAATGGTCCAACTTCTGCAGTAATATTTTGTGCTCAACACAGTCAAAAGCCTTCGTTAAATCAAAGAAAACACCTAGCATTCGCAACCCTTTATTTAATCCGTCCAAAACCTCACAGAGAAAAGAGAATATAGCATTTTCAGTTGTTAAACGGTTTCTAAAACCAAACTGTACATTTGACAGCAAATTATGTGAATTTAAATGCTCCAGTAACCTTGTATATACAACCTTCTCAATAACTTTAGCAAACACCGATGGCATAGAAATAGGTCTAAAATTGTCAACATTATTCCTGTCTCCCTTTTTAAAAAGTAGCTTCACTACCGAGTACTTTAATCGGTCAGGAAACCGACCACTCCTAAAGGAAAATTTACAGATATGGCTTAGTACTGGGCTAACACACATAGAACAATACTTCAATATTCTGCTAGATACCCCGTCATATCCATGAGACTTCTTGGTCTTTAGTGATTTAATTATTAACGCAATCTCCCTCTTGTCAGTATCATGGGGGAGCATTTCAGGTAACAGTCTCAGAACACTTTTTTTCTAAGAGCACTATGTGATTCCCTGTTGGGACTAGGTTTCTATTTAATTCACCTGCTGTATTCAGAAAGTGATTATTAAATACTGTACATATATGCGACTTATCAGTATCAAGGATATTCCCACTATGCACTGATTCTATATCCTCGACCTGTCTCTGCAGACCAGCCACTTCCTTTACGACTGATCATATGGTTTTAATTTTATCCTGATACTCAGCTATTCTATCTGCATACCACATACTTTTTGCCTTCCTAATAACATTTTTAAGCATCTTATAGTACTGTTTGTAATGGGCTGCTGCATTTAGATTTTGACTGTTTCTAACGTTTTGATATAATTGCCACTTTGTTCTACAACATATTCTTATCCCTCTAGTCAGCCACCCAGGCTGCCTGTTTATGCTAGTACCCGGTTTTGAACATTCTAACGGAAAACATCTTTCAAAGAGCATGAGAAAAGTCTTGAGAAAAGCATTATATTTATCATCTACTATCAGCGCTATAAACATCTTGCCACTCTCGTTCCTTGATAAGGTTTACAAAGGTCTCTGCAGCAACTGGATTAGCTTTCCTAAACAGTTGATAACTATATTTAACATGTGTTGCAAAACAAAAATCTTTTAGAGTTAAAATTTGTGCTTCATGATCTGAAATGCCATTCACCTTTTTGTTAACAGAATGCCTCTCTAGTAATGAGGAATGAACAAAAATGTTGCCTATGGTTGTTCTACTGTTCCCTTGCACTCTCGTTGGAAAGAATACGGTTTGCATAAGATTATATGAATTAAGGAGGTCTACCAGCATTCTCTTTCTTGCACAATCACTTATACAATTAATATTGGAGTCACCACATATAACTAACTTTTTGTATTTCCTATAAAGTGAACCAATAGCCTCCTCTAGCTTTAGAATCTGGGGATCTATAAATAACAACAGTTAGAAGTTTTGCTCCGTTAAATTTAACCACACCTGCACTACATTCACAACAACCACATGGCTACTCCCCCACACCACAAAGAGCTCCTAGAAAAGCTGCCAGCCAACCTGTATCCTGGTAAATGAAGCCTCTGAATTATCTCCTTATTTAAGAAGTGTTCAGATATACCAATAATTTCAGAGTTAACATCTATTTAGCAGTTCACTAACTTTATCTCTAATACCTTGTATATTTTGATGAAATATACTAATTCTCTCATTACTCGGATACCTAAGCTTTGTCAAAAGTGGTTCCTTTGTTAGAGAGACTTCCCTTAAGCAGGAATACCTATCAGCTGACTTCAATCTAAAAAAGGTGCATCTCTTAATACCCCCTACTGCAGGAATTTTCCCATGAGTGATCCCACCAACCCCACCTATGCTGTCACCTATAAGCTTTGCCAACCACCCCTTCCCAAACCTGTTGAGGTGCAGGCCATGTCTAGTGAAACCCATCCTGCTGATAGACTCCACCGACACCACTGAAATGTGACCCATGCTTTCTGTCATCAGTGCACCCCCAAGTCTCATGTTATTACGCCTGACGGCTGTATTAAGATGAGGCCGATCGTGATGCTGAAACAGTTACACGAAATGCACATTCATGTTGCCAGTCTGAGTGGCTATCTTTTCCAGGTCACTATCTATGTCTGAAGTGGGTGGCAAACATGTCAGGTTGTGTATTCACATTGCGTGCTCACTGAGTTCAGCAAAAATGAGTTTAGTGGCAGGAAACATAGTATGGAAGACTTGGAAGGAATAATACACTGTGTGAACTGAATTTGTAAGGTAGTGCTGCTCTTCATATCTGTATCAAGATGTCACACTCTGATTGTGACACATTCGGACACGGTTCAATCCCGCATCCGACCATCCTGATTTAGTTTTCTGCTTTGATGTCTTTTTTTCAGTTTGACCTGGTGCAGACCCCAAGCACTCAAACAATACTCAAGAAAAGATTGCTCTAGCATCCTGCATGATGTCTCCTTTACAGGCCAACCACACTTTCCTAAAATTCTCCCAATAAAGCAAAATCGACCATACGCCTCCCTCCCAATCCTCACATGTTGGTCCATCTCATATCACTTCGCAATGTTACGCCCAGATATTTCAACAATGTGACTGTTGTCATTTGTGCGTCGTCTCTTGAATCAAGAGTTCAACAACCTTTGGTTCCCCAGCATTTTCTGAATTTCATTTTTATATCATGGTGGGTCTTTTCTGCCCTTAATATGCTTACTAGGCACATACCTGTCAAGAGCATGATTTACAATCTCTTCAAATTTTGCCCATAATTCCTCTATGGTCACCATTCTGGAACTAAATGATTGCAGCTCATTGTCTAGGTGAGATGCCAATAACCATTTATTTGCTCTTTCTAGCAGAAATGCTCTCCTAGCCCTTTTGTAACCATAGTTGCTATGATATCATAATCATAATCCCTATCTCTACACCAACGCCATTGATAAGGTCCAGCCTGCTTGTAGCTTCAAGGTCCAAATTCTATTGCATGTTGGCTGCCGAACTAGCTGCTGAAGACAGTTTTTGGAAAAGTTTTCAAAAGTACTTCATTAGACTGTCTGTCTGTACCCCCTGCAATGAATTCACAAACATCCCAGGCTATACTAGGTGGGTTAAAGTTTTCTCCAACTATTATTGCATGATCTGGGTATTTCTGCACAACTGACCATGGAATTTCTTTGAATAACTCTAGAACTGTCACAGCTGAGTTGAGTGGTCAATAAAACATCCAACAATTAACTAGGTTTCACCTAGACCTGTTATGTGTGACCATATAACTTCCCTTTCACAATCCATTTCAAACTCAATAGAGACAGTATTTTTCTGATTGCAATGAACACTCCCCATCGTATGGCATCTTATCTGTCAAACCTAGGTAAACAACTTGTTAACCTCCTAATATGTAACAAACGGATGCTGATATTTTAATGAACTATGTAGCTGGCTGTTCAGAAAAAAATGACAACTGAGCTACAGACTGCCTAAATTTACACATACAGCTAACAAAAAAGTGAGGCTAAACTTCTTAAATACCAAAACACACAAGCAATTAAACAAATATATACTATTAAGAAAACACAGGCACTTGATGCCCTGGAGATGTCACAGGCAATAGCTGGCACTGGACTGAGTAGCTAACTATGCTGATTACAATGGTCACTAGACTCAAAATAAACAGCTAAGCAACTACTGCACTACTGACTAATTGTATATACACTAAAAAAATGCAAGATTAAACTCTGAGGCTGAGGTCTACTGAATATTTACTATTCACAAGGGTTGTGGAATCAAGTAAATAAAGTGGCACTAGCAGCTTCTGCGGTGGAAAACTACACAAGTCACTCAAGATAAAATACCGAAAAATACACGAATTCTTGCAACAAATGTATATAGCACTATTAAAAACAGTTAAATAATCAGCTACTGTCCATTTCTGCTCTGAAGGAGGGCAGAATAGCATCAAACTAAACAATGTAAACAAACTGTATACAATTGATATGATGCTTATCTCCACTCTGCTCTCAGACTGGAGGCCTACTGTGCATATTTGTTCCGTATTTTAAAGCCATCCACATCTCAGATAGTTACTGCTATTTATGAAGCACTGGTTTAAGGGCTGAGAGTGTGTGTAAGGGTAATTCGATTGTGTAACAGTGAAGTATATATTTCATTGTACATTAAAATACATAGATTAGATCAGATTGACTAATATACGAAATCAAATCAAATTAAATTTTCACGATCAAGGCATACCACATCACGGGCAGTTGTTGATCCCCTGCCGTATCCATGCTCACGGAGGAACCTACTATTATATTTATGTATAAATTCAGTTCTGCCACAAAGAGAACCTGATACAACTTGTTTATAGTAATTGCCCTTTTGTAAGGCAAGTCACATAATTGTGGGCAAAGTACTTTTCGAATGCACTGCTCTCATTGCCTGCCTGTTCTCCTCCAATGACATGTCTTATGAAACATGAAATTAATTTAAACAATAGAAACTTCATTCCTCAGCCCAGCATGCCACCTTCCTAGATGTTTAACTCCTCCTCTCTGATGGCTCCATCCGCACCTCTGTCCACATTAAACCCAGCAGCAACCAGTACCACCTGCATTTTGACAGCTGTAACCCTTTCACACCAAAAAAATCACTCCCATATAGCCTGGCCACTGGGCGACAGCGTATCTACAGTGACAAAAACTCCCTTGCTCAGTATGCTGAGGGTCATCACGACCTTCACAGAGAGACACTACCCCCAGACCTAGCCTGCAAGCAGAGCTTCCATGCCATTTCTCCCTCACACCCCCAATCCTCCCACAACCCCCAAGAACCAGCTACAAAGGAGTGTTCCCTTCATCACCCAGTACCACCCCGGACTGGAACAACTGGACCACATTCTTCACCATGTCTTTGATTACTTATAATTGTTCATTGTTTCCTGAAATGAGAGACATCGTACTTGAGATACTTCCCATTCCTCCTAATGTGGTGGTCTGTCAGCCACACAACCTCTACAACATCCTAGTCCATCCCTATGCCACTCCCAATCCCAATGCCTTGCCACAAGGATCACATCCCAGTGGAAGACCCAGGTGCAAAACCTGCCCAATCCACCCACTCAGCACCTCCTATTCCAGTCCTGTACAGGTTTATCCTACCCCATCAGGGGCCACACCACCTGTGAAAGAAACCTTGTCATTTACCAGCTCTGCTGCAATCATTGCACAGCTTTTTTTTTTAATATATTATTATGACTACCAACCAGCCCCCCACCCCACCACCCTGTGGGTCCAGGCATTAGAATAGGCCCAAGGTATTCCTGCCTGTCATACAAGGCAACTAAAAGGAGTTTCACACGTTTCGGCCTTTATGTGATGGTCCCCATTCTTCAAAATTTTCCCGAAGAGCAAGCCAATCGGGCAGGGTGCCTTACAAGGTGCATCGTGTCCATCATGCATTGAGATCTTTAGCCCACTTTCTCGTCGTTGCATTGCAGTCCTGCCCACTCTCCATCTCTTGGGCAAGGACACCTTCCTGGGTGTGTTTTCCACCATGCACTATGCAGTGTTGATTTCTGCTTCGACGATGACCATGAACTTCTTTGCACCTGATATCCAGCACTGTAGCCAGTTCGTTGTGGTGGGGCCGCCATATACCCTGTTGGTTGTAGCCCCCTGACCATACAGGGATCGCTCTGCTGATGCCTGCACCTTTAACTTCCCACGTATTTCAAGGGTAGATGCCCATCCCCCTGGGGCATCGGTACTCCCGGCAATGGCCATCCTGCCATGTGGCCTTTGCTGCGACTGGGTGGCGCCTTAGGGAGGGCCCCTGGTCGGAGTGTGTGGCATTGGAGTGGATGACACTTGATGAAGCTTAGTCCATCATCTGTTGCTGGTGGTGAAACACCAGCAGTCTCTAAGCGATCACGAGCTCAATTCAGTGCACAGAAGTACAACCCCAAATCTTTCCCCTCCCTTGTCACAACACAGGAGAAACATCAGGCTAAGGATGGCAGCAGATCTTATTCACCCCGGCACCTTGTATGCTCGAGAGCTTATGGGGAATCTTTGATGAGGATGAAGCCTCATTTTTTTGTTGAGCATTTTGACGACAAGTTCGGGGAGGTGGAGGGCTTGTCCAAAATGAAATCTGGGTCAGTCTTGATCAAAACAGCATCCTCTGCCCAGTCATGGGAGTTACTCCCTTGAGACAAGTTGTTCTGTAACCATCACACCCCATAAGAGGTTAAATATGGTCCAGGGTATCATATTTCACAGAGACTATCTTTTGCAGTCCAAGGATGAGCTGCGCGCCAGTTTAGAGCGGCGAGGTGTACATTTCATCCAACATGTCCAACAGGGTCCGAAGGATAATCAGCTTGCCACCAGTGCCTTCATCTTGGCCTTTGAGGGTTTTACATTGCCCGAGGAGGTCAAGGTGATGGTCTATCGGTGTGATATAAAGCCCTATATCCCTCCCCGAATGCGGTGCTTTATATGCTGGAAGTTCGGCCATATGTCTTCCTGTTGTACTTCCAGCGTGACATGCTGAGATTGTGGATGCCCATCACATCCCAATACTCCATGTACCCCACCTCCCATCTTTGTCAACTTTGGAAAGCACTATTCGCCTTGCTCGCCTGACTGCAGGATTCTCCTGAAAGAAAGGAAAATCATGCAGTACAAGACCCTGGACAGACCGACCTACACTGAGGCTAAGAGAAAATTTTAATGCTTACATCCTGTGTATATTAAATCGTCTTACGCCGCCGCTGCAACAATTCTGGCACCATCAGCTCTGCCAACCCAGGTCACCTCTCTGAGTTGGAAGACTACACCTGCCACCTTGATTGTGGGGGGGGGGGGGGGGGGCATTTCCCTCCCTTTTGCTCTTACACCAACTACTTCGGTAGCAGCATCCTCCAACCATTGCAACCATTGGGGATGTCCGTCTCCACTTTTAAACCGCAGAAGCGTAAGTCTTCTTCGGCTTCTCTCGTTAGGAAGGGGTCCCTTGTGTCACTCCCTTCCCAGGTTTCTTCTAGTGGGAAAGACGACACCCACTTGTGGCTGAAGAGCCCAAAAGCAGCTGGTCGTAGGACCTCACACTCATTCTCAGTCCAAGAGACTGAGCCAGTGAAGTCCTCCCAGCCAGGGAAACCCAAGGAGCAGCGAGAGAAATCCAAAAATAAAAGTCCTAAGACCAAGGAAATTGTGATGGCACCCACACCACCACTACCTACAAGCTCTGCGGCTGAAGATGGGGTGAAGATTTTGGTGTCCACTGAGGATCTAGATCTCGCCAGACCCTCAGACACAACGCATATAGACTGCTCAGTCAATAAATCGGTGGCAGCAGGTGACTCTGAGGCATAAACTGCCTCATTGAAAGTTCCGTGCCTTCCCAGTCTCACGATTTCATCCTCCAGTGGAATTGCGGCAGTTTTGTCCACTGCCTGGCTAAGCTACGACAGCTGTTAAGCTTTATACCTGCTATCTGAATTGCCCTCCAGGAAACCTGATTCCCAGCAATGCAGACCCCTGTCCTCTGCGCGGCTATAAGGGATATTACACGAACCATAGCGACTATAATCGAGTGTCGGGTAGAATTTGCGTTTATGTCCTAAACTCGGTCTGTAGTGAACATGTGCCCCTTAAAGCCCCTCTTGAAGATGTGGCTGTCAGAATAAGGACGACACAGGAAATAACTGTCTGCAATGTATATTCTCCAGATGGTGCAGTACCCCTGAATGTATTAGCTGCACCGATTGATCAATTCCCTAAACCTTTCCTGCTTCTGGGAGATTTTAATGCCTATAAACCCTTGTGGGTTGGTACCATGCTTACTGGCCGAGGCAGAGATGTCGAAACTTTATGGTCGCAATGTGACCTCTGCCTCTTAAATACTGAGGCCACCACACATTTCAGTGTGGCTCATGTTGGTTACTTGGCCACTGATTTATCAATTTGCAGCCCAGGACTTCTCCCATTTATCCACTGAAGAGCACATGACGACCTGTGGTGTAGTGACCACTTCCCCATCTTCCTGTCACTGCCCCAGCATCAGGCGCACGGACGCCTGCCCAGATGGGCTTTGAACAAGGTGGACTGGGGAACTTTCACCTCTGCTGTCACCGCTGAATCTCCCCCACACGGTAACTTCAATGTGATAGTTGAGCAGGTGACTAACACAATTGTTTCTGCGGCAGAAAACGCGATCCCTCGCTCTTTAGGGTGCCCGAGGTGTAAGGCGGTTCCCTGGTGGTTGCTGGAAGTCGCTGAAGCAATTAAGGAGTGTTAGCAAGCTTTACAGCGGCACAATTCCTTGGAGCCCCTCATAGCCTTTAAATGGCTCCGTGCCTGTGTTTGCTACCTTATCAGACAACGGAAGGAGGAGTGTTGGGAGAGATATGTCTCCACCATTGGGTGCCACACATCACCTTCTCAAGTCTGGGCAAAGATAAAACTTTTTTTCCGGTTCCGGGCCCCAACAGCTGTCCTCGGTGTTACCATAAATGGCGAGTTATGTACCGACGCAAACAAGATTGCTGAGCACTTTGCTAGAGCCTCTTCATCGAAGATTTCCCCCCCCCCCCCCCCCCTCCCATGCCTTTTGCACTCTCAAACGGTGGCTGGAAAGGAACGTCCTCTCATTCACTGCACGCTGCAGTGAATCCTATTATGCACCATCCACAGAGTGGGAGCCCCTCAGTGCCCCGACACAGCTCCTGGGCCTGATCGCATCCACAGCCAGATGATTGAACATCTCTCATCTGACTACAAGCGACATCTTATCATCTTCAACCAGATCTGGTACAATGGCGTCTTTCCATCGCAATGGGGGGAGAGCACCATCATTCTGGTGCTCAAACCCGGTAAAGACCCGCTTAATGTGGATAGCTACAGGTCCATCAGCCTCACCAACATTCTTTGTAAGCTGCTGGAACATGGCATGTCGGCAGTTGGGTTGGGTCCTGGAGTCACGTGGCTTGCTGGCTCCACGTCAGGAGTGCTTCCACCAGGGTCGCTCTACCACTGATAATCTTGGGTCCAGGGAGCCATCCATAAGGCGCAGTCATGGGCTCTAGCCCACAGCTTCCAGTTTTCAGCTGCAAAGTCATGTGTCATTCACTTCTGTCGGCATTGTACTATTCATCCGGACCCAGAACTTTACCTTTGTGGCGATCCATCACTGTAGTGGAGACATATCAATTCCTAGGACTGGTTTTCGACAGTCGATTGACTTGGCTCCCTCATCTTTGTCATCTTAAGCAGAAGTGCTGGCAGCACCTCAATGCCCTCCATAGCCTGAGCAACACCAATTGGGGTGCAAATCGCTCTATGCTGATGCAGCTCTACAGAGCCCTTCTCCAATCCAGAGTTGACTATGAGAGTGTGGTTTATGGTTTGGCAGCGCCTTCAGCATTGCGTTTACTCAGCCCTCTGCACCACTGTGGGGTTCTATTAGTGACAGGAGCTTTTAGGACGAGTCCAGTGACCAGTGTACTGGTGGTGGCTGGTGTCTGTCCACTGCAGATCAGATGTGCGCAACTGCTTGCCAGTTACGCAGCACACATTCATAGTTCCCGTGAGCATCCGAATTACTGTCTCCTTTTCCCGACTGCAGTAGTCCATCTCCCGCATCGGTGGCCCAGGTCAGGGCTAACGATTGTGGTACGCGTGCAGTCCCTTCTCTCCAAACTGGAGTCCTTCCCTTTACCACCTCTACTTGCGGTCTGTTCATGTACGCTTCGGCTGCAGCTTCGTCTGGACCTTTTGCATGGCCCTAAGGACTCTGTTAACACCGCCGCTCTCTGCTGTCACTTCCTCTCGATTCTTGACGGTGTTCCAGGGCTCTGAAGTGGCTTAC
This sequence comes from Schistocerca gregaria, assembly GCF_023897955.1. Lineage (NCBI taxonomy): Eukaryota > Metazoa > Arthropoda > Insecta > Orthoptera > Acrididae > Schistocerca > Schistocerca gregaria. Next base: position 1,069,843,310 of record NC_064920.1, on the reverse strand, counting down.
ACCAACGGCTCAATGGCTGATGGTCACATAGGCTTTGCATATGTTCATGGAGGACATATTGAGCAGCACTCCTTGCCAGTTGGCTGCAGTGTTTTCACTGCAGAGCTGGCAGCCATATCTCATGCTCTTTAGTACATCCGCTCATGCAATGGCGAGTCATTTCTCCTGGTTACTGACTCATTGAGCAGCCTACAAGCTATCGACCAGTGCTACCCTCACCACCCTCTGGTAGCATCCATTCAGGAGTCCATCTATGCCTTGGAAAAGTCCCGCCATTCCATGGTGTTTGTGTGGACCCCAGGGCACGTTGGAATTCCTGGCAATGAACTTGCCAACTGGCCAAACAGGCGACATTGAAACTGCTTCTGGAGATAGGCATCTCCGAAGCTGACCTGCTTTCTGTCTTACACCACAGGGTTTTCTGGTTTTGGGAGTTGGAATGGCATAACAGCACACACAACAAACTGTGTGTCATTAAGGAGACTATGAATATGTGGAAGTCTTCCATGCAGGCCTTTTGCAGGGAATCATTTGTCCTGTGCCGGCTCCGCATTGGCCATATGTGGCTAAAGCATGTTTACCTACTCCATCGCGAGGACCTACCTCAGTGTCGCTGTGGCTCCCAAATGACAGTTGTCCACCTCTTGCTGGACTGCCCACTTTTAGCTGCTCTGTGGCAGACTTTTAACCTTCCCAGCACCCTGCCTCCACAGCAGCTTTAGGTTTACGTTTTATCCATCAGAGTGGATTTTATACTTCTGTGTAGGTTTTAGCACTTGTCCTTTGTCCTTCTGTGCCCTCCATCCTAGTGCTTTTAGGGTGGAGGTGTTAATGTGTTGCAGAGTGGCTTGCTTTCCCTTTTTATTCTCGTGGTTGGCCAGCCACTGTAATCTGCTTTCGTGTTTTACTCTTGTCTTGTTCCAGCATCTCTCTGTTTTCTTGTCCTCTTTTCTTCTTTTTAGTGTTTGTTGCCTTCCCGTCATTCTTGTGGTTTATCCTTTCTTTCCGTTTTGTGTTATATGTTTCGTCTGTTTTATTCTCACACTTGCAGCATTGTTTTATGAGGAACAAGGGACCGATGACCTCGTAGTTTGGTCCCTTCTTCCGCCTTTAAACCAACCAACCTACCAACCAGCAGTCAACTAGGATGAACAGCCACCAAAAAATTGTGGCGAAGAGCAAAGTAGACCACCCTGTGGTGCAACATTCAGCTGAACATAACACACTTGATTTCAATGGCTGCTTCACTACCTGAGCAATCTGGATCCTTCCCTCCCCCACCAGTTTTCCTGAACTGTACAGATGGGAGTTGTCCTTACATCACATTGTCCACTCCTGTAATTATTTCAGCCTCAACCAACAATAACGCACTGCTCCCACACCCACCACCAAACGGTTTCCACCCCCTATCTCCTGTCATCTCCCCCCCCCCCCCCCCATTCTCATCTTTCACCCTGTTTTTGCCGTCCTTTGCTAATGCATGTAGCCATCTTTCCCTGCTCCTCTCCTTCCCCCCCCCCCCCCCCCCCCCCACCTCCCTGCCCCAAAACGTCCTGATGCTGCTCCTGTTGGCAGTCTAGTCCCTGCTCCTCCACCAGACACGCTTAGTCTCTTTCCCTACCCACACGCTACTGTTAGTTCCCATTCTCTGACCCCTCCAGATTACTGCTTGCATCCCATGTGATGTTGTATTCCGGTCCAAGATGCTGGAGTTGAAGGTCGTGTGTGTGTGTGGGGGGGGGGGGGGGGTCAGATATATGTGCATGTCTTTTAATTGTGCCTGTCTGCGACTTGACGTGTCTTCCTTACAATAATTATTTATAGATGCAGACCACTAAAGATCACTATCTTGTACAAGCAAATGTTTTCAGCCAGTTACTCTGTCTCCCATTGTGTGGGAGTAATTGATGGGAAGTCTACTGTCCTACAGTGCTCTGTTGTTAGTAGGAGTGAATTTTACAATTGCATTGGGTCATTTAACTTTGTGCTGTATGCTTTGTTGACATTAACTACAACTTTTTGTATGATGATGTTGCCTACCGAGGAACAGTTTCGTATGTATTTGATGATGCTTCTGTAAGTGAACTAATTCGGAAAAATGAGAAGCCTGAACCAGTCGTCTAATTGATTTTTACCATGAGGGACAAAGGCACTATTGTATGTATTCCTGCGAGATGACACTTTTCTATCATGAATCCATATCCACTAAGGTACAATTCTGACTGAGAAAAATAATTTTTAGCCACTGATTGTCTAGGGGGCTGTGATGTGCTCATGTGAACTGTCTTGTGCTCGCTCGCCATAGGAGTGAACAGCCAGACAATTGCTGATGACTAACAGTAGGGGAAGGGAAAGGAGAGGGAGGACTCAGAACGAGGTAGCTCAGCACAAAAAATTGTTGTCAATGAGTCTATTCTGCAGCCACTACAGTCAGCTCTGCAGGGGAGTATCACTTCTTGGTGGCTAATTAATACCTTCTGTGCTAAATTTATGGTGTAGGACTGTTGAACTGATGAGAAGTGACAAATGAAACATACATTTCTTTTAATTGATGAAGCAAAGAGTATGGGTCAGCCTAAGCTTGGCATTTCTTACTGCTGATACTGCCTCATGGTGAATGTCCTCTTCAGACGAAGTTAAATTTATCAGACAGCTGTCTGTCACACTTTAGATCTATAAATTCTAACTGCAGCAACTAGGCATCCTACACTGACAAACTGTAAATTTATGTTTGTTTGCCAGGCATTCACTTAAAGGTTCCTAATCCAGTCATCATACTGCTTTACATTGATTTAAAATTAGTTATCTCCACTTTAAGCACTGCGCCATAAGTATACATGCTTGCGTATACAGCTACAGGATCCTAACACATGGTTGTTCCTCTGAAGAGTGTGCATAGTTTCCACATTCCCTGCACTACCTAATGACGTCTTACTGTCCCATTTTTATCACAAGCACTCACTTCCCATGTGGCAAGCTTGCCTATCTGCCTCATGAACAGGCCTGGGCTAGGATGGTTGTAGAAAATACCTTCGGTATTATGACCTGGGCGATAAAAAAAAGATACCGCAGTTTCTTTTGTGGGGTTAAGCACAACAGCTATGTTCTGGATGATGTCATGCTTTAACTTTTATTTTTTATAGCCTGAACCTTGTACATTACAGAGGCACTCCTTGGCCAGATAGTGTGTGATACTTGTTGCTTTGCCCACTGTATTAGGCAATATACCCTGCGACACAAATATGTCCGAACATGAACAAACGTTAACACCATATAGTGACATTTAATAGTAGCAGACCATAAACAATGTTTCCATTGATCTTTACCAACACAACCGTGGATAGCAGTTCTTGTGTTTGCAACATCTTGCAAACATTGAAAAAGTCTACCCATTCTTTGAAGTTAGATTTAAAACTTTCATCCTTTTTGGTGAATAAGTGTTACATTACAGAGTTAATGAATAAGTGATTCATATGCTTTTGTGTAATATTAAGTCTATGTAGTTACTGTTTGCAATCCTTTTTTCTTTTACCTTTCTTTGACTTCTGATTTGTGTATTATCATTGATTGAAGGTAACGAAGTTTTTCTGTTTCACTGTAGTCTGTGCTGTGATCTGTTGTAAAAGTTAGTTATCAAAGTTCTGTGTTTCCATGTCGTGTGAACCACCAATGAGTACTTTTACACCAGCTTTTGGACAACACTTATTTAATATGTTTAAAAGTTGACAAAACTGTTAAATATTAATGTAGCTTTCAACAGTTTTGAAAATAGTACATAGAAATTAAAAACACTTTTATTGTATATAGCTGTGATATGAGAGCTTTAATAACTTTACCATTAACAATCCTTGTGTATGTGAGTGATTCATGTTTCTATGTGGGATTTGTTGGCAATGATTTTAGACTAGTCTCTCATGATATGATAGTAAGTGATCTGAGGTCATCTAGCATGAGCATGTGCTTTGTTGTTACAATCTTTATTTCAATATTGTAATCTCAAAAAAATGAAAATCGTATTTGCTTCATTTTTCTAAATGAAAAATATTATTTTCTGGGAGCTCTGACATTACCTCCAGTTTGAAGACTACTAGTACTCGTATTAAAGCAGCTAACTCATATACACTTTCAGTGCAGTTATCACTATCATTAAGGATAGTACATTTTGTTTCAAGATCACAGCTGAAATAAACTGAGGTACCTCCATTATGAGACTCTTCAAAACCACGCTAGACTTATTAATTAATAGCTAGATAAATCTGTAGTTTGTTCTCATTTAACCAGTGTTCATTAACAAAATTTTCTCTTAGTGAGACACAAGCTCAACTACCTAATTTTTTAAAAATCAAACATTGAAATACAAGAATAATATAAAACTATTACACAATAGGAGGAGACCTGTTCAGTTAGTGAGGTATTACAAATTTGCATTGAGTTGGCTCTAGTGAATTATTTACTAATCTGTTCGTGGAGGCATGAGCCACACCGATGGATCCTTGATTGGTTTGATGTCGGTTGTAAAAAATCTTGTCGGCATCTATTTTGGGCTTTCTGACAGATTTGTCTTCGGAATTTTCTTGCAAGTTCTGAGTGGGAGGTGTAGAAACCTGCAATAGGATACAGGTTGTAGCGGCTAAATATGTTTTAGTACAAACCAAACTAGAAGGTAAATTTGAGTTTGAGTTGTTATTCTTGTGGCACATGGGGCTGTGCAGCATGATGAGACTATTCTGTTGGCTTTATAGACACTGGTGTCTTTCACTATAGATATTTTAATATGACAGTGATCACCATTAGATATGGAAGAGAAGATGGGTTTCCACACTTTTCTCTTTGAAGGCATTGTAACTATGGACTCATTGTTTCTGCTTTAATTTATTCTGTCCTTTCATACTGTGGTGTAGTTCCCGACCTTTACCAAAAAAAAACAAAAAAAGTTTACAACAGTAATGTGAACATTTTTTGTGATGAATCTATAACAGACCTATTAACTTTATATAAGTTTCTTATTTTGTGGTTCATCATGCCATGATGACGTGATGCACATAATTAGTTTTACATGATGTATCACTTATGGCAGCTTATCCACAGCAGCCTTTAATCTAATTATATTTTGGTCAGTGTAATTAGTCTCAACTAGGATAATGACAGTGTCTTTGAGATTGAATTTCTGACATGGTCATTAACTTCTTTGGGAACCTCTTCTAGAGGCAAATTGGCTTCATGGTTGATGAGTTACATCTGTTAAAAGTGACACCCGTGGCTGTTGGACAATAATATAGTTTCCTTTTTTAGTTTTGTTATTATGTCTAAATGACTTCTGTAACACCTTTGTCACTTAATGTCTTATTGCATCTTCCAGGTAAGCAGAGTGAGTGATTTGCAGAAGTTGGTTTTGCCAGGAGTATTAGTATTTTTTGTCTGATTATGTTCACTTTTCTCTGGAAAATTAGTGGAATAGACTTTACTTACAGTTAGTGTTATTTTGCCTATTCTGATGACTTAAATTCTCACATTTCGCTTTCCATGGTTGTATTTCCTCTACTAATAACGCATTTTGTAGGTGTTTCTGACAGTAATTTTGCTTTGAGACCATATTTGTTTTTAATGTATTCTTAATTTTCTTTGTTTTAGCAACATAGGTGAAGTTGTATATACACTTCTTTTATGTGGGCTGTTTATTACCATCTTAGTGATATGGCAGTACTTAATCAGTCAAAATTCTGGTAAACATTGCAGACCTCACATGTTGAACATTTTTTTCACAACTTTAGTATTATTTTTGGTGCTTATACGGGTTACAACATTAGGCACTGTAAACTGGGGATACTTTGGCCCAGTTTTTACCTGCCTGTTTACATGTGGCAAGAACACAAAGGATAGTGGCAGAGAAAAATTTCAAGTACATTTTTGTAGTATCGTCAAAGACCTGTGCCATCAAAAACAATCTGGAACGGTCTGCCTTATTTTCTTTTGATGGTATCAGCTACATCTCTGCTATGACAGGGCTGTACTATGTCTTCTGGTGTGATACTTTTCCCTGTAGTTGCATCAGTTTTGCTTCTGTAATTTCTTATTGATGCCCCCTCCCAAATACACTTTTATGTTTACTGTTCAATGTCTTAAAAAATGTGTCTCCCACAACAAAATTGTCAACAATATGAGATCTTGGTATTCAGGACAAAAATTGAGTATTGTCAATGGCGTGGGTGAGAAACGAGGTCTGCAGACTGCAGGGTGAAACATAAAATTAATGTACTTCTAAAAACTTGTTTTGAGACATGACTTGTTTCTGTGGCATGTCAGGAAAGGGGGTTCTATTCATATCGGTGCATTACCCCACAAATATTAACACCACGGCTACTATTGTTTTGACTTCATACAATTGGAACACTGGTGTCACATCATATGATGAGGTGCCCCGTGAGCTTAAGTAAGTACAGGTATGTGAATCAGACCTGTGGGTTACCCACACCGGATCTAAGGAATAAATTTTACATTTCTTAAAACCAGCTTTCAAATTTTCTTCAACTGCAGATACCAGGTTTGATAGCACAGAAATAAACACATTTTTGTAAGAACTGAGAAGGAACACTGTCGCAGGAGTCTTTCCATGACCTGAGAATCTTTCTTCATTCCCGCTTCATGGAAGAAAAGAATATAGCATCAAGTTGCTGTGTCAGGTGAGTAGAATTTGATGGAAGACAAATTTGATGTCAATGTTCTTGACACAAATTTGTAACTGATACACTTACGTGAGATGAAAAGTTACCTCCATTTAAAACCTTCATCCTGGTAAACAACGTAACCAAGGCAGTGCAAGTGATTTAAACCAGTCTTCAAACACTACACTATCAACCATCCAGATCTGGTACAATTATACTGCACTTCACGAGGTCTGTGTTCCATTCAGGTAATCTAACAAATGTTCAGCTCTGTAGAAGACAAAGCTTTTCTCCAAATGCACTGCCACCAAATGTGACAGAGATTGCAGATTTGCCATGGTTGCAGTTTCACTTTTACATAACACTTTGAACATCTGAAAGTGTAATTTCTAGATGGGTCAAATATTTGTTCAGGTCATTTTCATAAAATATAGCTGTAACTTTCGTAATGTTTTTGCTAAGCCTAGTGGTAAGTTCACAATGTCTTTTCTGAAATGTTCGGAACCTGGCAAACTGTTTTTAAATGGGTCAATAGTTGCACCTTTTCTTCTTAGGTACTCCTTCACTGTCATTCGAAAGTAAAATTTAGTAATTGGATAAGCACATTCACTTAGCTGTATCAAGTGATGTATGAAACTTTGTTCCTCTGCATCATTAAATACTGTAGGAAGTCCATTGTGTTTCTGATGAAGTCCTTTTAATTTACATTTGATCATACTGCGTAGAACTGAGTATGTAGCAGCAGCTCTTCACTGTGCCTTGACCTTATTTTTTCAAGGCATTCTTCCAAAATTTCTGGTTTATAATTCACATAGCTTCATGATGGATGGTCTTTCATATCCTGTGGGTGAATTGCAATGTTTAAGATCATAAATGAGAGATAAACAGAACAGTATTAGCTATGAGAAATATGTAAAATAAGGGAAAGGCAACCACATCTATATAACAGATCAGTATGTGGAGCACAATAACACATATCAGAAAACAGCATTCATCTTAGCTTTTGAGAACTAGCTGTTTTGGCAATAGTAAACACATTCACATGCCCAACCAGACACCCAACTAAATGCACACGCCTGTGTCCTTGACAAGACTAATTATTGATAATTGATTATTGAAAGCAGTTGCCTAAGCTGATGGAGGTTGCAGGGACGGATGCAGAGAAGGGGTGGTGGGAATGAGGCATGCCGTTGGCAGATGACTTCACAGCTGTATAACAAGTTGAAAAAATTACAGAGGGTACAAGAAAAGCAGATGTAAGAAAAGGCTGGAGGAGGAGGGGGAGGAGAGAAAGGTGAAGAGGGAGAGAAGGAAGAGAGTGGGAAATGGGAGGGAAGGGAGAACACCCATATTAAGGACAGGGGAAGGAAGAGTATGGGTGAAGAAGGCATGGTGTGGAGAGGAGAGCGAAGAGAAGAGAAAAGACAAGATGAGGCAGTGGGAACATGTTACTGGAGTTTTGGTCATGGGGGGGGGGGGGGGGGGGGGTGTCATGAGAGTGCAGGATGTGTTGGAGAAGCAATTACCATCTGCTTAGTTCCAAGAAACTTGTACTGGAAGGGAGTACCCAAACCCCCCTTGTAGTGAATCTCCCTTGCATATGTAATTAATTTCCTAATAAATATCTTTTGCAACATATCATTTTTGGGTGAAATCAGTAATTGTTTCATGACTTAAATTTATTGTTGACATATAAGGTAGATATATACCCAGCGTTATTGACATATAAACAGATATTAATTCTGTAATAATTATAAAAATTAGGAAGAATAACTATTAGGATTCTTTAAGTATTTATTTTGCTCTATTCGAAAACATGTTAGCAAATAATTACTGGATTTGTCAAAAGTATTGTTTGCGTAACTGTATCTGTTAATTTCATTATTTAAACAAGTAATTCGGCCTGATCTTTGTGGTAGAAGAAACTGTTAAAAAGAAGGAAGTTTTTGAGGTATTCAGTTCATTGAATGAGTTATGTTTTAATTGTCATTTCTATGACTTGAACATCAAACAATGTGTAGTTGCAGTACCTGTTATTGTGATGATATACAGGGTGTTACAAAAAGGTACGGCCAAACTTTCAGGAAACATTCCTCACACATAAAGAAAGGAAATATGTTATGTGGACATGTGTCGGGAAACGCTTACTTTCTATGTTAGAGCTCATTTTATTACTTCTCTTCAAACCACGTTAATCATGGAATGGAAACACACAGTAACAGAACGTACCAGCAAGACTTCAAACACTTTGTTACAGGAAATGTTCAAAATGTCTTCCGTTAGCGAGGATACATGTATCCACCCTCCGTCGCATGGAATCCCTCATGCGCTGATGCAGCCCTGGAGAATGGCGTATTGTAACACAGCCGTCCACAATACGAACACGAAGAGTCTCTACATTTGGTACCGGGGTTGCGTAGACAAGAGCTTTGAAATGCTCCCATAAATGAAACTCAAGAAGGTTGAGGTCAGGAGTGGAGGCCATGGAATTGGTCCGCCCCTGCCAATCCATCGGTCACCAAATCTGTTGTTGAGAAGCTTACGAACACTTCAACTGAAATGTGCAGGAGCTCCATCGTGCATGAACCACGTGTTGTGTCATACTTGTAAAGGCACATGTTCTATCAGCACAGGTAGAGTATCCCGTATGAAATCATGATAACATGCTCCATTGAGTGTAGGTGGACGACGAAACTAAAATGAGCTCTAACATGGAAATTAAGCATTTCCGAACACATGTCCACATAACATCTTTTCTTTATTTGTGTGTGAGGAATGTTTCCTGAAAGTTTGGCCGTACATTTTTGTAACACCCTGTATAAAGGCCTGATTTTTGGTCCCAAGTCAGTCCACAGCAGGTTTTCAGATGTGAAGTCTGTATTAGTTGAGTAACAATAATGCCTTAACTTAAAAATGGAATTAGTGTAACATAAATAGGCTGTGTTTTAAAACAATGACAGTGTCTGTTCAGTTTATTTGAGAAATAGTGGACTGTGTGGTTAGATATTTACTGCTCATAGATATTCAACAGCAAACTACAGTAGCAGTATGCTCATGTTTGTCTGAAAAATATTAATGAGGTTATCAAAAGTTAACCAATAGTGAACTGGCCATATTAACTGTGTAATATTGGGGGGAGGGGTTGTGAAGAGTGAAAGTCATCATTTAAAGTAGTCAGCGTTGAACTTCCACCCTCATTTTTTCAGCCAGTATAACAACGCAGTATGCTGACACTGAGGACTATCAACAAAGAAATAAAGCAGGGGAACGTCACACCTGTCAAAATAGAGGTACTGTTGTAGGTTGGTTTGTTTGCTATGGAAAGACACGTTTATGGAACTATCTATGAGATACAGATTTAACCACAACAATTGCTGGGGTTACTTTGGCCCAGACTAAAGTAACCTGATATTTTGAAAAATGTGAACCATTTTACAGAATTGTTAATTATGTTATCTAAATTGTATTTCACACAAATAACAGTTTCTCAATTTATTACGTAATAAAGGCAGAATGCAGAATTACATTCACCTATTTTTAGCTTCACTGGTGTACTATCTCCATTAGATGTTTTATGAGACTTAGCAGCTGCAAAAAAATTTTACCGTCAACATACAGCTCAGTCTCAAATCATGAAGCTTACAACCGTCTAGATCATCAATTGCAAATTGTGAATGTGTACTATCTTGTTTATTATGTGCTAATGACGTGACTTTTGCAGGGAAAAAAATAAAACTTTTTTTGGCCAGTAGGCCAAAGTTACCTGCAAAGGGCTAAAGTAACCCTGGCTTATGGTACGATCTTAAGTGGAGGAGTTGAGGGAGGAGAGAAGAGAGTGAAAATGGAGGAGTTAAGGAGGGGAAACAGGCTGGCTCAAATGCGACTTAACTTCTGAGGTCATCAGTTGCCTAGAACTTAGAACTAATTAAACCTAACTAACCTAAGGACATCACACACATTGATGCCCGAGGCAGGATTCGAACCTGCAACCATAGCGATCGCTCGGCTCCAGAGTGTAGTGCCTAGAACCGCATGGCCACTCCGGCCAGTTGGGGGAACAGGGTTGTGTTCTTACTGACAAATGATGTGAACGGGTAAACAGATTATTCAGTTTTCTTTTATGCAAAAGGGATGTTAATTTCGCTCATTCCGTGGATGTTGAGTCATGACTTTCTCAGATTTTGTAGAAGGTAAAACAGAATCTTGAAGATATAGTTAACAATTATGTATTTTATCACATTTGGTGTATATTAATTAAGACTGGTGTTTTAGGGTTTTTGTTCAACTTTTGTCACTCTCGCCAAGAGCCGAGAACTCACCAGTTGATCCTCTTGACCATCTCTAGTGGCTCATTCTCTGTATGGATACATACAGCTCCAGAAAGAGTACATAATTTTCATCTACATTGATTCCAAGAAAATGCCAGAAACAGAGCAAAATATGTGCTGATTCACAGTGAAAACAGTATTTAAACAACCAAAATGTGGTTTAGTCTCACAACAGCACTCTATTATGAAGTACAATGTGAGATCTTGTATAGTTTTAAAGATTGTGGCCCAAGGTGCTAATTTTTTCTGAACTGGAAATTCATTAAAATGGTGAAATCTCAAAACACCAAAGGAACATTTATCTTGAGCCATTAATGATTATGGACAATGCCCGAACAACATGGGTTTCTTACTTTGTACTTAATTGCCAGACATGTTATATTCAATAACATTTGATATAAACTGATGCACACTGTACTATGTCTAGCACATGTTCGTAGGTGCTAAAGCATAGGAGACCACACTCAACTACTCCAGGAAAGTTGCAATGTGAGATATAAAATCTACTATAGTCAGAGCACATTGGAATCTGTTGTTTAAAAATTCTAACACCATCCCTGCACAGAAATGCCTTTGTGGAATTTATGGTTAATGATATCAACTCATTAAAAGGAACTGACATAATTCATGAACATTAGATGGAAAATGTTTTGTACTTTGATAACACTTCTTTAACTATAATTACAGAAAGGTGTGACTGTTATGATGTTTCATATACACTTCTAGTCAACTGAAAATTTTGAGTGATAGATTCCAAATTTCGAATGTGTGCTTGAAGTGTTTCTTGTGAAACGCTACTTTTATTCCATACGTAAGTTCCTCAAGTTAGTTTTGAGCATAAAACTGTAACTTATACTTCACTTTATACACTAGTGTATAATCATTTGTGTGTATTTTTTGTGTCATGTGTCAGTGATTTTAGATAGTGTCTTATTCCGCGAGCAAGTAGTTTTGGCTGACATGATCCCAAGGAAGCCGATGAACTGAAATTAAGAGTTAGGTCTCTGTTATGGTGCATTTGTTTACCATCTCTTTAGCCTAAGGCTTGCTTGATATTGCCAAATTCAATGCTATTTTTGTTTCAGGTTATATTTTCTGCCAAATAAAGTGTTAAAGATGGTGTTGCATATTTTATAGTGTTTCTTTAACTTTCTCTGCTGTTGAGAAACTGAATTTCCCTCCTTTCTTTGAAATTTATGTATTTTTTTAATTTGTTTTACATATTCCATAGATCCATTTTTGCTTGGCAGTGTGTGTATGTAGATCAAGTCAAAACATTTAATTCATTATTATGTTCATATCATTAACAACCACAAACACAAATTAAATATACAAATTAGAAAGTAATAATCAAAAAGAACAATGAGTAAGTTCTAGTTATGCTTACAAACAGGGGTTAAGATACAATATTCATACATCATCTAAACAGCTAATTATAAAGTAAGAAAGCCCTTTCTTGAGTTACAGATCACAAATTAATGCAGTTACAGTCGCGAGCTACATTAAAGCAAAAATACACCAAAACACATGGGAAATGTCTTCTATGCTAAAGAGTCCATCTAGAGAATAGAAACTTTTTTCAATCAAAAACTCTTTAGCTTACTTGTAAATAGTATATCATTACTTTATAGGTGCATAATGCTACTTGGAAGTGTGTTTAAGATTTTTGCGCTTGTGTATTTTACTTCTTTTTGCACCAGGGGCAAATTTTTCAGGTCACAATTTTTTCTTGTGTTATGATGATGCAGTGACTCATTTGTTTCATATTGAGGAGGATTGTGAAGCATGAATGAAATGATTGAAAAGAGATCTTCTGATGTATTGTTTAGTATCCCTATTTGCTCAAAAAGATTACAACATGCGGTTCCTGGAGGCACTCCATACAAAATTCGCACATTGTTTTTAGGACTTGCAAAGATTTTTTCGACAATGGTCAATTGTCTCAGAAGATTATTCCATAACACATAAGTGAATGGAAGTAGGAAGATTTTGAGACATTGATGTCTACGGTTTTGTTGATTTTCCAGATGGCAAATTAAGCTGAGATAAGCTTTTTCAGGGTTTTCTGGATGTGATGTTCCCAGTTAAGCTTGTTATCTATATGGACGCCTAAGAATTTCAAACAATGGATCTCCTGACTCCCATGTGCAATATTTGTCTTCTGTGGGCTTTTGTGTTGAGAATGGGAATGAATGTAATTAGTTTTGCTGAGGTTTGATAGAGAATTTACCATGAACCAGTTCAGAACATCTGCAAGTACTTGGTTGGCATTTAAATCTAGGTTAGTGGATGTTTTACTGTCTGTCACAATACTGGGGTCATTAGCAATCTCTCTCAATACTGGGGTCATTAGCAAACTCTGTAGAGTTGCTTGCTTTCTTTGAGGACAGAGGGAGGCCGTTATATACATGAGAAATGGCAGGGAACGAAGGACAGAACCTTGTGGAACTCGATATGTATTGTCCTCCAGTTAGCCTTTACCTGTGCTACTTGTATGGTATAATCATCTAACACTATTTTCTGATGTTTGCCTTGAAGATACAATTTGAACCAGTTGTCTGTTTCATCTCACATTCCGTAGTATATAAGTATTCTACAATTGACACTGCGGAAAGGCTTAGACAGGTTGTAAAATATGCCAACAGGTAATATTTTCTTGTCAAGACATTCCAAAACATTATTGGTAAATGGAAATATAACTTCGATTGCAATTATACTTTCTCTGATTCCAAACTACTTTTTACTAATTATTGCAAAGCTTTTTAGGTGATTGACTATCATGGAATATATTATTAATTTGTTGATGACATCAGAAAATGCAGTCAAAATAGAGAGAGGACTAAAGCTTGTATCATCTAAGACATTGCTTTTTTGTAGATGGGCTTTACAATTTTATTCTTCATCCTGTCAGGCAAGATAACCTAGTTTGAGAGAGGTATTGAATATATCAGCTAGGACTATCTATTACAGGAGGTTTTTAGCAGTTTGTTGGAAATGTTGTCAGTACCAGTTGCATGTTTACATCTTAAAGAAATGATGGTTTTTCTTGCTTCATGTACTGCTTAGGGGCTATACATATCTGCTGTAAAGAATTTATGGCCTTTTCTAAGGAGCCATTGTGTCCTGTTTTCTCAGTACCACTTAAAAAGTGCTCATTAAAAATGCATGCCACAAGCTCTTGATTTTGTACTTGTCTACCTTCATTGTTGAGTACAATGTTTTGGGTCCTACTGGGGCAATTTGCACCAGTCTCACTCCTTATCACTTCCCATGCAATTTTGATTTTGTTACTAGATTTATTAATTTTGAAGCATAGATACAAACTTTGTGACTTCTGAATAACTTTACTTAGTATTTTACAATATTTTTATTGTGGCTGGGGTTGTGATTTTTGAGTTAATATACAGCTCTCATTTCCTTCTGCATGAAATCTTAATACCATTGGTTATCCAGAGCTTTATGGTAAGCTTTTTGGTGTGAGACTTGTGTATTCTGTTTTGGTAGATATCAGTGCCACTTCATTACTGGAAATGATTGCACTTGGAATTGGTATTATCTAATTATACACAGTCTATCTTGGAGGTGTGATTGAAGAGTCTGGATAATTTCATCTATTTTCCAGTGGAGGCCACTTTCATTCTCATAGATACTTGTATGGGTTAATAGTGAGTCTTTGTCTATCATTATCAGTTAGATCATTTAGGACTTGTCTGGTACTTGTATCACCTAATATGGCCAAGTCTATAAATAGGTTATCAGTTAGTATGCTTGTACATGATGTGATTGTAGTTGGGAAGCTACCTACAGAAGCAATATTATATGAGGACATCAAATTTTCTAGGTGTGATCTGTCTCTAGAATTTGTTAGAAACTTTACATTGAAGTCCCCACACACTATCATATCTCTTCTGTGTTTGAATATGAGAGCATCTCTTCTGTGTCTGAGTATGTATATTATGAGAGCATCTAACTGCTTCAAAACGAGACTAAAGTTCTCTCAAGGTGCTATGTGTACTGTTGCTAATGAGATATGAAAATGATTTAAAGACAGTTCTATGGCTCACACTTCCAAATATTATTCCAAACATTAATTCTGCACATCAGCTGCTCTACATCTGGTACTGCTTTTCACGTAGATGGCAGCACAACCTATTTCTTTATATTTTCTACAAAATGATGATGTTAAGTAATAATTATCATAAGTTTTTCTATACCCAAATTAATAAGGTGCTCAGTAAAGCACAAAACATGGGCACACTCTATACCCTGTGGAAACCGAGTATAGGTTCAAGGTTCATTGGCCTTTGGTGTCACAGTGCCACCTGTGGGACTGACAGTATCTTAATAGGCAATTCAGGATGATAATTTGCTGTTTAAAACGGTCATTATCCATATTCCAGTATATACTGGTAAAGGATATTCATTCTGTTGAGACTTGCCAACAAAGGTGGCATAGTGTTTAAGGCAGCTGTCTTGCTTTTGCGAAGACCAATATATAATTTCTCACACAGACAAACTGTACAGGCTTAGAAGCGAAGCCTGATCAGGATGGAATAGGATAGGCATATGAAGGGAGTTTTTGAATCAAAAGAGTCTGCTTGTGTCTTTGTATGTGCGGATGGATATGTGTGTGTGTGTGTGTGTGTGTGTGTGTGTGTGTGTGTGTGTGCGCGCGCGCGCGCGTGTACACCTGTCCTTTTTTTCCCCTAAGGGAAGTCTTTCCGCTCCCGGGATTGGAATGACTCCTTACCCTCTCCCTTAAAACCCACATCCTTTCATTTTTCCCTCTCCTTCCCTCTTTCCTGACGAAGCAACTGCCAGTTGCGAAAGCTCGTAATTCTGTGTGTGTGTTTGTGTGTTTTGTTCATGTGCCTGTCTGCCGGCGCTTTCCCGCTTGGTAAGTCTTGGAATCTTTGTTTTTAATATATATTCTGGATACACAAGGGGTTGTGTGGGCCAAACAGTAAGGGCATCAACCAGCATAGGTGGTCATAGAATAAGGGAATAAGAGAGAAGGCAGTTTGCATTTGAGTTCACTGGTGGCCAGTCAAGAAGAACAGTTACAGACATTTGGCCTAAGCCTTCCGTTCTGTAGAAAGCTAAAAGATAATAGACAGCACAAAGCAGTCCATTCTGTAGTGGACCTGGAGTGCAAGAGAATGACCATACTGTGTGCTGCACTCTGAGAAAGAGCCAGCAACCACCACATTATACATTTTTTATGCATCCAAGTGGCTAGCTGTGGTGGTGCATGTAGCTGGTTTTGTCAGCAAAGTACCAGAGACAGTGGTGTGATTCTGATGCCACTTGTCTGTCAGGTGCTTAGACGCAGTAGGAACTCAGGGCTGTAGCAGGCCAGGGTATCAATAAATTATTAATGAATAATTCTTGTAATCCAGACTGTTTAGGCATCCTGTACAATATAGATTTAGGCTATCTGTGATTTTCCCCTCAGTCAATTAAGGCAAATACTGAAATGGTTCCTTTGGAGCGCATACGGTCTATTCCTTCCCACCATCTCTAGTGGCCTTTCCTGTTGAGATTCAGAAACAAATCATGTATTAATAATTTATTATAAGTATTTATTTTCAGGTTGCATCATTCATCAGTCACGCCTGGGCAGACAGTGTAAAATATACAGTATTAATGAATTACAATACAAATAATAAATGACATTTAAACAAATTTAACATTTCGATCCAGAATACATTTTCATCAACATATATATAATTAATAGTTCACTAAATTTGGGGAAGTTCAGCAGAGCCATTCACTGTGATTAGGGTGAAACATTACTTTATTGAACAATGGAAGATCCAGTATGGAATAACGACAATGTTGTGAAAAGGACAGATTCCTGCTCGCCATATAGAGAAGACATTGAGTTGCAGAAGGCCGCCTTCTCAAATAGAAAACGCACGCACGCTTAAATACAAACACAACTCACACACACAAATTACCACTGTTGAGGGTTTATTAACCATTTAATTATTTTTTTACAAATTCAAGTAAGTTCATATAATGTTTTGTATTATTTTCATCATGAGTAATAGTTTGACTTACTGTCTCTATTTCACATGGTCTGCAGATAGTTTTTGTGAGTTGTTCTGGTTACCATGTGCAGCTTCCATTGTAGGTGGTATTTCTTTTGTTAGTTCAAAACATAATCTACACTAGCATGCTTCTAAATAGAACTTTATTCATTCTTTGACATACTCACAATGTGGACTCTGCTGTTGCTTAGACTAACACTGAAGAGGACCGTAGTGGGTGATGAATGCTACTAATAAAGATATGTGCCCAGTTAGCCAAAGGGCATTGAAACTTAACTAGCACAACACCTCAAGCATGTTCAGCAGAAAACAGCTTCCGAATTAATGCAACTAAAAGAACTACACCTACATACATACGAGGTCTGTTAGAAAAGTATCCGACCTTTGACCACGAAAAAAAATTTAAAAAAACTGGTTTACTTGGGATTCCACACACTTCTCCCAGTGATTATTTCATTTTATTCGTGCTTACTGGTCTGTTAATTGATATTCCAAACCCAAGCTCGCCTCTAAATTACATAAACTTGCATATAGTAGAGGTCAGACTTCTGTAGGCAAGCCAATGAAATAATACACAAAGAGAATAAAATACTGGCTTTGTATTTACTTTTTGTTGGGAGGTTCACTTTTATCATACAAGATGCCTAAACAGTTTATATATTTTAAGATTCTTTTGTTCCTAGTCAGGGCCAAAGGTGCTGTATCTAACTTGGATTTAAAATATTGTAAATACCGATACTGTAATAATATAAACTCTTTGCTATGCAAGCTATTATTAAATGAAATGCTTTAAAGTGCTTTGTGGCCGCTGCTGTGGAAAAAGACATTTAAAATGGCCCATTAATTCCAGCTGATTGTTGCACATCAGCGATGTTCTTGTTTTCTGGCAGCGTGGCAGCTATAAGTGTATAAAACATTGACATGAGGGATCAGAAGGTTACTTTCAATAATAACAAGACTAACATGTTATACATATATTAACAGTTACAACATATACTCCTCCGGGCCGACAGGAAAACCTTGGTGGAAGGGACAGACAGTACCACTCATTTCTTTCATTTTATGCTTTTGTTTGCCATACATCAACATGAAATTAAAACAGTTTTACAGAAACAGATTGAAGATACTACAATGAGTTATGCAAAAGATATTAACTCGACATCGCATGGCACAGGACAAAAAGTTTTTCAGTTTACAGTGTTAGAATTTAATTTTTCTTAATTTTGGTTTTTGTTCTGTGCTGGCAGTTTATTCATAATTTATTACTGTAGGCACAAATGTAATTCTATATTTTCTAATTAAAGGTTTTTTGTTGTAATTTGTTTCCAAAAGTTCTTATATGGTGAAAGTGTCTAAGTCTCTCCTTGAGCTTCTGCACATTGATGTGTTTAAATATTTTCTTGAATGGCATTGTCTTGATGCATCACTATGGTCATTGAATGTCGTCATAAGTCTACAGTGACTCAAGTGGTGGTGCGTTAGCTGGAAACCAATGTCGTCGGTGAGTCAACATCTGGCTGGAACGCAAGTTCAGGTCTCAGAAGTACGAACCCTCAGACATGCTGCTACTGGTCTGAAATGTTGCCTCACAGAGTCATGTAGGCCCACACTCTCTCCTCCGTTGCTGAGCATGACAGACCGATTCATCACAAATGGGTTCATGACAATAAATTTAAAAATGCTATAGAATTATGACCACACACATGTTATTTTGCTGCAGGATAGCATTTGATTAATCTACTATTTACTGTTCTGCACAGGCCCAGTTTCTGTCCCTGTCTCTTACACTTTTGTGAGCATTTAGTACCTTCATTTTCTAAAACATGGATGTTTTAATTCATACTACAAAAATCAGTTCACAAATAGGTTGTAAAACAGTTATTAATTAGTTACGTTTGTGAACTTATAATGCACGCCACTATGCAGGCACTTAATAAGCGTTCCTCATATTGACGGTTTGCATCCTACACATGGTTCCACAAACCACTTGCACCTGCTTACTGTTTATTTCAGCTAGAATCCACAGCGAAGCAGAAATTTACATTGTTGCTGTGCTGCAACTTGCGTCCATTCCAAACACACTGAATTCAATGTTTTGGTTCTACTATCGTATCACCTTCTTAACGTCTGGCATTTTTCTGTGCATAGTATGGCTGAAGTTCAATATTACACTCAAATTTCAATAACCATAGTTAATTCACCATCACTGTACTACAAATGTTGGCTTTTTAATTGCTTTCACCGACATACTTTGTTTTAAAGTTCATGTCAGCTTAGCATGATTTATTGCAATGGCTTTGTGACGTTATGTTCCTTTATATGCCACAGCTCACACTTTTAGTAAATCTCGTGTGTGAACATCTAGGCACATACTTACTTGTATTTCCTTGTTATTACTTATAGCACCCCATGTCAAGGTTTTGTGTGATCAGTTGATCATTAAGAGTGGTAACAAGACTCTGGTCTAACTTTACAATATTTTTACCTTATTTTCAAACCAAGTCATATTTTTATAATTTCATTTATCCTTGTAAGACCACATCTTCCTGCTTTGTACTCAAGTAGCAAACTGAAGATTCTATTGTGAAGTTAAATTTAGATCACAGGGCCAAAATTCAGCAAATATGTGTGTGTGCAAAAAGTATGACAAAATTAAAATGGATGATCCTACATGTTTTATCACCACATCATCATAGATCATTCTTGATGTTCGTTATTTCCACTGCATTATACACATGATCATTTCCTCCACTGATTTCATTAAAGTATCTTTCTTAGCATGATTGCAACTTAAGGACTTATAACTGCAAGCAATGAAAATCTGCTATATCTACTGTTTCAAAGGACTAGAATGACATTTGAATTGCAAATAATAACCAAAGAAGATTAAGAACAAACATAAGATCCCTTTTACTCATTGACTTCTTAATCCTCAATACTAACTACTACTCTCAAAGGTAATATGTGGTTAACCAGCTACCAGCTGTCCATTGCAAACTTATCTGCACAAATACACTAGACAATTGATACAAAACCGTTAATGAATAATGCAGTTATCAATGAGAACTTACAACTTCAATCAAATGATGAAGATTCATTGAATACTTGTGTACTAAAACATAAAAAGAGTGTAAATTTTCTATATGTACTGTACAAAATACATTTATATACATTGTAAGATCCTTATATGGATAGAAGCCCTTTATGTTACCTGTCTCCACATTTGTCAACACATAGCTACAGTTGTGTGGCATATCTACAATTTTGTAAGGTCCTGCATACAGCATTTGCCACTTCTTATTTCTCTTATTTGTTAAGAACGACATAGGGTGGTTTCTAAATAAGAATAAGTCATCTACTTGGTAGTTAATTGTCTTTTCCACAGTCTTTTATCATATCTTGCTTTCCTCTGTTGAGCACAACTAGTCAAACTGACTAGAGCTTCTCTCACTTTTTCTTCTCTTGATTAGTTTGGCCTTGGTAATTTTGGCAATAGCATTAGACACTCATTGGATTCAATTACATGGATGTGGTAAGTTATTGTACATGCTTTCAAATACAGGTACCAATTCAGACCACCTCATATGTTGTTTAGAAGCATGTTGTTGTTGTTGTTGTTATTGCGGTCTTCAGTCCTGAGACTAGTTTGATGCAGCTCTCCATGCTACTCTATCCTGTGCAAGCTTCTTCATCTCCCAATACCTACTGCAACCTACATCCTTCTGAATCTGCTTAGTGTATTCATCTCTTGGTTTCCCTCTACGATTTTTACCCTCCACGCTGCCCTCCAATACTAAATTGGTGATCCCTTGATGCTTCAGAATATGTCCTACCAACTGTCCCTTCTTCTTGTCAAGTTGTGCCACAAACTCCTCTTCCCCCCAATTCTATTCAATACCTCCTAATTAGTTATGTGATCTACCCTCTAATCTTCAGCATTCTTCTGTAGCACCACATTTCGAAAGCTTCTTGTCTAAACTAGTTATCGTCCACGTTTCACTTCCGTACATGTCTACTCTCCATACACGTACTTTCAGAAACTACTTCCTGACACTTAAATCTATACTCGATGTTAACAAATTTATCTTCTTCAGAAACGCTTGCCTTGCCATTTCCAGTCTACATTTTATATCCTCTCTACTTTGACCATCAGTTATTTTGCTCCCCAAATAGCAAAACTCCTTTACTACTTTAAGTGTCTCATTTCCTAATCTAATTCCCTCAGCATCACCCGACTTAATTCGACTACATTCCATTATCCTCAGTTTGCTTTTGTTGATGTTCATCTTATATCCTCCTTTTAGGACACTGTCCATTCCATTCAACTGCTCTTCCAAGTCCTTTGCTGTCTCTGACAGAATTACGATGTCATCGGCGAACCTCAAAGTTTTTATTTCTTCTCCAAATTTTTCTTTTGTTTCCTTTACTGCTTGCTCAATATACAGATTGAATAACATCGGGGAGAGGCTACAATCCTGTCTCACACTCTTCCCAATCACTGCTTCCCTTTTGTGTCCCTCGACTCTTATAACTGCCATCTGGTTTCGGTACAAATTGTAAATAGCCTTTCCCTCCCCGTATTTTACCCCTGCCACCTTCAGAATTTGAAAGAGAGTATTCCAGTCAACATTGTCAAAAGCTTTCTCTAAGTCTACAAATGCTAGAAACGTAGGTTTGCCCTTCCTTAATCTAGCTTCTAAGATAAGTCGTAGAGTCAGTATTGCCTCACGTGTTATAACATTTCTACGGAATCCAACCTGATCTTCCCCAAGGTCGCTTCTACAAGTTTTTTCCATTCATCTGCAAAGAATTCGCGTTAGTATTTTGCAGCTGTGACTTATTAAACTGATAGTTCGGTAATTTTCACACCTGTCAACACCTGCTTTCTTTGGGATTGGAATTATTATATTGTTCTTGAAGTCTGAGGGTATTTCGCCTGTCTCATACATCTTGCTCACCAGATGGTAGAGTTTTGTCATGACTGGCTCTCCCAAGGCTGTCAGTAGTTCCAATGGAATGTTGTCTATTCCGGGGGCCTTGTTTCGACACAGGTCTTTCAGTGCTCTGTCAAACTCTTCACGCAGTATCGTATCTCCCATTTCATCTTGATCTACATCCTCTTCCATTTCTATAATATTGTCCTCAAGTACATCGCCCTTGTATAGACCTTCTATATACTCCTTCCACCTTTCTGCTTTCCCTTCTTTGCTTAGAACTGTGTTTCCATCTGAGCTCTTGATGTTCATAGCATAGTTTAGAAGCATAAGTGTGCACAAAGCAATGTGTTCCACTGTGCTTGCTTCTGGGTGGAATCTAGCAACTAGAATGTACAAACTTGGATTTTTCTAGATTGGCTGTTTACTCAGCATCATCAAATTTTCTAAATACTCTAAGATGTCAACATGTTCTTCACACATAGAGATGGCCACTAATAGATCGTCAATGTACAAAGTCATTCTGTCAAGTAGATCTGGTCCTAACATTATATCCAAAGGGGTTATAACTATTCCCACACTCACATTGGGGCCAAAGGGAAGTACTTTTAACTGATAATGTCTACCTTCAAAAATAAAGGCAGAAAGTGTGACCTGCCAGTAACTGGATTTTAAATCCAAATCAAGGTTATATACTTAACTACATAGAATTTATGTACAGGTACGGTTCATTGGTTGATTTAGGGGAGGGGACCAAATAGTGGGGCCATCAGTCCCATCGGATTAGGGAAAGATGGAGAAGGAAGTCAGCCGTGCCCTTTCAAAAGAACTATCCTGTCATTTGCCTGAAGTGACTTAGGGAAATCACATATGGCAACAAAGATGGTTCTATTATACCGAGTCTTATAATTTTTCTTGTTTCTTTGGTAACTGCATCTTTTTTCCATGAGTCAGAGGACATAACCTTTAATTACACCAGGCTTCTCAAAAGGGGGGAAAAAATTAAAAACATCTAAATGATTGTTTAATAGCTGAGTGAATTGCTTTTCTTGCTCCATATCTAAATAATCCGATTGTTGCACCTTGGACTTAATCAGATGTATCCCACCAAGAGCATCATCTTCCATTGTGTCAGAGTAGTAAAATTCCTAACTGTTAAGTCGGTGCTAATCCGTAGTATTTGCAGCCCCCTGCACTGTACTTGGATAATCTGACAGTATTTGCCGCGTGTCTCCTTGGTTCGCACAAAAAGCTAACAATTCTCCTACCTTCATTCACTATGCTGAATTGTCCATTGTGCCTTCCTCTCACGCAAGAAGCCACACCCCAGGGTACAGGTCACCATTAATCACTTAACCACAAGAAATGAGCATTTTGTCGCTTCTTTTCCAAATTCCTGCACCTGCTACTTAGTAGTTTGTGCCTGTGCACAAATGGCTCTAGTCAGCTTACAGTCGCGCACTGGATACGTGGGCAATTTTTCTGATTACTTATGGCTTTAAAAAAATGATAGCTCAGTACACTGGTCGTTGCTCCTGTGTCAATATATTCGTCCACAGGTATGCTGCCAATACGTGCTTTGACTATTGCTTGCTTTATCTCAGCTCCAGTGCTCTTGCACCTACGTGGTTCCATTAGTACATCTTTCTGCATATCAGTACCATCATTGTACCTCAGCATTTGTATATTCTCATTATTGTCAAGAGGTGTGCCCTCTCTCTGCCCATCGACCAACAATGGGGAGCTTATTGCAGTCAATTCTAGTTTGATGACCACAAGGGGTCCAAACAACTTTCATTCTTCATCTTGACAATTCTTACATTATGATTCACATCAGGCCATGGTGGTTGGTTGAGGTTTGCGTTCTGGCCTGATTTCCTACTGTCGATACACATATTATTATTCTTGGTGATAGTCCTGTGCTCTAGATCCACTGTACTGGATAATTACTGTTATTGTTGTTATTATTATTCCACTGATTTCTGTTATTTCTCTTCCACTGTTTACTATTGTTATTGTTATAACCTGGATTAAATCTCTCAGTACAGCACTATTTTCTGTTGACGATGTACATGACCATTTCCATTTTGCCATCCACCATTACCTTGTTGTTGCTCATATTACTCTCATTACCATTTCCTTGGTTAGAATGAGCATTTTGGTTTTCCTGTTTGCTCAGAGACAACTGATTATTCCCATGCTCTCTGTTTGCTTTTGCCTCTTCCTGTGTCATGTCAATGACGTCTAACATAGGAAGATACATTTCTAGATCATCTTCCAGTACATTTATTAATTTATTTTCGATGTGGCTTGGTAGTCTTAAATCCAATATCCTAATCACACCTCGATTCGAAATTGGTTCGTCCCAGTACCAGTCTTATTTATACATTTCTCAAAATACTTTTCGTAAAATTCCCTGCTTGGGATCATATATCTCAGGGCTGTAGACTTCCATTCTAAGTCTTTCTAATATTGAATGTGACCAGTACTTCGCTAAAAATGCTCTTTCAAATTGGTCAACAGTATGACACCTATCTATCATCTCGTTTTCCCATAGTACTCCATCACCTTTTATATGGGAAACAATGAACTGGATTTTTTGTTTCTCTAGCAGAGCATTAGGTAGTATATTCCTAAATCCATTGATAAATATAACACGATGCACAGACTTCCTTTCTGTATTGATCATTTGAAATTGTCCATGCTTGATGAGGCTTTCTTCTATCACCATGTTAGGTACAGACGAAGCCCCCATAACATTAGCAGTTATTTGTGGTTCTCTTTGTGGGCTAAAACTCCCTGTAGTATTTTCATATGGCAGTTCATGAGTGAGTGCCAAAAACAGTTGCTGAATTGCCGTAGGTATTGCTACCATTGCAGTGCTACTTTCAGGTTTCATTTCAAATTGGTAATATGCTGTACCACGTCACATTATTAGTGTGTTCTACATCAGTTTTGCTCACTTCAGCTTCATTGTTGTTACTGAAAGCTGTACCATTACTTGCTTGCTGTATAGCATCTTTTAACTTACTGTCAATCTGTTCCACAACTTTGTTATCATTAAATTCCGTTTCTACCTTGTTTGCTTGTTGAGAAAGGTGGTTTCCTTCTCCACAAGCTCTAGATTTTCTAAACGATTAGTCAACATTTCCATGTCATCTTTAATAACTGCATGGACAGTCTACAAATTTTGTACATCATTCACAAGGTTACTGACCAAATTTGGTAGCTCACAATACACTTTTTTTCATTTCAGATACATCTATTTGAGCTTATTCAAACTACTTGTTAATCTGTTCGGCAAGTTCCTTATCCCTTCCAGCATGTCACAGTTCTTGCATGTCGCAGTTCTTGCAGCCTGCTACTCATTAGTATATGTGCCGGCTGACTTATCTGATCTACATTCTTACTAGTCATCGGTAGAATGAATTGTAACTGATTATTGTCACTAGCTCTCCGCAAAGTACTAGCTGCAGTAGTGACTAAACTTCTGTTTGCTACATTGCTTATTTCTTGCATGTTTTCATTCACCCCTAAATCTGAAGTAAACTGTGAACCCATATTCTGTCCAACTCTAACCATAACTGATCAGACTTCTGTAGGCAAGCCAATGAGATAAGAATATATAAAGAGAATAAAATACTGGCTTTGCATTTACTTTTTGTTGGTGGGCTCACTTTTATCATACAAGGCACCTAACAACTTATATATTTTAAGATTCTTTACAAAATAGTTAAGGGTTTTGTGGCCACTTATTGACAAACTGCCTATTGGCTTCTGTCTCGGGTTCTTAGGCCAACATTCATCTAATGATTTTAATGACATTTCACCAACACAAGTGGCTGGCATTGTGAAAGCTTCATCCTCCATTGCTGGTGGTGAACTGGAGCCGAGCTTGTGGCCTCAGACTATTAAGTCCCAGGTTTTAGCCATCCCTTGTGATGTGATGGTCACAAGGGATGGCAAAAACCTGGGACACAGTGTGTATCGAAAGCCAATACACACGGACCAATACCTGCCCAAACTATCAAACCACCACCTGAGCCAGAGGCATGATTAATACTCTCGTAATGCGAGCAGGACAAATATGTGAGCCGCAGCACCTCAAATGCGAAATGCAACACCTTGAAAGTGTTCTGGGGAGCAACGGGTACTCCACAAATTATATTAAAAGTGTAACAGAGCCAAAAACTTGCCAAAGTAAGCAGTCAGAAAAAGAAATGTCATGTATGGCCTTTCTGCCATACATCCCCAGAGTGACGGCCTTATATTGCGCAAACACAGCATAAAGACGATTTTCAAACTGACAAGGAAGATCAAAGAGTGTCTTAGATCAGCAAAGGCATGTCGGGAATATCCCACATACCATGCACATGCAGAAAAGTTTATGTCAGTATGACTGGATGATCAAACAACATAAGCGACATTGCAGGTTGGGGCACATGGAGAAATCGGCTGTGGCAGATCACGCACTGAGTGAGACCGACCACATAATAAAATTCGTCAACACTGAAGTTCTGGTTGTAGAGAAGCACTATCACACCCACTTGTTCAGAGAAGCAGTAGAAATACAAAAACACGTGAATAGCTTCAACAAGAAATAGGAAAGCCTTAAGATAAACAGATCCTGGCTTCCCATGCTGCAGCGAACGGCCGTCGCAGGTAGCAAGAGGAGAACCACACGAAATGACTGCGGAGAAGCCCTCGGATGTTGGCGCACCAGATGCATATAGTCTGCGGCCGCGAGCTCGGCTCCAGTTCACCAGCAGCAATGGAGGGTTAAGCTTTGACAATGCCAGCCATTCATGCTGATGAAACGTTAGTAAAATCATCACATGAATGTTGGCCGAAGAACCCGAGACAGAAGCCAATAGGCAGTTTGTTAAGGTTCTTTCCTTCCTAGTCAAGGCCAAAGCTGCTGTATCTAACTTGCATCTAAAATATTGTAAATACTGACAATGTAATAAAATAAACTCTTCGCTATGCACGCTATGATTAAGTTAAATTCTTTAAACTGCTTTGTGGCTGCTGCTGTGGAAAAAAAGACGTGAAATATTTCATAATATTTTAAACTGCTGCGTAACAGTGGTTGATTGTTGCACACCAGTGGTGCTCTGAATCCTGGCGGCAGTGTGGGGAAGCTGGGGGGAAAAACATTGGGACAATTTCTGTCTTTAAAGTAAATTCTTTAAAACTTCTCTTACAGAATATGTGACACACACACACACACACACACACACACACACACACACACAGAGAGAGAGAGAGAGAGAGAGAGAGAGAGAGAGAGAGAGAGAGGAGGGGAGGGGAGGGGAGGGGAGGGGGCAATCAATGTCCCTCCCCCCACCCTCAATAAAGTGCAGATACTCTCCTATGTGGAACTAAAGACAAAAACAACATAGACTCCGACAGAATTCCACTACAGTCGAACAAAAGAATATGATTACCTAACCCTTTTAATTAATGTGGATATGCAACACACAAATGGTTACTTTAGAATAAATGCAAAATGAGCTTAACTGATAACACAAGATTTGATTAGTTTAGGCATTGTAAGGGAAGTAAGTGTGTTATGTGCTAAAAGGACAAGAAAACAAAGTAATATTAATTTGTTGTGATGTTATTTCAGAGCGACATTTTTCAACTGAACAAATTTTTAATAATTGAAAGGTAGAAGAGAGACATGTTCATACTAGGTACATAGGTTTATTTCATAACAAGGCATGTTCTCTATGTAAAGCTCCCATACTCGAGTCCAATAGCTGCAAAGTTAATTAAAACAGCCGAAAAGAGGAGCTTTACATCTGTTACCATGATGGGACAGTAATTTTATAATCTCATCATTTTTCCGGCTAACTGCAACACACTGGAATTATCATGTAGTAGGACACTTATGGAAATGTTAAAAGCCACCAGCACCTATATTTTTAACTTCTGTCACGTTGGGTTTTACATATGAGTGCAGATGGTCAGTTATTGATGATGAGAACGCTCACAATTCCACTATGGAGAGCCAGAACTACTTACCATGTCCTGACAGTACAGTGGCTGCAGACAACACTGGAAGAAAAACTAAACTAAATTATAAGGACCTTAGGGCATTAAAAATGACTGTGATCTTGAATAAGATGCTGTCTGCCATGAAATACACTGTTGAAATTCATGTGAACAGAGAACATAGAGGCAACAAAACCATGTCTTAGGGACAATGTAAATAAAACATTCGCAGTCCAGCTGCTATTTCCACATTCCTTGTAATACTTGAGAACGCCAGGATAAAATACAAGGGGTAAAAAACCTGAAGTACTGCCAGTCAAAGACCGACCAATTCATTTACTTTCACACAGTTGCTTATTTCAGAACGTTTTGTGTGTAGTAGTACATAGTGGCAATATACAACTGAGAATGACTTTTTCCAGCAGTGGAAATGGAGCAACTTTGGTATATTTTGGGTCGTCATAAGAGGTTTTCAGTGGATCCTGCAGTTGTATTGAAATGAATGGTAATTGGTAACATCTGCAAAACTGTTTTAGATGAAAATGTTTATTAAACAGCGCCATCAATATTTCTGCCAGGGAGTTGCTTCACCTAATATGATAATGTCCCAAAACTTGTGGCTGAAAATGTCGTGGATTGGTTTGCTGAATGTAATGATCAGATGACTTGTACTTCCTGACCTGTACCATCACCTTATATTATATCACTGTAGTTTGCACTTGTGCAGGGAAAAAAATTTCTCAAGAAATCATAAGTTAAAGAGGGATTTATCCCATTAACCACCGTTAAATTTCTACATATACATCAAACTCCAGTTTATGGTGAGTTGTAAGTGAACAGTGATACTCATTACATACATTTAAGCTTATATCTTGTCTGTCTGAAAAACTTTTAATCATTGCCACCTAAGTGTACTACTGTTAAAGTGCATTTTAACCAGTGCCTGTATTTTCAGTCTTGGATGCTTAAAGGATAACTGGTGCTGCTGAGGATAACAGCTGTTGTCCTTAACCCTCTGGGTTCAAATCTCAAATATAATTGGAACAAAGCACTTTGAAACTGTGAATTACACATCACATCAAATTTCTGTGTTTATATGTTGTGTGAAAAAAAAAGTGAGAATAATTTATGGCAAATTAAACACTGCATTGATAACTTAATGTTAATATTCCTACTAGAGTTCATGTGGGCTTTATTAAAGCCTTGCACAGGAAACTAATTCTTAAGCCTCATTTACACCAGAGTGACAACAATTTGCCAATCTCGGTAATCATTCAGTTGTATGCCTCCACCCCTAATAACCATCATACTGATTTAACTCAGTATAACACTAGTCATAGCCACAATACAAAACTGAGATATTCAGACAGGATTATTGTACGTGGTGAGTGCACAGTACCTGGAGACAAAAAAAACACGAACAAAATGTCAAAGTAAAAGAAAAAAAGCAGTTGTTTGAATTTGTATGTTAGCACGAAATGCATGCAGCTTTCCTTAATTCATTCTGAAACTTTAGACACATGTCAGTTGATGCTTTTTGCTGGCTTCTCATTGCAACTGACAAGGAAAATGTAAAAGTGGAACATCAATTACCAGTGAGCAACATAACCTGAAGAAAGGCTAGTTAGCATTTACACTATTAGCAACTGGAGACATCTATGTTAGTGATTGTTTTGCATATCACTAGTGATAACAGATATGTATTCATACTTGTTTAATTTCAATGAAATTCATTGTGTTTATTTTTATAAAAATGGAAAAACACAAGGTTTGCACAGATTTAGTCAGTTCCTGCCTGTAGGAGCATCTCATGAATTTATTTCTTTTCATTCAGCATGTTGCTGTGGATCTCTTCAGCCTCACAAGCTCTCAATATATCTGTATTATTCTGTCACCAACATAACATTCCCTTCAAACCACTCCACCACTCACGCTACACATGTCAACAATAGTAGTTCATGCAAAAAACAGTAGTGTAGGTGCCCCGGTGACCTACGGTGGACTGGAAGCCGAGTGGTGACCTCTCCAGTTGACAGGATGCTAGGAAATGACTGTGGACGCATCAGAAACACCAAAGAAACATTATTAATTAATGACACATTTATTCCTGCTCAGTACAGTGTGGCCCACGTAACACAGGCTGGCTATGAGAGCCGTTCTCGTAGTGTACTCTATCCCACCCCGTCTTCTTCCCTGCTCCTCCTGGTGGCTCGTCCGCGATGGACAAGCGGAACGGGCTGCAATCCCCCGGCATCGTAGGCTCACCCGGTTGTGACGGCGGATGCACAGGGCCTAGGCCAGGCCGCACAATCTCGACGGCGGCTCACTGATGTGGTCAGCATTGGTGGCGAGCAAGTCTGCCGCAATGTCTGCTAATCCTGGGTTGATGATTGACAGTGGCAGCAGAGAGGATCAGAGCTGAAACTGTCCCCTCACGTCTGCTGCTGGATGGGCCGCCCATACTGCAACATCTCCTTAATAAAGATTAACATGTCGGTCACCGAGCTGAGTGCTACGCAACGTCCCAGTACACATCTAAATGCAAGTCTAACTGCAAGTGCTTTATTGTTATCAAAGCTGGCATATTTAAAGGAAGCACGAGCGACGTCCTGACGTCATGCTCGTTTGTAATGAACGCATTCGTTCCACTTATGCTGCTGATTTATCTGTCATACTCGCCCCTTAGGTGCTCTTGTGACAGAGTTACATGTTGTTACGGCCGACTAACGCGATGTTATGAAATGCAGTACAGCTGATGCTATACCTCTGTCTTACACTCTACGGAAGTCTAACACAAACCGCGTGCTAAGCAATTCTCTCTTGCCTGTTGTGTGTAACCAGGCCACTGCCCCTGCGTGACGACACATTCCGATACATGTGCAATCCTCTTACCTCTTGGCTAACCTAATGCCTCTGGCTCTTGGCATAGGCCACGAAACTTTGAAAATATTCCACGTTTCCAACTATTTACTATTCCGCGACACTACAGTAGACTAATGTTCTGCATGCTGTTAGCACTGATGCGCAGAGGATGTGAACTTCCTTTGATAGTGGAACATCAGTGAGAAACAGTTGATGCAAACTCAATACAGCTGAATGCTGTTTGTTCGCCTACAGTTTACACCAGGTAAAATGCTCATTTGCTGACGCTCCTTAGTCTGTGTTTACTTCAGTGCAAACTAGGCTTTAATAACACCTACTGACAAAGCAAAGAACACATCAGTTGCCTCATATATCAAGTAGTACATAAGCATTTTTCTTACTATTTAGTAACTCAATGGAGAATGCGCACTTTCACATGTTAAAAATAAATGACCTCTACAATTACTATCTCCGCCCCCCTCTCCCCGCCCCACACATGCCTTTGAGCACCAGTATAAAATATAATTGTTTTTGACAAAAGACAAAATTAAAATTGGCACACTAAAGCCCGTTAATGAATTATTTGAGTTAGCAAGCTGCAAAACTTACTCAGCACAAAGTTTTTTTAAATTTTTTTTATGGATAATGTTTATATTTCTGTACTTAATTTAAATGAGAATTATGATATGTTGTATGGTATTGTTTGAGTTATTAATCAGTTTGAGACCATAGCACATGAACTAAAATGTAATGTATAAAGCGGATCTCAACATACACATCTACATACATATATAGCAAGCCACCATAGAGCGCATGGCAGAGAGTACTCTATACCACTAGTCATTTCCTTTCCTCTTCCACCAACAAATACTGCGAGGGAAAAGTGACTATCTACAGGCCTCTGTATGAGCCCTAATTTCTCGTATCTTATCTTCGCAGTCCTTATGTGAAATGTATGTCGGTGGCAGTAAAATCATTCTGCAGTCAGCTTCAAATGCCGTCTCTCTGAATTTTCTCAATAGTACTCCTCGAAAAGAATGTTGCCTTTATTCTAGGAATTTTCATTTGAGTTCCCGAAGCATCTCATATTACTAGTGTGTTGATCAACTTCTGGTAATAAATCTAGCACCCAGCCTCTAAATTGGTTCAATGTCTTCCTTTACTCTGACCTGGTGCAGATCACAAACACTCAAGAAGTACTCAAGAACGCATCGCAGTAGTTACCTATGTGTTGTCTCCCTTACAGATGAACCACACCTTCCCAAAATTTTTCCAATAAACTGAAGCTGACTGTTCACCTTCCCTATCACAATCCTCACATGCTTGTTCCATTTTCTATTTCTCTGCAATGTTATGCCCAGATATTTAAACGACATGACTGTCAAGCAGGATACTACTAATGCTGTTTCCAAAAATTACAGAATTGTTTTTCCCACTCATCTTCATTAACAATTTTTTCTACATTTACAGATACCTGCCCTTCTTCAAACCAACTAGAAATTTTGTCTAGGTCATCTTGTTCCTCCTATAGCCACTCAACTCTGACATCTACATGAACATCTATATTCATACTCCGCAAGCCACCTGGTTGTGTATTCAATGGACTGTAAGGAGTTATGTGCAGAACTGTATGATGAAAGTCAGTGTCACACTGGAAAAAAGTGTAATATTTGAAAATTCAAGAGTTGAAAGTTGAGATGTGTATCCTATGGTGAAGCTAAAGAAGCTTTCTACACGTACATCTACATCCATACTCCCCAAGCCACCTGACGGAATGTGGTGGAGGGTACCTTGAGTACCTCTATCGGTTCTCCCTTCTATTCCAGTCTTGTATTATTCGTGAAAAGAAGGATTGTCGGTATGCCTCTGTGTGGGCGCTAATCTCTCTGATTTTATCCTCATGGTCTCTTCGCGAGATATACATAGGAAGGAGCAATATACTGCTTGACTCCTCAGTGAAGGTATGTTCTCGAAACTTAAACAAAAGCCCGTACCGAGCTACTGAGTGTCTCTCCTGCAGAGTCTTCCACTGGAGTTTATCCATCATCTCCGTAACGCTTTCGCGATTACTAAATGATCCTGTAACGAAGTGCGCTGCTCTCTGTTGGATCTTCTCTATCTCTTCTATCAACCCTATCTGGTACGGATCGCACACTGGTGAGCAGTATTCAAGCCTACTCCCAGATAATTTATGGAATTAACTGCTTCCAGTTGCTGACCTGCTATATTGTAGCTAAATGATAACGGATCTTTCTTTCTATGTATTCGCAGCACATTACGCTTGTCTACATTGAAGATTCAATTGCCATTCCCTGCACCATGCGTCAATTCGCTGCAGATCCTCCTGCATGTCAGTACAATTTTCCATTGTTACAACTTTTCGATATACGACACCATCACCCGCAAAAAGCCTCAGTGAACTTCCGATGTTACGCACATTGTTACAACCTCTCGATATACGACACCATCTCCCGCAAAAAGCCTCAATGAACTTCCGATGTTGTGCACAAGGTTATTTATGTATGTTGTGAATAGCAATGGTCCTATGACACTGCCCTGCGGCGTACCTGTAATCACTTTTACTTCGGAAGACTTCTCTCCATTGAGAATGACATGTTGTGTTCTGTTATCTAGGAACTCTTCAATCCAATCACACAACTGGTCTGATATCTTGCCATACACCACAGTATCATCAGCAAACAACTGCAGATTGCTGTCCACTCCGTCCGTCATATCATTTATGTATACAGAAAATAACAGTGGTCTATTACATTTGCCTGGGAATGTATATAAGACATGAATCATTTTATATAATGTTTTTCAATCATAATCAGTGTATTTGCAAAAGCCTTCAATTTTATGACTATAGAGGAAAAAGTAAATAAAAGTTCAATGATCAGTGCTTACAAACACACAAAGACTGGCTGCTAAATAGTCGTCACTTGTAACATTTGAAAACTTTGTGTTCAAGCTCCTTAATATAACTTCCTTCCGTACACATGGTCCACATTTTGTACACTAAGAATACACACTGACTTCAGATCATAAGATTTTCTTTTACAATTGTACTGAAATGAAAGGCTGCAATAGATATTTAAAAAAATGTTTTATATGTATGCTGCAGTAAGTAGTATAAATATAACTTGATCATTTCATTTTATGAGATTTCTAGACCATTCGTAGAATTCTTCTACTGTTACATGAGCCTCTTCACACTGATTTGTTCTACAAGAATAAATAGCGTTTTTCATTATATACTGTATGTGTGTCCCTAAAGCACTGCTTTTTACCAATGCATCTGATAAATTAGTGGAATATTTAACTTTACTTAGCCCCATACCTTTAGTCATAACACATTCATGTCACTAAGTATATGTGTCTGAACCAGTTTTTTATTCCACTAATTAATAATAATAATAATAATAATAATCATAATCATAATCATAACACCATCACCATTTATAATGGAAAAATCATTCACTAAATACTCATGAGGTGTTAATGGTATGATTCTGATAGAATATTAATGATATCATTGTTAACATTGTCAGTTTTAGATACTTAACCAGTGTGATTTGGTATGTAAATCAAACATAAGCTCACCAGACAAAAAAATTAATCACTCCAACACACAGACACAGACGGATCGTCACGCCTTTACAGGTGGTGCAGTGATTGAGTCATGCACTCAACAGTGCAAGCACTGCCTCTCAGTGAGCATGAGGCAGTAGTGATCAGTGAGACATTTATGTCTGAAGTGGACACTGTACATAAACATGGGTAAATGTAAGGGTATGACACAGTGGCAAAAAGAGGCAATTGTGTTTGGCGATGCCCATGGTCATGTCGTGAGTGAAGTTACTGAATTTGTTTGTATTTCACAGCAGATTGTTGAACATGCCTACAGGCAGTGGTGTAACACCTGTGGTCACAAAACACAATATCAGAGTTGTGGTCACAGAACAATCCTGACTGAGAGGGATCATAGACCTGTTTCAAAGCTTGTGAATGAAAATTGCTCCCAAACCCAGCAGGAATTGCCTCAGGCAGTGAATGAAGGTCCATCCTAGACTGTCAGTGAGAGAACCTTCTGACAAGAACTGTAAGAAATCAACATTCAGGGTCTATCACCTCACAAGATGCAACTGCTCACGCTGGCACATAATAATAGCAACAGCACAGCCCATCAGGCTGAAAGTGTGTGCCACTGGTTTTATGAACACTCCCCACATTATTACATCTTGCCTGTCCTGTAAAGTCACCTAACCTGCATCCCATTCAAAATCTGTGGGATATAGAACAGCACGTAAAATCCCAACATCAGCATCCCCACATCTGGTGGAATTGCAAGATCAAATCCTCGGGAAGTGGCTTAACATGGATGCTCTGTACCCGCACAACCAGGTGGTCTCACTTTCTAATCAAATCCAGATAGTTTTCAAGTCCAGACATGGTATTAGATGGTATTACATTTTGCTTCTTTTGTCCAGTGAACTTGGTAATCTGCAGATTTCTCCTGTGGCATAAACTGCTCAAAGAAGAAAAATTTCATAACTGATAGTAGCTTTCTTTCACACACACCTTTCAGTGTAAATGGACATATGTTAAAGAAAAGAGCTAAAATGAAACTACTATAAATAAAGGTAGAAAAACGAAATTGCTTTAACATGGCAGCAGACAAAAGTATCACAAAAATTTGGTGCAAATTCCTTGTAAGAGAAAACTTGCACATCATTCCAAAGTAACTGCTGTTATTTACACTTCAACTGTACACTTGAATTATATGAGTAAATATCAACTTTGAAGCGATCTTGTAACAGAAAAAGTGTCACACAGTAAGTTTATACAAACACATATCTTATTTTGCTGGTAGAAAATGCTGATAATAATTTCGTGTAAATTCTATCATTAGATCCTGTGTACATTCTGGCAATTCACCAACACAGACACCAGGGGATCCAGAGTAGCGCGTAAATGATGGAACAACTGTTTCTGGCGGTAGTACGGTGTCATCTTCAATCATGCAGCAGTCTTTGAGAACACACCGTCTGCCCTGTAGAACACAAACATGAACTTACTTTTCTGTCTTTCGAATTACATTTACAAGTGAAATGATATACAGAAAAAGCATACGTGTGATAGATCATATGAAAAAAAAATGCAGACCATTGTCACTTTAAAGATAATTGGACAGATGTACAGAGCTATAAGCCTAGACTTGAAAAAAGATGCAGACCATTGTCAAAAGATCATTGGACAGATGTACAGAGCTATAAGCCTAGACTTAGTATGTCAGTGTTATGTAGAACTATGGGATCGCATATTATGACCTTTTTGACCTGCCAGGGTAGCCAAGAGCGCTAACGTGCTACTTCCTGGACTTGGGTAGGCTCACCATCCCCAGATCGAATCTGGCCGGTGAGGGCCGGTGTGCTGGCCAGCCTGGATGTGGTTTTTAGGCAGTTTTACATATCCCGCTAGGTGAATACCGGACTGGTCCCCACATTCCGCCTAAGTTCCACAGCTCACAGACATCTGCACACCTTCAGACTATTCCGTGGATACACTGGACACAGACAGATGGGGTACACTACTTCCGTCGGGGGGAGGGGGGGGGGGGGTACCGGGCGGTGGCAGAAAGGGCATCCAGCCACTCCTTAAAATTAATATGCCAAATCTGATTAACCATGGCCAACCCTGCTTAACCACAGAACAAGGCTCAAGCGATAGATACATAAATATTACGACCTTTTTGGAGACTAGAAATCTCATCTGTGAGAATCAGCATGTAGCTATCTTCTGAAACTTGGAAAGCTATTTTCAAGGGATCCAACAATCCAATGGATAGTGGTGCCCAGGCTAATATCATGTTCCTTGACTTCTTAAAGATGTTCCACACAGTTCTAGTGAACAACATATTATAGAACACTGGATCAACTTCATCACTGGACTGCAGAGTTCCTGACAGATAGAACTCAGCACATTGTTCTTAAGGGGTAACTCATTTTATGTGAAACTAGCTCTGCTTTTACCCAATGGGCAGTTTAAAGTTTTTATTGTACAGAATATATGTAAGTCACCTGGTGAACACAATCAGGAACTCTGTGAGGTCGTTCATGGATGGTGCTGTTGTACAGACACTAGAAGACATGCAGAGAACAAACACTTCGTGAATGGATTGGCACTTGACCTTGAATATTCACAAATGTAACATACCACACACAAATAGATGCAAAGACTCATTATTATCTGATTACGTTGCTTGAGACAGTTACAATGGCACAATGCATCTTGAGCAATTTAAACAGCTGTAGAAATATTAAACCAGTTGTAGGAAAAGCACATGACAGACTGAAATTCAGATGGATTCTAAGGAAAGGTAATTCATATATCTTACAGTGCCCTTGTTTAATCAAATCTTGAATACTGCACATCACTCCGGGACCTTTACTGGGTTGGATTAACAGCAGAGAAAAGAAATATTTGGAAAAAAATCAACAGATTTAATCACGGGTTTATTTAGGAAATGTGTTATCATTGCAAAGACACTGAAGTGGCTGGTTCTGCAAGAGAGGCACTGTGCTGCTAAAATTCTGAGAATGCATATTACAACCAAGTAACACATTACTTTCTCCTGCCTGTCTCTCACAGAAGGATCACATCAGTACCTACAGAGAAATTAGTCCTCAGCTGTCTATCACAGTGACTTAGAAACAGTATGGTCAAGGCTTTGAACTGTACTTCTTCAGTATTTTAACCATAATATGTCTTGATATGGTACGTAATTTAACCATAGGAAGAGCAGTGAAATGAGATATAAGGAATTGGTACTGATACCTGTAAGTACAACAAACTAAAAGTATGTTGGCAATGTAAGACTTGGCTACCATGCCTTAGTTGTTACATTGCCGTGCCTCTCTCTATGCAATGGGTGCTGAATATGAAAAGAAACTCAACATTTGCAGATTTAATTTTATTTTATTATTTTGTTTCTTATGGATGGACACTTTTTACTGCAGTCTACAACACCAATACAGCAAAGTGTGAATATGTGTAATCAACAGAAATCATTTGATTAAAACATTATCTATTGTACTTATAACAAACTAAAAAGTGAGGTGAAATGCTGCCTTAAGTGCCGACATTGAACTCTCAATGAAATCATTTACTGACAACTGTAATGGCATAGGTTAGGTTTACAGTAAATTATATATATCAGTGTTAATTAGTCATCCACAGCACTGACATAGATCTGACAACAAAATCACTTTCAAAGGCCATCTTTAGGTTCACACCAAATGATGTGGTGCAGTGGGAGTTCACTAATAGAACTGCATTCAAACTGACCTTGTATTCTGCCACAGCTAATAGGTAAACATGCAAACGTCTTACAACTTCAACAGCTGTCAACCAGACTATGGGCAAGACAGTGCTGAGCTGTTCTAACACTCAACATCACTCAGGACACAGAAAGCTTAGACTACTATGGGAGTCCACTGCATTAAAACGGAACTAATTTGCAGCATTTGTATTGAACACATACAGCTTGAATGAGGATCTAAGCAAATAGAGATAGGTACAAAATTCATTTAGTGTTGCTCTCTGAGTTTCTTGTGGCTGTGTGCATTACAATCTCTTCTTGGATTACGAGTTGTGTCACTTTAATTTTAAAAAAAAAAAACCTGATGATTTATTCAAAATGACACAGTCTGTAGAGCAAGAAGAGTGTTGAAATAATTCTGGTGAAACACACTAATTTTGTGTAATGTAGGTAACACAGTCTGTATTCGTTTTGTTAAGCCATAAGAGAGTGGGTTGCTGGGAGTAGAAGAAACAAGTTCTGTTCTGCACACAAACTGGCACAGGAAGAGAAATGGTTCCTGTCTCCCTCAGACAATGCCTGTACTTTAGTCTTGTACAAAACATCTCCTATCACTTTTCGAAAAAGAGTTGCAGGTAATGCGCTCAATGGGGTAGGTACTGCTTCAGCACTCATTCTGGTAGGAAACACATTACTCCACCCGAACAGGCCTTGGAGAAGGTCGAATGATACTGACCAATCACAATCACCAAGTCACCCTCAGCCAACAGGCATCAGTGGATGCAGATATGGAAGGGCATGTGGTCAGGACACTGTCCTCCCTACTGTTGTCACTTTTCTTGACAAGAGTAACTACTTCTCAATCAAGCAGTTATTCAATCGGCCTCACAAGGTCTAAATGCACCCTTCTTGCCAAAAGTGCTTGGCAGATTTGGACTGTCACCCATCCAAGTGCTGGTCAAGTTAACAGCACAGAGCTACCACTACAGTCCTCATCATGAACATCGATATGGCAATTTTTAAAATCAATGCATTGCCTCACTCAGCTTTCACTCTTTATTCCTTTTCTACACACGGCACAAAGGACCTGATACATTTCAATTGGTTTGCAGTTTTTTGCCAACAAAAATAGGATCACAGAACACACCTCACAAAGGGCAGGATTTTCTATTGCAGCGCATATTTAACACATCACAAGTAGCAGAGACACAGACCACATGCTACCCCCACTAGATGTGTACTGAGTGTAGGAACATTACGGCATCAACATGGCGGCTGTAGCTCTGACCAATGCCACACTTGACCATACCGTCTGTTACTTTATGGATAGCCCTCATATTATTCTTCCATGGAACTATGTTAAAGACAGAATTATAAATTTCAGCACACACTGGTCATGGTCTGTTTTCGTACATGTAATGTGTACAAGAAGATGTTTTTGCCCTGTTAATTAACTTTAAATAACAGCCACAATTGTTGGGAAATTTTGAGAATTCAATTCTGCTCTAGTGCACCAAGTACAACTTTCATGCTATATTTGTGCCCCATTTACCTATTTAGACCTAGTTTCTTGACAAAACTTTGGTTTCCTTTCAGTTTGTGTTCATAGTAACTTTCTGATACTACCATTAAGCTTTCACTACAACAATTTTGTGATTGTCATTTAACCGAGTTGGGCACTAGTGACCAGCTACACACCATTCATAGTTGTTCCTCAGCCGCCACATGCTTACTATGTTTTGCATGTGCATGCAGAGCCTTGTCAAGTGTGACTGCCTGCATACTGGCAACACCGTCTCCAATTACTGCAGTCTGTCAGTCACAAACATATTTTATTCAAGATATAATTTGCAGTGAATCTTTCTGATTCAGCATTGCCTTTTGTAACATACATCTGAAAGTTGGGCCCTTCACGTTTTCAGTCCCATAGTTGAAAGCTTGCTTTTGGTTGTATATTTACTAATAAGTTACTTGTTACATTGGATAAACAAAGCTATGTTCTGTACCCATTAGATATCTTTTAATCAAATTTACATTGAGAATAATAATCAAAATGATGAAATTAGAAAAATTCAGACCCAGAGTTCTATAGATGGTATTTCATCTGTAGCACCATGCACAAGTTGAACAAGAAGAGTAAATGACAACAGTACACTGTACTTCCTGCATCACAGCCATTTGCTGACTTGCAGAACACAGGTGAAGGTGTAGGTTAGCCTGTAAAGTTTTTATTGAATGCTCCACTCCCAAATTCTAAATCTATAGAAGTTGGGAGACTTTGGTCACATAATGTTTTGTATCTAGCCCCTGCCAGCATTAGCGATCAGGCAATGCTGTGTACAGCAGCACTGTAATAGCCACTGTTGAAGGCCATTTTACAGTTTGCTGTGCTGTAATGAGTTTGGGCTGTTAGTACTGGAATAGGTGATGAAGTAGTATCAGTCCAATGTAGGTATTGCCTACAACACTTTTTGGAAAAGAAAGCTCATTATCCACAGTGAGGACAGAGGCTCAGTACAAAGTCAAACTACAGGCATTGCCTGAGACAGACAGGAGACGCTATCTCTGCACTATACCTCTGCCTTGTGCAAGTCCTGTGTGTAGGATAGGACATGTTTTTCCACTCCCCTCCCTCTAATAGTATTCAACTAAAAATTACATACTGTATTTCCTGTCCTCCTTTGGGGACACCACCTCAATGTAGCACTGTCTGTTCTCTAGATCCGGAGGGCTATCCAGCCTTAGCTTAGCTACCAGAAGGGTCACCCAAACCGGACAGGCCAAAGGGGAGGAGCCAGACAAAGTGTGTCCCACAACGGCCTATTGCTCCCCCTTTCCTATCCCAAACCTGTCCTCACCATGTCCTTCTCCTGTCATTTCCTGTTATATGTATAAGACATCAACAGCAGCAACAGCGGAGAAAAGAGTCTTTCCGAACGGTGAAGCTGCCGGAAGAGGCACCTGTTCTCTTTAGGTACAAATACAGTACAAGTAGTGACTGTACCCCAGAGGTGTGGCTACAGACAGCATCTGACTCATAGTTCGTGGCTGATTTTATGCTAGGCAACCTACTGCCTATGTGGAAAGAAATGAGAAACTACCACATTACATTCCCAA
This sequence comes from Schistocerca gregaria, assembly GCF_023897955.1. Lineage (NCBI taxonomy): Eukaryota > Metazoa > Arthropoda > Insecta > Orthoptera > Acrididae > Schistocerca > Schistocerca gregaria. The sequence goes on along the minus strand of NC_064920.1, from coordinate 1,069,802,036 downwards.
GCAGTACATGGTATGGCTCTCCATGTGAAAGATTGCGGATTTAAAACTTCCCTCATTTGGATCCCCTCGAGGGGAACACATTGAGAGTAGACATATTGAAAGGGAGAAAGGGACAATGAAGGAAGGAAAGATAAGGATTGGTACGTGGAATGTGAGGACACCACTGCAAGCAGGAAAGCTAGAGAATGCAAAACAGGAGATGAAAAGGAACAGATTAGATGCCATTGGTTTGTGTGAAATGAGATGGGGATAGAATGGGGAGACAGAAAGTCGAGATTATAAACTCTTTTACTCAGGAGAAATCAAGAGTGGTGAAAACGGAGTAGGAATATTGATAGGGCAAAAGCTGAAAAATAAGGTAATGAAGGTACAATGTATTGATGGAAGACTGATGATGATACGACTGAAGGGTAGTTCAAAAGATTTGGTGTTAATACAGGTATATATGCCAACCAGACAGCATAGAGATGAGGAAGTGGAAGAATATTACGAGAAAATACAAGAACTCACTGAAAAAGAAAATAGAAATGCCTGCATTATCATCAAGGGGGACTGGAGTGCAGTGGTGGGTGAAGGAAGAGATGAAGATACAGTAAGAAAATTTGGATTAGGAATAAGAAATGAGAAAGGTGAATGACTAATTAGTTTCTGTAAAGAAAATTCATTAGCTGTGGGTAACGCATTATTTGAACACTACAAAAGGAGACGTTACACATGGATATCAAATTTGAATAGGGAAAGATTTCAGATGGACTACATCCTGACACAAAAAAGGTTTAGGAACTGTTTGAAGAATGCCAAAGCTTATTCAGAAGCGGACATAAATTCAGACCACAACCTAGTAGTGGAGAAATAAAAGTGAAGTTGAAAAAAGTCTGGAGAGGTAAAGCAAAATAAAGGCTAAACACAGAAAGACTCAAAGAGGTAGGAAAGGCATCAGATTCAGAAAACAGATTTATGGAAAAATGGGACAGAGGTAGTGTTGATCAGTCGCGTAGCGTGGTTGAAAAGGTTGGGGAGACTCTGCGGTGAATATAGGGACACACAATGGTACAATAAACAATAATTTAAACAAATGAAACAAAATGCATCAAATAAAACAATAACAATTACTACTACTACTAATACTACTACTACCACCACCACCAGTACCACCGCCACTAATAATAATAATAATAATAATAATAATAACTTGTTCAAAAAACGATGACACATTTGTAGAACTCCAGCAGCAAGAGAAGAAGCACTTATATTTTCTTGTACACAAGTGCAATGCACCTGTCTATTCTTTCCACGAATAAGTCTATAACTCGGTCTACAAAGATCTAATCACAGGATAGTTCTCCAAAAAGTGTCTTTTCTATTGCTAACATGCTCAAACACGACAGCCGGATGTTGGACATTGAATTCCTTAAATAATTCTTCACTCGTTTAAGAGTACTCATGCTTCATTTACTGCTTGTTGTAGTTATGGGTAGGGTCAAAACCAAACACAGGAACTTTGTTGTCTCTTCATAAACGGAGTCTAAATAATTGTTGACAATGTACTTTAAGAGGATTCTTGGAGATAATGTTTTTCCCCATCAGCGTACGTGTTACACAGTTTATTTTCAAGTTGTTCTTGTTTGAAGAAAGGATACTGTTCTAATAATTGAAGCAGTTTCAACCTTGGGAATTCTTTTTGATAGTTCAGGAAACACTTTTCATTCAAAAGTTCAACAAACTCAATTTGAGGAAAGTCTTGAAACCTTCTTTCCATCTGAACAATTTGCAAATCCAGTATCTCGTAACTTAGTGTCCTGAGAGATGTTTTTTGACTGTCGCAGAATGATAAGTTACAATTCAAACACAAGCTGCATTTAATGCATTCATCAACGAATGTTTCCATTCTTAATTGTCGTAAGTTTCTCAAAACAATTCTTATTTTTGTCATGGCAAGCAGTTATACTAACAGATTTTGACTGAATAACATTAAAGAGATGATCAACATAAACAAAGAACCCTCGGTAGAAGCAAAGCAAGTAGACAAACGTAGGATCATCCATCCGTAATTTCATTCTCACAGCAAAGCTCAAAGATTCTGGGTCCCACTGAGAGTCTGTATCATCAAATATATAATTAAAAACACTACATAGCCCTGAGAAATGACTAGATGTTGTTGAAACTGCCCTAGAATGAAAGTTCCAGCGAGTGTTGCTCGCATGTGGCAATTTAAATCCTTTCTCAATTAGCAATACAGTTCGTTTCGATGATTTGCTGAAAACCAAATGGCATGCAGTAAGATCACTTACAAACAAGCGTACTTGTCATATGATTTTGGAAGCATGTAACTGTACCAAATTCAGTTGGTGTGCATAACAATGAATAAACGGCGCATAGGGACAGAACTGTAGTCCTCTTTCTCTGCCCACCGTTACAGAAGCGCCATCATATGTTTGACTAACCACTTTTCCTTCCACATTCCATTCTTTCAATGCTGCATGAATAACGTTTGACAAACCTTCAGCAGTTTTATCTCCAGAAACATCATAAAACCCAACAAATCTTTCCTCAATTTTGTCTGCAATACAGTACCTGAATATTATACTCATTTGAATCTTGCTTGATACGTCTAATGTTTCATCAGCCTGAATCGAAATGAAAGTGCAATTCTGAATTTGAGATTTTATTTTCTCATTAACTGCCAGAGTTATCATTTCTATTACATCATTCTGTATATCTGGAGAAGTTCCTTTAAAGGTTGAATATGATGACAGATGGTCTTGGATTAAATGCTCTCCTTGAGTTAGTAAATCCAACAATTTCAGATAGTTACCTTTGTTGCTGGAAGATTCGTCTTCTCAATGGCCGCAAAAGGCTAGTTCTTGTTTACAAAGAAATACAATTGCCTGAATAAGATGAGCCAATACTCTCCTACTGGATGCAACTTGTTTGTTGTATTTTATTGCTGTCAGACGAGCGACTTCAGAAAGAGCATGCTCAATTCTACTTTGCCCAATGACTGAAATCATTCTTTGTTCAGTAGGTGATGTTTTGATATCTGATGAATTTGTGCTTTCCTGTCAAAGTTCTTTATTGTACAAATGCCCTCATTTCATCATTCCTTTTCACCACCAAACAGAAGACATATATAACAATCTAATATATTATTGACTGCATTCGCAGTCAGCCAAGCATACTTTTCGTACCAGGCTGTCTGAAAAGTGTGTTTTTGTTTGGCTTCACTTAAAACTTAACTGAGTATAGGAGTAGGTTGTTTGTCCTTCAATTCTCACTTTTTTTCATACGTTAATGTAGAAAAAGGTGTTTTTAATAAGAATTCTATAAGGTGTTCAGTTGCTGGCTCACTCATGTTGGTTACACAACAAAAATATGCACTAAAATCATACAAGAATGACTGTGAACACAAACTGCGTGACTTCACTTCTGTGTTAAAAGCCAGCATAGAAGCGGCAGAGACTAGTCTCAATACCTGCTGGCAAGTGCAGCCTAACGGACTTCATGGAAGAGGGGAAGTGGAAGGGAGCCGAGAATTCCACTAAAGCTCAGACGCACATAGCCAGGTAAGAGAAGGGAGGCAGAGATTGAGAGCAGTCAAGTCTCAAGCAGGCAGATACACCAATACTCAGGGTGCAGCGGTGCAGGCTACAAAGCTGATGTCTTCACACATTTAGTGCTCTTAGTAGAAAGTTGTTTATATTTTTGTTATGAATTACTATTGCACCTTTTTAAGCATGAATACAGGGGAGACTAAGTCTCCCCTCACGCTACGCCACTGGTGTTGATGAAAGTGTTAATGACAAATGGATAAAAATGAGGGAAGGACTCATGGACTCTGCCAAAGAAGTACTAGGAATTAGAGTATCCCATAGTACTAGGAAAGAATGGATAACACAAAACATGTTGAAAAAGGTGGAAGAGTGGAGGAAGTGGAAAAATGTAGGAACTGAAGAAGGCAAAAAGAGGTAAAGGAAACTGAATAATGAATTAAGAACAGAAGCTAAAGAAGCAAGGGGAAAATGGATGAAATAGAAATGTGACAAAACAGAGAAAATGGAGAAAGAGGGAAAGTATGAAATGATTTAAAGACTGGCTAGTGAGATAGTTTTTGAATGTAAAAGAAAGAGGAATGAGATGGAAATAGAAAGAGCGGATGGTACTTAAGCAGAAGAACCACAGGAGGTTTTGAACAGATGGCAAGAATATATTGAATGTCTGTATACGGAGGATGAAATACAAAGCGAAATTAAGGCTGAAGAGGAGCAATATGTGCCGGAAGTTAGAAAGAGATTCACCATCTTGGACGCAGAAGTAGAAAAGGTGCTGAAGGAGATGAAGAATAGGAAGGTATGTTGAATTGATGATTGACCTGCAGAACTGTTGAAGAGTCTGGGAAACAAGGCAAGAAAAGAAATAGTCTACCTCTGTAATGAGATATATGACAAAGGGGAATGGCCTGAGGACTTCCTTGCAACAGGTATGATACCAATCGAGAAAAAGAGAAACACTAAAAAATGTTAAGAGCGTAGGACCATCAGTCTAATGTCTCATGCAGCTAAAGTGCTGCTGAGGATGTTGAATAGGAGACTATATGGCATGCTGGATAGAGGGATTCCAGAGGAGCAGTTCAGATTCAAAAGAGGAAATGGAACAAGAGATGCTATTGGCCTGTTAAGAACTATAGGGGAAAGATATATGGAAAAATATAGAGAAATCTTTGCTGTTTTTATATATTTAGAAAAGGCTTTTGACAGAGTTCAGTGGAACAAGCTGGGGGATATTCTGAAGAGGAAAGGTGTAGATTGGCAAGAGAAACAACTGATACAGAATCTGTATCTACACCAGAAAATAAGGGTAAGGATTGGAAATGAAATGTCAGAAGGATGCAGCAGTAGACGAGCTGTTAGGCAAAGTCGTTGCCTTTCCCCACTGTTGTTTATCGCATATCTTGAAGAGATTATTGCGAAAGGCTTAGATGGGAAAAGGGGGACATGTATTGGTGGAAAGAGCATAGAATGTATAAGATTTGCTGATGACATGGTATTAGTGGCAAAAAGTGAACGGACAATGAATAACAAGCTGAAAGATCTGAATGAAGCTTGTGTGGAATATGGGATGCAAATAAACAAAGCAAGAACAAAGCGTACGATCATCAGTACAAGAAACAGACTGTCCAATATTAAAATAGGAAAAGCTACCATTAGCTAAGTAAGTGCATTTACATATCTTGGAAGCACAAAATTATAGATCTGAGATGTCACCAGGAGGTGAAAACTCAAATTACCACAGCAAAGGAGGCATTCAACAAAAAGAGGAGAGTCTTATGTGGCAAATTAGAGAAAGGTCTAAGGAAAAGACTTGGCAAATGTTTTGTCTGGCGTGTGGCACTATATGGGGCAGAAACATGGACTCTGAGACAAGAGGATGAAGAAAGGTTAGAAGCATTTGAGATGTGGATGTGGAGGAGAATGGAGAGGATAGGCTGGATGGAAAGAGAAAGTAATGAAAGAGTACTGGAAAGGGTTGGTAAGAGAAAATGTCTGCTGAAGGTTATAAGAGAAAGGTAAAAGAACTGGTTGGGACATTAATTGAGAAGTGAGTGCTTGCTAGCAGATGCTTTGGAAGGACTGGTTTGTGGGATAAGACTGAGAGAAAGAAGGAGATACAAGATGATAGATGACATAAAGGGACGAGGAAATTATGCAGATCTGAAGAGGATGGCAGAAGACCGGACAGCCTGGAGAACTACTATGTGAAAACCTGCCTTTTGGCAGAACACTAATGATGATGATGAATTTCCTGTAACATAAAAAAAATTATTGTGTTTCATTAGTAATTATTTCAATATGGAATAACTATATTTGCTTAGATCTTCATTCATTCTATACATGTCAAAAACAAGTTTGATTGCAATGGACTGCCAGATTAGTCTGAGCCCACTACATCCTAAGTGCTGTTGAGTGGCGCAGCAGGTCAGCACTGACGTGCCCAAGGATTAGCAGACAGCTGTAGAAGTTTTGAGACATCATTTATTTATTTTCAGAAATACTTTCCAACATACACTGAATCCTTAGTTATGAAATTTATTGAAGTATGCCAACTATTTGGAAAACAAGCACTAATGTAAAACACTACGCTGTCAACTAATATTTGCAACTTTATACCATACTCACAATAACACAGTTTTTGCCGATGTAAACGTATGAACCAACATTTGCTGCATTTACCACTGAGCGTTCACCAACGAACACGTGATCACCCATGTGTATTGGAAAAAAGGCCACACTGTAATTAAAGTGGTATTTATTAGTTCACTGAATTAACAATGATTCACACATATGTATATGCTACTGTTATAAACAGATGATCAAGACATACCAAATTTACAAAGATCTTAAAAGAATACGGAACATGTTTTCATCCTATGACAGTAGTGTTCAATATGACCAAGAAGTGAGGCCTTTTAGTGTTCAGTGGCTCTAACACGAGCTCATGAGAATCTGTGTACCACTTAGCTCCAAATCAATTTTAACATCATAAATATCTCATACAAGACATAATATATGTCACTGATAATGAGCTGTATGCCAGAATACCATTCTGAAAATTATATATATCTTACATGCACATCGTGATATACAGCAAGATGTGTTTTAACAAATACTTAAAAATTGCAGCACACCAGGCATACAAGATTTTCATAATATGTATCATCTGGAACTAATAGTCTAAAGTAGTCAATCAGATGTCAGAACTTTGTCGCACCCTTAGTCATCATATCAGTTGTAGATCTATTAAGGTATTTTCCACAAATATTTTAGTTCAGTCAGTCTTCTCTCTAACAGAAAATGGTTTATGTGACCCTTATAGTAGCTTATTTTTGACCAATCTATCACTCCTTTATTGTCACGCAAAAGACGGATAGCACCATCTTCAAAAAATGGAGATGAACTCATTAACTTTGCAGTTATAATGCCTTTAGACATGATGAAGTCAACGCCAGGTGCTGAAAGAACTACTGTTCGTTGTTCCTGGCTGTTCCAGAACATGATTTCTCCATATTCTGTTCCATTTTTTTCATCTTCAGAATCTTCTGCCCAATCTACATCACAATATTTAACCATGTGGAGGCCATCTTCTTTCATGACATGCTCTTTCATGTCTTTGATCACTTTGAGATAATCCTAAATAATCTACACTGCTCATCATACCAGGATTATTACTGGATGGACTTATATAACAACAGCATATACACAAGATTCAGTCTGGTCACAGAACTGTGCATGTCTGATATTACAAACAGGTTCTCTATAAAGATGATTCTTCATTGCTCCTCTTCGGTCTTCTGTTTCAAAACCCAAACAATGGGCAAGGGGTTGATTTTTGCATTGTGGTACTGAGATAAAATTACAGTATTTCATCCTGTGCTTACCCAGAATTTGCTTCACATAATGAGCCCTCTCTCATAATGTCTTAGCAGGTTCCAATTTCCCCAGGATCCACAAATTCAAATTTTTCATCCAGATTCTCTTAAAAATTGTTCTTCTGTTAGGAATCATTAAAAAAGTCTGTGTAAACTGCAATGTGGACATTTTCTTTGTTCAATTTCCATTATAAACACAAGGATCTGCACTTGATCTCTTGAAATTCAGAGTTATCAGTAGTACGTCCAGCATAAGTCTCTAGCAACGGCCTCCTCGGCTCAAACCACAAATTACCTTTTTCAGTGTGTAGTATATCTTTAATTCTTTTAGTAATTAAACTGAATTCCATAATTTTCCCAAGAGCATGCAGCTCTACTGTATGGTTAAAAGATGATGCATCCTATTGGCTACAATATTCCAGAGGTAAAATATTTCCCAAATTGTATCTCCACGTGGGGACTACTCAGGAAGTCACTATCAGCAAAAGCAAAACTGGCATTCTACAGGTTGGAGCATGGACTCTTGGATCCCTTAGACAGGCAGGTAGGCTAGAAAATTTAAAAAATAAAATGGATAATGTAACGTCTCTTAGCAAAACACATATTACATGTGGTTAAAAAAAAGGAGAAAAGAATAATTGAACTGGATGATTGTAATTGTATGGACAACGATTGTGTGAAATTTATGTAATAAAGAAAAAGGAGTATGTGTCATGTTTCGTTCTTGTCTAGAATTATGTACTGATTTTTCAAAATAATATCTGTGTCGGTGAGTACTGAATTTGCCACAGACGATACATATTAAATATCAAACAAAGATAAGAATATGTGACCACTATAAATAGTAATCACCGAACATTAATTTCTGTCATCTTCTTGTAGTTACGTGAGTAGGAAGAGCCTGTGACGTTATATTGTATGCTTGCGTAGCATTCTTTTGTCAAGATTTGGAAAGGTGTGTAATGACTTAATCTGTTTAAATGTTTTGAATAGGGTTACTTAGTGAAAACTTGCATTATGATTTGTAATAAGCTTGCCTGACATTTTATCCCATCCCTTTAAAACATTTTCAGTTATTTAAATATTATTCGTGGTGCAGAGCTGCACTACAAATGAACGAGCCACTGCCGCGGCGCATTCAAACAGCATTAAATGAAACCAATCATACCGCAAAGAAGCGGGCAGGTCATAGTAAATTAAAATTATTTCTTTCAGCTTCCAGAATTGCAGAGCAGAGCAGCAGATTTTATGTGTTTTACTGGTTGACCCGGGCTGCTGATAATATAGTATTAACAGTGCAAAAAGATAATTTAACTTCATAACATAAAAGAAATCTTGCTGTGCGTAGTTCTGGTCTGGCAAATCTTATAGTAAAAACATCTTTTTCTGTGATAATAGTCTCATGTTCTTGTGTTAGTCGTGGTACTTATTGGTGTTTTACTGTTAACAAAAATCCACTGCAAAAGTTTGATGTTGAACAAACATTGCATACAGTAATATCAGTACTGATAACGAAATAATTTTCAGTAACCTTCTCAATAACTGTAAAGTCAGGAAGATATGTTGGACTTTATGGCAAGTTACAGTAACGAATCATGATAGAAGGTTGTATACGTGGAAGAACCCTGGAGATACTAAAAGGTATCACATAGATTATATAATGGTAAGACAGAGATTTAGGAACCAGGTTTTAAGTTGTAAGACATTTCCAGGGGCAGATGTGGACTCTGACCACAATCTATTGGTTATGACCTGTAGATTAAAACTGAAGAAACTGCAAAAATGTGAGAAATTAAGGAGATGGGACCTGGATAAACTGAAAGAACCAGAGGTTGTACAGAGTTTCAGAGAGAGCATAAGGGAACAATTGACAGGAATAGGGGAAAGAAATACAGTAGAAGAAGAATGGGTAGCTCTGAGGGATGAAGTAGTGAAGGCAGCAGAGGATAAAGTAGGTACAAAGACGAGGGCTGCTAGAAATCCTTGGGTAACAGAAGAAATATTGAATTTAATTGATGAAAGGAGAAAATATAAAAATGCAGTAAATGAAGCAGGCAAAAAGGAATACAAACGTCTCAAAAATGAGATCGACAGGAAGTGCAAAATGGCTAAACAGGGATGGCTAGAGGACAAATGTAAGGATGTAGAAGCTTATCTCACTAGGGGTAAGATAGATACTGCCTACAGGAAAATTAAAGAGACCTTTGGAGAGAAGAGAACCACGTGTATGAATATCAAGAGCTCAGATGGCAGCCCAGTTCTAAGCAAAGAAGGGAAGGCAGAAAGGTGGAAGGAGTATATAGAAGGTTTATACAAGGGCGATGTACTTGAGGACAATATTATAGAAATAGAAGAGGATGTAGATGAAGACGAAATGTGAGATACGATACTGCGTGAAGAGTTTGACAGAGCACTGAAAGACCTGAGTCGAAACAAGGCCCCCGGAGTAGACAACATTCCATTAGAACTACTGACGGCCTTGGGACAACCAGTCCTGACAAAACTCTACCAGCTGGTGAGCAAGATGTATGAGACAGGCGAAATACCCTCAGACTTCAAGAAGAATATAATAATTCCAATCCCAAAGAAAGCAGGTGCTAACAGATGTGAAAATTACCGAACTATCAGTTTAATAAGCCACGGCTGCAAAATACTAACGCGAATTCTTTACAGACGAATGGAAAAACTGGTAGATGCAGACCTCGGGGAAGATCAGTTTGGATTCCGTCGAAATGTTGGAACACGTGAGGCAATACTGACCTTACGACTTATCTTAGAAGAAAGATTAAGAAAAGGCAAACCTACGTTTCTAGCATTTGTAGACTTAGAGAAAGCTTTTGACAATGTTGATTGGAATACTCTTTTTCAAATTCTAAAGGTGGCAGGGGTAAAATACAGGGAGCGAAATGCTATTTATAATTTGTACAGAAACCAGATGGCAGTCATAAGAGTCAAGGGGCATGAAAGGGAAGCAGTGGTTGGGAAAGGAGTGAGACAGGGTTGTAGCCTCTCCCCGATGTTATTCAATCTGTATATTGAACAAGCAGTAAAGGAAACAAAAGAAAAATTTGGAGTAGGTATTAAAATTCATGGAGAAGAAGTAAAAACTTTGAGGATATAAAATGTAGACTGGCAATGGCAAGGAAAGCGTTTCTGAAGAAGAGAAATTTGTTAACATCGAATATAGATTTATGTATCAGGAAGTCGTTTCTGAAAGTATTTGTTTGGAGTGTAGCCATGTATGGAAGTGAAACATGGACGATAACTAGTTTGGACAAGAAGAGAATAGAAGCTTTCGAAATGTGGTGCTACAGAAGAATACTGAAGATAAGGTGGATAGAGCACGTAACTAATGAGGAGGTATTGAATAGGATTGGGGAGAAGAGAAGTTTGTGGCACAACTTGACTAGAAGAAGGGATCGGTTGGTAGGACATGTTTTGAGGCATCAAGGGATCACAAATTTAGCATTGGAGGGCAGCGTGGAGGGTAAAAATCGTAGAGGGAGACCGAGAGATGAGTACACTAAGCAGATTCAGAAGGATGTAGGTTGCAGTAGGTACTGGGAGATGAAGCAGCTTGCACAGGATAGAGGAGCATGGAGAGCTGCATCAATCCAGTCTCAGGACTGAAGACAACAACAACAACAACAGTAACGAAAAAATGTTCCTTTAATAGAAAGCCAGATCCAGAACAATAAGAACATAATCTATTTTGTTTTGTTGAAAATTAATGATCCAAAGAAAGTCACAGCACAACATCACTAAAAGGTATTTAGGGGCTCTTTTCGTAGCAACATATTTTATTTCATATATTAGTTGCTACGCAAGTAATAATAAAACAAAGCAAATAGTAGAAAGCCAGCGAAAATAAGTTGAAGTTAATAAGACTTATGGTCTGGTGTGTACATGGTTACAAATACAAAATCTGACAGGGGTAATGCTGGGGTAGGTCTAATGATGAATAACAAAGCAGGAATATGGGTAAACTCCTATGAACAGCAAAGTCAATGCATTATTGTAGCCAAGTCAGACATGAAGCCAACACCCACAACAGAAGTACAAGTTTATATGCCGATTATATCCCCAGATTATGAAGAAATAGAGAGAATGTATGATCAGGTAAAAGAAATTATTCAGATAGTTAAGAGGGAGGAAGATTTATTTGTGCTGGGGAAACGGAATTCAATAGGAAGAGATAGACAGATAGTAGAAGTATATGGACGGAGTGCTTGAAATGAAGGAGGAAGGCACCTAATAGAATTTTACACATCACTAACACTTGGTTCAAGGGTCATTAAATAATACTGCATTTAAGGAAGAGCCTGGAGGGGTGGGGAGCTTTCAGATTGATTATATAATGCTACGGTAGAGATTTCAGAACCAGATTTTACACTGTAGGACATTGCCAGGAGCAGACGTGGACTCTGACCACAATTTACTTGTTATGAACTACAGATTAAAACTGAAGAAATTGCAAAAAGATATGAAATTAAGGAGATGGGACCCTGGTAAACTGACAGAACCAGAGATTACTGAGAGTTTCAAAAGGAACAGTAGGCAACATTTGACTGAAATAGGGGAAAGGACTAAAGCAGAAGAGGAATGGGTAATTTTTAGAGCTGAAACTGTGAAGGTAGCAGAGGTTTACAAACATAAAGAGAGCAGGCCTAGTAGAAAGCCTCATATATTACAGGATTTAAATGATGAAAGGGAAAAATAAAAAAATGCAGCAAAAGAAGCAGGCTAGAGGAAAGATACAAAACTATAGAAACATTTATAACTTGGAGAAAGATAGATAGCACCTATAGCAAAATTACAGATTCATTTGGAAAAAAGAGATGCAGCTGTATGAATATCAACAGCTCAGATAGAAAACCAGCACAAAGCAAAGAAGGGAAAACTGAAAAGCGGAAGGAATATATAGACAGCCTACACAAGGGAAATGAACTAGAGGGCAATTTTATAGAAAGGGAAGAAGAAGTAGATAAAGATGAGATGGGAGGAATGTACTACAAGAATAATTTAATAGAACACTGAAGGATGGATGGAGGGCTAACCATGATAAAACTTTTCTACCTGGGGTGCAAAATTTATAGACAAAATACCCTCACAGACTTCAAGAGGAATGTAATAATTCCAACTCCAAATAAGTCAGATGCTGACAGGTATGAATATTACCGAACTATCAGTTTAATGTGTCATGGTCACAAAATACTAACATGATTCTTTACAGAAAAGGAAAAAAACACATAGAAGCCAATCTCAAGGAAGATAAATCTGGATTCCGGAGAAATATAGGAACACGCAAGGCAATACTGACTCTACAGCTTCTCTTTGAAGATAGGTTAAGGAAAGGCAAGCCTAATTTTCTAGCTTTGGACAATGCTGACTGGAATCGTTGGTTGTTTGGTTGGTTCATTTGGGGGAGGGGACCAAAAACTGATTGGAATACTCTCTTTGTAATTCTAAAGGTGGCAGGGGTAAAACACACAGGGAGAGAAAGGCTGTTTACAACCTAACAGTAACCAGATGGCAGTCATGAGCGTTGAAGGGCATGAAAGGAAACCAGTGGTTGAGGGTAGAGAATGGAGTGAGACAGCTGTAGCCTATTTCTAATTCTAATGTTATTCAATCTGTACACTGAGCAAGCAGTACAGGAAATCAAAGAAAAATTTCGAGACGAAATTAATGTTCAAGGAGATGAAATAAAAACTATGAGATTTGCCAATGACATTGTAATTCTGTAAGAGGTATCAAAAAACTTGCAAGAGCATTTGAATGGAATGGACAGTGTCTTGAAAGGAGTATATAAGACGAACCTCAATAAATGCAAAACAGGGGTAATCAGGCATTGCAATGGAATTAAATTAGGAAATGAGACATTACAAGTAATAGATGAACTCTGCTATGTGGCCAGGAATCATCAATTTAGTGTTGGATGGAATTGTGGTGGGTAATAATTATGGAGGGCACCCACGAAATGAATACAGCAACAAGATTCAAATGAATGTAGATTGCAGAAGTTGCTTACATAGGACATAGGAGCATGCAGAGAAGCATCAAATCAGTCTTTGGACTGCAGACCACAACTACAACAATTTTCATCAACAAAGTAACCATAAAGAATTGTAGTAATTACATGCTAACAATCAATATCTTATAGCAAGTCCAAACAATCTGAGTAAATTATACATTATCATTGGTGCATTGGTTTCATCAGATGCTACACCTTTCTTTCAAACACTTTCTTTGTTGATAAGATTCACTTTACACTTTATAGCATATAACATGTCTTTGAAATCTTTCTTGGTTTTTTGAAAAATCAATCTGGCATTGATTGTGACCCTTCTTTCATATGCTGTTTTCTCCATTTGACACCAATTACTCATGTATTGCTTGAAGCCATGTGTCAGAATCTCCCAACTGTAAAGCTTCATCCAGCATCAATGAATCAAAGGCAGACAAATAACTAGAATAAAAAATTTAAAAAAATAGAACCTACTCATCCCTTTTGATAGATCTTCACAGTGACTAAATTAGCTGAGGTGACTCAACATTTTTACTATCTGAATTCTTCTAAGTTGAAAATTCCTCGCAGATTAAAACTGTGTGCTGAACTGAGACTTGAACTTGATGATGACGATGATGATGAGTATTTTAGGTGAGCGGCAAGCAACATCAGTGCCCTGACAAAACGTCAGCATGCCAATCTCATGGGTGGGGACAAAGGCTATTTATAATGTATTAAAATCTGTCTCTCTTCCCTACCAATTTAGGGATAAGGCCCGACACTTCACACAACGTTACCACTCTTGTAACACTGGAATCAATATTGGTGAGGATGGTGGGCAGATCTCCATCAAGATTGAGGGCTGCCCTGATATCTGTATATAAGGCACAAATCACCAAAATATGCTGAACTGAAAGTGGGATGCCACAAACCTCACCTCCCAGTGCAGGAGGAAGCCACATGTTAAAGGGCTATGTCCTATGTGCAGCCTGGTAAGCAGAACCTCCTTCCAGCGGTGAGGCTGACATGAAGCCTGCCATGCCTGTGTGGTCAATTTGAGTGACTACAGTCTGTTTTCTGTCATCTTAAACAATTCAGTCTCCCACTGATGCATGATGCGTCTGTCAGACAATGAGATCACAGCATGAATGGGATGGGGCACTGACAGACGCCACCATCATGACATGCTTCCTTGGCTGCTTTGTCAGCCATGTCGTTTCTCTGTATCCCAATGTGGACAGGTACCCAGCAAAAGATCACCCCTTGCCACAGTGTTGGAACCACTCTAAGGAGCCACGGATGAGCTGAATCAACTAGTGTACTGGATATATCTGGTGAAGTGCTTGTAGTGCACTAAGCGAGTCGGAACAGACAAGAAACCTTAAACAGTGATGTCTGAAACCTCTCCAGTGTCACCATAATGCTGTATAGCTCCGCATCATAATTTGTAAACTGTTCCGGAAGACAAACTGTCAGGAAAAACAGCAGAACAACCGAGGACATTCTCTTGCTGCGATCCATCTGTATAAACAATGATAAAACTGTGGTACGTACCTAAAATGGAAGAAAACAAAGTTGTAGACACGAAATCTGAAGTATGCGTTTTCTTGTATCACATCAAGATTAAAATCACTTTGAGCTCTGAAGAGATCAAGGTGGCAACATGTTCCATTCCTGGCTGTGTATTCAGAGGTCTGACAGATCTGGATCTTTTAGACAGACAGCAGCACTTATCCCGAATGGCTTGATCGCATGGAGCCGATTCCTTGCCTTTCATGGGCAAGTGCTCTAAGAACTAAGCTACCCAAGCATGATTCATGACCTATTCTCAAAGCCTAATTTCTAACCGTACCTAATCTCCTACCTTCCAAATTTCACAACAGTTCTCCTGTAAAACTTGCAGGTCTTGCTCCCCTTGAAGAAAGAATACTGTGGAGACAAGGCTTAGCCACAGCCAGAATAAGTTTTTCACTCTACAATGCAGCGTGCGCTGATATGAAACTACCTGGCAGATCGAAACTGTGTGCCGAACTAAGACTCGAACTCAGAACCTTTGCCACTGCTCTATTGATTGAGCTACCCAAGCCTGACTCTATAATTTTACAATCTTTATGTCTTTTACTATTTATATTCTATGTTTAACACTTTTAATATTTCAACACACTAATTCAGTTTTAGTTATTTTACTTCCACTTTTATAATATACTATTTTATCCCTTTTAAAATTTTAGACATCCATTGGTCTACATTTTTTAAATATTTTAATGAAACTTTTTTTCACATAATTGATTTTTTCCAATATTAGTAAAAGATCCTCTTTAATTTAAACTACAGTTTAAATGCAGAACTTGCAGCAACATAATTAGAGGTAAAAAAAGGTAACACTTATGTCTGACTGCTACGAGGATGGAACACTACCAATTAAATTTATACAACAATTACCATAGCTAAGAAAGGAAATGGTGATGATTGCTCAAATTATAGAGTATTAGCATTACTAATACATGCTTCAAAACTTCTAGTCAGTACTGTTAAGAAAATATTAAAAGTTAAACAACCCAACATCTAGGATGAGACCAATTTCGATTTACGAAATGAAAAGGAACCAAGCAAGCTTTAATGGCACTATGAAGAACTGAGATGAACAATAAAACTTATGCCACACTCATTGACCTCAAGAAGGCTTTTGAGTAAGTGGACTGGAAGGTACTGTTTGGAAAACTGTATAAAACTGGAATAGGCTGGAGAGAGAAAAGACTGATTCTCAATCTCTATACAAAAACAAGAGTACATACATAGATGTCCATAGAACTAGAAGGAGACTAGGATAAGAAGACTACCCTCTCTCTCCATATTGATTTAACTTATTTTAGAATACATAATACAGAAAATGAAAAGCAGTACCACAGTGATCAAAATTAATCGTAAATAAATACAATTCCTTCAATTTGCTGATGATATAATAGTCTTAGAAGATTCTGAAAACAACTTCACCTATGTGTTAGAAATTTTGTGTGATGTCTTGGATATCCACAAATTGAAAATAAACACAAATAACACTAAAATAATGGTAACAGGTACATCAGACAGACAAGTAAGAGCAATCACTAATATAGGAAATAAAATGCTAATACAAGTAAATGAATTCTGCTATTTGGGAAGTAAAATAGCAGATGACAGGAGAAGTATAATGGATATTAAGGGGAGTTAGATTGGAATTTTTTTTCATATTTTTATCCCATTATAAGATTTGCAATTTTCCAAATAAAATGATATATATATATATATATATATATATATATATATATATATATATATATATATATATATATATATATATATATTTCTGTTTTATTTACATCATTATATATATACATTAAAAACAAAGATTCCAAGACTTACCAAGCGGGAAAGCGCCGGCAGACAGGCACATGAACAAAACACACAAACACACACACAGAATTACGACCTTTCGTATATATATATATATATATATATATATATATATATATATATATATATATATATATATATATATTTCTGTTTTATTTACATCATTATATATATACATTAAAAACAAAGATTCCAAGACTTACCAAGCGGGAAAGCGCCGGCAGACAGGCACATGAACAAAACACACAAACACACACACAGAATTACGACCTTTCGTATATATATATATATATATATATATATATATATATATATATATATATATATATTTCTGTTTTATTTACATCATTATATATATACATTAAAAACAAAGATTCCAAGACTTACCAAGCGGGAAAGCGCCGGCAGACAGGCACATGAACAAAACACACAAACACACACACAGAATTACGACCTTTCGCAACTGGCAGTTGCTTCGTCAGGAAAGAGGGAAGGAGAGGGAAAAATGAAAGGATGTGGGTTTTAAGGGAGAGGGTAAGGAGTCATTCCAATCCCGGGAGCGGAAAGACTTCCCTTAGGGAAAAAAAAAGGACAGGTGTACACTCGCACACACACACACACATATCCATCCGCACATTGCCTTTAAATATGTCTGCTTGTGTCTGTGTATGTGCGGATGGATATGTGTGTGTGTGTGTGCGAGTGTACACCTGTCCTTTTTTTTTCCCCTAAGGGAAGTCTTTCCGCTCCCGGGATTGGAATGACTCCTTACCCTCTCCCTTAAAACCCACATCCTTTCATTTTTCCCTCTCCTTCCCTCTTTCCTGACGAAGCAACTGCCAGTTGCGAAAGGTCGTAATTCTGTGTGTGTGTTTGTGTGTTTTGTTCATGTGCCTGTCTGCCGGCGCTTTCCCGCTTGGTAAGTCTTGGAATCTTTGTTTTTAATATATTTTTCCCATGTGGAAGTTTCTTTCTGTTTTATTTACATCGTCATTATATATATACATATATATATGATGTAAATAAAATAGAAAGAAACTTCCACATGGGAAAAATATATTAAAAACAAAGATTCCAAGACTTACCAAGCGGGAAAGCGCCGGTATATAGGCACAATAAATAAAACACACAAACACACACACAGAATTTCTAGCTTTCGCAACCGACGGTTGCTTCTTCAGGAAAGAGGGAAGGAGAGGGAAAGACGAAAGGATGTGGGTTTTAAGGGAGAGGGTAAGGAGTCATTCCAATCCTGGGAGCGGAAAGACTTACCTTAGGGGGGAAAAAAGGACAGGTGTACACTCGCACGCACACACATATCCATCCGCACATACAAAGGTGTGTGTGTGCGAGTGTACACCTGTCCTTTTTTTCCCCCTAAGGTAAGTCTTTCCGCTCCCGGGATTGGAATGACTCCTTACCCTCTCCCTAAAACCCACATCCTTTCATCTTTCCTTCTCCTTCCCTCTTTCCTGAGGAAGCAACCGCCAGTTGCGAAAGCTCAAAATTTTGTGTGTGTGTTTCTGTGTTTTTTTATTGTACCTATCTACTGGTCCCGCTTGGTAAGTCTTGGAATCTTTGTTTTTAATATATTTTTCCCATGTGGAAGTTTCTTTCTATAATATATATATATATATATATATATATATATATATATATATATATATATATATATATATATTATAAACTCACATGGGAAGTATTTTATTTTTTTAATGTTAACATTTTTACATGGATTACTTCAACATCTAATGAAATTGGTAGTTTTTTTATATAGAAGGCTGTGGACTGCTGTGTTATAAAGGTTAACGTGTTGGTCATGCCCAGAAGAGGATGGGCGCCAGGTTGAGGAAGTTGAAAAAAAATGTTTGAGAGACAAGAAACTTTCTGATGGTAAAACCATAAGAGGCAGGCTGACAGACAAAATGATTGATGAAATTCAGCTGTATTATGGAATAGCTATTAGAAATAACACTGAGGATTTGTTGGAAAGCAGTCAGTATGGGCTACCTTCTTCCACAGACTGTAAACTGATGAAAAACCAGTACACCATCTTTGCCCTTCTGGACCTGATTCATGGTGCAATTACCACAATGTCCAGTACTCAAACAATCATACAGCCATAAGCATTCCATCCCTGCAGCAGTCATGGATATCATAAAACATATTTACAGAGACCTGGCAAATCGTGTGTTACTGAAGAAGTATCTGCATGATCAGACTCAAAAACCCAGTGAGTCGTTCAATAATCTTATATGCAATCGCTTACCAAAAAATGTTTTTGTTGGAATGAAGACACTAAAGTGGGAGGTCAGTGATGCTGTTATTGCTTTTAATGATTGAAACATTGGTAGGGTGAAAGTGGTACAGCATATGGGAATTAATCCTGGAGCAGACTGCATCAGAGAACTTGAACGGATGGACAAGGTTCACATTGATCAAGTAGAGTATGTAGCACACTAAGGAGTCCAGAAAGAAGAAAAGAAGAAAAAACTTGGAAAAAGATCAAGAGGATGATATACATTCTGGTGAAGAGTGCTTCTGAGTGACTAAAAATTAAAAAAATAAGCAGATATTGAGTCACAGTCTTTTGAAAGTTTTGTAGCCATTTTTGAAAATTTACATTTTCTGTTGCATTTATCCCTAAATCTTTCTGTTGCATCTTCCACTAAATCTCAGAAACCACTTCAAATAGAGTATGCAAATTTTCAGGGAGTAATAATGTACATATCCTGAGTCTACTGAACTACAAGAAGAACATAATGTTATGTATAATTAAAATTATTTAGGATAACATACAAAAAAGTAGACAAAATTTTAACCGGGTAATTAAAAAATTGTATTTCCGAAAGCAGCGGCTGAAATGCAATTATTGTAGTTCAGTAGACTCAGAACATAGAGTTTAATGTCCTGTAAAGATTTCATGTCAATGGCTACAGTGGTTCCTGAAATGAAGGGAAGCCAAGTCACTAAATTTAACGTTGTTGGGATAGGGTGTTCCAACTCCCCTTAAAATGAAAACGACTATGACTAAAAGAAGCCTTCAGTAAGCAAGAGTAGCCCTCATTTAACAATGCACAACCACCTTCATAAAGAAATAAGGAATAGATTCAACAATACCTTTCCTTGGAGAATTTTAAACTATAAGATTGACTATGGGGGAAACAAGAAAAGAGAAAAATCGGAAGCAACAGTTATGCAGATGTGGAGAATCAGATAAAAGTGCACTTATGGTGATGGTCGCTTTTCTGCTGCACTGCAGTTGACTGCTATTTGTGTGGCAAATGATGGACAATTACCACAGTAAATGATGTTTCCGCTGCATTGCAGCTGAATGCTATTTGTGTGGCAAATGGTGGGCAATGACTACAATAAATAACAACTCTGATGATTAGACAAGATGGCGGCAGCAATGAGAATACAGCATCGATAAACATCAGCATGAAATTACATGGAGGCACAATCAAATATATTGTGCAGAACATTGTCATATAAAACAGAATATTCTGCAAAATTTTAACTGTACTCAGGTTCGGGCATAACCAAAACCTTGGAAACTGGGACTTTTTGAAAATATGCCACAAAGATTTTGAAATGATCACTGAGCTACAGTACAGAGCAGTCCATCACCAAAGCCAGTTTTCCTCTACCGGTAGTCACATTTGTTGGCTTCGTCAACTCACATACAAACTATAACATTGGAATATGAAACAATTTTCCAAAAAATCCTGTCATATTCCAAGAAACATACAATACAAGAAATACATACAAAAACCAATAACCAACTTTTAATCCATAATAGCCAGATCAATAATCATCAGCCCCCCCCCCCCCCCCATGGTACATAATGAATTTGTATCTTCTGCCAAAACAAGTCATCAGATCAGCAATTCTGACTGGCTACTGTATACTACCACCCTGATTAACTAAGACCAATGGAAACAAACTGCCAACAGCAGCACACAGAAGGAAACCCACTGACACTTTGACTGGAGAAGAGACAGAAAAAAACTATGGATTAAAAGAAAATCTAATTAACAAACACTAAAATATATTAATGAGAAGTGAACTTTGATTAACATAACACAAAGAAGAAAGACTAAAGTAACTGAACACGTAATTTGATATAACAACTTCATAAAAAACCATCTTAGAAAGAAAAATTATGGGAAAAAAATAAAGAGGGAGGCAAGGAACATTTATATTATATCAGGTGGATAAACTGCTGCAACTACAGCCAAATGGTAAAGATGGTGAGGGAGAGAGAAGAATGGCTTCATCAACAAGGCTTGCTGTTAGTGTATGATGATGATGATAAGATTGCTCCTCAACTGCCAGATGAATAGGAGAATTAACTTAGCTTGAGAGGTACACAGACGGATGGAAAGGATGTCTGGTCCGCTTACCTTTTAAACATGTTAAATAGGGTTGCTGACAGCTTCGTTGCTGACAGCTTCTTTATTAAGTGACACCTTTCACTGACCTTTTAGGTAGTGGTTCCACTGCCTCAGGTGTAAATGCCCCAGCCTCAGGAGTCAAACATTAGCATCACATGGAAAAAGTCAAACAGGATAGTACCACAAGGGATTGAAGTGCACTCCTGATTTTGAGTCAAATGAGCTTACCACTGCATCACCTCATTTTATGACAGAATTCTTATTTTCTAGGTTTGGATGAACACAGCAACCTTCAATAATAAAATAAAACTTTTATTTTAGTTATAGTTCTCAGAAGAAGTATGTACATACAAATTCTCTTCTAGCCAAGAAATAACACCCTATGAAACAGGGACACACTGGTAGATCATAAGTGAAGTGTTGGAAACTGGAATAGGGTCGATGTTGCAATTTTCTTCATGGCAGAGGACACTGAATACTGGAGCAACAACACAATTAAATGACAACGTAAAAATATGGAGGTAATATCGCCAGGCATGACTTAAACATGTACTGTTCATTTCTATGTCTGTAGCTATACTCCAATACTTATAAGCAGGAAATTCAGCACCAAGTAAGGTTATGGGAATGCCTCAAGGCAGTCAAATTGTAGAATGTCTTTTTCTTTTTCCTTAATTTTTTAAATCTTTTTTTATATTGCTTACAAAGAATATAATGAAAAGCTATAACCTTAATTAAACTTCCTGGCAGATTAAAACTGTGTGGTTCACCAGAAATCAAACACAGATCTTTTGCCTTACACTGACAATGTTATTGACTGAGCTATCCATGCATGATCCGGCTCTCACAACTTCCATTCCTCCAGTACCTCTCTCCTAACCCCACCCCCCAATCCAAAAACAACTTCAATGTTTCAAAACATTGCATTTCACTATCCTTGTTAATATTGTGATAAAATCCTGTGAATCTTTCAAGCAACTTTGAAGGCTAAATTAATTTTCCTCCTATACAAGATATATATATCAAAGTTGATAAACTGTTTCTTCATCTGATGTTTATAACCTGCATAGACAGTTAATTTTTCATTGTACATCACATGTAAACTTGTTTGTACTTGTACTTGACATTTCCCTTAGATCTCCAATAAAACGGTTAACATGTACAATGAAAGGTTAAGCAGCACATCTCAGAAACAGCTATATTTGCAAAAAAAGTTGTAAGTTCATTACTTAAGCTTACTTCCAATACAGATATAAAAGCTGATGACAGATCTGCCATTTCTCTTATGTACTTTTATCTACAAAAGACCTAATACTAAATTTTTATGAATGCACTAGAGCAATAACAGATCTACTCCAATGTGAATCGGTAATACTGTCAGCAATGTCAATTATGATGCTATGTGAAAGTTCATTTTAGACTTGACGATACCTGACCAATCAGTCCTGTTTGTGTCACTGCAAATTTAAATAAATATGCAGTGAAAAGAGTCAGGAACTTAAGACAAAATGTGAACTTGTCTCAAACTTGAATGAAACTTCTTGGTAATTCAGCAACCAGTGTTTAGTACACACTAATTACAAAGCTTCTGTATCAGAAATCATGAGTGTATTCAATGAATGTTTTCCTTTCATAACAGTTTGTGAAAAATCTAGTACAAAAAGCTCAGGTATAACTGAAATCATCAAGATCTCTAGCAACAGAAAGAGGAAATTTCACATGGAAGCAAAGACCAACTGTGATACAGAGTTTCTCATATATGTAAACAAATACAAAAGAATATTTGGCAAACTTATTAAACAGCCAAAGCAAATGACAAACAGTAAGCTCATCTCAAATGCCATAAACAAATCAAATGCCGTATTGCAGATTGTCACAACTCAAGTAGGTACCAAGAAAACTGCTGATTTTAACCCTAAACTAGAAACTGATGTGGAAACTGTTACAGACACCAAACAGATCTGTGCAGAATTAAATAGGTACTTTATAATTTCAGAGAAAATTACTGATCTGACCTCCACCTCAAAGATGGCTACATCAGTACCTCCATCCATATCAAACCTACTAACTACCAGCAATACCTCCACTTCGACAGCTGCCACCCGCTCCATACCAAGAAGTCCCTTCCATACCGCCAAGCCACCCACGGCCATCGCATCTGCAGTGACAAACGGTCCCTCTCGAAAAATATCGATGGTCTCACTGAAGCCTTCACAGACCGTAGGTAATTATCCCTCCAACCTTGTACCAAAAAAATATGCCTGATTTTTCCAGTCTACCACCACCTACCGAAGTCCTACCGTCCACCCACAGAGGAGAATTCCCCTTGTAACTCAGTCTAGCCAGGACTGGAGCAACTGAATTTCGTACTCCGACAGGGTTTCGATTACCTCTTGTCGTGCCCTGAAATGAGAAATGTCCTGCCCACTATCCCTCCCACACTGTTATTCCACTGTCCACCAAACCTATACTCATCCATACCTACACAACCCCTGCTCCCGACCCCTTACCTCAAGGCTCATACCCCTGTAATAGACCTAGATGCAAGACCTGTCCCATACATCCTCCCACCACCATCTACTCCAGTCCAATCACCAACATCAACTATCCCATCAAACGCAGGGCTACCTGTGAAACCAGTCATGTGATCTATAAGCTAAGCTGCAACCACTGTGTTACATTCTGTGTGTCCTTAGTTTTTTCTGAATTGCGCATGTGGGAACTTTCCCTGCAATATATCCTAGGTCCCCGTAACCCTCCTGGCCTCAACCTTCATTAGTCATTGTCCTCACCCATCCAGCCTCTTCCTTGTTCCCATTCCAGCATTACACAGCCGTCATTCCACCAAGTCAACCAGTCTTTTTACTTCCCTCCTTTTCCACTACCCCCCCCCCCCTCCTCCCCATCTCTCCCCTGCCCACCGTATATCCTCCCTACTGCACATAGCTGCCCCATCCTCTCTCCACCTCGTCCCTGTCTGTGTGTTCCCCAGAGCACTGCACTGTCTGCCACCCCTACCCTACTATCCCCACCTCAGGCTCCTCCCTACCCCCACCCAGTCAACACTCCAGTCATGTACTGGTGCTGCTGCTCGCAGTGTGGCTTCAGTTGCCTGAGACTGCAGTCATGTGTGCGCAAGCTGCATCTGCAAGAGTGTGTGTGCGTTTGTGTGTGTCGTCTATTTTTGACAAAGGCGTTATTGGTCCAAAGTTTTATTTGTGACAGTCTTTTTGTTGTTCCTATCTGTGACTCAGCATCTCAGCTGCACGGTGAGTGGCAACTTTCAATTTTCATAATATTGTTACATTCCATCTTGGATTTTCCATTGTTTGATTTCTCCACTCCTCATATAAATTCCAGTACAATGCAATACAGATCCGTAGAATTTAAATTTACTCGAGTTCTGTCATGATGTGGCTAACATCTTAAATCTGTGGGCTGCGGTAAAATTCCAACAAAAATAACACTAGCAATGTCATAATATTGCATCCCAACTCCGCCATGTCATAAATCAATTGTTTGACGAGGGCTGCTTTTCCGGCATGTTAAAATAAGTGGAAGTTTGATCTATCCACAAAAGGACAGACAAGATGAGAATTTCTGCCCAAATATTATCAATTTTTTAAATTAAATATTTGCGCAAACAGTGTGTAATCAATCAGAAAAATATAACAACTGGAAGAAGATACAAGCAGACATATCCCAGTGATCCATATTAGGTCCATAACATAAACGACATGCCATATACAACAACACTGAAACAATTCTGTATGCAGATGACTCAACAGCAGAAACACACTGTGAAGACAATGAAGTACTAGCACAGAATCCAAAACAAGCCCTTCAGGAACTTGAAACTTGGATAAATAATAATGCTATGAAACTGCATATTACAAAAATATCTACTGTATCTTTCAGGACCAAACAAACTTTGAACATAAATCACAGTTAAAATCCAAGGACGAAGACCTCATCACTGAAAGCTCTGTTAAATTTCATGGAGTTACTACAAAGTTAGTTTCATGTTCCATAGATCATTTTGCACAATAAATGTTAATGATGTAGAAAGAGTCATTTTACATTCACATCACAAATTAATTTGTACATTCTGAACATTTATAAGGTTTTTTCCCCCTCCCCTCCCCCCTCCAAAAAGGATAAAGATATACAGCCAAAACTTGTCATAGAGTAATCATGTGGATTGCTGAGTGAAGCGATTAAACAGTTTTGTTTATGCAACAAGAGCCAAAATAATGTAACTGACTTAGCTGTTAAGAAAATTGTTTATCATGCTTATTTTATTTCAGTTGTTAGACACAAAATAATTTTTTGGGTGTCGAAAAAGGAAATCTCTTCAGAATGTTCTAGCTACAGAAAAAAAATCATCTGAATTATGACAGAAACAAACAATAGCCAACCATGCAAACCATTACTCAAAAATCTTGACTTAATAACAATTTCTTGTATCTTTATACACAAACACTGCTCCTTGAGCTGAAAAACCCAGAACATTTTGAAGGAAGACATGATTATGACGATGTTGTGACTGATAATTTACATATGCTAGTACTTTTAACGATCATTTTCTAAATGTAGCAGCAGAAATAGGATTAGGTAAATGGTTCAGTCAAGAAGCAAGAGAATATATTAAAAATGTCATTCGACAAAACTTCAAACAACTAGAAGTAGCACCAACATCTTTCACTGAAATTAAGAGAACTATAAACATTCTAAAAATAAAATTGTTGATGGAATTTCAAACAGAGTTCTGAAAAGTTTTTATAACTTAATAACTCATGCTCTTAGTGATACATATAACACACATCACTAGGACAAGGAAATTTCCCAGACAGATTAAAATACACATTTGTTAAACGTCTTTAGAAGAAAGGTGACAAGAAAGACTTAAATAATTATTGTCTAATTTCCTTACTGACATGTCTTCCAAAATATTAAAAACAGTAATCTACTGAAGAGTAGTCTCATTTTTAGGGTGAAACAATTTACTTAGAATATCACACTTTGGATTCCAGGAGGTTTGCTCAATTGAAAATGTTATTCATACAGTCACTGACTAAATATTACAAGCCTTAAACAATAAAATGTTGCCACTTGGAACTTTTTTATGATCATTCCAAGGTGTTTTATTGAGTAGATTATGTTATATACAACTGGTCTGATCACACGTAACAAACAAAATGCAAAATTTTGTGCAGAATAACTCAAACAATGTTGGTAGAGTAGAAAATTTTAGTAACTAAGAAGTAATCATAAAGAATGTCCAACAGCATTCAGTTTAGTTGCACTGCTATTTCTTATATATGTGAATGATATTCCACTTAACATTCAACGAGTAGAACTGGTACTTTTGGCAGAAAATATTTGTGTTATAATATACCTCACTATAGAGAAGGCAATAGCAGAGATGGTTAACGATGCTTTTCAAAGATTATTATGTGGTTGTCTGCAAAAGGACTCTCCCTAAATTTTGAAAAAACATGCTATATTCAATGCTGTTACTAAATAGTTGTACCAATAAGTGCAGTAGCACATGAACACAAGCCAGTAAACAGGGTAGAATGCTAACTGTTAAGTTTACACTCATGCAGCCAGCAGCCGTTTGTCTCAGCTTAGTAAAGCTACAGCTGCCACTAATGACACACCAGAAGTGTAGCAAGTTACTTATTTAGCTTTCTCTGTGAGCCTCCATAGCTTAATTCTTAAATTCCTTGTGTGGTTTTGTATTTAAGTGGAGCAGTTTTGCATTTTAGTAACTGTGAATTGTAGACTCATGGAGTCTGTAGTGCAATTGTCATTTCTTTTGAACAGCCAGCTAAACATCTCAGTAACATGGTGCCTTCCATGGACGACACATCAGGAGAGTAGGAAGTTACACATTTAGGTTTCCCAGTGTGCTGTTATATTTAATTCTTACATGAGTAGTACTAGGATGGATAGGATGTGTGCATACTGTGCGAGGACACAGGAGGAGCTGGCCCCAGTTCGCAAACAGCTGAAGGTGCTTGTGGCCATTCTTATATGTCTTCAGGCTGCTACCTCAAGATGCAGTGGTGGCTGAGAATCTGGTGCATCACATTGGACATCTCAGGTGTTGCTTGTTTAGCCCATACACTCTGCTGCAAAGGCACTTTGCAGTATCCCCGACGTGAGGATCTGCATTCCCCATAGGATGGGTGACAGGTTGTAACACATTCATATCGCTCGAGTTGGGCAGTCAACCCAGAGGCTGGTTGTCTAGTCTCGCCAATTCACTCCATGAGCAGACAGCAGTGTCTGAGCAGGCACACAGGGTTAGGAGATTGCTAATTAATTATCAGTGTCACCAATGTTAGGTGCATAATAGTGTCCCGGATCCCTAATGTTAGGTGCATTATGGAGCCCTTATGGAAATACCATCCAGGGTTGGAAAGAAGTCCAATGTGGGCTGCTGGAGGGCCTCATCTGAGATGTGGAGGAGGCCCTGCCTGCAGCTGTTGAGGGTGTACAGTGCAGTTGCCCACAAGTTGTGGCTCACACTGGCACCAACGATGTCTGTCGCTTGGGTTCTGAGGCCAACCTCTGTTCGTATGGGCAACTGGCAGAACTGGTGAAGACTGCCAGCCTTGCTCGTGGGATGCAAGCAGACACAATTTGCAACAACTCACTGTAGCAGGACACTCTCCTCTAGCATTGCTTTTCCTCAACAGTAGTTGTTGATACCAATATTATTTTTCGAGTTTTGGACAGGTCAATATTATCTCAGTTGCTTTTCTAAAAACTTTCATAAAATTTTATACACAGTACGTTATATTTCAAACTAAAATTTATGAAAATGTATTACTTTATAAAATGTTTTTGTCTCGATGTTATAATCGATAAGTACTAGTTCTGAATGTACAGTTAAAAGCATTTTTTTTTTTTTTAGAAACATTTGAAATTACGAACAACTGGCACACTTAAAATTTCTCTTACTAATTATGCAATATTGTACTGTTAACTACATTTATTTCTGGATTCATTTATGTAATAATAATCGAAAGTAATAATGCAACGAAACTAGAAGAAATTCATTTGTTTCGAAAAATTGTAAACCCTTTGGAATATGGTTATTTCTGCAGAGTGTGAAAGTTGTAGCATGCCTTTGATGTGATCGGACGTATTTCTGTATTTTATGTGAACAATGTAATTTCGGCTTTGTTATTGTGAAAAATCAAAAGTCTATCAAATTTCATTAGACCAATTCAACCATGTGGATCTAAAATGTGACATTTTCAGCTTCACGAATCAGACCCCTAGACAAGAAGAACTGGAGCCAACTCTACATGAAAAGCTAAGTAAACTAGAAAGTTTACTGTAATCTTCACTCCTCTCAAATCTAGATAAAAGACTAATGTGGACAATAGATGGAATAAGGAAAGAGGGAGGAGATTACAAGCTTCACTACCTAACAAAAAAAGTATTCTTAACAAAGTTCCCAAATTTACTGCTATTCAGGAAAGTTGTCACACTCAAATTATTCTCAGAACCGAAAGCTGGCTGAAACACGAGGAAGAAAATGCCAAAATATTTAGATAGGCATGGAACTTACATTGTAAACACAGATTGGATGTCAGAGCAGGGGGAGTATTCACTGCAGTCGACAAAAATATTGTGTATATCGAGGTCAAAACTGAGTCTGGCTGTGGACTTATCTAGATGTGAGTAACAAATCTAGGCAAACTCAAGTAAATTATTGGATGTTTTTACTGGCCACCCAATTCGACTGTGACAGTTTTAGAATCATTCAAAGAAAGTCTACGCTGAGTAGAGCGGAAATATCTAGATCATGCAATATTAGTTGGAGGCGACTTTAACATACCCAGGATACATTGGAATGTCTATGGATTCATTGCAAATGGTATGGGCAAAGAGTCTTGTGGAGTAATTTTGACCACGTTTTCCAAAATCTATCTCAAACAGTTAGTTTGACAGCTTACACACAATGAAAATATTTTAGACCTTGAAGCTATAAACAGGCCTGACCTTATTGACAATGACAGTATAGAGACAGGGATTAGTGATCAGGATGTCACCACAGTGACAATGGTTACTGAAGTTTATAAATTCATCAAGAAGAGTAGGACAGTACTTTTGCTAGAAAGAGCAGGTAAGTAGTTGTTAGCGTTCCACTTAGGCGATGAATGGATACCATTTAGTTCCAATATAATGGACATCTAGAGGAATTATGGGAAAAGTCAAACTGACTGTAAATTGGCACTGGAGAAACGTGTGCCAAGTAAATGGATTAAGGACAAAAAAAGACCCACAGTGATTTAATAAAAAAATTCGGTAAATGTTGAAGAAGCAGAGATTGTTGCACTCTCCATTTTTTTTAAAAAAGTGCAAAATGTTAACAGGCAAAAGTTAACAGAAACTTGTGCACCTGTAAAAAGATGGATGCGTGAAGTATACAACAATTACCAACATCATACCACAGCAAAAGATCTTGCTGAGAAACCAAGAAAATT
Organism: Schistocerca gregaria; assembly: GCF_023897955.1. Lineage (NCBI taxonomy): Eukaryota > Metazoa > Arthropoda > Insecta > Orthoptera > Acrididae > Schistocerca > Schistocerca gregaria. Next base: position 1,069,772,306 of record NC_064920.1, on the reverse strand, counting down.
CTGGCCAGACACATGTAGCGACAGAAGACAACAAAAAAGGAAAGCTGAAGTTTTAAATTATGCTTTTAATAAATCATTCATGCAGGAGGATTGAACAAACATGCCATTGTTTGACCGTCACAAAGGCTCACACATGGAGTACATAGTAATAGGTATCCCTGGTGTACAAAAGCAACTGAAAGAGTGGAAAACAAATAAGTCCCAATTCAGTTTTACAGAGAGTATTCTACAGCACTTTACTTATGTTGCATTTACCACAAACCTCTCGTTCAGCACAAAGTCTCATGCAATTGGAAAAAAAGGCATAGATGACTCCTATTCTTAAGAAGAGTAAAAGAACAGACCTGCAAACTTGTTGTTGTTGTGGTCTTCAGTCCTGAGACTGGTTTGATACAGCTCTCCATGGTACTCCATCCTGTGCAAGCTTCTTCATTCCCAGTACTTACTGCAACCTACATCCTTCTGAATCTGCTTATTGTATTCATCTCTTGGTCTCCCTCTACGATTTTTACCCTCCACGCTGCCCTCCAATACTAAATTGGTGATCCCTTGATGCCTCAGAACATGTCCTACCAACCGTCCCTTCTTCTTGTCAAGTTGTGCCACAAACTCCTCTTCCCCCCAATTCTATTCAATACCTCCTCATTAGTTATGTGATCTACCCATCTAATCTTCTGCATTCTTCTGTAGCACCACATTTCGAAAGCTTCTATTCTCTTCTTGTCCAAACTATTTATCGTCCACGTTTCACTTCCATTCATGGCTACACTCCATACAAATACTTTCAGAAATGACTTCCTGACACTTAAATCTATTCTCGATGTTAACAAATTTCTCTTCTTCAGAAACGATTTCCTTGCCATTGTAAGTCTACATTTTACATCCTCTCTACTTCGACCATCATCAGTTATTTTACTCCCTAAATAGCTCCTTTACTCATTTCCTAATCTAATTCCCTCAGCATCACCCGATTTAATTTGACTACATTCCATTATCCTCGTTTTGCTTTTGTTGATGTTCATCTTACATCCTCCTTTCAAGACACTGTCCATTCTGTTCAACTGCTCTTCCAAGTCCTTCGCTGTCTCCAACAGAATTACAATGTCATTGGCAAATCTCAAAGTTTTTATTTCTTCTCCATGAATTTTAATACCTACTCCGAATTTTTCTTTTGCTTCCTTTACTGCTTGCTCAATATACAGATTGAATAACATCGGGGGGGGAGGCTATAACCCTGTCTCACTTCCATCCCAACCACTGCTTCCCTTTCACGCCCCTCGACTCTTATAACAGCCATCTGGTTTCTGTACAAATTGTAAATAGCCTTACGCTCCCTATATTTTACCCCTGCCACCTTCAGAATTTGAAAGAGAGTATTCCAGTTAACATTGTCAAAAGCTTTCTCTAAGTCTACAAATGGTAGAAACGAAAGTTTGCCTTTTATTAATCTTTCTTTTAAGATAAATCGTAAGGTTAGTATTGCCTCACGTGTTCCAACATTTCTACGGAATCCAAACTGATCTTCCCCGAGGTCCGCTTCTACCAGTTTTTCCATTCGTCTGTAAAGAATTCGCTTTAGTATTTTGCAGCTGTGACTTATTAAACTGATTGTTCGCTAATTTTCACATCTGTCAACACCTGCTTCCTTTGGGATTGGAATTATTATATTCTTCTTGAAGTCTGAGGGTATTTCGCCTGTCTCATACATCTTGCTCACCAGTTGGTAGAATTTTGTCATGACTGGCTCTCCCAAGGCCGTCTGTAGTTCTAATGGAATGTTGTCTACTCCCGAGGACTTGTTTCGACTTAGATCTTTCAGTGCTCTGTCAAACTCTTCACGCAGTATCTTATCTCCCATTTCGTCTTCATCTACATTCTCTTCCATTTCCATTATATTGTCCTCAAGTACATCGCCCTTGTATAAACCCTCTATATACTCCTTCCACCTTTCTGCCTTCCCTTCTTTGCTTAGAACTGGGTTTCCATCTGAGCTCTTGATATTCATACAAGTGGTTCTCTTCTCTCCAAAGGTCTCTCTAATTTTCCTGTTGGCAGTATCTATCTTACCCTTAGTGAGGTACAGGCCAATATCTTCAACTTGGTTTGCTGCATAATTCTTGAACATATTCTCTATCTGAATACAATAGAGTTCCTTGAGACAGAAAAACTTCTGTCAACAAATCAGTACAGATTTAGAAAGTATCACTTGTGCGAAACTCAGCTTGCTCTTTTCTCCCACAATATCTTGCAGACCATGGATGAAGGTCAACAGGCAGATCCATATTTCCTGTTTTCTGGAAAGCATTTGACACTGTGATCCACCACAGACTGTTAAGAAAGGTGCGAGCATATGGAACTGATGAACACAGTGAGCAGCTCTCTGCAACTGTTTGCTAGTGATGCTGTGGCAAACAGGAAGGTGTCATCATCGAGTGACTGTAGGAGGATACAATATCAGTTAGACAAAGTTTCTCACTGGTGTGATGAATGGAAGCTTGCTCTACACGTAGAAAAATTTAAGTTACTCAAATGGGTACAAAGACAATACCATAATGTTCGAATACAGCATTAGTAATGTGATATGTGGTACAGTCAAGTTGATTGAATATCTAGGTATAACATGGAAAAGCAATATGAAATGGAACGAGCATGTAAATATGGTGAAAGGGAAGGCAAATAGTCAACTTCAGTTTATTTTGAGAATTTTAGGATAGTGCAGCTTACCTATAAAGAAGATCAGCGATACAACACTAGTGTGACCAATTCTCTAGTACTACTTGAGTGTTTAGGATGCGCATCAGGTAATATTAAAGGAAGACCTTGAAGCAATTCAGAGACGGTCTGCTAGATTTGTTACTGGTAGGCTAAAGCAGCATGTGATTATTATGGGTATGTTCAACATGAGTATTACGGGGTTGCTTTGTGAACTTAAATCAGAATTCCTGGAGGGAATACGGCATTCTTTTCTTGAAACACTAGTGGGAAAATGTAGAAAAATAGCATTTGTAGTCATCTACAGAACGATTCTCCGGCCACCGACATACATTTTGTGTAAGGACCTCGAAGGTAAGAAAATTTAGAATTCATATAGAGGCATAGATATGGCCATTGTTCCCTTGCTCTATTTGCAAGAAAAGGTAATGACTAATAGTGCCAGAACGTACTCTCCACTATGTACCATAATGTGGCTTGAGGAGTATGTATGTAGACGTAGATATTTTTGGGTACCCATACTGATGAAAACTTTAACTAGAAGAAGCATAGTAATGAGCTTCCCAAATGATTAAATTCAGCTACTTTTTCTCTTCATATAATTACTAATCTTGGAAACAAATCAATCAACCTCCTGACACATTTTGCATATTTTCATCCCTAATGTCTTATGGAATCATTTTCTAGGTTAACTCGCCACTCAGAAAGAAAGTACTGATTACACACAAAAGTGAGCTGTAAGAATAATATGTGCTGTTCACATGCAGTTATCATGTGGGTAACTCTCCAAGGAGTTAGGTATTTTAATTGCACCATCACAATACATATGGTTCAAATGGCTCTGAGCACTATGGGACTTAACATCTGTGGTCATCAGTCCCCTAGAACTTAGAACTACTTAAACCTAACTAACCTAAGGACATCACACACATCCATGCCCGAGGCAGGATTCTAACCTGCGACCGTAGCAGTCGCGCGGTTCCGGACTGAGCGCCTAGAACCGCTTGACCACCACGGCCGGCACACAATACATATATTTGCTAATGAAATTCATTGTAAATAATCCATCACAATCTGAGGAGAACATTGTCCATACCTACAACACTACAGGAAAGAATGACATTCATGACTCATTATTGAAGCCGTCAGTGGCTCAGAAAGGAGTTCCGTATGCAGCAACAAATATTTTTGATCATTTGCCCAATAATCTGCTAACTGACAGGTAGCAAAGTAAGTTTTAAATATAACCTAAAATAATTTCTTCTGGGCAACTCCTCCTATTCCATAGATGAATTTTTATTTACAAACTGGAAAAATCTCTTTTTCAAGTGTACCTGCATGGTAGGACTAAAATAATAATGTGTTCCTAATGATGATGCTGATCATGTACAAATATATCGTAAAATGTTTCATTCCACATCATTTTGATAAAAGAATCATTCACATTATCTGTGGAACATATAACTAACTAAATATGAAACAAAGCACATTTCAGACTAGATGTTGCCTTGTCACTGACGAAGCCTACAAGGCTTTGAACTAAGCTATAAAATATGGTTGAAGTTCATGCACGACAAGCCAAAAACTACAGATCAAAATATTGTAAAACACTTAAAAAGCAAATGTTATTACAGTGTGAAATATTTCATAAATGAGGAAGACAAGTACCATTTTTACATTACAATCTCTGTGAATATACATATCTTGTTTTAATAGATGTAAGGGCTCTATTACGTATAACTAAAACTGCAGAAGCAAACACTTAAAATGCTACAAAAGGAAATTTTATTAATATGGAAAATTTTAAGAAAGAGGGAAACATGTAATAGCCATTTAGAGTTTTACACTGTAATCAATATGTATTTGTATGTGGTTCTTTTTCACATATGTATATGTTCTTTATGCATTCATTGACAAGACACCAACAATAAAGATTGGTTTCAATGTTATTTTTAATTCTTAACAACAATTATTTAAGCTAATAATCAATTTGCACTTACCCTTTACTGAATTTTTTGAATGGTGGTCGAATGACTGCATGCTTACTGATAATGCAATGCCGGCCTGCCCGTACATTAGCTAAATCTCCTCTAATTATGGCATCAGATTGAACAATTACTTTTCCACTCAGTACTATGTTTTGTGAGCCACACAAAACTGTCTGCCTGCTAACCTTGTTTCCTGATGCCTGAAAGTACAAGAGGTCTTATGTGAAGCCTTGAAATACCTTTGATTGGACTTTAATTATATTATCTCTTAGTTGGCAGTATGTGTTATATAGTGTCTCCACCATCCCTTTTAACTGTTCATATCTACAACAGTCTTCATTTTGTATTCAAATTCATTCATTAATTTTGCCAATTGCCAAACAAACTGTCACCTTCCAACCTAACTTAGACAACAGCCTGCACTACACATCAATCTGTCACCACAACCATCATCTCGAATGTGGCCACTATCACACTCAAAACTTAACCAGTAAGCCCGCATGCTTCTCTAATCTTCAAGCAAGTTGGTCATTGGAAAGAAATGGACATGTTATACATCTGCATGTTATTTCATTCTAATAAAAAAGGGAACAAGTTCAAGAGGAAATTCGGCAAGAAGAAAAGTTAATATACAAGTTCAGAAGGCAAATGGTTGAATCTATAATGACTGATTGATTCATCTGTTGAACAATACACATTGTAAGGCTGTTGTCAAATGTTTGTCAATATTTATTATAAAAATTATTTCTCATGCAGTTTTTATAGCTCATATACTTAGACCTAATTTTCTGATAATGTAATACATAGTACAATGATCATTAAGTTACTATCTGTAGTTACTTTAAGAATACATTTTGAGTATAGAAACTATTATTTAGTGAAATTTTTTTTCACCTTTGGCTAAAGTTGTGGGATCATCTATGTCTTTTACTTCTTGTAGCAGTCTACTGCACAATTTTATTCCATGATATAACACACTATACTGAGTTTTTCAATTGCTTCCTCTGATTATATGCAGAAAGTGTGTGGATTTTGTTTTATGGTCATGTAGAAGGATGTTTGTGGTGTACAGATTTAGAATTTTTCTTATACAGCGTGATTCACAAAGATATGCAAATATTTTAATGTGTTATTCTACAAGTAAAACTAAAGAAAAAAGTTCATATAAACATAGGTCCACAAATGTTTACTTACAGAGTTACGGGTAGCAAAAGATTTTGCCTGAAATTTAGCAACTTCGCTAATGTGAAGCCATTGCAAAACTGTACGAAATTAAAGTACAGCACAATGTCCATTTATTTTCTTGTTATTGATCTGGTGAATTTAATAAAACATGTCCCAGACATATATATCTACAGCAGTTTTCCAGAACATCCATAGAAGCAAAGACATAATTTTGAATTTTTTTTAATTTATTAACTACTTGGCACAACTTGTTTTTCAATTCCAGACAACTGCACAAAGTTTTGAGCAGAAAAAGTAGAGAATTTAATTTTGGAAAAATGATGGTAATAACATTAACTGAAACTGTATGAATGTGTCAGGTAATCTGCATTTATTAATACCATAGCATATGTGAATTCGTGTTAAACCGGGAAAAAAAGCTTAGTGTTAAGGAAGTTGTACAGTGTACATACAAATTCACAATAAATGTTACAAAATGTCTCCATCCAGTTCAAGGCTCTATGTGTATGAACAAATTTTGTTGCTTGTTTCAGTTTCACAGGGTTGTTCTTAATTTTGTCTATTGCATTCATAATACAAGCAAGTATTGCAGATACATGTGTGGGACATGTTTTATTAGTCATCAAACCAGTAACAACAAAATAAATGAAAATCGTGCTTTACTTTAACCTCGTATAGTTCTGTGATGGCTTCATATTAGCAAAGTTGCTAAATTTCAGGCAAAATCTTTTATTAGCCGTAACTAAACATTTGCGGACCTATGTTTACATGAACTTTTTTCTTCAGCTTTAATTGTAGAATAACATGTCAAAATATTTGCATATATTTGTGAATCACTCTGTGTACATTATGTTGTGATAGATGTATTCACACAGAACTATCAGAATTTCTAGTTTTTTGAATAACTCTTTACAATGTGCCCTGTTTCTACTATTTGTACAGCTCTTTTCTGTATATTGAAAATAGTCTGCATGTTCCCAGCACTTATTCCCCAAAATATTATCCCATAACTTATGATTGAATCCATATATCCAAAGAAGCTACTTTGTGATAGGAAGAATGATCTCGTAGTATTACTCAGTTCTTTCAATTTGTGCTCCGTCATTGATTTTCCTACTCGGATAACAAAGAACAGCAGGACATTGATAGATAACTTTTTTATAGACCAAGATAAGTTTAAGGAGGACATAAATGCTTATCCTGTTGAGAATGGTCTTTCAGATCATGGTGCACAGCTAGTTACAGTACATGGCATAGCTCCATGCAGTATATCAAATCAGAATTTCAAAGCAGTGCGTTCAGTTAACAATATAAATACTGCAAACTTTAGGGAAAGACTAAAGGAGCTAGACTGAGATGAAGTGTATATGGAACCCGATGCAAACTTGAAATATAACTTATTTCACGATACATTTTTAAGGGTATTTGAAAATTGTTTCCCCAAGAAAATAGTTAAACATAATTCCAAGAAAACATATAAAAAAAACTTGGCTAACTAAAGGAATAAGAATATCTTGCAACTGTAAAAGAGAACTGTATCTAACAGCAAGAGGGAGTACTGACCCCGAAATTGTCCAATATTATAAAAACTATTGTGCGGTACTAAGAAAAGTTATAAAAAGTCCAGAAGCATGTGTATCATGTCTGAGATCAGTAACTATGATAATAAAATTAAAGCAATTTGGAATATTATTGAAAGGGAAACAGGGCAACCAAGAGCACAGGAAGACTTTAGTGCCATAAAACTGAATGACAAGTGTACTAACAAACAATCTGAAATTGGAAATATTTTCAATAATCATTTTTTAAATGTTGTGGAGAAAGTAGGATCTAGATCTTCACTAGAAGAGGCAAGTCTTCTAATAGAAGAGGCCATACCTGTGCAGTTTGAAACAACTGTATTTCCATGAACCTCTCCTTCTGAAATCAGTAAAATAATAAACTCACTGGAAAGTAAAAGCTCTTACGGAATTGATGACATTTCCAGCAACATACTTAAAGCTTGTTCCCCTCAGATAAGTAGGATTCTCAGCCACGTATGTAATATCTCTTTGGAGCAGGGTGTTTTCCCCGATAGACTGAAATATGCCATTGTAAAACCATTGCATAAAAAGGGGGATACGTCGGATGTCAACAACTATCGCCCAATCTCTCTTCTGACAGCTCTATCAAAAATTTTTGAGAAAGTAATGTATTCAAGAGTAGCCTCCCATATATGTAAAAATAAAGTACTAACAAAATGTCAGTTTGGTTTTCAGAAAGGCTTTTCAACAGAAAATGCTATATACGCTTTCACTGATCAAATATTAAATGCTCTGAATAACCGGACATCACCCTTTGGTATTTTTTGTGATCTCTCAAAGGCCTTTGACTGTGTAAATCATAGAATTCTTTTAGATAAGCTAAATCATTATGGTTTGAGGGAGGCAGTGTACACATGGTTTAATTAATACTTAACTGGAAGAATGCAGAAAGTTGAAATAAGTGGTTCATGTAATGTTAATACAACAGCTGATTCCTCAAACTGGGGGGCTATCAAGCACGGGGTCCCACAGGGTTGGTCTTAGGTCCTTTACTGTTCTTGATATACATTAATGACTTACCATTCCATATTGATGAAGATGCAAAGTTAGTTCTTTTTGCTGATGATACAAGTATAGTAATAACATCCAAAAACCAAGAACTAAGTGATGTAATTGTAAATGATGTTATTCACAAAATTATTAAGTGGTTCTCAGCAAACGGACTCTCTTTAAATTTTGATAAAACACAGTATATACAGTTCTGTACAGTAAATGGCACAACTCCAGTAATAAATATAGACTTTGAACAGAAGTCTGTAGCTAAGGTAGAATTTTCAAAATTTTTAGGTGTGTCCATTGATGAGAGGTTAAACTGGAAGCAACACATTGATGGTCTGCTGAAACGTCTGAGTTCGGCTACGTATGCTATTAGGGTTATTGCAAATTTTGGTGATAAGAATCTCAGTAAATTAGCTTACTATGCCTACTTGCATTCACTGCTTTCGTATGGTATCATATTCTGGGGTAATTCATCGCCGAGTAGAAAAGTATTCATTGCTCAAAAATGTGTAATCACAATAATTGCTGGAGCCCACCCACGGTCATCTTGCAGACATCTATTTAAGGATCTAGGGATCCTCACAGTATATATATTCACTTATGAAATTTGTTGTTAATAATCCAACCCAATTCAAAAGTAATAGCAGTGTGCATAGCTATAACACCAGGAGAAAGGATGATCTTCACTATGCAGGGTTAAATCTGACTTTGGCACAGAAGGGGGTAAATTATGCTGCCACAAAAGTCTTTGGTCACCTACCAAACAGCATCAAAAGCCTGACAGATAGTCAACCAACATTTAAAATAAATTAAAAGAATTTCTAGATGACAACTCCTTCTACTTATTGGCTGAATTTTTAGATATAAATTAAGGGAGGGAAAAAAACTAACTTAAGCATTAGTGTCATGCAATATTTTGTGTAATGTAATATCTTGTACAGACATCTTTCACTAACCTGACACGTTCCACATCATTACAAAGTGTCATATTCATGATCTATGGAACAAGTATTAATCTAATCTAATCTAATCTGAGACAGGATATATGGACAAGGATTCGCAGAGCCTAACATGCTGATGATACCCTCTTTGAAAAACTTCCCACATATTATGTCTACTTCCATCGACAATCTACATTCATCCCCAAGAATTTGGTACCCGTTACACACTCTAGTACATCACCGTTTACTTTTAAGGTAGTATAACTTGGCTTTTAACTTAATCAAAAGTTTATACAGTTTGTCTTCTTCACATTTAACATTAATCTTTTTTTTTTCGTGATCACTTGTGGACGTCTCAGCGAATTTCATTGGATTTTTCTGTTAAATGTGTTGAATTTTTATCTGTAATCACTGTGATGCTGTCATTAGCGCACAGTAGTTCTTCTCCATACCTGACTCTCTATGGGAAATTATTCATATATATGTAATAAGGAATGGGAATGTACATTAAAGAAACAAGTTTTCATCACTGGAGTTGCTCTTAGAGAACGAGTTGTATGCTGTGTATAGGCTATGAAAAGCTCTGACTTCAGCTACATGGTCACTCTACCCTTAATATTGTGAGAAACATCAGCACCCCAAACCGGACCTGCACAACATTATATTCTAGGCAGAAATTTATATTCACGGAGTTAATAGCAAAAATGATAAATTAATTTTTGATGGTAAAAACAAATTCTTTAAAAACATTATTTTTCTGTTTTTTCGTCTGTACACAGAGTCAGTAATTGTAAAATTTAGAAACAACATCTTTGTCTCGTAACCGATTCGAAACTGACAGTTGCCCCAATGCAATGGAATAAGAAAACTACAGTAACACAGGGCAGCCAAAATATTTACCGTTTCGACATATTCAGACTTGTTATAATATGTATCTGTCAACTCCATTGATTATGTTCGACTTCAGCAACACAACAAACACACAACAATCACTTCGACACTATTTACTGTCTTACACTGACAGTACACATATTTCGATACAAGATGAATCGATCCATCGATGCTCGCGACATTAATCGTGTATCATAAGTTGAGTCGATAGGGATCACAATGACAATAGTATCACAGTATTCATTATTTCACATTCACACATCACACGATTGACGATGGCCTGTTGGCAACAGTGACGGTGGTGTGGCAGCATATTGCTGCTACTGGACTGGTGCATGCACGAACCTAGTATGTTCCAAAATGTAACAAAAATGGATTTTCTTCTGTTGAAGAGACACATGAGGGATCAAGTGTTTTGGAATTGGCTAGCCCTTGACATAGCGACCATTTGTATGCCAACAGTACAGGGGCAAAATTTAAATATTGCAAGCTTCCTCCAGCCTAGTCAAACTGAACAAATCGGTGATTCCTTTGTATTACGAGTGATCTAGTGTGTGTCTTATGCATTTAAAAATGATATTTGTTCATGGGCGTTTCTGAGAAAACTGCAAAACCGGTTTTTTGCACAACGGGCTGCAATTATGTTAATAACTACCACAGCAAGCGGCTCAAATTTTAACTTTATATTCATTAGATATTTATCTAGAAACGCTGTTTTCCCGTTTTCGAAAACCTTCACATAATTTAAACCTCTATGAAACTTTTTCTCGCCGATACCGTCCAAATAATGACAAAGGAAAAAAATTACCCCCTGATACGCGTTCGCTGTTCATTTACGTAACGGATGTGACGTTCATTCATTTCTTATTTACTACTACCTGTATTCGCGACATATTTTGCAGACTGTTCACATATACCACTGTATGTACCTACAAAATTAAATCATTATACAACACACAGTTCAAGATATATGATGTCATAAACATTGTGAATGACCTTAACCAGAAAAACGCTCCAGAGAAGTAGTAAAACTTGTACCAAGTTTGCTGTTGGCGCAATAGATATTTCTTTTTTGGCTATAAATTACTTAAATTCCAAGAGACTACTTTATATTTGCCGTATATCAAACTCGTAAATTAAAAGAGACTCGACAAGCTTAGTCTAAAGTTATTTGTTCACTGTTTGGTAAAATATTGCATCAGGCCTCGTGCAGCCCCACTGTGTTTGCTATCCTCTACGTCTACATACGTACTCCGCAATCCACCATGCGTGGCGGAGGGTACCTCGTACCACAACTAGCATCTTCTCTCCCTGTTCCACTCCAAAACAGAACGACGGAAAAATGACTGCCTATATGTCTTCTCAGATCTGTGCCATTCCTCTGGCAGGGAATGAGCTAGATGTTATTTATAAGAAACCGGAAATCACCCTGACTACTGTCAAGTGATTGGAAGCACTACTGTCAAGTGATTGGAAGCTGCGGCAAATGTGTGTGTTGGGAGGGCTGTCGAGAGTTTAAGAAGCTCACAATCTGCACCACTGACCCTTGAACAGATTGTGGCACCCTGGTTTTTAGTCTTAGTGGAAGGCTTGAACCAGAGACTCTGAGTGTTCTGTGACAAGCTAAGCTGTGACTTCCTAGACCTGTGCCATAGGGATGAGAGTTGTAGAGTGCATTACAAATCAGAGGCAGCCAACCAGGCAGCTGATAGTGTGTGGGGGGCACACAAGGGTTTTTTAGATTAGGTGATTCTCCATCCAATCCAGATAATGATAGCTGTGGGAAACCCAGAAGTATCAGTGTAAGAGCCAAAAAAATACCTCCCACAGATAAGAGTATAAAAATCATAGTGATTAACTGCTGAAACACTCACAACAAAGTGGTAGAGTGTGAAGGGCTCCTAGAAAGCATTGAATCTCGTCTAATATTAGGCACATAATGCTGATTAAATCCTGAAACTGACAGCAGTGAGACTTTGAGGAACATTTAAGGGCATATTGAAAGAATAGAGAAAAAGGAAGTGGTGGTTGTGTATTTGTTGCAGTACACAAAAAATTCAAATCTACCGAGATAGAAATTGAAGCTCTATGTGAAGAGTGTTAGGGTAAGTCTCAGTATTAAGGATGGTCAAAATATTATAATAACATCCTTCTATAGAACACCAGATTCTCATCCTGATGTTACTTCAGAGAAAACTGGAGTTAGCTTGTACAAAGTTCCATAATAATACTGTAATCTTCTAGTCAACTGGGATAATTAGAGATTAGACAAGACAGCCTGTGACACATTACTAAACACCTTCTCAAAAAAAACTACGGAGAACAGACAGTTCAGAGCCCCACTCATGATGGAAATGTATTAGATAACAGTGTTGGAACTTAAATTGTGGCAACTATTTATTCACAACCAATATAAAAGAGTTAAATGTTTGTACCTGTTACTGTCCTTCAAAGTAGTCACTAGCGTTGTGTAGAACCTGTTGTCAGTGGTGTGGAAGGCGTAGTATACCGTTAGCAGAGGCTGTTCTGTTAATGGTGCGAATGGAGCGGTCTAAAGTTACGGTGATTCTCTAACGCATTACGTTCCTCCACGGCAGGCCGTAAATACACAGTATTACTGTTCATTTTTGGAGCATCCGACCAGCTTTGCAAAAGAAGTGGCGACACTTTCTGCACAAACCACCGATCATTTTGCATGACAATGCGCGGACGCATACAGCGCAAGCTGTGGTTGCTCTGTTCAGTTGATGGGACTGGGAAGTACTGTGCCATCCACCATAGTCCCCGGACCTAAGTCCTTGTGACTTTGATTTGATTCCAAAGATGAAGGAACCACTTCGTGGCATTCGCTTCAGAACTGTTCCAGAGATTTGACTGGCAGTAGACTGTTCCATTCGCGCCGTCAACAGAACAGGCTCTGCTAACGGTATACTACACCTACATCGCTGGCAACGGGTTCTACACAACGCTGGAGACTACTTTGAAGGACAGTAACAGGTGCAAACATGTAACTCTTTTGTAACAGTTGTGAATAAGTAGTTGCCACGATTTAAGTTTCAAGCCTTATATAATGGCAACATGATCATTCCACATCAATAGGACCAAGAGTCTCCACTTGACCATCTCCAAATCTAATGAAATTTGGCATGAAGGTTCTATACGGTCTTTGGTGACTACATACCAAATTTCAGTTCAGTATCTACAGTGGTTGAATTCTTAGGGGATTTTAAAGAAAGGCTACTCACCTCTGTATCATGTACGAAGGTGTAAATGTACCAACTTTGCTAGGCTTTTTTAAAAAGTTCTACCAAACATTTGGTTATTTGCTTGAATATACAGGGTTGTCTATTGCTAGTGACCGGGCCAAATATTTCACGAAATAAGTATCAAACGAAAAAAACTACAAAGAACGAAAATCGTCTAGCTTGATGGGGGAAACCAGATGGCACTATGGGTGGCCAGCTAGATAGCCTTGCCATAGGTCAAATGGATATCAACTGCGCTTTTTTAAAATAGGAACCCCCATTTTTATTAAATATTCGTGTAGTGCGTAAAGAAATATGAGTGTTTTAGTTGGACCACTTTTTTTGCTTTGTAATAGATGGCGCTGTAATAGTTACAAACATATGGTTCACAATTTTAGACGAACGGTTGGTAACAGGTAGGTTTTTTAAATTAAAATACAGAACGTAGGTACGTTTAAACATTTTATTTCGATTGTTCCAATGTGATACATGTACCTTTGTGAACTTACGATTTCTGAGAACGCCTGTTGTTGCAGCGTGATTATCTGTAAATTCCACATTAATGCAATAAATGCTCAAAATGATGTCCGTCGACTTCAGTGCATTTAACAATACGTGTAACGACATTCCTTTCAACAGCGAGTAGTTCGCCTTCCGTAATGTTCGCACATGCATTGACAATTCGCTGACGCATGTTGTCAGGCGTTGTCGGTGGAACACGATAGCAAATATCCTTCAACTTTCCCCACAGAAAGAAATCCGGGGACGTCAGATCTGGTGAACGTGCGGGCCATGGTGTTTCGACGACCAAGCCACCTGTTATGAAATATGCCATTCAATGCCGCTTCAACTGCGGGCGAGCTATGTGCCGGACATCCATCATGTTGTTAGTACATCGCCATTCTGTCATGCAGTGAAATAATCTTGTAGTAACATTGGTAGAACATTACGTAGGAAATCAGCATACATTGCATCATTTAGATTGCCATCGATAAAATGCGGCCCAAATATCCTTCTTCCCATAATGCCGCACCATGCATTAACCCGCGAATGTCGCTGATGTTCCACTTGTCGCAGCCGTCGTGGATTTTCCTTTGCCCAAGAGAGCATATTATGCCGGTTTACGTTACCGCTGTTGGTGAATGACGATTCGCCGCTAAATAGAACGCGTGCAAAAAATTTGTCATGGTCCCGTAATTTCTCTTGTGCCTAGTGGCAGAACTGTACATGACGTTCAAAGTCGTCGTCAAGCAATTCCTGGTGCATAGAAATATGGTTCAGGTGTAATCATTCTCTGCACTGACATTTTTGAGATTCCCGATTCTCGCGCAATTTGTCTGCTATTGATGTGCGGATTTGCCGTGACAGCAGCTAAAACACCTACTTGGGCATCATTATTTGTTGCATGTCGTGGATGACGTTTCACATGTGGCTGGACACTTCCTGTTTCCTTAAATAACATAACTATCCGGCGAACGGTCCGTACACTTGGATGATGTCGTTCAGGATACCGAGCAGCACACATAGCACACGCCCATTGGGCATTTTGATCACAATAACCATACATCAAAACGATATCAACCTTTTCCGCAATTGGTAAAGGGTCCATTTTAACACGGATCATGTATCACGAAGCAAATACCGTCCGCCCTGGCGGAATGTTGCGTGATACCACGTACTTATATGTTTATGACTATTACAGCGCCATGTATCACAAAATGAAAAAAGTGGTCCAACTAAAACATTCATATTTCTTTACGTACTACACGAATATGTAATAAAAATGGGGGTTCCTATTTTTAAAAAAAGCGCAGTTGATATCCGTTTGACCTATGGCAGCGCCATCTAGCGGGCCAACCATACGGCCATCTGGTTTCCTCCATCAAGCTAGCCGCGTTTCGTTCTTTGTAGTTTCTTCGTTTGATACTTATTTCGTGAGATATTTGGCCCGGTCACTAGCAATGGACCACCTTGTACATAGACAACTTTTTATGCTGAATCACACCATGGCAAAAATTAGGGATTTAGCCTTACCTAAATATAGATAGAAGCCTCTAAAGTGGAAAAAAAATTCGCCACACCATTCTGAAAGCCATGGTTTAACCGACCACTGCTACTTTTCATGTGAACCAATCACACCACAGAGTTATTCATATCTTTGATGACTATACAGGCTGTTCCAAAAAGGTACGGCCAAACTTTCAGGAAACATTCCTCACACACAAAGAAAGAAAATATGTTATGTGGACATGTGTCCGGAAACGCTTACTTTCCATGTTAGAGCTCATTTTATTACTTCTCTTCAAATCACATTAATCATGGAATGGGAACACACAGCAACAGAACGTACCAGCGTGACTTCAAACACTTTGTTACAGGAAATGTTCAAAATGTCCTCCGTTAGTGAGGGTACATGCATCCACCCTCCATCGCATGGAATCCCTGATGCGCTGATGCAGCCCTGGAGAACGGCGTATTGTATCACAGCCGTCCACAATACGAACACGAAGAGTCTCTACATTTGGTATCGGGGTTGCGTAGACAGGAGCTTTCAAATGCCCCCATAAATGAAAGTCAAGAGGGTTGAACTCAGGAGAGCGTGGAGGCTATGGAACTGGTCCGCCTCTACCAATCCATCGGTCACCGAATCTGTTGTTGAGAAGCGTACGAACACTTCGACTGAAATGTGCAGGAGCTCCATTGTGCACGAACCACATGTTGTGTCGTACTTGTAAAGGCACATGTTCTAGCAGCACAGGCAGAGTATCCCGTATGAAATCATGATAACGTGCTCCATTGAGCGTAGGTGGACGACGAAACTAAAATGAGCTCTAACATGGAAATTAAGCATATCCGGACACATGTCCAAATAACATCTTTTCTTTATTTGTGTGTGAGGAATGTTTCCTGAAAGTTTGGCCGTACCTTTTTGTAACACCATGTATATTGTCCAAATTTAATTAACATTGGATGCCCAGATTAAAAGATATGCATCTGCAAAGTTGGCCAAAATTTTCTACTTTCAAAGTTTACGGTATTTTTGGGGGGCCAATGTCTCAACTGTCTCTTCTTCAATCCTCTTTTTCTTTCTACAGCTGGAAAACGCATGCTTTAAGCTTCCAAAGAAATGTTGTTTAATTTCTGGATCTTTCAGTTTGACGAGTAAGAATACGTTTCCAAAGTTATTATTTTCGCAGTTTGAGAAGATTGAAAAGTCTAATATTTTGCTCATGAAGTCCCATAATTAATTACTTTTATTGGAGTGTATACGTCAGTTTCAAAGCAATCAATGAGATGAGGGATATCATGTTTGCCAGCATGTTCAGCAAAAGGGTGGCCCACTTGTTTTTTGGCCACAGTTTGTCAGTGGCCATTTGTGCCGACAGACAACTTGTTGGTTGTCATGCCTACATAGACTGCAGTACAGTGGTTGCAGCTTAGCTTGTAAATCAAATGACTGGTTTCACAGGTAGCCCTGCCTTTGATGGGATAGGTGATGTTAGTGACCGGACTGGAGTAGGTGGTGGTAGGAGGATGTATGAGACAGGTCTTGAATCTAAGTCTATTACAGGGGTATTAGCAGCGAGATAAGGGATTGGGATCAGGGGTTGTGTAAGAATGGAAGAGTATATTGTGTAGGTCTGGTGGACGGCAGAATACCACGGTAGGAGGGATGGGAAGGATAGTGGGCAGGACATTTCTCATTTCAGGGCATGACGAGAGGTAATCAAAACCCTGGCAGGGAATGTAAGTCAGTTGCTCCAGTCCCGGATGGTACTGAGTTAATAGGGGAATGTTCTTTTTCTCTTTATAAGTCCTGGTTTGCTGAATATCTCTTGTAGTTGGAGCTTGATATGTGACTATGCTGTATTCATTATTATTTATCTTGCCCTTCTTCTCTTTCATTGCCTGTGGAACAAAAAATATTTTGCTAAATAGTGGGGAACTGCTCGTACTCTCTGTGAAGTCCATGTTGGTTTCCTTTCTGTTTTTTCAACTTCTGAAGTTGTTGGTTGTATGCTTTGAAGCATTTCACAATCTTTTGGTGTTGCTGTGTGTGATGGCTCCTTTATTACATTTAATCCACTGTCAGTTGTTTCTGTTGACACATTGTGATCTTCCTATTTTTTTTTACAGTGTGTTTGCTCCACTGCTGCTGTTAATCCTGCATCTGCTTCTATTTTTGTTGATTCATTGTGGTCTATCTCATTGTTGGAATGTGATGGTCGAGTTTTTCCATATTCCTGGTTTTTTGATTCTACAAAAGATTTTTCTACTTCTGGCATGATGGTTGCTACTATGTTGTTTCTCATTACTATGGTCTGCTTTTTGGTTGTCACTCCAAATTTCATTCTCTGCATAGTTCTCTCTTCCTCTTTTGTTTATATTCAATCCTTGCCATGTGAAATCTTGTCTTCTTAGGAATCGGTTTACATCAAGTACTGTGGCATGATTGTATTGTTCACCTGCTTATACAATGTACTTGTTCAGCTGATATATGACATAATTTATCTATTCCCTGACTTAATGGCATGGAATTGTACACAGTACCACCCTTGTGTGTAACGTATTCCTAATTAACTCTTCTACAGCATTTCTGAAATTATAGAACTTCTTCCAGTTTATGCTGCCACTTGATCAAGCACATACTACTGCAGACATAATTAATAGTAACCTTAGACTTTTCACAAGTGATGCAGTTATCTACATCAAAATATAATCTGAATGAAGCTATACAAATAGTCAGCCAGACCCAAGGTTTCAATGTGTGCCAATGATTGTCAGCTTGCTGTAAATGTACAAAAACATAAAATTGTACAGTTCACGAAATGAAATAGAGTTGGGATCCTGTGAATATAGTATTAGTGAGTTACAATTGGAATCTGTAAACTCATACAAATACTTGGATGTGACACGTAGTAGGGACATGAAGTGTAAGAATCATGGTTAAAGCAGGTAGCAGACTTCAATTTATTGATAAAATACTAGGGAAATGCAATCAGTCTACAAAGGAGATTGCTTATAAAGAACTTGAATGACTCGTCTTAGAACACTGCTGAAGTGTGTGGGATCCACATCCAATAGGACTATCAGGGGATATTGGACGTATACAGGGAAGGACAGCACAAATGGTCACAGTTTTGTTTGACCTGTGGGAGAGTCTCACTGAAATTTTGAAGTAACTGAACTGGCAGACTCGTGAAGATAGACAGAAACTATCCCAAGAAAGTCTACTAACAAAGTTTCAAGAATCAGGTTTAAATGATGACTCAAGAAATACCCTTCAACTTTATACATATTGCTCCCATAGCAATGGGATAGGATTAGATTAATTTCAACACACTCAGATGCATTTAAACAATCATTTTTTTCCACACTACATATGTGAATGGAATGGGTAAAAGCTCTAATAAGTGTGCAGTGGGATTTCACAATGGTTCAAAGAGTATAGACGTAGATGTAGAAATAAATATGTACATGGGCAACACTGAGTACTCAGCCAGTATCAAAATAAAATGAAAGACTCAGCTGGGCTCAAAAACATTTACTTGCTTTTTATGGGACAATTTTAGGAATAGTAGGTTGTGTAGTAGTCTACTTCTTAAAATTAGCTGCACATTCAGATAAATGTCCAATATAATAAATCATTTCGAAGCACAATTTTGGTTATGGGTGATGTCTATGCAAAATTTACACGCATTTCAGATATGCCTTCAACTGAAATAATGGAAATAGATGAGCCACTAGTTGCATGAAGTTTTCATCACATATTAATATTTTGTTATTGTACTTCTAGCAGGTATTCTAATATGCCTGAACTGCTACTGGTTTGTCAAAAATGGCCTAAAAAGGGCCATAACATGCCTGAAAACAACTCAAATTACTGCCAAAAATCATGTAAAATTGAAAAGGCAGTAAAATAATTCTAATAATATTTTACTTGTTTAAGATACAAATAATAAGCTGGGCATTTCTGATGAATTACAATCAATGAGCAAAGCAAACAATTTTGTTTTAAGCTTTTATTATGTGCACCGGTACCGAATTTTAGTTTACATGTGTCAAAGTATATAAATAAACTGTCGAAAGTTAACTGATCTGTAGAATTCATTTTACAGAAATAGGGCAATGTGCAGGGAAAAAAAGGAAACCAGGGGGAAAATGCTCCTGTTACAGCACAAAAAGCTGAATACAGTCCTCTTTGAAAGATGTTGACAGAAAAGTGGGGAACCTCACTCCCCCTTCCTCAACAAATATATTGGCACAGAAACATATTCACATTTTTTGTGCTGAAATAGAGTAGCAGAGAGACAGTGGTAGTGCCAGAGAGAGAAGTCAGTGCAGTGACAGAGAAAGAGAGAGGAGTGAGTGACAGTGGGAGAAAGAAAGTGGTAGTTTAATGAGAAAGAGAGATGAATGAAGACAATAGCAGTCGCAGCCACATAGGGAGGAGATACTGATGGTCAGTGAAAGACAGCGGCAGTAAAAGACAAAGAGAGATGGATGGAAACATTAGTACTGGGAGCAAAAGAGAGAGGAGACAATGGGAAAGAAAACCAGAGATGAGTGGAGAGCATACATAGGCTTGGGGTCTGGACTTCTCCAGTCCAGCAGACACTTACCTAATAGTTACAGAGGTATAGGGGAAAAAGTAAGTTGGAGCCCCTCAGAATTTTTGAGCCGTCAAAGTATAGTGGAGATGGTGGCAGTCGGTAAGAAAATGCAGAGCATGTAAATGAGAGAGGAGACAGTGGCAGTGGGATATTCTGAAGGGCAGAGGGAGCCAGTGTAAGTGAGAGAAGAGAGTGCCAATGGGAGAGAAAGGAACAGTTTCAGACAGTGTCAACAAAAGAGAGAGGGCTATGTTTCACTAGCCACCAGTTTGGGGGGGAGGCCAATAACTTTTATCGATTTTCCACCATCAGCTTATAACCACAGGGCAGCACAGCATACTATAAGTGAGAAAGATAGAGACAGTGAGAATGGGGGAGGAAAAGATTGGAAGAAAGATGATGGCACTGGAACAGAGAGACAGTGAAAGTGCACAGGAAGAGACAGTGGTAAGTAAGAGTGGAGGAAACAGATGAAACCAATAACAATGGAAGAGTGAAACAGGAGACAGTGCCAGTGGGAGAAAAAGGAGACAATGTGTGAGAGACACATATAAGCAGTTGCAGTCAGAAGTAAATGCTGAGTATGAAGGCTTAAGTACAAAGACAGACTGGGTAAAAGGCTTTAGAATGTTCTATCTAAAAAGAGCACAAATATGTTTGCATGCCAAAATTTTTGGAGAGGAAGGCAAAATGAGGATTCAGGCGACTAGTTCCCGACTTTTGTCAAGATCTTTTAAAGAGGAATATATTCACCGTTTTTGTGTTCCAGCAGGAGCATTATAGTTAGTATGCATGGCACAGAACACTGTGTGTGTGTGTGTGCGCATGTGCGTATGCAGTATTAACAAGCGTATGCTATATTTTTTTAGAAAAGAATGCAGATGACATCTCTCTGTACATCAGTATTCATTCTCTCCAAACTACTGTCAAGTGCATTGCATAGGCTGCATGTTAGGGTTTCTTTCTGTACCATTTGTGACAATTTCACAAGAAGAATCACAGTTAAAATTTTTCCACGCTGCAGGAGATGGGACCTGGATAAACTGAAAGAACCAGAGGTTGTACAGAGTTTCAGGGAGAGCATAAGGGAACAATTGACAGGAATAGGGGAAAGAAATACAGTAAAAGAAGAATGGGTAGCTCTGAGGGATGTAGTAATGAAGGCAGCAGAGGATAAAGTAGGTACAAAGACGAGGGCTGCTAGAAATCCTTGGGTAACAGAAGAAATATTGAATTTAATTGATGAAAGGAGAAAATATAAAAATGCAGTAAATGAAGCAGGCAAAAAGGAATACAAACGTCTCAAAAATGAGATCGACAGGAAGTGCAAAATGGCTAAACAGGGATGGCTAGAGGACAAATGTAAGGATGTAGAAGCTTATCTCACTAGGGGTAAGATAGATACTGCCTACAGGAAAATTAAAGAGACCTTTGGAGAGAAGAGAACCACTTGTATGAATATCAAGAGCTCAGATGGCAGCCCAGTTCTAAGCAAAGAAGGGAAGGCAGAAAGGTGGAAGGAGTATATAGAAGGTTTATACAAGGGCGATGTACTTGAGGACAATATTATGGAAATGGAAGAGGATGTAAATGAAGACGAAATGGGAGATACGATACTGCATGAAGAGTTTGACAGAGCACTGAAAGACCTGAGTCGAAACAAGGCCCCCGGAGTAGACAACATTCCATTAGAACTACTGACGGCCTTGGGACAACCAGTCCTGACAAAACTCTACCAGCTGGTGAGCAAGATGTATGAGACAGGCGAAATACCCTCAGACTTCAAGAAGAATATAATAATTCCAATCCCAAAGAAAGCAGGTGCTGACAGATGTGAAAATTACCGAACTATCAGTTTAATAAGCCACGGCTGCAAAATACTAACGCGAATTCTTTACAGACGAATGGAAAAACTGGTAGATGCAGACCTCGGGGAAGATCAGTTTGGATTCCGTCGAAATGTTGGAACACGTGAGGCAATACTGACCTTACGACTTATCTTAGAAGAAAGATTAAGAAAAGGCAAACCTACGTTTCTAGCATTTGTAGACTTAGAGAAAGCTTTTGACAATGTTGACTGGAATACTCTTTTTCAAATTCTAAAGGTGGCAGGGGTAAAATACAGGGAGCGAAATGCTATTTATAATTTGTACAGAAACCAGATGGCAGTCATAAGAGTCAAGGGGCATGAAAGGGAAGCAGTGGTTGGGAAAGGAGTGAGACAGGGTTGTAGCCTCTCCCCGATGTTATTCAATCTGTATATTGAACAAGCAGTAAAGGAAACAAAAGAAAAATTTGGAGTAGGTATTAAAATTCATGGAGAAGAAGTAAAAACTTTGAGGATATAAAATGTAGACTGGCAATGGCAAGGAAAGCGTTTCTGAAGAAGACAAATTTGTTAACATCGAATATAGATTTATGTATCAGGAAGTCGTTTCTGAAAGTATTTGTTTGGAGTGTAGCCATGTATGGAAGTGAAACATGGACGATAACTAGTTTGGACAAGAAGAGAATAGAAGCTTTCGAAATGTGGTGCTACAGAAGAATACTGAAGATAAGGTGGATAGAGCACGTAACTAATGAGGAGGTATTGAATAGGATTGGGGAGAAGAGAAGTTTGTGGCACAACTTGACTAGAAGAAGGGATCGGTTGGTAGGACATGTTTTGAGGCATGAAGGGATCACAAATTTAGCATTGGAGGGCAGCGTGGAGGGTAAAAATCGTAGAGGGAGACCGAGAGATGAGTACACTAAGCAGATTCAGAAGGATGTAGGTTGCAGTAGGTACTGGGAGATGAAGCAGCTTGCACAGGATAGAGTAGCATGGAGAGCTGCATCAAACCAGTCTCAGGACTGAAGACAACAACAACAACATGCTGTAATGTTATTGATTATGATGTAATTAATCTGATGTAATCTCACCTTTGCTGTCCCAATGGAAGCACTATGATACATTGTGATACAATCTATGATATGAACAACAAAATAAAGAGAATTAGTGAAACGGTATATATTATTATTGTTGTTGTTGTTGTTGTCTTCGGTGCAAATACTGGTTTGCTAAGGCTCTCCATGTAAGGATCTTTATTTCAGCATAACTACTGCAATCTACAGTGTGTTAACTTTAACCCTAAAACACTAAAGGTGGGAGATGTTACTGTGGTGCTAAACCATTATAAGGTTTACTAATCCACATTTTATTCAGAGTAAGTCATAATTGATTCGTTATGCATTAGTTACTTACCATTATTAGATCTCCAATGTTATGTTACATACCACATTAAGTACAAAGCATCCTGTTTTATACCCTACTGAAATTGCAAATTTTACAAGGGTTTTGTTGTTAAAGGTTAAGTGGACCCACCTCCCACTATATGGTGGTATGTAATGCATCCAGATACATTATAGAACATGATCATTTTGTTGGTCCAAATTTTATGGTGTGTGGGGAGGCATACTGACCTCCAAATCGTTGAATGAGATACGCTCAACAGTCAACTATATTGTGACACTGTACTCCTTTCCCCTGTGCATCTTTTCAGGGGTGCATTTGATCTGACTTCATTTTTATCTGTGGCCACACCAAACAGCACATCACATCACATGAGTAGGAGCTCTGGGAACAAAGCGATATTGGACAAATGGACTGGCATGCCGGTTCGCCCCCCTCACTCTTCCACCACTCCAACTTAAATCCCATTGAGTACATGTGGGATGCATTGGAGAGGCGGACTACAGTGCATTCAAATGCACCAATGACCATCTAGCAATTGTCAACATTGGTAGAGGTATGGAACACCCTACAACAAGAACTCTTTACCAATCTTGTAGCCATGTTGCAGAGCATACACAGCTGTCTGTGGTAATCACATGGCCTATTAATAACCATGTTCTGCCGTTTGTTAAGTCCAGGGGACCATCATGAATCACAGTGTCTCCAGTTTAAATATTGCCTTCGAAGAAAAGTGTTATTTCTGTTCATCTCATTGCATATTTCTTTCAGTTACTTTCTAGGCATACTATGTATAGCCCAAGTTTCATCCAGCTGTGTTACTTGGCAGTGACACATCGTACAAACTTTACTTTTCTCCTTGAGTTTTGCACACCAGTGTAGTTGTACTTCACTGTATTTGTACTCTTTCCTTTCCTTGTGATAAGTGTATGCAGTTGCTGCAATTAGGACCTTTGTTAAACATATCAATACAAAAGATGACTTCAGTTCATTTACAAACAATATTTATGTGATTTTTTACTTCCATGCATGATTTTTGAATTTGTGGGAGCATGAACCACAGTTTTTGGTGCCAGCACAGCAGTGTTTAGGTGTGGCCTGTTCTCTCTGCACAGCTCCTCACACTGTAACACACTGTACATCCTTTTGAATCCACCTCCAAAGCTGAGTGGTCAATGTAGATGGCTACTTCCTTCATGGAAGTGCTGGCATGGCATCTCATGATGCCAACTAATGAGCTACTTGACTGAGAAGCAGTGGCTCCAAAGTCTGATAAGTTGGCAACACCACCAGGAGAGGAATGTGCTGACCACACCATACCATATCCATGTGATGCTGAATGGCAGAGGATGATGTGGTGGCCAGTCAACCCCTTTTGGCCTTCAGAGCCCGGACAAAGAGTTCATTATTATTATTATTATTATTATTATTATTATTATGCATCCATTTGACCTTGGTTACTGTGGTCAAGCTGTGATCCCCTCTTACAATCCCCACATACACCATTACCAAATTAACCATTCATTGATGCCTCAAAATATATTCTACAAAGCAACTCATTCTTTTAGGTAATTTCTGCCATTAATTTATTTTTTCCCCATATCCACTTAATCTTAGCATTCTTCTGTAATACTACATTTCAGACACTTCTTTTCTATCATTGTACGAAGTGGTTCTTGCCTATCTTTAACTTCTGTACAAGACTACACTCCAGACAAATATCTCAATAAAATGCTTCAAATTCAATATTATCAAGTTTCTAGATCCACTGTTCTGCCCATCATTAATTATTTTGTTGCGTGAATAGCATCCACTAGCTTTACATTACATTACATTAACATTTGTTCCATAGATCATGAACATGACATTTACATGATATAATTCAATTTTGTTTCGGTTTTGCAATTTCTACATCATATCTAAAAATTAATAAATTAATCTGTTGAGTAAAAGGAGTTATATTCAGAATTTTTTTAGTTTGTTTTTAAATGCTGATTGGCTATTTGGTAAATGACCAGTGACTTTTGTGGCAGCATAATTCACTCCTTCCTGTGCCAAAATCAGATTTAACCCAGAACAGTGAAGATGGTCCTGTCCTCTAGTGTTCTAGCTACACACATTGCTATTATTCTTGAATTGGAATGGATTATTAATAACAATTTTCATAAGTGAATATATGTATTGTGAAGGTACCATGAATGTCCCTAGCTCCTTAAATAAATATTTGCAAGGTGATCTTGGGTTGCCTCCAGCTATTTTTGATTACATGCTTTTTTGCAGTGACTACATTTTCTCTTAATGATGAATTACTCCAAAATGTGATTTCATATGAAAGCAGTGAATTAAAATAAGCATAGTAAGCTAATTTACTATTATGTTTATCACCAAAAATTGCAATAACCCTAATAGACGTAAGAAGCTGAAGTCAAAGCTTTATGCAGATTGTCAGTGTGTTCGTTCCTATTCAATTTCTCATCAATGCATGTACCCATACATTTGGAATGTACTGGCTTAGTAACAGACTTTTGTTCAAAGTCCATATTTATCAACAGTGGCCAGCCATTTACTGTGCGGCAGTGTACGTATTGCGTTTTCTAAAAATTTTGTGAGAGTCCATTTGCAGAGAAACACTAAATAATTTTCTAAAGGTCATTATTAACAAGTTTCTCAGATAATTCTTGTTTGGCAGATGCACTTATTATACTTGTATCATCAGCAAAAATAACTACAACTTCATGGACATAGTGTGGCAAGTCATTAATACATATTAAGAACAATAAGAGACCCAGGACTGAACCCTGTGGGATACCATTCTTGATACCTCCCTAGTTAGAGACTCTGCTGATTTTCGTAGACTGTCTGTGCTGTTAATTTCAAACTTATTCATTCTTCCAGTTAAATATGATGTAAACTGTTTTTGCCCTCTCCCACGCATACCACAATACTTAAGCTTATCCAGAAGAATGTCGTGATTCACACTGTCGAAAGCCTTTGAGAGATCACAAAAAATCTCTAGTTATTCAGAGCATTTGATATTTGATCTGTGAATGGCATACATATCATTATCTGTTGAAGCCTTTTTGAAAACTAAATTGACATTTTGTTGGTACTTCGTTTTTACAAACATGTGATCTACTCATCAATACATTACTTTTTCAAGAATTTTGGATAAAGTTGTCAGAATAACATTGGGCAGTAGTTATTAGAATCAGACCTATTCCCTCCTTATGCCACAGTTTAACAACAGCATATTTCAGTCAATCCAGAAAATTGTCCAGTTCCAGTGAGCTACTGTTTGTTTATTTATTCTTTGAATCATTTTTGTACAAGACATGTACATGGTGATACACAAACATAGAACTGATATTGGACAATAAATAGCATGATGTGGTGATTTGATGGCAGGTACAAATATGATTTTAGGTAGTTGTAAATTATTTTAGTTCCATTTCTTTCTCACATACACACAAAACACATGCCTGATTGGCATAATTAAAGAAGGGCACACAATTTGCATATTTTTAGATGGTATACCAGGTGTAGAATTGTGAACCTGGAATTTTGCTACAGATGGTGCTAGACATCAGTGTAAGGCCTGTGAGACCGCATCTGCTGCACCATCTGCTTCCTGTGATGGCTGATGACGAATGTCGACACACAGTAACCCAAGTTCCATACATTGGTATCTGTTTGTGCCTATGAACTACAATTTTCAGACAGTATTGGTTTTATGTTATCATTTGAAGAAAACTGCTACAGAATCACATCGAATGCTTGTCAAAGCTTTCAGTGAACATGCTCTTAGGAACACACAGTGTTGCAAGTGGTTCAAACAATTCAAAAGTGGTGATTTTGACGTGAGAAACTATGAGTGCGGGAAACCACCAAAAAAAATTGAAGACAATGAATTGCAGGCCTTATTGGATGAATATGATACTCAAACTCAACAGGAACTTACAGAACAATTGAATGTGATGCAGGAAGCCATTTTGCTTCGGCTGAAAATTATGGGAAAGGCGCAGAAAGAGGGAAAATGGGTTCCACATGAACTAAATGAAACACAGCAAGCAAATCAAAAGACCACTAGCTACATACAAAACAAAGTTGCTTCTTCATCGAATAGTGACAGGTGATGAAAATGGATAATCCTACGTGGCATAAATCATGGTTGAATCCAGGCAAACCATCGACATCCACTGCAAGACCAAAGCACTTTGGACCCAGTTGTGTGTTTGGCAGGCTCAAAAGGTTATCATCTATTATGAACTGCTAAAACCTGATGAAACTGTTAACACAGATTGCTACCAACAGCAAATGATCAATTTAAATCAAGCATTATTTGAAAAATAACCAGAATAGGGAAAAAGGTGACACAAAGTCATATTGCTGCATGATAACAGCCTATCACACACAGCAAAACGGGTCAAGGGAATGATCGTAGCATTCAGCAGGCCTGCAGCTTGCTTCAATTTGTATGAAAATCTACAAAAATGGCTCGCTGACTTGTTCGCTTCAAAAGAAGAACTTTTTTTGTGTGTGGAATTCATAGCCTGCTGGAGAGGTGGGAGAAATGTATAAATACTTTGAATAAAATATTGTTTATCAGTTTCAAACAACAGACTTGTAATTATAGTAATCAAATTCCAGTTTCATACTTCTACATCTGGTAAACACAAAACTACTTTCATGTATTTTACATTAATGTTTAATTATTGTACAAAATTTCAATTTCTTTTTGCACATATGGACAAAAAATTCAGATACTGTTTGTGGCAATGATTATGAAGGTTTTCAGAGGCTTATTAAACAAAGGCAGAGATTTTCATTTTTATTTTTTTTTCAGACTGTTACAAAAGTTGGAGGGAGTTAATGACAAGTTTTTGAACATGAAGTTTCATTTTTTGTCTTGTACCATAATAATGAACATTCACATTTTTGAAACTTCCTGGCAGATTAAAACTGTGTGCCCGACCGAGACTCGAACTCGGGACCTTTGCCTTTCACAGGCAAGTGCTCTACCATCTGAGCTACCGAAGCACGACTCACGCCCTCTCCTCACAGCTTTACTTCTGCCAGTATCTCGTCTCCTACCTTCCAAACTTTACAGAAGCTCTCATGCGAAACTTGCAGAACTAGCACTCCTGAAAGAAAGGATACTGCGGAGACATGGCTTGGCTTAGCCACAGCCTGGAGGTTGTTTCCAGAATGAGATTGTCACTCTGCAGCGGAGTGTGCGCTGATATGAAACTTCCTGGCAGATTAAAACTGTGTGCCTGACCGAGACTCGAACTCGGGACCTTTGCCTTTCGCGGGCACACTCCGCTACAGAGTGAAAATCTCATTCTGGATTCACATTTTTGTTGAATTTAGTAATATTACTTTCTGCAAACTTGCATCTTTCTAATTTGTAGAGACTGCCAAGACAAAGAATGAGTGAACTTTGGAGGAGAGTCCTGCAACTGTCATTTGGCTTTGCCCTGTTCACCATTCTCACAGTTCTCTTCTGGTTGAGGAGAATATATTTGCTATGTGTGGAGTCTCCCCAGAATATGATACCATACTGCATTACACTATGAAATTGCGCATAGTACACCATGTGGACACTATCTGAGCTTATGCAATATGTGAGGATATGTAAGGTACAGCACACTTGGTTCAGGTTACTATTCGTTTTGCTGATGCATGTTTTCCACTTCAAGTTGTCCTGGATCCACATTCCTAAAAATCTTATTTTTGATGTGGGGGATATTATAGAGCCATGTATTCCAAATAAGGTATGAATTATATGGTTCTCAGGTAGAAATTAAGGAAGGTGTTTTTTTTTATATTGACTATCAGATTACTTCTATCAAACAATCACCTGGCTCATCTGCTCTTCTAATCGTGGCCTCTTGCAGCTCATGGTCATATCTACTGGTAGGGAGGATACTGGTGTCATCTCCAAAGAGTGTACTGGTAGTGGCAGTGATGTTCAACCGTAAGTCATTAATGTAAAGAAGGGACAGAATTGATCCAAGTATTGAACCTTGGGGGCACACCTTGTGTTATATTGCTATAGTCAGAGTAGTAACTTTCAGTATGTCCATGATCACATTATGTTACTGCTACTTTTGGTTGCCTGTTTTAGATATATGATCCGAAACAGTTCAGGGGAATGCCTCTGATGTCACACAATTGCAACGTGTCAAGTAGAATATTGTGGTCTGTGACAAATCTGGGAAGATTCCAGCTGCTTTTTGTTTATTGTCTATAGCATATAGTGTGAAGTGTATATACTCATATATACCTGTTTGTGGGGATTTGTTTTTCGTGAAGACATATTGGACATCCAAGAGGATTTGGTTCTTTTCCAGAAACTGTGTTCATCATTGATAGATTAGTCTCTCCAGAAGTTAACCAAACACAGGTAACAACAATACAGGTCTGTAGTTTTCCACATTATTTTTCCCACTTCTTTTTAAAATATTCAGATAACTCATGCCCCTTCCGCACTATCGGGAAATTTACCTGTCATCGGTGATGAGTTGTAAATATTAGAGAAGGAGACAGCCAATTTATTTATTCAGTTCTTTAATAAAACGTCTGGAATGCCAACGAGTCCAGATGGCAGTTTGTTTTTAAGGCTCCTTATGGTTAATGTAATTTCGTCAGCAGTAGTTTCCCAGAACAACATGAGTCTATGGAAGTTTTTATTTTTTGTGTATTTGATGTGGATGAGGTTGTAGACATGTTCATACTTTGCAGTAGTTGCTTTACAATACTTCCATTGTAATTGTTGAAAATATTTGCAACATCTTGTGAATTAGTAGCTTTGGAATTGTTTTGCGTCAGGGATGTATTTTCATGATCAAGAGGAACTTTATTTGTTTCATTACATATGATACTCCACCCTGTCTTGGCTTTGCTTGAGGATGTTGCCACATAGTTGTAATTTTCCGTTTGTTTGACCTGAGCTGTGACTTTGTTAAAGATTTTGACATAGTGTTTAATACATCTCTCTTGGTAGGGATGGGGGTCATCATTTTTGAAGTTCTTCAAGAATCCTTATGCTGGCTATTATCCATGGCTTCTTTCTGGATTGCTTCGATTTAATATGTTTCAGTTTGAGAGGGAAAGCAATACTTAAGTGATACAGGAACATATTTAAGGAGGATTCCATTTTTAGTTTGTATCATTTGCTTTGTATACCTCATTCCATTTTTCTGTTGCTAGGGAATGTTTGAGTGTTTTCATAATTTCACTGCTATAGTTTCTTACTTTAGTTGGGTATTTTTTTGTGCAGCTTAGAGGGAGGACAAGTGTAAGGTGAACTTGGGCATTGTGATCATTATTGCCTGAATCCAGAGGTTCTAAAGCCTGGGAGTGAAAGTTTATAAATATCAGATCTAGAGTGGTTTTGGTGTCATATTTGCATCTTGTGGGGAAAGTTACTGTAGTTTTCAAATTCAAGGAGCTTGTGAGGTTCAAATAGAGATTCCTTCAAATGTCTTGGAGACAGAAAATCAACATTGAAGTAGCCACAGAAAAGCAGTACCATTTTTGTTTTTCTGGAGTTTCACAATATTTCAAGATTTTTTAGGGAGACATATACAGTGCCTGTTGGGGAGTGGTAAAAGCATCCAATGGTTATTTTTGTTCCTACACATTCAGTAGTAGCTATTTCAAAATCCTTGTCTTTATTTAAGTAACCAAACTGTTGAAATCTTTTATATTTTATGGAATATTTTATAAATATGGCAGCACCTCCACCTTTCTGACTTTTTCTGTGGTAATGAGATGCTAGTTTGTATCCAGGTATGTTAACTGAGCAAAACTGTTCTGTCTTTAGCCAATGTTCTGTAATGCATATGACATTTACATATTTTAGTCTGTTGTAAATAAGAGTTCAGTGTCTGCAAGTTTGTTTGTTATTGATTGCACATTATGGTGGTGCACAGAAAAGTTATTTCTCTTATACTTCTGGTGGGTGTGGCATACTATATTATTGGTTGTGGTTCCTTTGCTATTGATTCTCTTGATAGAAAGCTTGGCCATAAAAAATTTTTGAAATGAAATGTGCTACACTCATTTGCATTTTAAGTATGTCTTACACTGTATTTATCTTTGAGTACAATGTTTTCCTTACTGATGATTGGTTCTCTATAATTGAATGATATTAAGGGGCCACTTTTTCTTTTCTTTACAGTCTCTGATATGAAATTTGTGATTTCTGTCCTCCCTAGTTTGTTTGAATGAAACCTGTTTCATTATAAAAGACTCTGTGAAATTCCGTTGCTTTAATTATTGTAATTTTTGTGAACTTTGAACATAATTTGTAGGTCTATGAATTTATGCTGGTTATTTCTGTTTTTATGCTGACCTGTTTGGAAGGTCATGTCTGAAAGCCATGTCCACTAAAAACACTTTCTTCAATACAATGTATTGCAATTTGGTTTTTAAAGTTTTCATTAGATGTTGGCTGTTGTTGCAGGCAATATCATTTGTTCCTGTTGCAATTACCACAATGTTGGAGGTGCATGTTTTGCAACTGCTTTTATTAACATTTTCTAGTATGAAACTTGCATTGGGTTGTGGGTTTCATAGCCCAAACATTCAACCTGTATCTTTACTTAAAAATCTAGATAAACTGCAGTCTTGGCTGTCACTCAAGATGATAGCCTTGCGCTTTTGGCCACACAATTTTTGTTTTTCATGAAATTTGGTGTTTACTTCCGCTTTCTTTTGGGAAACACTGATAGGTAACATTTGGTTGTGAGTGGTACTGGCATCATCTTTGAATTAATAAGATTTAGACGACAATAGACATTGTTGCACTTTGTGTTTGAGCTGCTGGTAATAAACACATTTTTCCTGGAGTTCTTGATTGAAGTATTATAATACTACACATGCGGCTGAAAATCCTACTTATCTGCTGGGAACATGCTTTTAGTACTCTGTTCAAAATGCCATCAGTTCCATGCATGCTTTTACATTTGAGTGGATTTTGTTATTTTTCCAATTTCAGTACACAAGGAGGAGAGAATTTCAATTTATCAAATTGCATAGGCATTGCCTCTTCCATATTCCTTTTAGTCACTATTTTTACCTCGCCAATGAAATAATTTATTTTTGAATTTTTCTTGACCAAATTATTTATCCCAACATGTTTTCTGAAAAAAATAATAAATTTCGAAAATGATTTTTGATAAATATAATGTTGTCATTTGACACCATTGCATTGCTATGGGTACATATAACTAAAGAATGCAGTTAACAACTTTTTGGTACAGAAATAATGTCAAGTGACAAAATTTATTGCGACAGATTATTTAATGTGAAACTTAACAAAACAGTTTATTATTGATCACACAAAGTGTTACATGGCATCTGGAACACTGAACTCGACTTCTGCCAGTGCATTTCTTCTAATTTGCAGCTTCGCTCCCTCCCTTCAACAAAATATGGCCAATGAGAAAACCCATCATATCTGGCATCTGAAACTGGCCTCACCTCCCTCTGTGATGGTTTTACCACATCTGATGTGGGTTCTTTATCTTCAAACTCATCCTCAGTCAATCGTAGACATCCTCTTTTCCTCAAAGTGGAGCTGTTCTTCTTCTCCATTAGAATTAAAGCTTCAGCTACCTGGTTTCTGAACTTCAGCAGATTCATTTTCTGTTTACGTCCTTTTGCTTAGGCATCCAGATCTCTCGGGTATTGTAGCCATGAGTTGCATTTGGAGACATCGACCATGTGAAAAATTACTTTTACAGGTGACTTCTTAGCTTTTGTGTGTATTCTCTACAGAGAAATCAAAAAATCTATTTTATCAACGCCGTCCATAAATGCACGGTAATCGTTTACGATAGCTGGTCTTAGGACTGTTACTTCTGTGCTGCACGCCACCTCTTTACTTTACCGATAATGTCTGCTCCCACATATGAGGAAATGAGAGTGACAGCACTATTATCAAGCCAGCAAACGACACAGAGATCTTCTTCTGTGGTCACACAGGCATCGGCAGACTCTCTTCCTTCCTTATTCAGTACAGTTTTGGATTTCAGTGGGCACTTTTGTAACCATTTAGTTGTGATATTCCCAACCGAAAAGATCTTTTTCAACAGTCCATGCACCAGGGACATAGATGTAAAATAATTACCAAAATATAGTTTGTACCCACAACCAGGTGGAATGTGTTCACTCAAGTCACATCACAATGGAACCACCAAGGCCCAGGTACTTGTAGTCACTTAGAATTCCTGTACTTTTGTACTCAAAATCAGACAATTCTGGAAAGTACGCGACAAATTTTTTAGACCAACAAATTGCTTCATTACAGTCCTTCCTATGAAAGGGATCATTTGTTCATCAATACTTTGCCTTTCTACTTGTTTTAGACTGATACAAGTTCTATTTAGCAGTGGTCTCACCTTCCAGAGTTTGTCTTCTGGAGGGCCACTTTCTATATTGTCAATTAAATGAAGATGATTCCTCAGTTTGAATATTCTGTTTACAGAAAATATGTCTGCAATCGAAGGTATTCTTGCAAGAGGCTCCCAATGCTTACAAAATCAAGGAAATCTTAATGTACCCATTAAAATATGTATGCCAATCAGTTTTCGTATTTCAGAGATGGTACATTTTACTGGCACTCCATTTTTCTACACTGAATATACATTTCTTTGTCCTGAAAGCAATTACAGAAAATAATTAGTGAAGTATTCTGAAAAACATTCAGCAGGACTTCTTACTTCTTCATCAGCTCTAATATCTGGACCACTGAAAGTAGTGTCAATGCAAGTGAAAGGCATTTTTCCATTTGAAGTTACCTAGCGGCTGTCCATTTTCTAGTTGTGAAACTTCTTTTTGGGGTTTTAGAGTCTCTCTTTCATGTTGTGAGTTCCGGCACTCCTATTGTGCTTCTTCATTCCTTGTATCTGCTGTATCTCCAACAGTTTCAGCTCCAGACTATTCACTGTCTGAGAGCTCTGAAAGGTCACTTTCATTGAGCTCTAGTAGAACCTGCTCAATTTCCTTGTCAGAAAGTTTTGCCATATCAGAATCTGAAAAATTAAAATATTTACTGAGATGAGCTATATGATGTGTGAAAATAATCATAATATCCATTAAAATGCTAAGAATGATTAGCTTTTAAAATTATGTCAAGTAAACATCAAAAATATTACCTACAAAAATGAGAATGTCCATGCAACAGGAACATTCTGAGGAAGTGTCTTCTGCTACACGTGCTTTGGTTTGACTTGGCTTTCGGCATTCTGTCAAATTTTTCTAGCAGTATTATATATCCCATCTCATCTACTTCTTCTTTTCTTTGTATAGCCTTTCCATATATCCTGTCCACCTTTCAGCCTTCCATTTCTTGCTCAATACTGGCTTTCCAGCTAAGCATTTGATGATGTTCATGCAGCTTCTTCTTTTTATGCAAAGGTTTCTGTAATTCTTCTATAGTCCTGCATTCAACAGCTTTGCATTGCCCCTCTAATTATTGTGGCTCTGCCATTTTGCACATTCTCTCAATCTCATTTTCTAGACATCTGTATCCACTTTTGCCTACGGTGACAAGATTTCCAAAACCAAGATGAAGGACACAAATTAGAAGTTCAAATGAATCAACATTTGATGAAAAGTTTTGTTAATACTACAGCCATATAGCAGTTTTGTGTTAAAATACTTGCTTTATGCTACAACTGCAAAGATCGTCATACATTTTTGTTAAAACTTGAACCAAGGAAATACAAAAATATCTTGCGTTACTAATCGAGTAAACATTTTATTGTGTCATTTTTGTCATACGCAAACAAATGTGCAAAATAATTTCTAGCTTTGCTGTTGTAATTTCAGAAATGGAAACTCAGCTTCAATTGCATCACTCATTACAGATGTCTAGCTTCAATTTCATCAATCATTACAAATGTCCTTTTTTGGCATTTCAGTGAAAAATTTGGATCTGTCACATTCAGTAACATAACCTGTGACTCTAACAGTTTAAAACAATACTTCTCAACATGGCTACCGGAAGCACTAGGCAATGCACAAAGAAAACAGAAATTCCAAACTGCTCACCATGGGAAAGCATTACATACTACTAGCCAAAGATCTTCAAAAACTGTGCCTCTTTCAGTTTGGTTTAATCAAAGATTTATTTTCTTTATTCTTTGGGTATGACCAAATTTCTCCTTCATTTGCTTACTTACACATTACTCAAAAACATGCCATTTGAAAATGGTTGCTACTCACCATATAGCGGAGATGCTGAGCCACGATAGGCACAATAAAAAGTTCAAGTTCACACAATCATAGCTTTCGGCCATTAAGGCCTTTGTCAGCAGTAGACACATACACACATGCACACACACACTCACGCCAGCACAGCAGTAAACAGAAATGTTTCCATTTCAGAATTGGAAAATAAAATCAGATCAGCTGTCCAGTAAGCATTCATGTTTCCCTGTTTTCAACACTCTCACATTATGGATATAAGTTCAAGTAAGCTTGCTATCAGTAATCAGTAAATAACTGTTTTATTTCATTTTTAACAATTGTTACACTAGAGAAATACATAGAAAACATTACATGTACATGATAAATTACACAGTTTACTTTTTTATTTGTAATTACTTGGTGTGGTTTATGAATCTATGCTGCAGTGAATGAGCCCCTGGTTCACTGAAATGTTTACCAGAAGCTTTTCAGACTTATTTCATCCATTCTGCATAATGTATGCTTGTGTTTTGCAAGGCAAGCAACTCAATCAAAGTGTATACCAAGTTCCACATCACCAAGTGGTGACAAAAAAATGTTTCAAATGGCTCTGAGCACTATGGGACTTAACTTCTGAGGTCATCAGTCCCCTAGAGCTTAGAACTACTTAAACCTGACTAACCTAAGGACATCACACACATCCATGCCTGAGGCAAGATTCGAACCTGCGACCGTAGCGGTCACGCGGTTCCAGACTGCAGTGCCTAGAACCGCTCGATCACTCCGGCCGGCTGAGTGGTGACATTTTCCCTACAAAGGCAGAGTTTAAACTCCTGTGTCCCAGGCATAAATATTGCACAACAATATTTTGTCATTTTTGGCTGTGCACTTTTGTGCAGTATACCGACACAACATTATTGTGTAATAAAAATTGAGCATGTGAGTGCCCCTTTTGTCTTGGTTCCTCTTTCCCCCACTGACAGCACTGCAGTGCTAAACCGTAAGAATCAATATTATGCTTCAGTTCAAAAGCCGTGTGCATACACAGAGACACCAATCTGTTTGTTGCTACACGTAAGTAGAAGTGGACAAACGAGACACGACCATGCATACATCTATGACCAGAGATAAATAACATAGAAAATGTGCAAAATGTCAGTCTCACTGCTAATGTCTTAGTAGAAGTTCTGGCAGTAGTAAGCTATTTTTTTTTTTATTCTACTTGGGTTCTAAGAGTTACTGCTCCTGGCACATGCTCCACTCTGTTTCATACAGTATATCTTTTGACAGTGTGTAAAGTAGCAAAAAACAAAGCTTAAGATGTTGAACAAGGTATTGTGCCTGATTCCTTGCACACCGGTGTCACCTCAGTTAAGAAATATGACTTAATGGCCAGTACCACTTTTCACTACTCTCTACTTTCTGCAGTACACACAATATCACAAAGAATTTACATCATGTCTCTAAAAAGAAAGAACTCTGCAGAGACTGATAATATTTCTAGTAATTTATTGAAATATTCTTTTGTGTGGATAAGGGACATTCTCTGTCATATTTTCCATGCTTCCCTTCAAAAAGGTGTCGTTTCCAGTAGACTTTAGTATGCCATTGTGAAGCCCCTGAACAAAAATGGCGATAAAACTGAACTAACTGCTACTGACCTAACCCTTTGCTGGCAGCTTTCTCTAAAATTATAAAATAGCTAATACAGGTAAGAATTACCAATCATCTCATGAAGAACAGGGTTCAGTGAGAGCCAATTTGGCTTTCAAAAGGGCCATTCAACAGAAGGCGCAATCTATGCACTTGCAAATTAAATCCTAAAAATCCTTAATGAAAAATGCTAGCAACTGGCGTCTTCTGTGATTTGTCTAAAGTATTTGACTGTGTTGATCACCAGATTCTCTTGCAAAAAGCAAAATTAGTAGGAGTAAGTGGTGTTGCAGGCAATTGGCTACTGTCGTATTTCCAAGACAGAAAACAAAAAATTGTCTTGAATAGCTCAGTTGGAGTAAGTGATATTTCTTCACATTCTGAATTGAGTTCCATTACAAGTGGAGTGCGTCAGGGCTTAATTCTATTAATATATTAATAATATTCCTGATTTTAATAAATGATCTACCATCATGTACAAGCCTGCTGTGTAAATTTAGATTATTTGCTGATGATACCACAATTTTTATGAGTAGTAGAACAGATAGTTATCTTAAGGAATCCATTAATCACATACTCTCAGATGTGGCTAATTGGTTCAACGTGAATGGTCTCTCAACAGTTTCATTCATTTCTGTTCAAAAACAGAAAAAGAGAGAGGGATAAGTGTGGCATGTGGTAACCAGACAATAGAAAGAATGGAAACAACAAAATTTCTTGGAGTGCACAATGACAAAAAAATTAACTGGTCTTCGCATATCTCTGTAAGAGACTTAGCTCTGCTACGTATACTTTACGGGCTGTCGCTACTTGTGTTGAACCTAACACTGCAAAAGTGGCATACTGTGGCTATTTTCACTCACTCGTTAAATATGGCATTATTTTTTGGGGCAACCATCCTTTAGCAAGGAAAGTGTTCATTGCTCAGAAGCAAGATTTAAGCTTTATATGTGGATTGCGCCCAAGAGACTCATGTAGAAATAGCTTTCACAAACTTAAAATATACAGAACTACATGCCAATATAACTTTTCTCTCATGTGTTTTGTCTGTAAGAATATAGAGATATTTCAACCAAACAGTAATTGTCATGAGCATAACACATGGAGGAAGAATGATATACACAGTGAGCATAG
The DNA here is from genome assembly GCF_023897955.1 of Schistocerca gregaria. NCBI lineage: Eukaryota > Metazoa > Arthropoda > Insecta > Orthoptera > Acrididae > Schistocerca > Schistocerca gregaria. Next base: position 1,069,733,928 of record NC_064920.1, on the reverse strand, counting down.
ACATCTGAGCTTGGTGCTAAAAGGTGTCCATTACACTGGAACAAAACTCTTCAATGCTCTTCCTCAAAAAATAAAGACAGAGATTCATAACAAGAGTAAGTTTAAGAAAGCACTGATAATATATTTCTGCTAGAAAAAGCTTTATACAGTCTAGATGAATTTTTAAATAAATAAAAAATTAATATTATATAATACAAGTTGACAGAACGCCACTAAGAATGTTATTTAACTTGAGCTCTGTATCTGTGTGAGCTCTGTATCTGTTTTTCCTTAGTGCTTTAATGATACTAATAAAATATGTATCATCTTGTTTATGTACTGCTGCTCAAAGAATTTACTGTATAAATTTTTATATAATTAATGATGATGTAAATAAAATATAAAGAAACTTCCACGTGGGAAAAATATATTAAAAACAAAGATTCTAAGACTTACCAAGCAGGAAAGCGCCGGCAGACAGGCACAATAAACAAAACACACAAACACACACACAGAAATACTAGCTTTTGCAACCGATGGTTGCTTCTTCAGGAAGGAGAGGGAAAGACAAAAGGATGTGGGTTTTAAGGGAGAGGGTAAGGAGTCATTCCAATCCCGGGAGCGGAAAGACTTCCCTTAGGGGGAAAAAAAGGACAGGTGTACACTCGCACACACTGCTTGTGTCTGTATATGTGCGGATGGATATGTGTGTGTGTGTGTGTGTGTGTGTGCGAGTGTACACCTGTCCTTTTTTTCCCCCTAAGGGAAGTCTTTCCGCTCCCGGGATTGAAATGACTCCTTACCCTCTCCCTTAAAACCCACATCCTTTCGTCTTTCCCTCTCCTTCCTGAAGAAGCAACCATCAGTTGCAAAAGCTAGTAATTCTGTGTGTGTGTTTGTGTGTTTTGTTCATTGTGCCTGTCTGCCGGCACTTTCCCGCTTGGTAAGTCTTGGAATAATTATATAATTATGTACTCAAATGTCTGTATATGCTATAAAATTATGATATTGTATTTGTAAAAAACTTACTCATTCCACGTCCTTGTGAACCCAATACAGTTAGACCTATGGAACACGAAATAAAATTAAATCAAGCAAAAGAGTTTACAAACACTCTTGACAAAAGAAGAACCATCACCCAGGTATAACATTATTTTATCAATGAATACAGAAATAAATTTAATAATTAGTGTTAGATTGTGCAATAGTAATAGGAATAGGAATTTTAAGTATGCTAGATATTTCACAATTTCGAATAATTCTAAAAGAAGAGTAATTTTAACTGTACGTATAGAGTGTATACAGAGAGTAACAAATTGATTTCTTTTTATACAAAATCAAATAAATTCTTCCATTGAAACAGCTGAGAATGTTCACCTATACCAGAACTGAGGGTATACATGGTATTGGTTATTTCTATATATAAAAAAAAAGATTATGTTAGAAAAGGGTGTCCCATTACAGATGTATACCTGCAGGGGAATTAACCAAATTTCAGAGGATTGTTATTTTCCAAATTTATTTCATTGCTAGGTTAACATTTCATTTCTACAGCCGAATGTATTTTCTAGCTCAGAAAAATGAGGGCAACAAAATTATAACATCAGCTCTTACAATTAAACATGCTTAAAGCTCCAAATGGCGAAAGTATTTTAAACTGATTGAAACTTAAGTTGTGTAAAGATAATTTTTTAGTTAATGTATTTTCAGAAGAAGTAAACTGTTTATTGGAAATAGATAAATTAGTGTTTTACAGAGAGCTGTACTACTTTGTAAATAAATCATTACTAGCTCACAATGTTTTTACAGTAATATGGCAGCTGCCCTCAGAATCACATAACTCAGATAAGCTACTGAAGAATAATTTTCAATTAAATATAGTCGATACCTAGGGAATACAATTTAGCAAATGACGTTATTTCACTTTGCTACATTTCAGGTACATTCAAAGTGTTTCCTGTAGCACAGGCACAGTGGTTTTCCCTTTGATAATACTTTTTGCTAACAATTTCGACTCTTCCACATGTGTTCTGAACTGTTCATATCCATTTGTAGCACAGGTGCCATTTACCAATGAGGTTTGTGTCTTCCCCTTTCCCTTGTGCTTGAAGAAAATATTTTGAGCTTGGATATAAAGAGGTACTTCGAACAGAATGACCTCCTCCACATCAGCCAGCATTAATTCTGAGAACAACAATATGGAACATTATAAAAAGTGAGACAAAGACTAAAACAAGTGACACAGATGGCCTAAAAATCATACATGGGGGTAACTTAATAGAAAATCAAAAAAGTGTGGCTGAAATTTTTAACATACATTTCCTGTCAGTAACCCAACAAATAGGCTGTAGGCCCTCTGTTGAGGAAGCTATGACTTTATTTCAGGATGCATACTCCAGCATAATACCAGAAATGTACATTAATCCTACCATTGTAGAGGAAATTCAAACAGTCATCTGGTCTTTAAAGTGTAAGAACTCTGCAGGAGTAGATAATGTATCCAATAATTTATTGAAATTTTCATGTAAATGGATTAGTGATATTCTGTGCCATATTTTTGATGGTTCATTTCAACAAGGCATTTTTCCTGAAAGACTCAAGTATGCCATTGTGAAGCCCCAACACAAGAAAGGCGATAGAGCTGAGCTCACTACCACCCTATTTCACTGTTAACAGCCTTCTCTAAAATTCTAGAAAAATCAATGCACAATAAAATTACTGAACACCTCATAATGAACAGACTTATCAACAAGAGCCAGTTTGGCTTTCAAAGGGGTTGTTTAACTGAGGATGCAGTGTATGCACTTACAAATGAAGTACTTGGATGTCTAAATCAAAACATGATAGGAATTGGTGTTTTCTGTGACTTATCAAAGGCATTTAATTGTGTAGATCACCACTTTCTCACGCAGAAAGCCAAACTACTTGGAATAAGGGGTGTCACAGATAACTAGCTGCAATCTTATCTCCAAGAAAGAAAACAGAAACTAATTTTAAACAGCTCAGATGAGTCAAGGGATACCTCCACTCAGTCTGAATGGACTATTATTAGTTGTGGCGTGCCTCAAGGCTCAATTCTGGGGCCACTGTTGTTTTTTATGTTTATAAATGATGTGTGCAAGCCTGCCTTGCAAATTTACTCTTTTTGCTGACTATACCACCATCTTCATGAGTGGAAAATCAGATGTTAATTTCGAGGAGTCAGTTAACAACATACTCTCTGAAGTGATTAACTGGTTCAGTGTTAATGGTCTCTCTCTAAACTCAAGTAAGTCATATTTTATCCAGTTCCATACAAAAACAAAAAAGTGAGAGAAATAAATGTAACATGTGGAAATCAACCAATAGACAGACAGGATGTGTCTAAATTTCTTGGAGTACACATTGATAGCAAAATGAACAGGTCCTTCCATATACAACAGACCCTAAAAAAATTGAGCTTGGTTATGTATGCTATCAGAATGATGTCTTCCATTGGAGATTTAGGTATTTTCACTCCATTATGTGTTACGTAATTATCTTCTGGGGAAATTTAGCTTTGGCAAAGAAAATGTTTGTGGCCCAGAAAAGGGCTATTAGAATTATGTGCAGAGTACCCCCCTAGGACAAGATGCCGGTACCCTTTCAAAAAGCTACAAATAATGACCACTGTATCCCAGTAAATATATTCGCTGATGTGTTTTGTAATTAAGAACCCTGCACAATTTCCATCAAATAAGAAATATCATAGATATAATACAAGAGGGAAAGAAAATTCTCATTGTGAACTTAAGAACCTGACAGTTGTTCAGAGAGCTGTCAAATGGTCAGGAACAAAAATTTTTAGCCATCTCCCTGACCAGATAAAGTGTTTAAGAGATAATGAATCTCTTTGTAAAGCAAAACTAAAGGAATATTTGTTAAATGTGTCTGTTTTTACATTAGAAGAGTTCTATGATGCAAAAAGGGAATTACGATTTAGATAGAATTATACATCTTGTTAACAAAGAAATGTGCTTGCAATCTTTCTCCAAATTAAAACATGAAATTTTTTATTAACACTCAAAGAAATCTACTGTTATATGTACAATATCTGTTTTTCCTCTAAACTTTGTATTAACTATATGCAGTTATGTAGAACATTTTTTATATATTTAATGAAGACTGTTTTTTATCTTTTTGTATGTTTGTTTTGTATGTTTGACTCGTTCCACATCTCATGTGATGTGCTTACAATACGAGATCTAAGGAACATGAAATAAATAAAAGTGAAATCCATCTCACACATTTCTCACATGACATGCTGAGAGTTTTATATCAAGGCAGTCAAGGGATACAGTACTTCTCAATTTCACAAAATCATTTGAGTCAGTAACTCATGTATGTTTATTATCAAAAGTACGATCATATACAGTATCAAGCAGTATTTCTGGTTGGATTGAGGATTTGTTGGTAGGAAGGACACAGCAATTTATCTTGGAGGGGGAGTAGAAATAACTTCAGATGTGCCCCAGGGAAATGTGTTGGGGCTCTTGCTATCAATGTATATTAATGACTTTGCAGACAGTATTAATACATCAGACTTTTCACACGTGATGCAGTTGTCTGTAATGAAGTACTATCTGAAAGACACTGCACAAATATTTTGCCATATTTTGATAACATTTCAAAGTGGTGCAGAAACTGGCAACTTGTTTTAAATGTTCAGAAATTTAAAATTTTACACTTCACAAGATGAAAAAATGTTCTATCCTATGACTATAACATCACTGAGTCACATTTGGAATTGATCAAGTCACGTCTGGATGTAAAACTTTGTAGAAATATGAAATGGAATGATCACACAGGCTCATTCACAGGTAAATCAAGTGGCAGACATTGGTTCATTGGTAGAATATTAAGGAAATGCAATACTCTGCAGGCCACTATACAATCAAATGCCAGCTCTATAAATCTTTCAATAGTGTATTAAAAACAAAGATTCCAAGACTTACCAAGCGGAAAAGTGCCGGTAGACAGGCACAATAAAATAACACACAAACACACACACAAAATTACAAGCTTTCGCAACCGGCGGTTGCTTCGTCAGGAAAGAGGGAAGGAGAAGGAAAGATGAAAGGATGTGGGTTTTAAGGGAGAGGGTAAGGAGCCATTCCAATCCCGGGAGCGGAAAGACTTACCTTAGGGGGAAAAAAGGATAGGTATATACTCGCGCACGCACACACACACACACACACACACACACACACACATATCCATCCATACCGCTTGGTAAGTCTTAGAATCTTTGTTTTTAATATATTTTTCCCATTTGGAAGTTTCTTTCTATTTTCTTTCAATAGTGTTTCGCAAAAAGAATGTTGCCTTCCCTCCAGGGATTCTCATTAGAATTCACGAAGCATTTCTGTAATACTTGTGTGTTGATCAGACATAACAGTAATAAATTTAGAAGCCCGCCTCCAAATTGCTTTGATGTCTTGCTTTAATCCGACCTGGTAGGCATCCCAGACACTCAAACAGTACTCAAGAATGGGGTACACTAGTGTTCCACACACATTCTGCTTTATGCACGGTGTCCCGGGAGGAAAGGTCAATATACAGGGGCATAGCATGAATAATCATTCAGAGCAAAAAAGTCTAGTAAACTTAGACTCTAAAAATGCATACCGTAAGAGCTACGAGCATTTTTTCAGCAGGAGAGATGTGTTTCACAGTAGCGAACGTGAACAAGTGCTCATAGTTCCTAAGGTGTGAACATAAGAGCCCATGTTTACTGGACATGTTCTTTTTTTTATTTTGTTTTGGTCCATACTACCACCTCTCAAAACATGGAAAGCAAAGAGCTTGCTGTAGAAGAGATTGTTTCACAGTATCTAAGATGAAGAAGTGCTCATGGCTCTTGAGGTATGCATTTTACAGCTTATGTTTGCTAGACTTTTTTTCTTTGAATTATCATTCCTGTCATATCACTGTATATGGACCATTCCTCTTGGGACACCCTGAATGTGAGCCACCATTCTTCCAATAAACTGAAGTCAACCATTCACCTTCCCTAGTAACATCCTTATGTGCTCGTTCCATTTCATATCACTTTGCAACGTCATGCCTAGATATTTAATTGATGTGACTGTGTCAAGCATCAGACTACTAATACTGTATTCGAACATTATGGGATTGTTTTTCCTACTCATGTGTGTTAACTTACAGTCACGTACATTTAGAGCAAGATGCTATTCAGCATAGTCAACAAAGAAGATTATTCACAGGTCACTTATGCAACCCATCCTAGAATATTGCTCTATTGTGTGGAGCCCATACCACATAGCACTAACACAGTATATTCACCATATACACAGAAGGACAGCACAAACGTGCACAGGTTTGTCTGACTCATGGAAGTGTGTCACAGAGATGCTGAAGAAACAGAACTGGCGGACTCTTGAAGATAGAATTAAACTAACACGATAAAGCCTAATTAAAAATGTTCAACAATCAACTTTAAGTGATAACTCTAGGAATATACTACAGCCCTCTGCTTGTCACACCCATGGCGTCGTGAGGGCAAGATTAGATTAATTATAGCACACATGAAACCATTAAAATAGTCATTCTTCCCACATGCCATATGTGAATGGAATGGGAAGAAACCCTAATAAGTGGTACAATGGGATGCACATTCTGTTATACACATCACAGATGTAAATGTGAATGAACCCATTTTAGAAGAGGTAGAACTAAGAAAACTAGAGGGTTAATTTAAGCAGGCATTAATGTGCATGATCAAGTTGCCATCATCTGTGTGTTTATACATCTTCTGGTCAGCTTGCTTTGATTCTGCCTTCTTGATGGTATGCTTTGCCTTAGTATTCTCTGTAAATTTGAGGGATAATAGTTTAAGCAGAGGCGAACTGTTTTTCAGTAATTTCACTTCCAATGCAGTATCTACATCACGAAGTGAAGCTTTGATTGTCATTGGAGTCCACAAGTGCATTTGAGAAAGCATTTTTATGCGAAAATCTTTTGGTGAGGAATGTGGAAGCACTTACTTTTTGATTTTTCTTTTTGAATACTGCAGAAAACGATGTTGTAAAAGTTGGGGCTTGAAGATATTTGTACATCTTCTTCACTTTGGTGTACAGTACACACTTAGTCACCTTCAATTCTTGAAATTTTTTTTATCTGAACATCAAAACACTTTCTGTTCCACACTGGGTATTGATTTGAGCAACTGACATAGAAGTCAGAGGAGGTACATGTAGTTCGTGCATCATGGACGGCCATACCACACTTAGCCTGACCTTTACACACAATAGTGCTGTGCCCAATTTTCTGGCACATGAAAATCATCATGGGCACATGAAAATCATTTTCTGGCACATGAAAATCATCATCTGCTATTTTGTCTTATAAACTCAGCTTTAATGTAACCTGCTGGCAAATGAAACATCAATGTAAACAACTGTATCTTTTCGTGTTCCATTCACTCAGCGTGTTATGGTACATTTCACGCCTCAGTGACCCCTTTATCAGCTGACTCCGCCCTGAGCTCTGTGCCATCCATATGCTTTTTGTCACTGCATGTTACTACACCTTCACTGTAGCTAAGGATATAGTGTAGTTCAACTGCAATAGAATTCTCACCCAACAGTTTTGAAGTAAAGTAATGTACAGGCAGCTTCTCAACCATCTGACTACAAATAACATATTATCAAGAACTCAGTTTGGATTTCTGAAGGGCTCTGATATCGAGAAGGCTATTTACACCTACAATGAAATGTACTTAATTCATTAAATAACAAGTTACAAGCAGCAGGTATTTTCTGTGATTTGTCACGGGCAGTGCTGCAAAATGGTTCAAGTCATACCTCACTAACAGGAAACAAAGGGTGTCAGTACAAGGGACTAGTGAATTAAGTCATCAGTCTTCATCAGAATGGGAAGAAATTCATGTGGTGTCCCACAACGATCCATCTTAGGGTCATTACTTTTTCTTGTGTACATTAATGATCTCTCATCAGTTACACTGCCAGAAGCAGAGTTAATTTTGTTTGCAGATGACACAAGTAGTACTGCTTCTAGAAAGTTCTGCTAATGATATTTTCATGGATATTAATAAATGGTTTAAAGCCAACTCATTGACAAGAAACTTCGAAAAGACTCACTATATGCAATTCAGAACCTGTAAGAGATTTCCACCCAGCATATGCATAAAGTATGAAGAAGAGCAGATAAAAGAGGTTGATAGTCTTAAGTTCCTGGGATTACAAGTTCATAATAAATTCAGTTGGTAGGAGCACACCACAGAACTGCAGAAACACCTTAACAATTCTGTATTTGCAATTCGAGAGTTAGCAGACATAGGTGATACAAAAGTGATAAAGCTTGCATACTTTCATTCCATAATGTCATATGATATAATATTTTGGGGTAACTCTTCAAGTCAAACAAAAGTTTTCAGCGTCCAAAAGCATATAATACATATTATTTGTGGAGTAAATTCACAGACGTCCTGTAGAAACCTCTTCAAAGAACTGGGTATACTGACTACTGCCTCTCAGTATATTTACTCCTTAATGAAATTTGTCCTAAATAATATATCTCTTTTTCCAACAAACAGCTCAGTTCATACATACAATACCAGGAACGAAAATGATCTGCACAAGGACTTAAAAGCACTTACTTTAGTTCAAAAAGGGGTCCACTACTCAGGAACACTCATCTTCAATAACATGCCAGCAAACATAAAAAAAATTAGTTATAAATAAAGATCAGTTTAAAAGGAGCCTGAAAGACTTACTGATGGCCAAATCCTTCTACTCCATTGACGAATTTTTTAATAGAAACAAATGATGTATTGTATATATTCATACCATTAGTATTGTCATTTCAGCTTACAAAAAAAAAAAAAAAAAAAATATTACATGTTCCACATCCACGAGGATCTCCTCAGCACAGATCTCTGGAACGAAAAACTAATCTAATCTAAACTTCAGGAGGTTGGTCCACGTCAATAGCATTGCATAATGTTTCTAATTAATTCTGTTCTTTTATAATGCCTAATCCTCTATGGTTTTGTTGTCCACACAACAAAAATTTGATCACAAGTTTCGGTTTGACATTTCATTTATTTATTTTTAATGTGATATTTCAGCCTCAAATTATGTTGCCATTTTCACTACAATCTGTGCAGGAAATCGAGCTCATAAATATGTGTACCCATCACTACCATTCATAACTCAGCCAATTTCTCTCCTCAATCTGCACTTGTGCTCTGTGTCTAAAGAGCTCATTAACGACAGGACTTAAAACCTTAATTTTCTGTCTTTCCTTCCGATCACCCAGATTTTGGAATTCCAGTGTTCCATTTGAACATTATGATGAGCCCTAAGAATAGGGCATGGCCTTCACATTCCCCACCCACTGCCAATCACTAGTATTTGATAGAGTATATTTAAGTATTGTTCATTTAATGAGTTGACATTGTCCATGATCAAGTGGTAATATCACAATGGTCCTGTTGAATAAAAAATAAAGATAAAAAATTGTCCTGACATGCAACTGACTAAAGACCAAGAAAGAATCAATATGAGCTGTATTGTGCAAAAGGCAACCTCTTTCCCTTGCAGTGGGGAACTGCTCCTAAAAGGCAGATTAAGAATTGATCAACAACTTCCGGATGCAGAAGGCAATGGAAATTATTGCATTAAAGACACATAGTGTGTGTCCATGGGAATATAACCTGTAACTAAAAGAAGTGTAATTGTGTTCTTTCCATTGGCAAAAGATTTTGGATGAGCCCTCATTTGCATCTCTGGGAGGGGACTGCAAAGTGAAAGAGGTCGGAGCATGGAATGCCAGAAGTCTGAACATGGTAGGAAAGCTACAGAAGTTGAAACTGGAAATGCAAAGACAAAGTCTAGATATAGTAACAGGCAGTGAAATTAAATGGAAAAATGAGAAGGATTTCTGGTTGGCTAAATATAGGATAATATCAAAAGCAGCAGAAAATTATATAACAGGAGTACAGTTTGTTGTGAACAGGAACATAGGGCACAGAATCAGGTATTGTGAACTTTACAGTGTACGATTAGTCTCATCAGAAACGACAACAGACTATATCAAATAACAATAGTTCAGGTATGCATGCCAATATTAAAAGCAGAAGTGGAAAGGTAGAGAAAGTATGTGTGGACACTGCATGGGTCATTCAGTACAAGAGAGAGATGGAAATTTAATAATCAAGGGTGATTAAAATGAGGTTGTAGGGGAAGACACTGCAGAAATAAATACAGGAGAATATGAACTTTTTTAGTAGAAGTGAGAATGGAGAGACTAATTCAGCTCTGCAATAAATTTCAACTAGTATTGTTCAAGACTCGCAAGAGGAGGACGAATAATAGGAAAAGGCCTGGAGATCTGGAAAGATTCCAGCTGGGTTAATTCATGGTCAGACAGAGATTCTGAAACTAGATAATGGATTGCAAGACATATCCAAGAACAGATACAGACTCAGATTGCAATTTAGTAAATTATAAAGAATATAGTGAGGTTTAATAGAACCTTCCAAAAGAATCAATGTGGAAAGAAGTGAGGTACTGAAGTACTGAAAATTAAGAGACATATTTCAAGTTCTCTAAGGCTGTGGATAATGTGATAATGAATATACAGTTGAAAAGGAATGAACATAGCTAAAAAGGGCAATTACAGGGGTTGGAGAGACAAACATAGGTATTAGAAAGACCACTGCAAAGAAACCTTGGTCAGCAGAAGAAATACTTTGACTTATCTACAAAAGAAGGAAACACAAAAATGTTCAGGCGAAAGAGAGAGTCTATCTATCTATATCGGAATCCAGCTCTAGCTATTGCCGGGTCTGGGTGTTGACAAGTCTTCTCCATTTGGCTTAGTCCTCCCACCACTTTTCTTCCTTCACTTGCTGCCAGGTCACACCTCTCCTTTCTACAGATATTCTCACTCCCATTTTCCACTGTGTTCTTGGGCACCCTCTAGGTCTTTTGCCATCCATCTTTAGTTCTTCCATAATTTTGGGGAGTCTCTGCCCAGGCATTCTCATAACATGCCCATACCATCTTAATCTCTTTTTTTCAATTTCTTCTCTCATACTTTCTTGTTTAAGGTCCTTTCTAATCTCTACATTTCTTACTCTATCCATTCTTGTTTTTCCCTTAACTGCTCTGAGAAATTTCATTACCCCTGCTTGCAGTGTGCTCCAGTCCCTTTCTTTCGTTGTCCATGTTTCTCCACCATAGGTGACAATAGGGATGTAATAACTTATACATAAGGAGTTTTGCTTTTTATGAATACTTCCTTATTCCAAATCAGGTGTTTTATTGTTTGGTAGAAATTGCCTCCCTTCTGTAACCTCCTATTAATTCCGTTAGTTATTCTTCCATCCCTAGATATCTCACTCCCTAAATAAGTGAAACTTTCTACCACTTTGAGGGGTTCCCCATTCAAGGTAATATTTCTGTTGATCCCTTTCTCTCTTCCAAATACCATTACTTCACTTTTATCCTTATTTATTTTTAAACCATACCTTTTCATTATTTCCTTCCATACAGAAAGCTGTAACTGTACATCTACCTCTTTATCACCTCGTATTACCATATCAACTGCAAAAATCATCTTTTTGTCTTTTTCTTTTACTGTATCTTTAACTGCCCTATTCATTCCCTCCATCACAACATTAAAAAGTGCAGGACATAGAATACTTCCCTGCTTAAGTCCTTGTCTTATTTCAAAGTATTCAGAGTTTCCCAATGGTGTTCTAATTCTACAATTGTGTCCTCTGTACATTGTCTTTATTACATTAATGTATCCATCTTCTATATCTATCTTCTTCATTTCTTCCCAGAGTCTTTCCCTGTTAATGGAGTCATATGCCTTTTCTATGTCTATAAAAACCATTATCACCCTTTTGTTATACTGCCAACTTTTTTTCCAGCAGTTGACAGATAGAAACTATCAGGTCGATCGTGCTCATTTGCAAAGGAGAGAATACAGCAATATAAGTCATTTAGGAACGAAATACATAAGATTTGCAGAGATACCAGAACACTGTAAATCTTCACATATTCGAAAACATAGTAAAAGAATATACAATTTATCAGATTATTTGGATTGAGCAATGAAAGCTCAAAATGACTATAATGTTTATGTTATACAAGTCTTGACTTTGGCACTATACAAGAAGTCAATACGGCTTTGTGTGAAGTTACGTAAATGATTTGTTTGAAGTATTAAATGAAAACAGCAGATAAATTTGTGTAATAGGAGGAAAAGTGCCCATTTTCATAGCACCTGTTTTCCTCCTAATATACACACTTACATACATATATACAAACATACATGAAGTTATTTGGAAGTACCTCCACTAAGTATCAGTGTACATATATTAGCACTAGTCATAATCTATAGTGTGCATACTTAACAGCAGATGCGTGCAGTGACTGCTTAAGGAATAATTTGACTCATTCCAAATCTCTGAAGATTCTTCTTCATCTTGGCAGTGTGGTTTCAGTTGCCTGAAACTGCAGTCATGTGTGTGTGTGTGTGTGTGTGTGTGTGTGTGTGTGTGTGTGTGTGTGTGTGCGTGTGTGTACTGTTGACAAAAGTCTTTTTGTTGTGCCTATCTGCGACTCAGCATCTCTATGTTGAGTGGCAACTTTTCTTCTCATAATATTGTTACATTCCATCCTGGATTTTCCATTACTTGATTTACTTCTTCATTTTGTATTCACAGAACAAGATGAGTAAATTAATGAATGAAAAATATCAATGTAAATGTAGAGTGCATGTTGCAATAAAACTTCTAGACACATTAAAGTTGTGTACCACACCAGGATTCAGCCAAGATTTTTGCATTTTGAAGGCAATATCTCACCAACTGAGCCATCTGAGCTGACCTTGAAGAAAGAATGTGGTGCAGTATGGTAAAGTTGATGGAAATGCCGAAAGAGTTAAGATTCAAAAATTTTGCTTATGACATGCATTCATATGTTACCATAAAAGGCACTTATCAGTATCTGGAACTTAGCGTGATTCACAGTTTTAAGACGATTTTTTGTACTGTTTAATATTACATCTTATTTTACCAAGCCTCACATAATTCATTTTGATTGTAAAAAAATATTCAGTGAATCAATACAAATAAAAAGAACATTATTTTCACATGTTAAAATAACTATGGAAATTAAGCACTTGCACAAAATATATCCCAATGTTGATTTATCTGTCGAAGGCCAGAGTTATTTAATATTATTTTCATCAAAATGATATAAAAGTCAGAAATAAGTACAGTATATAATGAAATAATAAGCACACAACTGCATAAGAGAAATTAAATTTCTTTTATGCAACTGCTTGCTTATTATTTAATTATATACGATATTGCTGAGGTTGGATAAAATACTAAGTACATTATTCCAGTAGAAACATATCAGTGTATCAATTTCCAGAACAGAAACAATTGGAGAGCTGTCAGACACACATAAAATACTGAAGTGGATTAACTTTTAATGATTCAAAAAAGACCCTTCACTAACAGACAACAGGGAACAGAGGATAGGATGCAGGAAAGCCAATAAGTTAGAGCACAGGTACTAATAAACAGATGCAAAGGACGGTGTACTTCTCTCCCATAAAAAATATTATATTTATGTCAGCTGGAATATGAGCATTTCCACAATGACAACATTAGTAAGCTATCTTAGTGTTGGAGTTCAGGTATAGCTTGTAATTATGAGAATGGAAACACCTACATGGTTCTAGATACTCTTCCATTGTATTAATCAGCTGTACTGTCTGTTGTTGCTGTAACTGCATTTTAGTACAAGAACTAACAACTAGATACGGTACAGAAGTAGAATAGTTGGTGCTATTGTGCAATTTTAAATATAAAAATCTATCTCTCGTTCACGTTTTCGTTGTTGCGATTTTCAGCCTGAATACTGGTTTTATGCAGCTCTACATTACTACTCTATCCGTAGGTTTTTCTTGTGCGCGTTAAAATAACCTCCCAAGTCGTAAAGGGCAATTTTAGTGGTGAATTAAAATCATTTTTCTTGGAATACGAGGGCGGAATCATCGAGAAATCTTTCTGAACCATAAAATGGTAAGGCCTGAAGCGAGAAAACACGTCGTGTCGAAGCTTTCTCCTGCCAAGCAGGTTTCTCTCCTTGTTCGGGCTGTGCTTCTTCCTTATTTGGGAAACAGCGCGTCGAAAGCAATCTGCTGCGACTGGCCACTATCTCTAATTCGTAAGTGATGTCTACATTTTTCCGCCAAACACCTTCTACCCCATGCCCAAACTTGAAGTTGTACACATCAACATAATGTGATTTTTTTGTAATGATAGCAAAATTTTGTGTCATGCGGCTGCGTTGGTGGGCACGCGAAAGCGATGTTTCGCGACGATGTAGCAGGGTCTCGTCGAAGCAATCCCCTATTATTTTGACTAGCTGCTGTCTTGAAATAGACACAATGATCAGCGGTTCTTCGAGACCTGGTGTTCTGCTTGCAAAGTTTTGTTTAGCACTCAAAACTGATACAACTTATCAATCTGTTATTTAAGAATACAACTTATCACTCTGTTATTTAAAATAATGTGTGTGTTCTCGGTTTGCTTGGTTGTTGTCCAGTGTGTCACAGCGACCTAACCACCTACTCTTTAATCGCACAGCCCACTCGTTTCTACGCCTCTGCCCTTCACGGCACATCTTTTAACTTTTATGTAGCGTGCGTTCCCACTCGTTCGTCCTACACGCAGCCAACGTCACCTGCACGCCTCGACCTGTTTCCACGGTGGTGGGAATGGGCGTTGCCTTGTCACTGCTATCCATTCATTCCCGACTCCCGACAGAGCCTATTCTTGGCGATGCGGTCTCCACACCATCTGCAGCTCTTCTACTCGCTATGCCATCTGTGACACTTCTTTATGTTTTTAATGGTTCATAATACTTTTTCCTTTGTAATACTTGAATGCAGTCTCGATTTATTGGACACGTGTGTTGACTATGAAGATACGGTTTTACAGTTTCCAAATGTAACATGAAATGCTCTAACGCCATCGTTATTCGTGAGGGAGTAGACTTTAGGCTATTTCTTTCTTCCTCGTGTGATAATTTGGAGAAGAGTTCACACAGAACAGTATTAGACGCCATCCTGTTTTGATTCTCGTTTAGACACTAAGCGGAAAAATTCCCTTGCGAAGTACTGTTACATGGTGACTTAAATGGTACAAATGGCTCTGAGCACTATGGGACTTAACTTCTAAGGTCCCCTAGAACTTAGAACTACTTAAACCTAACTAACCTAAGGACACAGCACACATCTATGCCCGAGGCAGGATTCGAACCTGCGACCGTAGCAGTCCCGCGGTTCCGTACTGCAGCGCCTAGAACCGCACGGCCACCACGACCGGCTATGGTGACTTAACAGACCTGACCCCACATACAGGGTGATCCATGAAGACATGCAAATATTTTAATATGTTATTCTACAAGTGAAACTAAAGACAAACGCTCATATAAACATAGGTCCGCAAATGTTTTGTTACGAAGTTACGGCTAATAGAAGATTTTGCCTGAAATTTAGCAAATGGTTTAAATGGCTCTGAGCACTATGGGACCTAACATCACACACATCCATGCCCGAGGCAGGATTCGAACCTGCGACAGTAGCGGTCGCTCGGTTCCAGACTGAAGCGCCTAGAACCGCTCGGTCACAGTGGCTGGCTGAAATTTAGCAACTTCGCTAATATGAAGCCATCGAAAAACTGCGCGCGGTTAAAGTAAAGTACGGTTTCCATATATTTTCTTGTTATTGATCTGGTGAATCTAATAAAACAGGTCCCAGACGCGTATCTGCAGCAATTTTGCAGAACATCCAGAGCAAACAAAGACATAATTTCGTAAGATTTTTAATTCATTAAATGCTTGCCCTATTTGTTTTTTAAATTCCGTATAATTGCACAAAGTTTTCAACAGAAGTTGTAGAGAATTTAATTTTGGAAAAATTATGGTAATCACGTTAACTGAAACTGTATGAATATGTCAAATAATCTGCTTTTATTAAAACCATAGCACACGTGAATTCATGTTAAACCGAAAAAAAATTAAAGCTCAGTGTTAAGGAAGTTGTATAGTGTACGTACAATTTCACATACATTCACAATAAATGTTCAAAAATGCCTCCACCGAGTTCAATGCACTGACCTGCACATGTCTGAACAGATTTTGTTGCTCGTTTCAATTTCACAGGGTTGTTCTTAATTTCGTCTATTGCATTCATAATACGAGCAAAGTAATGCCTCACGTGTATTGTCTTTGTCCTCATAAACTATCTCTTTCATCCATCCCCATACACACAGCCGGACGGTGTGGTCGAGCGGTTCTAGGCGCTTCAGTCTGGAACCGCGCGACCGCTACGGTCGCAGGTTCGAATCCTGCCTCGGGCATGGATGTGTTTAGGTTTAAGCAGTTCTAAGTTCTAGGGGACAAATGGCCTCAGATGTTAAGTCCCATAGTGCTCAGAGCCATTCCATTTCAACCCTACACACAAATCCATTGGTGTTAAATCGGGCGAAATGTGGAGGCGCACCGTCATGTACATTTGCAATCGCGAGGCAAGTGGAACATCTTCGAGCAAGCGGGGCGTTTCTTCTTGAACGAACTGTAAGTACGTCTCGCCAGTTAGATGTTCCGGGAGAATGAATGGTCCAATAAAACGGGTGCTGATTATACCACACCATACATTTATGCTAAACCGCTGCTGGACATTGCGTTGCACTGTTGCATGTGGGTTTGCTTCAGACATACGTGTTCGTTATGTAAATTGTTTATACCATCTAGAGTAAACTGTGCCTACCAGTAAATAAAATGTATTTGTGTAACCGCCGATTATTATTTAACCAGTTGCACAACTGAAAGAGAAAGGCAGGATCTTCGAATGATGCACTTTTTGTTTATGGTACGGATACAGATTATTCAGTTACTGTGTGGTTTCACTTACGTACACGGTTTTATTAAGATCCTTCACTGAACAATACAGAAAACTAACTCGTTTCAAGGTTAGGAAACGACTGAAACAACTCACTAACGGTTGCCAACAATGACATAAACGTTTCTACATTCTTAATGGAACGTATACAAATTTACTTTACTTTCTCTGGAAGTGCAAGAAAACTACTGCAGATAGTCTGGGACACTTTTTATTAGATTCACCAGACCAATAAGAACAAAATAAATGGAAATCGTGCTTTACTTCAGCTTCATACAGTTTTGCGATGGCTTCCTATTAGCGAAGTTGCTAAATTTCAGGCAAAATCTTTTATTAGCCGTAACTCCGCAACTAAACGTTTGCGGATCGATGTATGTATGAACTTGTTTGTTTAGTTTTACTTGTAGAATAATATATTAAAATATTTGCATCTCTTCGTGAATCACCCTGTAGAGACAGGAATTAGGTGATCATATGGTTCTAGCGACAATACTTAAGTAGAGAAACAGAGGTCCAAACTCAAACTTCGTCGCGCACTTTCATGACGAATACGGAACAACCAAAGTGGCAAAAATCGTAAAAATATAGGCTCCAAAATTTAGCAGTAATATTGTACAACACTGAATAAACAAGAAGCTTTTGAAATGTACATCTGGACCCGTAGTTTGAGAGCGTACTTTTTTGTTTGTTTTTCATTCCATACAAACGAGACTACAGCAGCTGGCATGCAAAAATTAACAGGAACTAGTGCATTTACCACAATCAGACTTTCATGGAGAAATATGATCTTCACTGTAAAGGAAGTAGGTCGAAGGCATTACACAAACCTTTAAGGGTGATGCCGAGATAGAGAACAAATTCATTCATGCTGGATGATCACACTAGAGTACAAATGCTTGAGCGCTGCCCCAGACTTCCAAAGGTCCGGTTAGGTACGGATATTGGAAGGGAAGGAAGGAAGATACAGAGTTAAAGCTACGTGTTCCTCCGTGTAACTATCACGACGATTGTTGAACGATCAATCGTTAGTTACCATTTTGCTCGGGACGTCTGCGATTTGATTTTTCACTAGTGTCGTATTTCCATTCGCAGTACGGCGTTCTAGCGATGGTTGATAAAATGAGTTTAAAGTTCAGTAAGCATAAAAGAGTGTCATTTGAAAGCCTTTTAATTGATGAGATGGAAGAGAACGAAATACTTTTCCAGATGTACGGGACGAAAAGAGCCAAAACACACCTTATGTTTGAGCTCAAAAATGAACATTCATTATCATCCATCTGTGCAAAGACAACAAAAAGTTGTCCGGATTTTTCTGCCCTTCTTTTGGGCAGTTTGACTTTGTTCTAGGATTAATAGAAGACGATATGTATAAAGAACCATACAACAGAAATCTGTACCCTGTAACACCATAAGAAAAACTTGCTATTACCTTGAGGTAAGTGCTATTGTTATTTACACTCTGAAATCCTGTTGTGTTGCATTTTTAAGACGTACACAACACGCTGGTACGAATCATCCCCAGCTGTCTTCTCCTACATCTGTTCCACCACTTCTTTTTTTTTTGGGGGGGGGGGGGGGGGGGGACAAAATGCCCGACGCCAAAGACTCATGGAGGGCCCAGGCACAAGTTCCTCAAGATTCGGATTTCCCAGGATGCTAAGCTGGCGAATATCAGACTGCTGTTCTAAAATAAATTTTGTGTCACATTATAAATAAAAGAACATTACACCAGCTCCAGCATAACCAACTAGCTCTTCCTAACTACTTCAATTTTATGAGTCCTACAGGCCAACTGTATACAGTTCTATTTCATGTTCACTGGTGAATGCACAATATTTTCTTTATGCATCATGTACTTCATGATTCGAGAATGCACGTTGTTTTGAAAATCCTGCCAAAACATTTCCATAATAAAAGTGCATGGCAACAGATGTGAAACGTCGGTATAATTTGGTAGGACTGACAACAGCATTAAAAGATAAGGACTTTCACATTCCGTGACAAGGTGACTTTACACCAAAAACAAGTACACAAAAAACATTTAGCATTTAAGAGGGATGATGTTTGGTTTTGTGGGGCGCTCAAATGCCCGGTCATCAGCGCCTGTACAAAGTCCCAATTTTCTTCACACTCCAACCTACCTTCTTCACGGGTGACGATGAATGACGAACAACCAGTCCCCAGGAATATATATATGGAAAAAAGAACATATTGACACCGGTGTGTCAGACCCACCATACTTGCTCCGGACACTGCGAGAGGGCTGTACAAGCAATGATCACACGCACGGCACAGCGGACACACCAGGAACCGCGATGTTGGTCGTCGAATGGCGCTAGCTGCGCAGCATTTGTGCACCGCCGCCGTCAGTGTCAGCCAGTTTGCCGTGGCATACGGAGCTCCATCGCAGTCTTTAACACTGGTAGCATGCCGCGACAGCGTGGACGTGAACCGTATGTGCAGTTGACGGACTTTGAGCGAGGGCGTATAGTGGGCATGCGGGAGGCCTGGTGGACGTACCGCCGAATTGCTCAACACGTGGGGCGTGAGGTCTCCACAGTACATCGATGTTGTCGCCAGTGGTCGGCGGAAGGCGCACGTTCCCGTCGACCTAGGACCGGACCGCAGCGACGCACGGATGCACGCCAAGACCGTAGGATCCTACGCAGTGCCGTAGGGGACCGCACCGCCACTTCCCAGCAAATTAGGGACACTGTTGCTCCTGGGGTATCGGCGAGGACCATTCGCAACGGTCTCCATGAAGCTGGGCTACGGTCCCGCACACCGTTAGGCCGTCTTCCGCTCACGCCCCAACATCGTGCAGCCCGCCTCCAGTGGTGTCGCGACAGGCGTGAATGGAGGGACGAATGGAGACGTGTCGTCTTCAGCGATGAGAGTCGCTTCTGCCTTGGTGCCAATGATGGTCGTATGCGTGTTTGGCGCCGTGCAGGTGAGCGCCACCATCAGGACTGCATACGACCGAGGCACACAGGGCCAACACCCGGCATCTCCTACACTGGCCGTACACCTCTGGTGATCGTCGAGGGGACACTGAATAGTGCACGGTACATCCAAAGCGTCATCGAACCCATCGTTCTACCATTCCTAGACCGGCAAGGGAACTTGCTGTTCCAACAGGACAATGCACGTCCGCATGTATCCCGTGCCACCCAACGTGCTCTAGAAGGTGTAAATCAACTACCCTGGCCAGCAAGATCTCCGGATCTGTCCCCCATTGAGCATGTTTGGGACTGGATGAAGCGTCGTCTCACGCGGTCTGCACGTCCAGCATGAACGCTGGTCCAACTGAGGCGCCAGGTGGAAATGGCATGGCAAGCCGTTTCACAGGACTACATCCAGCATCTCTACGATCGTCTCCATGGGAGAATAGCAGCCTGCATTGCTGCGAAAGGTGGATATACACTGTACTAGTGCCGACATTGTGCATGTTCTGTTGCCTGTCTCTATGTGCCTCTGGTTCTGTCAGTGTGATCATGTATTGTATCTGACCCCAGGAATGTGTCAATAAAGCTTCCCCTTCCTGGGACAATGAATTCACGGTGTTCTTATTTCAATTTCCAGGGGTATATATATATATATATATATATATATATATATATATATATATATATGTGTGTGTGTGTGTGTGTGTGTGTGTGTGTGTGTGTGTGTGTGTGTGTGTATAAACAGGACGTAAACTTTATTCAATTCAACGATATATAGTAGACATAAGGTATGTTTTAAAATCTATTACATTTCGCTTTCAGTTTTCCATTTACATAGTTATTTTGTTTTAATGGCATTTCTGTGTTAAGTTCGTTTGTTTCATTTCTAAAACGTTTTCCATTTGTATTTGAATTTTTGTAGAATTTGATCTTTCTTTTTATGCATATGTTATAATAATTGCCGGCCGAGGTGACCGAGCGGTTCTAGGCGCTACAGTCTGGACCCACGCGACCGCTACGGTCGCAGGTTCGAATCCTGCCTCGGGCATGGATGTGTGTGATGTCGTTAGGTTAGTTAGGTTTAAGTAGTTCTAAGTTCTAGGGGGCTGATGACCACAGCAGTTAAGTCCCATAGTGCTCAGAGCCATTTGAACCATTTTTTGTTACGATAGTTGACTTGACCATTTTTAATTATAAGTTTTTGGCAACGATAAATGTGAACAATATTTTTCTAATGTATCACAAAACACAAAGACATAGACTTGAAAACTGATTGTGTGCTTATTATTATTGACTTGATGTAAGAAGGGTAATTGTTGCTTTTACTTTAACTATTTTCAGAGGAGCAGTTGAACGGAATGGACAGTGTCTTGAAAGGAGGATATAAGATGAACATCAACAAAAGCAAATCGAGGATAATGGAATGTAGTAGAATTAACTCGGGCAATGGCAAGGAAAGCGTTTTTGAAGAAGAGAAATTTGTTAACATCGAGTATAGATTTAAGTGTCAGGAAGTCGTTTCTGAAAGTATTTGTATGGAGTGTAGCCATGTATGGAAGTGATACATTGGCGATAAATAGTTTGGACAAGAAGAGAATAGAAGCCTTTGAAATGTGGTGCTACAGAAGAATGCTGAAGATTAGATGGGTAGATCACGTAACTAATGAGGAGGTATTGAATAGAAACGGGGTGAAGAGGAGCTTGTGGCACAACTTGACTAAGAGAAGGGATTGGTTGGTAGGACATGTTCTGAGACATCGAGGGATCACAAATTTAGTATCGGAGTGTAGCGTGGAGGGTAAAATTCGTTGAGGGAGACCAAGAGATGAATACACTAAGCAGGTTCAGAAGGATGTAGGCTGCAGTACGTACTGGGAGATGAAGAAGCTTGCACAGGATAGAGCAGCATGGAGAGCTGCATCAAACCAGTGTCAGGACTGAAGACCACAACAATATTCCCAGCGAGGGCATTCACTGAACACAAACAAACACTGCACTTGACACTGAAAGAGAACTTCACCGCAGCACTTTGGCGGTTTTGCTGGGACAGCTGGCGGGCGTGGCGCTGGCTGCAGTGGTGAGTGGGGGCGGCAGTGGGCGCCGCAGTGGGCCGACGCCCCCCCCCCCCCCCCCCCCCCACCAGCTGGGCTCCGTCCGCGGTAGGGACGTCACCAGGCTGGCACGGCTCTCTTCAAGGCTTCTTCTGTGGCGACTCTGAGGAAGTTCGAGAATTCTGTTTTGTACCTTTTGGATTTCATGGCTTTATTGTTTTCCTGTCATAAATACGAGAGGTATCCCATGACATCTTCTCGTTTTGTTCTACACTCGTGCTCATAAAATAAGGATAATGCTGATACATGGTGAAATAACGCTTAGGTGGGCGGTATGCGGGTTTAAATCACCTCGGGTTATGACCATGCGGTGCATTTGACCTGCGGTCGTCGCACGGTGGCGCTGGCAGCAGTCCACATAGGCACAGGTGTGTTGGTGCATGTCAGAGTGCAGTGCAGCGAGTAAGTGTGCAGACGTTTTCAGACGTGCTAATGGTGGCTGTGTGTTGAAAATGGCTCAAAGAACACATATTGATGAGGGGTAGAATTCTAGGGCGACCGGAGGCTGGTCAAACACAGAAGGTCGTAGCACTGGCCATCCGCGTGGTCTCAAGATTATAGCAATGATTCCAACAGACAGGAAACGTGTCCAGACGATACAGTACGAGACGTCCACAGTGTACAACACCACAAGAAGACCAATATCTCACCATCAGTGCCCACAGACGGCCACGGAGTACTGCAGGTAGCCTTGCTCGGGACCTTACCGCAGCCACTGGAAGATTTGTCTCCAGACAGACAGTGTACAGACGACTGAACAGATATGATTTATTCGCCCGGAGACCTGCAAGGTGCATTCCACTGACCCCTGGTCACAGGAGGGCCTGTAAAGCCTGGTGTCGACAACACAGTACATGATCTTTGGTACATTGGTCCCAGGTTATGTTCACAGATGAGTCCAGGTATAGTCTGAACAGTGATTCTCGCTGGGTTTTCATCTTGCGTGAACCAGGAACCAGATACCAACCCCCTTAATATCCTTGAAAGGGACCTGTATGGAGGTCGTGGTTTTATAGTGAGGGTTGGGATTATGACTGGTGCACATACACCCCTGCATGTCTTTGACAGAGGAACTGTAACAGGTCAGGTGTATCGGGACGTCATTTTACACCAGTATGTGCGCCTTTTCAGGGGTGCAGTGGCTCCCACCTCACTCCTGATGGATGACAACACACGGCCCCACCGACCTGCCATCGTGGGGGAGTACCTTGAAAGAGAAGATATCAGGCGAATGGAGTGGCCTGCCGTTCTCCAGACCTAAACCACATCGAGCACGTCTGGGATGCTCTCGGTCGACCTATCGCTGCACGTCTTCAAACCCCTACGACTCTTCAGGGGCTCCGACAGGCACTGGTACAAGAATGGTAGGCAATACCCCAGCAGCTGCGCGACCACCTGATCCAGAGTATACCAACCCACTGTGCGGTCTGTGTAAGTGTG
Source organism: Schistocerca gregaria (assembly GCF_023897955.1). Taxonomy (NCBI): domain Eukaryota; kingdom Metazoa; phylum Arthropoda; class Insecta; order Orthoptera; family Acrididae; genus Schistocerca; species Schistocerca gregaria. The sequence continues at coordinate 1,069,710,455 of NC_064920.1, read as the reverse complement.
CATGGTGATCATATCCCATATTGATGTCGGGGTACATGCGTTGGAAACAGTGGCGTTTTGTAGCATATGTGTTTCGGGACGGTTTTCTCAACTTATCACCAATACCATTCACTTACAGATCTGTGTCGTGTGCTTTCCCTATGTGCCTATGCTATTAGCGCCAGTTTTGTGTTGTGCCACGTTGTGTGGCACCACATTCTGCAATTATCATTAATTTATGAGCATGAGTGTATTATTGCATACACTGTTTGGCCTAAAATCCATGTGGTGGTTTGTTTCTTTGATCTGGGGAATTGGTTTATGTCCTGGACGTTTAATAGTTCGATATTTATTCTTTCAGGTGTAGTTATTTTTATCAGTGCCAGCAGTATTGCGTATCTCCCATATTTGTTTCATTTCTCCGCTTTCGAAACGATGTTCCAAGGTGTCGTTTGCATTACAGATCTGACATTTTCCTGATGGTCTTAGGTGAACTGCTGCTAACATTTCATTTGTGGGTACAGTGTTGTTTATTGCTTTGTACCACGTCGCTCTGACATTCGTATTGACCGCGCTTTCGTGTAGGTTGAGTCACACTTGTCTCAATTTGTGCGCGGTTTCTCTGATTCAGTCTTGTTCCGTTTCGCTTCTCCTCTCAGTTCCGCGTAGAACTTTTTGGTCGTCCTCGTTCTTGGGTCTTGTGCTGAGTCTAGTACGTTCGCTTTTTGGACAAAGTATTCTCTGAGGTATTTTAGTTTGTAGGGTACTGTTGATATGTTTACTGGTGCTTTTTCTGAGGCTGGCCGATACTTGTTTATCAGGGAGACTTTGAGGCTGTTTGGGTTCTTCTCTGCTTTGGTGTTCTTGCGGTGAATGAGCAGTGCGGCACATTTTCTCTGGACGTCTGTCAGGCCTATTCCTTCGTGGATGCCTAGCGTGCACGTGGAGCGCTGCACTTTGAAAATTTCCCGGCGCCAGAGGAGGTAATGTATTGCTCCTTCAATGGATCTTGCTATTTCCTTTGGCGGGTAGGGCACGTACGCGAGGAACCATACTTTGGACAGGAGTTGCTCGTTAATGAACCTCGCTTTCTGGAACAGGTCCAGCTCTCTATTGCCATTCATTCTGGCGAGACCTCTTATCGTGTGCAACACTTCCCTCCAATTTTGCGCCACCATTTCTATTGGGCACGAGTATAGTTTCAGCCCTAGGCACTTGAGGTTTCGACAGTCTTATACCAGGAGACCACAAGACGAAAGGTCCTGTTGCATACTTAATTCGATCAACACTTGTGAATCATTCAGTTTCTATCAGTGAATGCCGAGGAAAAGTTTGTGATAACGGAGGTAATAAGAGGTAATAACAGACGGTCTCATAAAGGAGTTAAGGCACATTTTCTTCAGAAAGAACCTCTTGCAAAATTTTCTCTGTGTGCTAGTTATACTCTTATTTGGGTTTCATACAGCCAAAGAGTCGTGAAGTAGATACTTTTTTCGTAGTGATTCACCTTCTTCAGCAGCAGTACTCAACGATAGCAAATTCTGAAACAGTGTTGGAAATTATTTATATTCGATGTTTAATACTCATTTGAGTGCTCAAATTGACGCTGAAATACCAGTTGCAGCACATGTAGAAAGATTGTCATTGCTATTGGAACTCCCAGTAAGCTCTCATTTCAGTTTCCAGCCTTGTTATTGTATGTAATGTTTTGCTCGTTGCTGTAGAGCAGGTGTTAATTTGTTTACGTGTTTGGCCAAACATTTGAAACAAGTTCGTCAACATCCTATCGTCTACAAACAATGCCCTCACAATTTCATTTCATTCAGATTGATTCTTTTCTAGAATGTCTGCATTTTTTCTACTGTTTGATTTTTTGCACTGTGTGTATTGTATTTTTTACAAGAAGACGGAATGGCATTGTAGTCGGCGTCATTGTTAGGGTTTGCATCGGCGAGTTAAGCGTTGGTGTTAAGGTTTGCATCAGTGAAATTTGCTCATCACCTAGACCAGGTGAATCTACTTCCTTCCCTTGTGACAGATTGAGATTGGTGAAGCTTCTGAAACGAAACCATGTGCAATAAATGTCATCTATAATAGTTTTAGGATATATTTATTTTGAAAACGTTTACACACCCATAACGTTCTTCAGATGTTCTTAGGCTAGGGTGACCAAATTATTTTCGGTGAAAACCGGGACACATTCTCCCGGGTGCCAATGGACACCTCATTCCACATGTACCCAGGTTTCTTTATTTTAAATCATAAAGTTTTGATAATACCTTTTGTTAACCCGATTATTATAACTAATAAGAGGATACAAAAGATTGATATAATCTAGATTATCTGTATACTTAATGACATTTAATAAACGTATACAGTAATAAAGAAATGATTACGATTTTACAAAATTTTACAGCCATTCATCTATTAATCAATTAATATTAACATGAGCTTTAATATTACTGAGCACTTGTAGATGGAATTGACCGTCCTTGGAGAAAAGGGTATTCTTCACTGCCTCCAGCCTTCTTGATCATGTCTTTGTTCTTTGAGACACAGTGATAAAACTCGGCACAATCCATTTTGTAGTTGTACAGGATCTGCAGGATTGCTTCAAGAGAGTCCACCTCCATTCTGTTTCTTTCATCAGTCCACTGGATATTTATGAACGAAAATATTCTTTCCACATTGGCATTATGGTCTGGGATTGCAAATAAATTCCTTGCAGTTATTACTAACTCAGAGTAATGCTGAAGACAGCCACAGCTTAAAAAAAAAAAAACTCACCCACTTCTCATGACATTCCAATGGTGGTTTTTTTCATCATTCCACTTGTGAAGACTTTCTTCAACAAAATTTGTCACTATGCCGAACTGATGAAAGAGAATGGAATCTTCGATTTCAATCTCTTTACTCTTCAATAAGAAACTGTCTCTTCAACACTTCCCCATTTTGTCACTCTCTTGAGTAACATCCAGTCAAACACCGACGATGAGGGCAAATATGACGCGCTCCACGTGCTGAGATATTCTACATAAGGGTCATAAAACTTGTTAACTTCTTCTCTAAAGCTCCTTTCCGCTGCTTCTGACACTTCTGCTCTTTTAAGGACAGATTTAACATTAAAAGAAATGAACTGCTGTTCTCTCCAGAGTATTTTTCAAAACATAATTTACCTTTCCTCCCCCCCATGAACCATGGACCTTGCCGTTGGTGGGGAGGCTTGCGTGCCTCAGCGATACAGATAGCCGTACCGTAGGTGCAACCACAACGGAGGGGTATCTGTTGAGAGGCCAGACAAACATGTGGTTCCTGAAGAGGGGCAGCAGCCTTTTCAGTATTTGCAGGGGCAACAGTCTGGATGATTGACTGATCTGGCCTTGTAACAATAACCAAAACAGCCTTGCTGTGCTGGTACTGCGAACGGCTGAAAGCAAGGGGAAACTACAGCCGTAATTTTTCCCGAGGGCATGCAGCTTTATTGTATGGCATGGAGAGCTGCATCAAACCAGTTTCAGGACTGAAGACCACAACAACAACAACAATTTACCTTTATTACACTTTTCGTGGTTCCCTCAATTTCCTTTATCCCATGGTGCAAAGTGCTAAGCTGACTGTAAATGAACCATAAGTAAGCTTCACTTAAAGGGTTACTGAAAAACTGAACCAATATTTTGGGGGTTTTGTCTTTATTTAGGAAAAAATCTTTTAACGGTTCAAACAGGTGGATTACTCTTTCAACTGCTGGAAACAGTGATAACCAGCGAGTTTTCGAGTGACACATTACATTCATATATTCAGTTCCCACATAATCACAGACCTCCTTAAGCCTCTCTGTTCTAACAGTATATATGTAAAAGTGTCAGTCTACCTTCATGACGATAGTTTCTACATCACAGCTTAAACTGTCAGCAGATGTCTGCACGCTGTTGTGTAAAACATGTGCAGGACACCCTATTCCTTCATTGTTTTCATGCAATGTTGCCTTTTATTTGGTAAATACATTGCATTTGCCTTGTCTTTTTAAACCATCAAAGTTTTTGTTGGTGTTGTCTCCACAAAATGCCACACATTTATTTTTCTCAAGATCAAACATTTCGATAGTATTCATACAAAATCTTGAAATTTTGTCAGACGTTTCATTAGGTAGGGAACTCACCTTCAAAAGTTTGGTCTGAATTCCCTGATTAATATCGAAAAACTGAACAACAAACGGAAATATTTTAGTGGTCTTATGATTGCTGGCATCAGTGGATATCCCGTAGAAAGAAGATTTTTTGATGTATTCAAGGCTTTCCTTTACACTCTGGGGAGCTTTAACTCCTTTCACTAAGGCTGACACTTTAGTTCTTGCTGAACTAAACTTTTTTGCAGTGGAAGAATCATCAAACATAATACTGTTAAGCTAATTAGTACAATCACTAGATCTATAAGTTTGGTGATGTTTTACCGTGTGGTAGGCTAGTGTAAGCTCGGCTGCTCGAACTCTCGTCCTTCACTTGACTGATGTTTCACAAAATAATTTTGTAGAGTTTTACTGCAGCTCGGTGCACGGTATCTGTTAATGTGTTTCTTTGACCTGATGTGATCAACTATGCCGGAACGTTCACCATGACTTATACTAATAAAACAGTTACATACGGAACACTCTGCTTCGTAATCAAAACGACCTTTCTTAATGAAATTCCATTCCTTGGAATAACAGTCACTGAACTTGCAGGCACGTTTCGGCATTGCGTTTCAAAGTACTGCAGCAATAATACCACTAATATGTGATAAACTATTGTAGTTTGTCTGACAAAACATCAACTACTACAGTGTTCTGACAATGAGTGTGTGAGTAAGTGGCTAAAATATATTAATTTCTTGTGTTGTATTTCCTTTAATACAGCAAAATACCAAAAATTTGAGAAAGTTTCACGAAATGTATTTAAAAACTGAATTCCGGAACTTTTGAGCGTCCCGAAACAAATTTTCGGAACACCGGAACACAGGGATGAAAACCGTGACAATCCGGTTTTCCGGGACGTTTGGTCACTCTATCTTAGGCATGATAATTATTCCCCTTTTTTGTTGTAGTAGCTGCCGAACCGGTGTTCTTTCTTTTTTTCCAACATATGGGTCTTTTATGTTTCTTGAGCGATTTTTGTATTGACCAATTGCAAACTAATTTATAATAAGTAAATAATTCAAATTGCCAATTTAGAATTAATAACCGATATTAAAGTAATAAGTAATGATGATTTGCTCGTTCTTATTTCCAAGTATTTAGCAACTGGCGGATGCCTCCATTCGCTACAATTTCAATTTCGACTAAGTGCTAAGTGAAAGTAGTATAATCATAAAACACACATTAGCAGCACTCAAGAAGGCGTTATTGTCATTAATACTGCCACCACTGACTCAAGAAGACGTGAAAAGTGAAGCAAACGAATTTGTGTTGAATTGGGATTTTCCCCACAGTTCAGGACCCATTTATGTAAAACATATGCCCGAAAAATTCCTATCTTTTTCATAAATACAAAGGGTTTTTCTCAATAGTGCTTCTGGCTGTTCTCGACACAAATTGTAAATTCGTTTATATCAACAGGGGATCCTGGGGAAAAGAAGGTATGCAGGAATTTTCGAACGGTCTGTGGGAAGGATGTTATGTAATGGAGCTCTGCTTCCACGCCAACTCCGACGTGATTTTACCTCACGTGCTCGTTGGTGATGATGCTTTCCGCTTGCATCAAAACATATTGAAACTTAACTTGCGAGGAATTGCGATCAGTGGTAACTCTTAAGTTGTATTTAATTACAGACTGTGCCTTGCTCGCCGAACTTTTGAAAATGCATTCGGCTTATTAGCACAAGTTTTTCGTATTTCTTGTACTCCAATAAATTTACTCCCCGAAATCGTCGGCGATGCTGTAACAGTTTCCTGCTGCTTACAAAACTTACTGAGGGGTGCTTGTATAGCAAAAATTGGATCTTCTTTTCATGAATCAGATTCTTCGCAAAATTCAACCACAAGACAATCTGATTAGTTAGAAAAGAGCTCGTGAGTATGCTAATATTGAAGGATTGGAAGTAAGAGGTTTATTTACTGCATTTTTGAGCCCCAGTGGGAGGTTAGGCTCGCAAGATCAACAAGTTAATAGAACGGACAGAAATTAATTGCGTTACTATTATTTTTTCCCTTCTGTTATTGCAATATGAAAAAGTTTGGTCCACTTATTTCAGTTACCAACAAAATGTCACGAATGTTTTAAAACTGCCTTATTATTATTATTATTATTATTTCCTACTCTGTACACGAATTGTACATTTCATACTATAGTTACAGAAATGATTAAAACTTCTTTCATTATATGGTGCCTTTTCGTCAAAAATGGTACTGGTATTTAGATAACAGAGAACAACTTACTTGGTTTTGTAACTTAATTAGCAATCTCAGCCCATATATTGCCCTTGACATTTTGATCTTTATAGAGGCATTTGACAGCTGCCATTCACCACTTACACGAGATTTTCATCATAGGCTGCGTTCACACTGCCGAACGGGCCGGGCCGGGATGATGCGTGCTGGCTTAGCTCGTGCCTAGCCAGAGCTCAGGCCGCCGTGTAGTGTATTCACATGCGCGCCGCGCCGAGCCGTGACGGCGAAATGGGGGAAAATCCACTTCTCTGATTTTCATGTTTTAAAAATTCTTAGCGGTATATAGGACTTCGCCACATCGTTTTATGAACTAATTTTTTCCTAAAAAGCGTTACGTCCCTCGTGAAAAAAGAAAAAGTCTACTTTTCGTTTCGCGTGATTTCTTAGTTTCGTAACGCTTTCCAACCGATTTTGAAGAAAGTATGCGGCTAAAAAATCTGATTTTTGTACACGTGGTAGTGTAACATCTTAGCTTCGTATTGAATCATTTATCTTTGCATATTTCTTAACAGTCATTGTGAAATGATGCTATTTGTCAACGTTGTGCACTTGATTTACAAATCTTGTACCGAAAAAGTAATGTAGCGGGTAGCTTACTGTTAGATACGTTTTAGACCATACATTGTTGTGAATGAAATGTAGCTAAAAGTACCAAAAAGTTTTTGAAATGATAATGATACTGATATCTGTCTCTGGTCTGAAGTAATGCGAGCTATTCAGTGGCGTCAGTGCCGCGTCCGCAAGAACGGAGTTCACGCGGTTACAGCTTGGTTTAGTGTAGTCATATAGTGCAGGACAGAAAAAAACTAATTACTAGTGATCAGCACAGACCTAGTGTCGGTCCCTCGTATTATTTTAATGGTCTCATTGCCTAGAGAAATCCAAATGTATCAGAATTTTTCTCTCGGCTACTGGACAATCATCTGCTATGCTTATATAATTGGCCACACGTTGCATCACAAAAGACAAACAATTGTTTGTCATCAACATCCTACAATTAGTATAATGTACATTTGGTATTTCGAACTAAAAGATAAGAGTATATTAATCTAAGATGAGATCTTGCTCCTGATGCATTGTAATAAAAGCTTGCAACATTCTACATGATTTCTTTCTAGTTGCATATAATAAACAGCAGATTTTTAAAAATATAAATACATTTACAGATGTTTCTATATCTAAGTTTGACTAAGGCGCAAAAAGTTCATTTTTTTGTATTATCGCTTTTGCAGTTCACATAAGTGTAGTACCGCAAGCTGTAAATAATTACATTCTTTAGATCGACCCTATCTCCACTTAGAAAGATCTGTGGATAGCTCTTACAAGTAGTCTATTTTAGGAAATGAATGCAATGACACCAAGGCTGAGTGGGACAGCGTTTCAATCAACGCTTTGCTGGATCATTTGACGACGAAATGATTAAGTTATCGTTTTCTGCAAGGTGCTGCCATTTCGATTTTTCTACTGTAACTGAAAGAAAATGCGCGGATTCAGCATATCCTCAAGCACAGCAGAACAGGTAAATGAATTATTGTCGATTGATGTGTTGGATTCTCGTCTAGTTCAAAGCATTGTAAAGGATGAGATGTGTGTGTCACTGTTAGCTTCTGTGTATTTTTTCCCCTTGGTGGTCTTGTCCCCAGCGGCAAAGGGATCTTAATTCATTAGCAGCTGAAGGTCGAAGATAACACAGGTGCAGCCAGAAGTTTTTGACCACTATCCAATTAGAACCGTCTTATGTAACAATGATTTCATTGTTATCTTAGTTATGTTTTCACATTATGGTGTCTCGTCAGTTTTTGAGCACATTGTAATAGGGTGGACATTGGCTCTCCCAAAGAATAACGACTGGCATTTAGGTTTTTAATTACAATAATATAGAACGTTCCAGAAAAACTTTTATTTATATTGCAGATTGAGTAATAACATGTATCACTATCAAAGAACATTTCAGACAACAATTACAAAACGGAATACAGTTTAACATTAATATAATACAAAAAGCAAAGTTGTCTGTAATGAAGAAGAAAGTTGAATTAGCGCAGTCATTGTTTTGAAGAACCTGGCACTGCACTCACTGCCTCCAATTCATTATAAACAAGCTCTTGTATTTTAAGTTTCACAAACATTTGCCGCTGAACTGGAAGTGAGTTTATTGCATTCCTGAGACTCATCAGGAAGTGGTATGTATCACCGTTTCGGGTCATGTCTTGGTGTTCCTCCATCACAGCTAATTTGTCCTTTTCGAGCTTTAAACGTAAATTTTCCTCACTGTGAAACGTGAGGTAGCATCTTAAAATAAAAGACGTGTGCAGTCACACTTCAGAAGCCGTAGTGCTGCTCCACAGGCTCGCGCTTGCGGTCGGCTCGGGATGTCGCCGGCTCGTCTCCGGGAGGTTCACGCCGTGTCGGCGCGGCCCGGCCGCCAGTGTGAACGCCGCAGTTCAAAACCATGTGTTTGATATCAAAGCGGGCGTTGCTCCGGCCAGGCGCGGCTCGCCCCGGCCGGCAGTGTGAAAGCAGCCACGCCGGGGATAACCCGGACAAACCTAACTTCTTAGACTGTCCGGGGTAATGTCCCAGGTTTTGCAAAAGCACTGCCAGAGAAACATAGTACTCCCTTTTGGAGGTTTCCAGTTCACTCAAGACTTATTGTTGCAACAGTGCATATGGCGTTCGTGAAATGATTACATTTACAGATCAGTAACACACGTAGTTCAGGGATACCAGGTATCGATCGATGCTGAAACACACATAGGCTCCAGGGTGGCAATGCAGGCGCAGACTCTAGCATTCAGTCAACAGATACAGATGTCGAATATTGTCCTAGGATAAGTGCCGGCATCTCGTGGTCGTGCTGTAGCGTTCTCGCTTCCCACGCCCGGGTTCCCGGGTTCGATTCCCGGCGGGGTCAGGGATTTTCTCTGCCTCGTGATGGCAGGGTGTTGTGTGGTGTCCTTACGTTAGTTAGGTTTAAGTAGTTCTAAGTTCTAGGGGACTGATGACTTAAGTGCTCAGAGCCACTTGAACCTAGGATACGTTATGCCACGCCTACTCTACCTGTTCGCGTAGTTATATAAGAGTTGTCGCTTGACGATTCACTTCTCGACCCATCATTTTTTATTTTTATCTTTTTTTGTTTGTTTATTTGGCCTTTGAGTGTGTACCCAATTTAGCCATCGGCAACACATAGTGACAAATGCAGAAATTCATATTTACAAGAATAAAAAGCTTAACTGTGACAGGTTTGTACATAATGTTTTAAAAATTGAATTGAACTGAATTGGAAAATAATTAAAAGTGTCTTGGCTTACAATTCACACCAATTCTGAAATATCTTCATCAGCAAGACATATTTATAATTCATGTACACCATTAAAACCTACAGATTGTGACCAGTACTCTTGATGAAGTTAACTATCACTTTATACAGACGAACGACACAAAAGAAAAGAAGCTGATTGAGGAAGATGGTAGCCCATACTCAGCAATGTCTCCAGAAAGACCAACCGTTCACAGACAAATTTGAGGCACATAAATAAGATGTGGTTGACATCAGCTTCCGACTCAGGATCACACTCACATGCTCGTGAACTGTAAACGTTGATCCGATGTAGATGTTGTGGGAAAGAGGCATGCTTGAAGCGGAGTCTTATGATGGTAGAAATCGTGGATCGATCCAGATGTGTCCTCATGAACCACGGCTGTGAAGGAATCCGAGGTTGTAGCACTGCATAATAACCGCCTTTTGTCTGTTGAGAAACGTTCCACATTTCCTGCCATTGTTGTCTTGTGCGATCCTTGACTTCACACAAGTAGTTTGTATAAGGAAGGTGCAGATCCAGGACGTTGCCTAAGGTTGCCGCTTGTTTGGCTAATGCATCAACTTCATCATTATAGATAATACCAGAGTGGGCAGGTACCCACAACAAATGGATCGTCCGGCCCGTGCGTGTGCTGCGAATATATTCAGATATCACATCCAAGATATAACTGTTGGTTGTTTTGTTCCATCGACTGCACTGAATGTTTTTAAGAACGCTTTGCGAGTCAGATACTATCTATATCTTGGGGAAGGAAGTGCTGGAGCCAAACTTACGTGCATCCAAAACTGCCACTGTCTCCGCCGTAAAAATGGAAGTGCTCGTAGGCAGTTTGAAGGTTTTGCGGATCTGGATCTGAGGGCAGAAAAAAGCGCATCCTGTACACTCTTCTTGCGGAATTTTGGAGCCATCGGTTCATACACTGAGAAAACCCGGCCATTGTGCTTGAACGAGACGGTTGAAGCCAACGTTGACATAAGTACTGTCCAGCCAGGTAGTACATGAATAATGGACTGGGATCTGGGAGCAGAGCGTTTGAAGATCATATTCAAAAACAGGTAGATGCGCTGAACGCGTATAGAATGTATGACAGGTGACCATAGTTGGCACTTTATTCCTTCTGTGGGATGCAATCCACAGTCGATAAATGCAGTCTCTACTTTGATAGACGGAACTGTCCATAATGGCCATGCCTTGAATGTAGAGTTTGTCCGATAACATTTGGCGCCTAATGCTCAAGGGCTTCTATTAAAAGGGCGTTGGTGGGCGTCGATCGCATGGCTCCAAGACAGGTACGAATGGCTCTATATTGAAGAGTATCTAATTTGGAGAGATGAATCTTTGACGCGGTGTGGTAGAATTGACAGCCATAGCCTAACCGAGATCGAATTATCCCTCGGTACATGGTGAGTACAACACTCTGGTGCGCTCCCCACCAGACACGAGTGAGTGATCTGATTACATTTAAACCTTCTTCACACTTGGTAAGGGTGGATCGGATGTGGGGCGCCCAGCTTAACCGAGAGTCAAAAATCGTCCCCAGAAATCGAACGTGAGATTTTATTTGGAAGGTGTACTTGCCACAGGTAATGTGATCTTCAGTGCGAGCTGTCGTCGGCTTGGAGAAGGGAACGACTGCTGATTTCTCAGACGAGATCTCCAGCCCATTGATAGAGAGCCACTCGTCGATGTGTGCGACGGTTGTGGTTAATGCCGTTTTGGCCTGAAGATATGAAGCAGCAGTAGAATATACACATATATCATCAGCATACTGTAGGATTTTTGTGGGGGGAGTAATTATGCGTTCTAGGTCGTGCGTATATAGAGTATACAGGAGATGACTTAAAATTGCACCTTGCGGCAAGCCCTGGGAGACATAAAAAGGTCCGATCGCGGTGCCTTTGAAACGGACGTAGATCCTTCTTTAGTAATCAGGGTACTGATACCGTAGATCATCCGTGAAGGAATTCCGAATTCTGCCAGCTTGTCCAAGAGTATCCGTATTTGTACGTGATCATATGCACCCTTAACGTCAAGAAAAGCTGCCACTACTGTCTCTTTCGTTTGAAAGGCTATCCGACAAGTGCTTGATTGGAGACAAGGCCACAGATTGTGTTGGCCAGGTAAGTTATTGCACGTCTAGCAGGGGAAGTTGGGTTTCACGGGCAGTGTGTGGGCGTGCATTATCCTTTTGGAACAACACACTACCTTCCTGTTGCAAGGACGCAAAAGAACAAATCTAACAGAGTTCTGCACGTACCGAGTGCTGGTTAGCGTCTATTCCAGAAACAACAAAGTTGTAGCTTGTCGCACCCCAGACCATAAGACCTGGGGGGGGGGGGGGGGCGGTGGCAGTGCATCTTGGACGAGACGAACACACTCTACGAGATAGCGCTTACCAGTCTACATCGTACACGCATAATACAAACATAATCATTTGCGTGCAGGCAGAATACGCTTGCATCGCCGTTCCATCTTCCAAGTGATCATCTGACGAGCCATGCACGTCGATGCTGTGGCGCGACTGGCAGGCGAGCTAGAGGTGTGCGTTCTCTTAACCTTAGTAGAGAACACTTTTGAAACTATCACACACTTACAGCATCAGCGCCGCAGTGACAACTATTATCTGGAAAAATTGACTGAATATAGAATGTTTTATTAAGGAACTGGGCTCTCATATACTAAACTATTTTATTTCACATCTACCATGTACTTTCTAGGTCAGTATTAATGCATCCAAAATTCGAAACTAAATAAAAACTGTCATGGAGGATCTTCGGTAATGAAACTAGAAAATGTTCCGGATCTAAAGATTTTATTTGCAGTTTATTTAGATGAAGATGATACGTATTTAACGAAATGCACGTCTTACGCAAATATTCTGAGGTGCTCTCAATTATTCATTAATCCATTCATTCATTATTTCCACTCTCGTGGAATATAGAAGACAGAGTTATCGCAACGGGCAGGCTTCTTAGGCCCGACTGTGTACCAGCAATGACCAGTCTTACCGTGTACGACTGTATTTTCTTCATCGCTCTCTTAAGATTCAGCAGGCTGATGACTTTCGCCGATGTCCATAATTCCTGCAGAGCCACCAGCTTCAGAAACACCTTCATCACAAATGCCACTTACGTCACTTTCACAATTGGATTCTTCTGAAAATGGTTTCCGAATAGCACTTTGTTGTTGTTGTTGTGGTCTTCAGTCCTGAGACTGGTTTGATGCTGCTCTCCATGCTACTCTATCCTGTGCAAGCTTCTTCATCTCCCAGAACCTACTGCAGCCTACATCCTTCTGAATCTGCTTAGTGTATTCATCTCGTGGTCTCCCTCTACGATTTTTAACCTCCATGTCCATCGATGTCTTAGAACATGTCCTACCAACCGATCCCCTCTTCTAGTCAAGTTGTGCCACAAGCTCCTCTTTTCCCCAAACCTATTCAATACATCCTCATTATTTATGTGATCTACTCATCTAATCTTCAGCATTCTTCTGTAGCACCACATTTCGAAAACTTCTATTCTCTTCTTGTCTAAACTATTTATCATCCACGTTTCATTTCAACACATGGCTACACTCAATACAAATACTTTCAGAACCGATATTCTGACATTTAACTCTACACTCGATGTTACCAAATTTTTCTTCTTCAGAAACGCTTTCCTTGCCATTGCCAGTCTACATTTTATATCCTCTCTACTTCGACCATTATCAGTTATTTTGCTCCCCAAATAGCAAAACTCATTTACTACTTTAAGTGTCTCATTTCCTAATCTAATTCCCTAAGTATCACCAGACTTAATCCGACTACATTCCATTATCCTCGTTTTGCTGTTGTTGATGTTCATCTTATATCCTACTTTCAAAACCCTGTTCATTCCAGAATGAGATTTTTCACTCTGCAGCGGAGTGTGCGCTGATATGAAACTTCCTTGCAAATTAAAACTGTGTGCTCGACCGAGACTCGAACTCGGGACCTTTGCCTTTCGCGGGCAGGAAGTTTCATATCAGCGCACACTCCGCTGCAGAGTGAAAATCTCATTCTAGAAACATCCCCCAGGCTGTGGCTAAGCCATGTCTCCACAATATCCTTTCTTTCAGGAGTGCTAGTTCTGCAAGGTTCGCAGGAGAGCTTCTGTAAATTTTGGAAGGTAGGAGACGGATACTGGCAGAAGTAAAGCTGTGAGTACTGGGCGTGAGTCGTGCTTCTGTAGCTCAGATGGTAGAGCACTTGCCCGCGATAGGCAAAGTTCCCGAGTTCGAGTCTCGGTCGGGCACACAGTTTTAATCTGCCAGGAAGTTTCACTGTCCATTCCGTTCAACTGCTCTTCCAAGTCCTTTGCTGACTCTGACAGAATTACAATGTCAACCTTAAAGCTTTTATTTCTTCTCCATGGATTTTAATACCTACTCCGAACTTTTCTTTTGTTTCCTTTTGTGCTTACTCGATAAACAGATTGAATAACATCGGGGATAGGCTACAACCCTGTCTCACTCCCTTCCCAACCACTGCTTCCCTTTCATGCCCCTCGACCCTTATAACTGCCATCTGCTTTCTGTACAAATTGTAAATAGCCTTTCGCTCCCTGTATTTTACCCTTCCCACCTTCAGCATTTGAAAGAGAGTATTCCAATCAACATTGTCAAAAGCTTTCTCTAAGTCTGCAAATGCTAGAAACGTAGGTTTGCCTTTCCTTAATCTTTCTTCTAAGATAAGTCGTAGGGTCAGTATTGCCTCACGTGTTCCAAAATTTCTACGGAATCCAAACTGATCTTCCCCGAGGTCGGCTTCTATCTGTTTTTCCACTCGTCTGTAAAGAATTCGGGTTAGTATTTTGCAGCTGTGACTTATTAAACTGATAGTTCGGTAATTTTCACACCTGTCAACACCTGCTTTCTTTTGGAATTGGAATCATTATATTCTTCTTGAAGTCTGAGGGTATTTCGCCTGTCTCGTACATCTTGCTCGCCTGTCTCATACATCTTGCTCACCAGATGTAGAGTTTTGTCAGGACTAACTCTCCCAAGGCTGTCAGTAGTTCCAGTGGAATGTTGTCTACTCCGGGGGCCTTGTTTCGACTCAGGTCTTTCAGTGCTCTGTCAAACTCATCACGCAGTATCATATCTCCCATTTCGTCTTCATCTACATCCTCTTCTATTTCCATAATATTGTCTTCAAGTACATCGCCCTTCTATATACCCTCTATATACTCCTTCCACCTTTCTGCTTTCCCTTCCTTGCTTAGAACTGAGTTTCCATCAAAGCTCTTGATATTCATGCAACTGCTTCTCCTATCTCCAAAGGTCTCTGTAATTTTCCTCTAAGCCGTATCTATCTCACCCTTAGTGAGATAAGCCTCTACATCCTTAGGTACATTTGTCCTCTAGCCATCCCTGCTTAGCCATTTTGCATTTCCTGTCGATCTCATTTTTTAGACGTTTGTATTCGTTTTTGCCTACTTCATTTACTGCATTTTTATATTTTTTCCTTTCATCAATTAAATTCAATATTTTTTCTGTTACCCAAGGATTTCTACTAGCCCTCGTCTTTTTACCTACTTGATCCTCTGCTGCCTTCACTAGTTCATCCCTCAGAGCTACCCATTCTTCTTCTACTGTATTTCTTTCCCCCATTCCTGTCAGTTGTTCCCTTATGCTCTCCATGAAACCCTGTACAACCTCTGGTTCTTTCAGTTTATCCAGGTCCCATCTCCTTAAATTCCCACATTTTTGCAGTTTCTTCAGTTTTAATCTACAGTTCATAACCAATAGGTTGTGGTCAGAGTCCCCATCTGCCCTTGGAAATGTCTTACAATTTAAAACCTGGTTCCTAAATCTCTGTCATACCATTATATAATCTATCTGATATCTTCTAGTATCTCCAGGGTTCTTCCATGTATACAACAATACATTCACTAGCATCTTAACGTTAGTGCCGAGGTACCATCACGGTCGACTTCCTTCCCCATCCTTCCCGAATCCGATGAGGCAGATGACCTCACTGTTTGGTCTTTTCCCCCAAATCAACCCAACCCTTCAAAAAATGTTTCTGTCAAATTAACAACAACGTCTCACAGCTACGAAAGTCCGTCTTCTTCTAGGTCTCACTCAATGTTGAATTTACGTTTGCGGAAGCGGGCTGTGTGAATGCAGCGGCGCATGCACAGTAACAAACAAAAAACTTCATTGTCAGAGTGATCCCTGCGCACACATCTAGGGTTAAACGCCCCCGTAAACGATCAAACGTGTTTGAGAAACTCGCTCTTATCTAACCATGGGTTTGCCTAGCAACAACGCACACATTAAACAATGTTTGTCAGTTAAAAACGTGCCTATGCGTATTTTGAGCGCAGTGAGTACGCCACTAGTGTAGACAAAGCAATCCTAGCATTGACTATGGCTCTGTATTTAAAGAAGAAGAATATGAAAACAATGCTCTGGTCCAGGGAATGGCTTAAAATTTACGCAAGAAAGTATGCTAAATGAAATATTACTCTCAGAACCTGATGACTGCGTCGTCTTTCTTCGAATAGACAATGAAATTGTATTCTCCGCACATTCATGACACTGTGGACCTCGGAATATTCAATTTCCTAACGACTTCCGAAATGGTATGTCTCATGCGCTTAGCTCCAACTACCATTCCGCGTTCATAGTGTGTTAATTCTTGTCGTGTGGCCACAATTACATTAATCACCTGAGTACAAATGATAGCTTCGCCAATGCACAGCCTAGTGTACGCGATATTACCGCCATCTAGATACTGTACGTCCATATCACTATCTCATGACTTGTCATCTCAGTGTAATCAGCTGAAGTGGTTCAGAGAAGCGCCCCCTATGTAAACATACCTCTGATTGTTGGAACCGAAATTAAGTACGTATTAATATACAAATAGCAGCTCTTAAAGAATAAATATATAACCAAAAAGACTTACATAAAAACTTGATTGTAGGACATTGTAGGAGGATACAAGATGACTTGGACAGGGTTTGTGACCGGCCGGAGTGGCCGAGCGGTTCTGGGCGCTACAGTCTAGAACTGCGTGACCGCTACGGTAGCAGGTTCGGTTCCTGCCTCGGGCATGGATGTGTGTGCTGTCCTTAGGTTAGTTAGGTTTAAGTAGTTCTAAGTTCTAGGGGACTGATGACCTCAGCAGTTAAGTCCCATAGTGCTCAGAGCCATTTTTGAACAGGATTTGTGATTGGGGTAAAGAATGGCAGCTAACACTAAGTATAGATAAATGTAAATTAATGCAGATGAATAGGAAAAAGAATCCCGTAATGTTTGAATGCTCCATTAGTAGGGTAGCGCTTGATACAGTCACGTCGATTAAATATTTGGGCGAAGCATTTCAGAGCGATATGAAGTGGGACAAGCATGTAATGGCAGTTGTGGGGAAGGCGGATAGTCGTCTTCGGTTCATTGGTAGAATTTTGGGAAGATGTGGTTCATCTGTAAAGGAGACCGCTTATAACACACTAATACGACATATTCTTGAGTACTGCTCAAGCGTTTGGGATCCCTGTCAGGTCGGACTGAGGGTGGACATAGAAGCAATTCAGAGGTGGGCTGCTAGATTTGTGACTGGTAGGTTTGATCATGACGCGATTGTTACGGAAATGCTTCAGGAACTCGGGTGCGAGTCTCTAGAGGAAAGGAGGCGTTCTTTTCATAAATCGCTACTGAGGAAATTTAGAGAACCAGCATTTGAGGCTGACTACAGTACAGTTTTACTGCCGCTAACTTATATTTCGCGGATTATAGGCAGTCATTTTTCCCTCGTTCTGTTTGGGAATGGAACAGGGAGAGAAGATGCTAGTTGTGGTACGAGGTACCCTCCGCCACGCACCGTATGGTGGATTGCGGAATATGTATGTAGATGTAGATTTAAAGCCATCTCAGAGTGAAAAGTAGTAAAAAAAAAAAGTTGCGTAAATACGGATGCTAAAAAACTAGTCGTGCGCTAGAGGCAGTTATCTAACCAAAAGTATCCGAACAGCCCCATAAAATGCAGAATTGAGCTTCGCCAGGAGAGGCGGACCCAAGAGTATAAACGGCGGACAGGAGCATTGTGTTGTCAGTAGAGAAACAGAAGCAGCAAAATAGGTCAGTCAAAAAAACTAGTGACTTCGAACGTGGATTAGTGGTTTGACGTCAGCTGAATAACAAATTAAACAGGGGTATTTCAACCATCTAAAGCTGACCAAGTCGACTCTTGGCGATGTGATTGCGAAATGAAAATGGAAAGGAACAACCACAGATACACCAAGGTCAGTCACACCTCATGTATCAACGCACACGGACCGTCGAGCATTGCAGAGGATAGTCGTAAAACATCGCATGAAAGCAGCAGAAGGAATCACTCGTGTGTTCCAAAGTGACGCCAGTAGTCCAGGTAGCACAGTCACTTCGTAGTGAGTCTGAGAAGCTCTTCATAAGCCAATCATTTCTGTAGCCAGTGCCAATCGTCGGCTGAGGTGATATAAGGGCGACCCTCTGGACAATGACGACTGGAAACGATTGATTTGGAGTGATGTTCACACTAAAGTGGAAATGAGCGTTTGGCGCCATTGACCGGGAGGCCCCTTGAAGGGCAGGTCCGGCCGCCTTAGTGCAGGTCTTATTACACTACTGGCCATTAAAATTGCTACACCAAGAAGAAATGCAGCGATCGAATGAAGGGTAGAGCCACGGGTTGTAACACATCCGAAATGTAACGTACACTGTTCAAAGTGCCGTCAATGAGAACAAGAGGTGACCGAGGAGTTTAACCAATGGCACCCAATACCATCACGCCGGGTGATACGCCAGTATGGTGATGACGGATACACGTTTCCAATGTGCATTCACTGCGATGTCGCCAAACGCGGATGCGACCATCATGATGCTGTAAACAGAACCTGGATTCATGAGAAAAAATGACGTTATGCCATTCGTGCACCCAGGTTCGTCGTTGAGTACACCATCGCAGGGGCAAGCGTCAAGGGTAACTGCAGCCATGATCTCCGAGCTGATAGTCCGTGCTGCTGCAAACGTTGTCGAACTGCTCGTGCAGATGGTTGTCGTCTTGCAAACGTCCCCATCTGTTGACTCAGGGATCGAGAAGTGGGTGCACGATCCGTTACAGCCATGCGGATAAGATGCCGGTCATCTCAACTGCTAGTGATACGAGGCCGTTTGGATCCAGCGCGGCGTTCCGTATTACCCTCCTGAACCCACCGATTCCATATTCTGCTAACAATCATTGAAACTCGACCAACGAGAGCAGCAATGTCGCGATACGATAAACCGCAATCGCGATAGGCTACAATCCGACTTTTATCAAAATCGGAAACGTGATGGTACGCATTTCTCCTCCTTACACGAGACATCACAACAACGTTTCAGCAGGCAACGCTGGTCAACTGCAGTTTGTGTATGAGAAATCGGTTGGAAACTTTCCTCGTGTCAGCACGTTGTAGGTGTCGCCACCGGCGCCAGTCTTGTGTGAATGCTCTGAAAAGCTAATCATTTGCATATCACAGCATCTTCTTCCTGTCGGTTAAATTTCGCGTCGGTAGCACGTGATTTTCGTGGTGTAGCAATTTTAATGGCCAGTAGTGTACATTCGACGCTACATTGGGCGACCTGTGCGCCGGATGGGGATGAAGTGACGATGAAGACAACACAACACCCAGTCCCTGAGCGGAGAAAATCCCCGTAGGACGGCAATCCGTCACGCTGACCACTCAGCTATCGTGGCGGACTGTTCAGACCTCACCCCCTGGCAATTGGATACAAGGGTGTGCGTGACGAATGTCTGAGGAATGTTACCTGTCATCATGTGCAGTGTGAAGTACGGACGAAATAATGTTGGAGTATGGGACTTCTCGTGGTTAGGATGTGGAATCCCTTATGCGTTTATAAAACACTAAGTGTGGAAGGACGGGAACACGTTTTATAACATTGAGTAGAGAAGCAGTTCGAAGCAATTATTATGATTATTATTATTATACAGTACACTGAAATTAATTACAAAATCAAAAATATTTACAATATGTACACAGGATTTCATATAAGTCAAATTGGTTCTGAGGCCCAGAAATTAGCAGTCTTGATTGCTGGAACATTTACTGCGACCAGGTCATCGAGTGTGCAGGATTCAGGCAACTTCGGGCAGATCAAGAGGTGTGCATCATCTTGAGATTCTCCACATTTGCAGGCTGCAACTCCAGAAATGTATCCCCATCGTTTCAAGTTTTATTTGCACCGCGTCACTCCAGTCCGCAGTCTGTTCAGAGTCTTCCACGACTGATAGGGTTTTGGTTATCATTTCCAATTATTTTGTCCCACGACAGCTCAATTCGGGAGTGGAAGGTGAGATTTTAGTATCAGAATAACAGTGCACCCTGCCATAAAGCAGCATTTGTCAGACAATGGTTTGAGGACAATAACATTCCTGAAATGCGCTGGCCTGGGCAAAGTCCCGACCTGAAGTCAGTGGATCACCTCTGGCATGAGTTACATTAGCGACTTCGCTTCCCTGGTTTCTGCTATTCAGGTAGATCTTGGCCCTTATGACTTCGTGGAAGAGTCAATGTGGCCCGCGGGCTAAAAAGTTTGGAGACCCCTGACTTATGGAGCGAGGGGAGAAGGATTTCTTGAATGCCTGTGTGCATGCAGTAATTGTTCTAATCTTATCCCCATGATCCCTATGTAGACAATATGTAGGGGATTGTAGTATGTTCCTAGAATCATCTTTTAAAGCCGGTTCTAGAAACCTTCTTAATAGACTTCCTCGAAAGTGTGAGGCATTTAGCACCGTCTCAGCAGCATTTTCTTTTCGGCCGATCCTGCGTATGCTTCCTCTTCTAGACACGGTGTATGCTTCACCAACCAATAGTAAAAGACGGTTCGAACTCTATACTGATATTAAAACTTGTTTATATGTATATGAACATCATTTCAGAGGAACATTTATAGTGTTCCCCTTAGTTTCACGCTTTGACACAATATCGTTCGTCACACTGGCTGCAAGCAAGCTGTCGCCCCGTCAAGACAGTTCGGGCTAAGAACAGAGAGTTTGGCATTTTTGTCATTCATTACTGGGAAGTCATCTTGTGCTATCATTCGTTTCGTGGCTGTCGTGCCGTGCTGACGGTGCAGTTTGAAGCTGCAAGTAAAGATTTTGCTCATAACGTTAGGTGCTTCTTTCACGTCTCAGAACCCGTACTCCGGGCAGCTCGCATTTACTGCTTGTTTGCGCACCTTGAAGCGGAAGTCATTGGGTTTATATCTACAGTATTCGAAAATACATGTTTTGCAGATGAATAACGCTGATTTTATTCGTCTTTCGGTATTATCATCGACGTAGTTAAAATGCCACATTATTAGCTATATTTTTTCATCTTAATTATCAGTGTGTTTTTTGTTTTCCAAGAGTAACATTGGAGTAAGACTTTTAAATTAGAAAAAAATTTAATAATCTATGAAATCGATTTCCAGTTACGATTCCAACATCCTACAATTTCTTCCATGACTGAAAGATCCTTATTTGACAAATTTTAATTAGTATTATTTCAATGTGGTGGTGTTTCCATTGTGTGCAGTGGCCAAATCATTAATGAAATGGTGCATAACACGCAAACTGTTTATTGTGGCGACGATGGGTAGCGCACGCAGACTACTATCATGGTGATCAAATCGTTACTAATGCAGATTACTTTCATTACTGTCATACAAGTATGAGACGGTATAAAAGGTACATCAACAAAGCATGAAGGCAAAAACAATGAGAAGAGAGCAGATCAGAAAGAACTTACAAAAGGATATTATCGCGTGTTATCGCTGTTGTAGGTATTTCTGTTTTAAACTAGTACCAAATTTTATTTTGCAGATTTTTTAATCATGTATTCGCGATTTTAGAGTTACCGATTTCATAGTGGTACATACTAAATTGCGTTCTTCAGCTCCAAAAATAGGAACGCAGATACGTTTGCATTGTGGGCACTTCTCGGTGCTCCTCCAGTTGACCAGGTACAGGGTGCATGTGATTGCCCGCAGAAATTAATCCAAGGGTGTGAGGAGGGTGACGACAATACTTAAAAATCGCCTTTTTTATATAATAAATCAGTTGGTCAGATTCTAGATGTGTCATGCCATAAGAGCTAAATTTTATAGGTGGCAAAAAAGAACTTGTTATATCCCAGAGAATGAGGTTTTGTAGACTCAGGAAATCACTTCTGGAAATACATGACAATTCTGTAATGAATAAAAACTCCGTACTCTAGATTTCAGGAGCCGGTGAACATCCCCCCTCCCCCCCGAACGCCTACTCAATTTATCTTTCTTCTACCCAGTACTAAGCAAAGAATGGAAAGCAGAAAGGTGGAAAGAGTATATAGAGGGTCTATACAAGGGCGATGTTCTTGAGGACAATATTATAGAAATGGAAGAGAATATAGGTGAAGATGAAATAGGAAATGCGATAATGCGTGAAGAGTTTGACAGACCTAAGGCGAAACAAGGCCCCGGGAGCATACAACATCCCATTAGAACTAATGACAACCTTGGGAGAGCAAGGCCTAACAAAACTCTACCATCTAGTGAGCAAGATATATGGGACAGGCGAAATACCCTCAGACTTCAAGAAGAATATAGTAATTCCAATCCCAAAGAAAGCAGGTGTTGACAGATGTGAAAATTACCGAACTATCAGTTTAATAAGCCACGGCAGAAAAATACTAACATGAATTCTTTACAGACGAATGGAAAAACTGGTAGAAGCCGACCTCGGAGAAGATCAGTTTGGATTCCGTAGAAATGTTGGAACACGTGAGGCAATACTGACCGTACGACTTATCTTAGAAAATAGTTTGAGGAAAGGCAAACCTACGTTTTTATCATTTGTAGACTTAGAGAAAGCTTTTGACAATGTTGACTGGAATACTCTCTTCCAAATTCTGAAGGTGGCAGGGATAAAATACAGGAAGCGAAAGGCTACTTACAATTTATACAGAAAGCAGATGGCAGTTATGAGTCGAGGGGCATGAAAGGGAAGCAGTGGTTGGGAAGGGAGTGAGACAGGGTTGTAGCCTATCGCCAATGTTATTCAATCTGTATATTGAGCAAGCAGTAAAGGAAACAAAAGAAAAATTCGGAGTAGGTATTAAAATCCATGGAGAAGAAATAAAAACTTTGAGGTTCACTGATGACATTGTAATTCTGTCAGAGAGAGCAAAGGACTTGGAAGACCAGTTGAACGGAATGGATAGTATCTTGAAATGAGGATATAAGATGAACAATAACAAAAGAAAAACGAGGATAATGGAATGTAGTCGAATTAAGTCGGGTGATGCTGAGCGAATTAGATTAGGAAATGAGACACTTCAAGTAGTAAAGGAGTTTTGCTATTTGGGGAGCAAAATAACTGATGATGGTCGAAGTAGAGAGGATATAAAATGTAGACTGGCAATGGCAAGGAAAGCGTTTCTGAAGAAGAGAAATTTGTTAACATCGAGTATAGATTTAAGTGTCAGGAAGTATTTTCTGAAAGTATGTGTATGGAGAGTAGCCATGTATGGAAGTGAAACGTGGACGAAAACTAGTTTAGACAAGAAGAGAATAGAAGCTTTCGAAAAGTTCTACAAAAGATTAGATGGGTAGATCACATAACTAATTAGGAGGTATTGAGTAGAATTGGGTAGAAGAGAAATTTGTGGCACAACTTGACTAGAAGAAGGGATCGGCTGGTAGGGCATATTCAGAAGCATCAAGGGATCACCAATTTAGTATTGGAGGGCAGCATGGAGGGTAAAAATCGTAGAGGGAGACCAAGAGATGAATACACTAAACAGATTCAGAAGGATGTAGGTTGCAGTTGGTATTGGGAGATGAAGAAGCTTGCACAGGATAGAGTAGCGTGGAGAGCTGCATCAAACCAGTCTCAGGACTGAAGACCACAACAACAACTACTGCGTTGGTTATCTTTAACCACAGGTACCACACAGCCATATAATTTAAAACGTTTCGCTGCTGTCCTTTTACTGCGCTCGAACCCAGATTCTGCAATATCTTGCACCGAGATACCTGCCTTATACATGACTACAGTGTTTTCTAACAAAATTATGGACGTCACGAAGTTTTGTTAGATGTATTTTTGTATTGCTATATAGTATGAAAGGATTGAAAATGAGCTCTCCGTCCAGGCTCTGATGGCCCAAGGGATGTCGACCAACGGCCGTCTCATCCTCTGCCATTCGGCGTATTGCGGATGTTGTATGAAGAGACATTTGGCCAGCACACCGCTCTCCCGGCGGTTTTGCCAACTTTCCAGGCTTCGGAGGTGCTACTTTTCATTTAAATAACTCCACAGTTGGCATCACGAGGCTGAGTGTGCTCCCTTCCAGTCCTGCTAACAAAAAAAATTCCTTGCAGCACCGAAAATTGAACCCGTTTCCTCCACCTGGCAGCCATCTGCGTTGACCACTCAGCTACGGAGGTGGACTATGAAAGGTATGGCACTTTGAAATTCGAGTGAGCGAGTTTTTCTTCAGCTTATAAGAGTCTCCGGCCTCTGTCGTATTTCTATTGGAAGGCCTTAGGAAGTAGATAAGACAGATAAGGATATACAAATATTGACACGCTCCTTTTGCCGATGGAACGGCAGACCTGTGGGTCACACTAACGGTATGAAATACCCTGCGCCATCCATTATATTATACAGTGGCTTGTGGAGCATTGACGTAGATGCAGATTTGTACTGTACTTGATGCAGCAACCGAAATCGGAAACGCTTGTTAATACGTGTGTCTATTTTTAGCACTGATTTTTGGAGTTCAGCGGCAGCCGATGCGAGTAAGAAAGCGTAAGAAAAAGATTGAAATGTTATGTTAATGCCGTGGATGTAGTACAGTAGACCCGTACTCTATAATCCCCATCTTCTCTAGTTCAATTTGTTGCTGGAACGAAACATGGAACTGTAGATTTGCTGACCTGCAGATGGTGGCCTAAGACAGACAGACAAATCATTGTGTGAAAGCTTTTAAGAATCTTTCGGCTCTAATAATCTTCTGCCTACCGTCAAGAGTGTTAAATAGTTGCACATATAAAATTGTTGCATCCTGTCGTTATATGATTTGGTCGTTGACGTTTGCTGCTATCTGATTTTAATCCCACTTCACTGGGATTAAATAACGGCGCTAATGAATGCCTTTATCATCATTATCATGTCAGCTCCCCATGCCCACATACGTTATGACGAACTGTTCTTTTTTCTTTCACAATACAGAACTTCAAGTCACAGGCAATATGTCGTGATTTTGAAAACCAAGAGCCCTTCATGACATATCTTCGTGACCTGGAGACATAATTATTGGACTGAATTATCCATGAAAGACAGAGCCTAAGGGACACGCGACGTGCATTCCATAATTTTGCGGAGAGGGGAGGTCGACAATACGGCCACTGAGATGTGTATATCGTCGATAAGACCCGCAATGTACAGAGGGGCGCGGCACGCTTTGCATTTTACAGTTCGCGTGCCGCACGGCCGTGGAAAATGCAGCACTCCAGTCGTAAAGTCCGTGAGTAGACAAGCTGCTGGCTTTATACCGCAAGACACGAGCAGCCGAGACATCGCAGGCTAGTGGTGATGTCTGCAAAGTTCCCAACGCCTTTTGGAATCTGTTTATAACAGGAAATATGGGGGGGGGGGGGGGAGGTGTAATGGTAAATTTTTAATTATCACCTGGAAAAAATATGAAATTACCTTATTCTAAAGAGTGTCCATTGTTAAAGTTCCACTTTCAATTTAAACAGCATATTATTAACGCAGTGGGAAACTCATGAAACAAAAAAATTTAACCAATGGATGGCGCTGCACGCGGCATAATATGGACACCAACGAACGTGCTGCACAAGGCTGTTCTCAGTTTGCGTCGGAAACAGCCAGCATGAGTGTGTCCAGCAAGGATCGCGCGCTTCTAGTACAGCTCCTTTACAAGAACGGTTACCGTGCGCCAGTACCCCTGCAGAAGTTCCGGACACTCAAAGGCGCGAAGAATGGCACTGGCCACTGTCTGATAGGGGTCTGGAGAAAGTGATTACAAAATTCGAAAAGACACGTTCTTTCGAACCCCTCATCTGCATCCGTGTCACCTGTATAGTGCTGTTTTAAATGAATGTTCAGTGTTGTGCGTCGCTTGTGAGTGTTGCGAACATACTGCTGCTCGTTGCGCTTTTCATCTCGTGCGGACAGAAACCAGACTGTCGCCTTGTTTTTTTTTTAATTGTACCTGCCTACTTATTGTGTGTCTTCATCAGCATCGCAATTATTTACAGTTTTTTTTATAATGTAACCGATTTATCGCTTTTTTCTTGTTTGTTTATAGTCTCGTTATGTTTTTTTTTAAACTTTTCTGTAGGCTGTAGAGCAGCATATTACGCTGCTGCCAGCCCCCCCCCCCCCCTCTGGGAAGGGTGGGGGATCGAAATGCAATAAAGGAAAAGAAAATTCTTTCGAAGTGCAACGTGTTAGAGGAAGTTGATCCACCGTCTGTCAAAGATGTGGCCACAGTATTGCAGGAGGGATCGAGCGGTAGTGTGCAAAGATGCAGTGCACGGGTAATTGCCCGAACGCTGGACATACCTGCGGGCACGGTGCACAAAATTCTTCGAAACAACCTGCATAGTTACCCATACAAATTCTCTCACGAACAGGAGTTGCTTTCTACTAACCTGTCAGCAAGACAAACGTTCCCTCTGGAAATTCTTGATCGCATGGGAGAGGACAGTGAATCGCCATGGAACATTCTGTGGACAGACGAAGCCCACTTCCATCTCCAAGAACATGTCAATATGCAGAACTGCAGAATATGGGCAACGGAAAATTTTCACGCACTTCTACCGGAACAACTTCATTCTGCAAAGGTGGCCGTGTGGTGCGGTTTGGCGGCATGGTCGTAGGCCCGTGTATTTTTGAGGATCCTGTTACTTGTATCGTCACTGGTAAACGTTATGGGAGTCTCTTGCACATCAGCGTCATTCCAACCCTTCAACAGCGTGGATGAGGGGGTAGGATCATTTCTATGCAAGATGCCTTTACGCCGCACGTTGCACAGCCAATGAAGCAACTGCTGCAGAGAGTGCTAGAATTATGAGAATTATTAGCCGTCATTTCCCCTGGTCGTCCAGATCACCATATGTTAATACGTGTGACTTCTGGTTGTCGGGTTTTCTGAAAGACATTGTGCTCCATCTACGAACGTAGCTGAATTGAAGCTACTCATTGCGAAATGCATTCTGAAAGTGACCTCTCCCCCCCCCCCCCCTCCCCCCTCCAAGACACTCCGATCTGTTGTGGAACATGCTCTTCCTCGATTTCAACTTGCGGCAGAAAACGATGGACAGCATACTGAACATGTCTTGCGCCAGACTCACGACAGTTAAAAACGATTTCATTTTGCTTTTTATGCGACTTTTGGCCTCAGGACTATTAAAAATCGTCTTTTCCCATCCGATGTGGTACGACCTAGCCGTGGTAGATGGGCTTACCTAACTGACAGTGCTGGAACTGCTGACTGCCGAATTTGTGCAGTCAAGTACAATGAACAGTACAGATGGTGTAATGTGCAGATAAACCATAGTCTCCACTGTGTCAATGAGCTGGGCAATTTTATTTGGCTCCTCTAGCAGCAGATTACGGTACTGTGGCGTGGGGGTTTTTATGTGTCCCCAGACCTGAAGAAGAGTGTAATTATTTAAGTTCCTAAAAGGGCGGATACTGTGTTGTGCTACGGAACCATCAATTTAATAGGATATGGTTGCAGTTATAACTAAACCTTCGCTACTTGCGAGTGCCCCCAAGAAAAATGAGAGATGCTAGGAGAATGAAGCAATGTGGAAACGTTTGTAAGTAAGTGGGGAAGATAAATAACAAATAAACCTTTGAAAGAAACATATTTTAACTTCCTCATGGGAGGGTTAAAATCTGGTAACCTTTGTGGTTATGCAGTTTAGAGTGATCGGCCTATGATTCGGTTCCCTCCAAATGTGTTACGAAGTAACAGAGTGACCTTACGAGCAACGTGAGATTGAGCACCATCATGCATCAGAACGAGTACAAAGCACCTCTCTCCCATAGAGCAGGGATCACATGTTGGCGGAAAAGGTCACAGTAAAGTGTGTCGTACATGTTGTTGTTGTTGTTTTCTGGGGGAGGAGACCAGACAGAGAGCTCATCGGTCTCATCGGGTTAGGGAAGGACGGGGAAAGAAGTCGGCCGTGCCCTTTCGAAGGAACCATCCCGGCATTTGCCTGGAGAGATTTAGGGAAATCACGGAAAACCTAAATCAGGATGGCTGGACGCGGGACTGAACCGTCGTCCTCCCGAATGCGAGTCCAGTGTGCTAACCAATGCGCCACCTCGCTCCGTGTGCCGTACATGCTTCATGTCCTTGGTCCTTGGGATCCGATTTCCTCAACAACAGTGAACCAACCGTGAACAGTGCATAAAGCCACACCACACAGTGACGTGTTCACTACGCAGGGAAACTTCACGAAAGTTCGTTGGCGGCGACAATCTCCAAATTCGACGGTTGTGAGAGTGTTCACTGCCCCAGCGAGCGTAAAGTGTGCTCCATCACTCCACAAAATGTTCGAAGGCCACGTGTCATCCACTTCAACCCATGCAAGACACGTAAGAACAAAGTGCAATGAAATGTCTGCGCCACGTGGCAAAAATTGGTCCGAATACAATTTCACATATGTTCCCCGAACTTTAAGAACGGTGGATTAGTGAATGTTCTGCTGTCATGACACAGCTCGTGAACTGCTTGAAGGTCGCACATTGCGTCCTGCGTTCTCAGTTATGGCACCAGTGGCTAACTTCAACAATTTGA
Organism: Schistocerca gregaria; assembly: GCF_023897955.1. Taxonomy (NCBI): domain Eukaryota; kingdom Metazoa; phylum Arthropoda; class Insecta; order Orthoptera; family Acrididae; genus Schistocerca; species Schistocerca gregaria. The sequence goes on along the minus strand of NC_064920.1, from coordinate 1,069,681,848 downwards.
AGAGAAATTGGCCGTCGACCTGTCCCAGCAGCAAACCGAATCATTGACCGCTCGTTCCATAATGCGCCATCACCAAGATCATCAGATTTGAACTCTGTCATTCGGTAATTGAAATGTGACTCTTCGGTGGTTTATTCGTTTCTCTTCCTCATGTCCTTACAAATGATTCCACAGAGTTTCATTGTCCTACGATCACTACTTTTCTTGTGGGCCCTCTCAGGTAGCGAAAGTTTAATTATAACCACCCTGTACCAGGTAGATTACCGTTAAACATCCGACGACAACTAGGTCATTAGAGATGGATCACAGCCTTGGATTACGGACGGATAAGGAAGGAAAACGGCCGAACCATTTCCAATGCAACTATCCCGGCTTTTTTCTGGAGAGGCTCAGGAAAATGGCGGGAAACCTAAATAAGGATGGCCGGTCACGGATCCTCCTGAATGCGGGTCCAATGACGCTAACCACTTATGCCCTGTGGCTCGGTTGCAAAATACTAACACAAATTTTTAACAGAACAATGGAAAAACTGATAGGCGCCGACCTCAGGGAAGATCAGTTTCGATACCTGAAAAATGGAAGGAGATGCTAGGCCGATTTGATCTTACGACTTATCTGAAACGGTAGGTTAGAGAAGGGCAGTCCTAACTTTATAACTTTCATAGACTTACTGTTTGATAAAGTTTTTGGCAACTTCTACTGGACTACGCTCTTCAAAATTTTGAAAGCAGCTGGGGTAAAATACGGGGAGTGAAAGGTTGTTTATAAATTGTACAGCATTTAGATTGCAGTTAAAAGAGCCGAAGGTCATGAAACTGATGTAGTAATTGAGAAGGGTTTAAGACAGGGTTGTAGCTTCACACCCATGTTATTCACTCTGCACACTGATTAATCAGTGATGGAAACAAAGGAGAGATCTGGGAAAGGAATAAAAATTCACGAAGAAGAAACGAAGACTTTACTATTTGCCGATGACATTATGTTTCGCTCACAGAAATCGAAGGAGTTGGGAGAGCAGTGGAGCAGAATGGATGGTGTCTTGAAAGGAGGATATGAGACAAACATCAACAAAGGCAAAACAAGGATAATGGAATGTAGCCGAATTAAATTAGGTGATGTTGAAATAGATTAGGAAATGAGATGCTAATAATAGTAGATGAGATTTCCTTTTTAGGCAGCAAGATAACTCACGATGACCGAAGTAGAGAGGGTATAAAATGCAGACTACATCACATTTTTTTGAAAAAAATATTTCACTAAATTTTGTTATGATCGAATATAAATTTATGTGTTATAAATTTTTTCTGAAGGTATTTCATGGACTGTAGCCTTGTACGAAATTGAAGGAGCAAGAGAATCGTTTCTGGAAAAGAGAATTTGTTATCTTCGAATGTAAATTTATGTGTTAGGTAGTCTTTCTTTAGATATATTTGCATAGTGTGGAGCCCCACATGGCAGCGAAATGTGAAGGATTAGCAGTTCAGTCGAGAAGAGAATAGGTGGTATTGAAATTTGGTGCTGCAGAAGACTTCTGAATATTAGATGGGTAGATTAAATTACTAATGATGGGCTGCTGAATCTAATTAGAAATAAATAAATTTGTGGCGGAACTTGACTAAATGAAAGGATGGGTTAGCAGTCATGAAAGAATGTCAGAGTGGTAACGGAGGGAATGTAAGGAGCAGAAAGGGGGAGGGACAAAAATTGTAGAAGAATGAATACAGTACGCACGTTCAAATGCATTTAAGTTACGGTAGTTATACAGAGATGAAGAGGCGTGCACAGAATAGATTAGCGTGGTGAGCTGCATCTAACGAGTCTTTAGAGTGAAGAACAAAACAGCTTGACGTAGTAAAACTCCTACCTCCCCTTATCAGCAGGAAATAGGAAATATAACATCAGTCACTCTTTCTGCAAGAATTTGTCTTGTGTCATCGGCAGGGCCGGTTGGAGAATGTTTTTCCGCGCAAGCGACCTATCATTTGACGCTGCTTCCTGCCGCCCCTCCCCTCGCCGCTTTTCCATCATACACTTTCAGCCGAGTCTATTTTCGCTACCACTGTGATAAGCACTATACAGGGTGAGTCAAAAAAGGAATGATATAGAAATTTACTTAGATAACTTACATAGTCGGTAAATGTGTCATTTTGTAGCAAACAACCTCAAGTTCGATTCACAAAGTGCATCAGTACCCCATTCCGCCAACAGGAGCGCCAGCTAATGCATTGCACAGTGAAAATGGTTTCTCTGACTGGTGCAAACAGTGCTAGCTGATTGTTTCATTCTTTTGGTTTCATGAAACGACCTGTGTAATAACTATTCGGCGCATATTTCGCACCGAATACGCTAAAGAACATCCAAGCAGGGCTACCACCTCATTTCCTCATGGAAGTTCGAGGTTTCCTCGATAACCGCTTCCCTGTCGGTTTGGCTTGGCCGTGAAGGGCCAGTCGCATGTCCGCCTCCCTACCCAGACTTGACACCACTGCATATCTTTCTCTGGAGTTTCATTAAAAAACCGTTTGTATGTTCCTCCGCTTCCAAACAATTTAGCCGACCTGAAAAATCGAATCTATGCTGCCGTTGCACAAGTTACACCCAATTTTCTGCAACGAGTGTGGGAAGAAATTGATTGCCAGTGGAATGTTTGCGCATCACAAATGGTGCTCACATCGACCCAAAATGATGACACTTTTATGCGAAACTTGAGATTGTTTGCTATAAAATGACACAACTACCTATTCTGTAAGTTACCTCAATACATTTATATATCATTCAAAAGTCGGAAAGTGCTTTTTGACTCATCCCGTATAGAAATATTACATCTGACGCGCCTCTCGACTTTACGCCCCAAGCGGCCGCTAATAACCATAAAACGTCCCATGTGGAAATAGCTGTCGTGTCCTTGGCACCCCTCTTAGCTTAGTGCCCCAAGCAGCAGCTTCTCCTTGACACTTCCTTCTGTTCCATAGAAGACTTTCGATTATTGTACTGTGTAAAAGCCGATGGATAGGAATTACTAACTCACATTTGTACAGAACAAAAAAAAAAAAAGAAGGAAAAACTTATAAACGTTCAATATGTAGCCATATTTACAAATTAATTTGCAATATGAATCCAAAATGACTCGTTCCGTATCATTATGATTTATCGTGCAAATGATCCTTGGAACATGAATCTAACTAACTGTTCGATACCAATGAAAATTAAACATGTAGAAGCACATGCAAATCTTCTGCCAAATGAATGCTAGTTGCTCTCAGACTCTAGAAACGCTGAAAATGATGAAAAACTCGTCTTACTCAGAGATAATCTATGGGTACCGAATGAAAGTGAGGAAGTATTGGCACAAACCAGTGCGTATGAAACCAACAACATGTGGTCTTGAGGGAATGAAGGTCAGGTTCGCCTCAAGAGTTGTAGGCTTAGTAAGGGATACCTTTACAGCTAAGAACATAGAAGTTCTCGAAAAGCACACAGTTTCGTTAAAAGAAACGTCAACTGCAGAAACCGAGCGAGATTAACGCTCTTGACTCTCATCGGGAGAACGACGGTTTAAATACGCATCCAGCCATCCAGATTTAGGTTTTTCGAGATTTCCTGAAATCGATTCCGGCAAATACCAGGATGGTTCCTCTGAAAAGGGACAGCCGATTTCCTTCCCTTCTCCAAACTTGTGTCTCCGTCTCTAATGACCACGATGTTAATGCCAGGTTAAACACTGCCAGTGTGCAACACTAATTTTCTTTACTTTCTTGTTTAAATGAATTATTTTTAATTTTTAGAATAGATATAATAGCATTATTGTCGACGACGTTACTTATAATAAGAAAAGAACTTATGGTTTTAAAAAGTAAAATAATGAAAATGATATCATTTGAACTTCGGAGCTGTAGAGTGACAGGACGATCTTTGTGAAATTAATATTCGTCTTTTGTCTGACATGTTTCAAGTGTCTCTTCCCTTTTCACCTTTCCTCCTCCTTGATTGTAGTGTTAAGACGCACATATTGTGCAAGTTTCTTTAACTGGAAATAATCACTCATTTTTTTGTCCAAGCATCGTGTGGTGGTCTTTCATTTACACTCCCGTCAACCTTTACATGTTACTAATAAGTTTTGTAAGGAATTCCGGGTAAATCTTGCTTTATGAACGGTAATAGCCGACTTGGGCGAAATTTGCTTTGCGTCCTTAACCGCCATCTCACCGAGAATCGTAGTAATTATTTAGGACCCACTTGCTATGTATTCCACGAAGTCCGATTTCGTAGTGCGAACAATATTTGCACACTTGAGATGTTCAGTCGCGAAAAATAAGAAATATTCCCGAAGCATAATATTTCGTGCGAGTTTAATGATTTTTAATTCATCGTCAATTTAACTCTCCAGTAGAATAAAACGGTAATTTTCCTTCCTCAGCTGCAGATCACAGCCAGAAGTAAGTGTTCAAATGGTTCAAATGGCCCTGAGCACTATGCGACTTAACTTCTAAGGTCATCAGTCGCCTAGAACTTAAAACTAATTAAACCTAACTAAGCTAAGGACATCACTTACATCCATGCCCGAGGCAGGACTCGAACCTGCGACCGTAGCGGTCGCTAGGCTCCAGACTGTAGCGCCTAGAACCGCACGGCCACTCCGGCCGGCTAAGTAAGAGCTGCCGTGCTTAAAACGGAAAGATGTAAGTAGAAAAACAACTGCAACTGTTTCAACCGAAAAAAGAGAGGCAGGCCTGGCTATTGGAAGCACACAAAATAGCGGTGTCCTTGTTGCAAGATCGGGGCGAAATAATTGATTAGAGCACGGAGATTCGTAAACACATCTCCCAGCCGTCTGTCGGCATAGCATACGAAATGTTGTGAGCTGAGTCAAGCGAGAAGGCTGGTCTGCGAAACTCGCTATATCACCGAGAAGTGAATGGGCCATGTTAAAGGAATAGGCGCTGTGTTAAAGTCTTTCTTTAGTAACTCTTCAAAAACAATTCCAATTTCGGATGAAATTTTACTGAAAGAGTTCCTCTTTTCCCTTCTATATGACTGAATTTTAAAAATCGCACAATTAACATTGTGTATGAGCTTACACATCCTGCCACTCTAATTGGTGAGAAATCTCCAGACATAAATGTAACATAGGGCGTATCCCAAGGGAGTGTTGCAGGGCGATTTCTGTTCCCGATATAGGAAGCTCCATGAGTTGTTCGCAGATGTTGATTGTTGTGCTGTATGCAGAGAAGTTGCAACGCTAGAAAATAGTAGCGAATTACAGGAAGACCTTTAGCAGATCGATGTTTGGAGCAAGGCTTGGCGGTAGACCCTCAACTTGAACAAATAAAATATACTGCGCATAAACAGGAGGATCGACAGGTACTGTATGATTACACGATTACTGTAAAATCACTGGAAGCAGTCAGCCATTAAATACACTCTAAGTAATAAAAAATAATAATAAAAAAACGACGCATCGCGAAGGAATCATCCGAATGGGACAGAAATCGTTATGTGTGACGTTCATGTACACACAAACAGATGATTACAATTTCAGGAAAACTCGATGATTTATTCAAGAGAAAGAGCTTCACAAATTGAGCAATTTAACGTCTTGTTTTCCACTTATGGCCGTTATGCAAGGAATTTTTCGGCTTGGCATTGGTTGGCAGTATTGTTGGATGTCCTCCTGAGGGATGCTGTGCCAAATTCCGTCAAACTCGCGCGTTAGATCGTCAAAATCCGAGCTTGCTGGAAGGTGCGGCAAGAAAGAAAGACTGAATTGATTGTTGGTGTTAATAACGATCATCCTCCTTTACCTCCTCTGTATTGCTGCAGATTACGTGTCACTGAGCACATTTGTTCTGTGCCTGCAGTAAAAGTGAGGCCCCTAGAAGTTTTCACTGCACTGTGTGGAATACGAAGGTTCTGTTACAGTTCACTAACCTGCTGTCTTCATGTTGATGTCCCCAGCGCAGAAAACAGCACGCAGGTCGTAGGTTCTGTATCTTAAGGCTGAATCTGACTTTTAGCGAGGCTCCGTTCTAAAATAATGTATCACTTCTTTGGGATGCCACTCGCGTATTTTAATATAGCCACACGACAAGATTACACGATCTTCATACGACACCTTCTGATACAGAAAAGTACATGATCAAACACAATGTTTACGAAAATGTATCTTTACACTATTTGTGACACGTGTCTGTGCCTCGTGACTACCGGCGTGAATCTTGTAATACTGAATACTTGCAAACACATCATGCCACAGACAACATGACTGTACATCTCGACTGCCTAATCCAGAGTGACAAACGGGAACTTAAATAAAAATTGGAAACACATCCTACGACAGACAACATGTCTGTTCTTCTCGACTGCCTAATCCAGAGTGACGAACAGCCCGAAACACTTCGCGCGCCATACCAGAAAAGGCGTGACCCGAACGCTTCCGAAGTGCTTCGCTGCAATTTCGTCAATCTTTTGTTTTTTTTTGTTTAAATTGTTTTTAATCATTCTAAAATGACTGATCGATAGTCAGCTTTTGAGAGATATTTATTTTAAATTGTGAAGTCATTCCAATGAGTAGTTTAACTAATAGCCGGCCGCGGTGGTCTCGCGGTTCTAGGCGCTCAGTCCGGAGCCGCGCGACTGCTACGGTCGCAGGTTCGAATCCTGCCTCGGGCATGGATGTGTGTGATGTCCTTAGGTTAGTTAGGTTTAAGTAGTTCTAAGTTCTAGGGGACTGATGACCACAGATGTTAAGTCCCATAGTGCTCAGAGCCATTTGAACCATTTAACTAATAACAATAACTATACTTTAACGTTTTGGCGCCCTTGCTCCGAACACAGCAGCCAATCACAGAGCAGTAGCATTATGCAGGCGGTCTTTCTCGCGGGAATGGTACCGAATCTAACATCTGTCACAGGTACCTCACACCACATTTCGAGCCTAATATGATGGCTGATTAAGCCAGAAATATTACAAGGGCCTGCCCATAATGCTCCAACCATTCTGAGCTGGGAAAACATCCGACGACCTTGCCGGCCAAGGCAGTGTTTGGCAAGCACGAAGACAAGCTGTGGAAACTCTTGCTGTGTGATGGTGGGCATTATCTTGCTGAAATGTAAGTCCAGGATGGCTTGCCATGATGGGCAAGAAAACGGGACATAGAAAATCGTCAACGTACCGCTGTGTTCTAAGGGTGACGCAGATGACAAAGGAAGGATTTCTGCTATGAAAAGAAATGGCACCCCAGACCATCACTCCTGATTGTAGGGCTGTGTGGTGGGCGACATTTAGGTTGGTATCCCAACTCTGTCTGGGGCATCTACAGACACATCTTCGCTGTTTATCAGGGCTCAGTTGGAAGCAGTAGTCATTCCTACAGACAATTCTACTCCAATCAATGAGACCCCACATGGAATTCATTTGTTTGGATGAGTCTTATTTCACAATGTTTCCAACTTCTGGCCAAGTTTACCTCCCAAGAGTGAACCTTGGAGAGGGTTCGATAATGATTTGTATCGCGGTATTCCACGGACGCCATGGTTACTGTGCAAGGTCACATTATTGCCAAGGATTATGTGTCATTTTGTCTGATCAAGTTGAAAGGGTACAGTACCGCCCGACATTGAAAATACGTACAACATTCTTCGTTATTCTTGTCAGAACAACATATTTTTTGTAATAATAACTCAATTTCACTTAATACACCGAAGCCGGATACCAGTGTGGGAAAGAATGACAATTTATTTATTTAATTGATCACATGTGCACTCCCACAAAATAAATCCCTTCATCCAATTTGGTGAGATCTGCGAAATGAATGAATGTATGGTCGTCTGCTAACCACAGATGGTGAATGTGCAATATATGATCATCTTTATGACGGTCCTTTGGTCACCTTTGGTGGAACCAAAGGGATGAAATTTACCTGAGCTTTGAGCGCCTGAAATGTGGCTGACCAATGGGTAGCATGGTCTTCCCCCACCTCGACGGCGGTGCGAGATGACCTGAAGAACGCCCATGTTTAAGCATTCTGGTGCTGGATCTTGTGTTGGTAAGACCTGTCTTTGGTGTGCTCCGTAAAGACAAAAGAGTGGATAGAATGGTATGCATGTGGAATACTTAAGAGTAGTTTTGAATAATAATTTCTCTATTTCAGGAACTTTTGTAGGGAGAATTAAATGTCAGGCACGTAATACTAAGGGGATCGTAGTAATCTTCGGAAGTGACCAACGGTCACAATGAAACTACGTGTAGCAATAAGTTGAAATACTTCCGAGTGCTAAAGTTAAGCCGAATTACTGACGTGTGTACCATAAGTTGGAAATATTTAAGAAACGGCGTGTGCAGGACTTGAAATTAGAGACGAGTACTTCCACGTGGTGAGTACTGTGTGAGTCTCAATCTGTGTGTGAGACAAAGGATAAAGAGAAGTACTCGTCCATGGTATCAGTTGAGGACTCGCGTGTGTGACGAATATGTTCTTAATATTACTTTGCGTGTTATGTTTCCGTGTGACGCTTGATTCAAACTATAATACTCTGAGAGTGAAGCAATGTGAGTCAGCCATCTATCCAGCAACGCCACTTGGCTTGCATTGCACAGGAAGACGTGCATATATCCTCCAGAGTTGATAGTAGGAAAGAAAAGCTACGAAGTGGGACAGTGTCATGTGAAACTGGGATCAATTCTAATTGAAGTGGGAAAGTTGAAAGTGATGTGATTATAACGTTGCGACTATTCCTTGCGTTATATTCCATGTTGCCAGTGTGGTGTATTTCATGTAATTTAGGTATGTATGGTTTGCATGGGAGAGTAGCAAGATAGGATCAGAGGTAGTGGGTTATGCATGTTCCTTTTGTACCGCTCGGTTTGGAGGAAATTTTCGTGATGATGGATGTGAGAGTCGAAGTGTGAGATATAGCAAAAGATCCACCATCCTATCCAGAACGTGCACTGTAGTTTTAGATAATTACGAGACCATAAGATACAGAATCACCAATGTAAGGCCATGCCCACTGGGCGGAGTTTCTCATGTGCAATTGTTGTAGAAAATGTAATGGTGTGTTTAGGTTATAGAATTTATCGGAATAAAAAAGATATTTATAAGAAAAAGATTGGTGGCCTTTTCCTTCGAATTGTATGTTGTCATGATATCCACAATTTATAATGTGTGCGCCATTCATATTCAGTGCGATGGCCACGTGTTGATCAAAGCCGCTGGGTAAGAAAGAAAATGTGGTATTGCCAGTGCGTAGTGAACAGTCAGAGTTGTGTAAATTACTAATAGTCAGATATGCGTTATCCGTTATCCGTTGCGTAATGTTCAAACATGAGGCATAATCATTCATTGAGAAATATGAATAAATCCACTCTCTTGGCAGACCACTCATCTTGTAGGCCTGACTGCTTGATGCCACAGTATGAGCAAGGCATGTCGGTGCCTCTCAAGGTCCATACCAGCGTACAACGTTTGTTCTCCAGTGGTGACGTTGTATTCCAAGACGACTCGGTCCCGGTTCACATGACCCTCGTCACGCAGGACTAGGTTTGTGAGCACGAGGATGAATTGTTGGGTTCTCCCCTGGCCACCACAGTTACCAGATCCCGGTGCTATTGAGCCTTTGTGGGCTACTTCGGAGAGAATGTCGCGTGATCTCTCTTCACCTCGATCATCGTTATCTGAAATGGCGACTATATCACTGGCAGAATGCATATGATTCCCTTGAAAACCATACAGGGCTTGCATTTATCCATTCCGAGACGACTGGAAGCCTTTCTGAACGCCGGCATGTTTCCTACGCCGTATTTGGCACTGTAATGTGTTGTGTTTTTGAAGTTCCATATTTTTGTCCAGTCATTGTAGATAAAGTACGTTCTGGCATACAGTATAAGATGTCTTGAGGAATATACACTTCTGGCCATTAAAATTACTACACAAAGGAGAAATGCAGATGATAAACGGGTATTCATTGGACAAATATATTATACTAGAACTGACATGTGATTACATTTTCACCCAATTTGCGTGAATAGACCCTGAGAAATCAGTGCCCAGAATAACCACCTCTAGCCGTAATAACGGCCTTGATTCGCCTGGGCATTGAGTCAACCAGAACTTGGATGGCGTGTACAGGTACAGCTGCCCATGCACCTGCAACACGATACCACAGATCATCAAGAGTGGTGACTGGCGTATTGTGACGAGCCAGTTGCTCGGCCACCATTCACCAGACGTCTTCAGTTGGTGAGAGATCTGGAGAATGTGCTGGCCAGGGCAGCAGTCGAACATTTTCTGTATCCAGAAAAGCCAGTACAGGACCTGCAACATGCGGTCATGCATTATCCTGCTGAAATGTAGGGTTTCGCAGGTATCGCATGTAGGGTAGAGCCACAGGTCGTAACACATCTGAAATGTAACGTCAGCTGTTCAAAGTGCCGACAATGCGAACAAGAGGTGACCGAGACGTGCAACCAATGGCAACCCATACCATCACGCCGGGTGATACGCCAGTATGGCGTTGACGAACACACGCTTCCAATGTGCTTTCACCGCGATATTGCCAAACACGGATGCGACTATCACGATGCTGTGAACAGAACCTGGATTCATCTGAACAAATGACGTTTAGCCATTCGTGCACCCAGGTTCGTCGTTGAGTACACTATCGCAGGCGCTCCTGTCTGTGCTACAACGTCAAGGGTAACCGTAACCGCAGCCATGGTCTCCGAGCTGATAGTAGTCCATGCTGCTGCAAACGTCGTCGAACTCTTCGTGCAGATGGTTGTTGTCTTGCAAACGTCCCCATCTGTTGACTCAGGAATCGAGATGTAGCTGCACGATCCGTTACAGCCATGCGGATAAGATGCCTGTCATCTCGACTGCTAGTGATACGAGGCCGTTAGGATCCAGCGAGCGTTCCGTATTACCCTCCTGAACTCACCGATTCCATATTCTGCTAACAGTCATTGGTTCTCGATCAACCCGAGCAGCAGTGTCGCGATACGATAAACCGTAGTCGCGATAGGCTACAATCCGACCTGTATCAAAGTCGGAAACGTGATGGTACGCATTTCTCCTCCTTACTCGAGGCATCACAACAACGTTTCACCAGGCAACGCCGGTCAACTGCTGTTTGTGTATGAGAAATCGGTTGGAAACTTTCTCATGTCGGTACGTTGTAGGTGTCGCCACTGGCGTCAGCCTTGTGTGAATGCGCTGAAAAGCTAATCATTTGCTTATCACAGCATCTTCTTCTTGTCGGTTAAATTTCGCGTCTGTAGCACGTCATCTTCAAGGTGTGTAGCAATTTTAATGGCCAGTAGTGTAGATGTATTATAACGTGAAGGTAAACTCTGAGGTCTCGTTGCAGTTTTATTCACTGTAAAATAACTGAACTCTGTGTGTGCGAAGTATGAGGTGAAACAAACCTGAACGCAAACCATAGACGAGGTAGAAGTTGATCAACAATAATGCACCAGTCAGAAAAGACAGTGTAAGAAAAAGGTATTGAACACATCACTGAACCATATGACCAAATTTTATGGCAAGCGGCGTGGATAGCGTCAGGACGTTATCCGAGACAGCAACAGTGACGGGAAAAAGTGGCCGAGAACCGACTGGGGAAGCAAGAGAGATAACGGCGGCAGATACGAACAGAGACTGCGGCAGAAGAGGGCCGAAGACAGACGGCCCGTTAGAAGTGGTTAGGTCGACTCGAAAGAATGACTTAACTGACAGAGAGAAGGCAGCACAAAGCGACTGTAAAAGATAATTGGCTTTGTTTACAGATGCGTGAACAAGTCTATTTTGACTGCCTGAATAACGATGGAGAATTCAGGTAAAAGGTGTATGGTATTAGATGGCAATACAGCTACAATGAATAGCTCCAATAAAATTCGAGTGAGAATTAAAAATAATGGTTATATGTCTCTCTTATTTTCAGTCTAGTTCATTGACAACACACTTACATTCAGACAGAAACGACGTTACCCACCACAGAGCCAAATCATCACAAGCTGCCGGCCGGAGTGGCCATGCAGTTCTAGGCGCTGTAGTCTGGAGCCGAGCGACCGCTACGCTCTCAAGTTCGAATCCTGCCTCGGGCATGGATGTGTGTGATGTCCTTAGTTAGGTTTAATTAGTTCTAAGTTCTAGGCGACTGATGACCTCAGAAGTTAAGTCGCATAGTGCTCAGAGCCAAGCCATCACAAGCTGACAAAACAGATTAATTACTTTACAGGAATTATCACAGAAATCTCCAGGGGAAGAGGACGATTCTTCAAGATACATGATTATATCAGAGTTGTTTGCATGTCGCAGAAACTACGAGTAACTTTCGTTTGCAGTTAAATTCAGTTAAGAAACACGGATATCGTCGAAAAGTCGGTTAGGTTAATTAATATAAACGGTTATAAAGATTCCGTTGCACATAGGCATTGACCATTTTTAGACGGGGAACCTTAAGAGGTTTATACTCGTTTATAGTGTCAGATTTTTAAAAATACAAACGTGTAGCTGTAGTGTACTTGGCTCACTGTTTCCATGATTCAGAGAGATAACGATAGTGTTTGTTATACTTGGCTCGTTGTCAGACTGGCAACAAGCAACAGCGCGTGCTCTGTAGCTGCTGTAGAGGACAGAAAGCAGTTGGGTGAATGTATGGAAGGAATAGATTTATCACACAAATCGTCAGCAACAATTAACAAAGCGGAACCATTCGATCAATGTTTCGTGACACTCTACTTGTTCCGTGGGCTTACACTATTTTACGGAATTATGCACTGGACTCGCATTCGGGAGGACGACGATTCAAACCCACCTCCAGCCATCCTGATTTAGGTTTTCTGTGATTTCCCTAAATCGCATCAGGCTAATGCCGGGATGGTTCCTTTGAAAGGGCACCCCCGACTTCCTTCCCCATCCTTCCCTAATCCGATGGGAGCAATGATCTCGCTGTTTGGTCCTCTCCCCCAAATCAACCAACCAACAGAATTATGCTGCATTTGAGTTCATCATATAATCAGCAAAAGACAAATTACACTATAAAATCTGAAACATCTATCGAAAATTTCCAAAAGTGTGCTCAGAAATAAAGAGAAAATATTGATAAAGTAGAACCATAAATCGAAAAAGTTGTGCCAGAGCCAACTTGGAAAAGGACAATACAGAAAGTGTTTTCACTGATAGAAAAGTAATCACAAATGAAGTATGGGACGAAATCAATTGTTAAAGAAAGGAACGATTTTCATTAGTACATTTCAGCTCTGCAGTGTCTGTTATAGATGCTGGGGCTGTTGCGGAATATGAAAGACGAGTATCTACTCAACTGATCGCAAAGACGATTTTAGCATATCCATTTCTATAGAAGGAACGTCTAAAAAATGAACTGGGAGTTATCTATAGAAAAAAAGATTTTCGAATCATGAGTCTCACTACGCACCGTCTTCAGTTAGTAACTGAAAACGACCTGGAAACAACTTGCAACATGTGAACTTTCGACAGTCATCTTCATGACAGCTCAGGCTTAGAGATCTACGTCTACATCTACATCCATACTCCGCAAGCCACCTGACGGTATGTGGCGGAGGGTACCTTGAGTACCTCTACCGGTTTTTCCTTCTATTCCAGTCTCGTATTGTTCGTGGAAAGAAGGATTATCGGTACGCCTCTGTGTGGGCTCTAATCTCTCTGGTTTTATCCTCATGGTCTCTTCGCGAGATATACGTAGGAGGGAGCAATATACTGCTTGACTCCTCAGTGAAAGTATGTTCTCGAAACTTCAACAAAAGGCCGTACCGAGCTACTGAGCGTCTCTCCTGCAGAGTCTTCCACTGGCGTTTATCTATCATCTCCGTAACGCTTTCGCCATTACTAAATGATCCTGATGATTCCGTTGGATCTTCTCTATCTCTTCTATCAACCCTTTCTGGTACGGATCCCACAGTGTTGAACAGTATTCAAGCAGTGGGCGAACAAGCGTACTGTAACCTACTTCCTTTGTTTTCGGATTGCATTTCCTTACGATTCCTCCAATGAATCTCAGTCTGGCATCTGTTTTACCGATGATCAACTTTACATGATCATTCCATTTTAAATCACTCCTAATGCGTACTCCCAGATAATTTATGGAATTAACTGCTTCCAGTTGCTGACCTGCTATGTTGTTGTTGTTGTTGTTGTTGTTCAGCAGCTCTCCATGCTACTCAATCCTGTGTAAGCTTCTTCATCTCCCAGTACCTACTGCAACCTACATCCTTCTGAATCTGCTTAGTGTATTCATCTCTTGGTCTCCCTCTACGATTTTTACCCTCGACGCTGCCCTCCAATACTAAATTGGTGATCCCTCGATGTCTCAGAACATGTCCTACCAACCGATCCTTTCTTCTAGTCAAGTTGTGTTACAAGCTCCTCTTCTCCCCAATTCTATTCAATACCACATCATTAGTTATGTGATCAACCCATCTAATCTTCAGCATTCTTCTGTAGCACCACATTTCGAAAGCTTCTATTCTCTTCTTGTCTAAACTATTTATCGTCCACGTTTCACTTCCATTCATGGCTACACTCCATATAAATACTTTCAGGAACGACTTCCTGACACTTAAATCTATACTCGATGTTAACAAATTTCTCTTCTTCAGAAACGCTTTCCTTGCTATTGCCAGTCTACATTTTATATCCTCTCTACTTCGACCATCAGTTATTTTGCTCCCCAAATAGAAAAACTCCTTTACTACTTTAAGTGTCTCATTTCGTAATCTAATTCCCGCAGCATCACCCGACTTAATTCGACTACGTTCCATCATCCTCGTTTTGCTTTTGTTGATGTTCATCTTATATCCTCCTTTCAAGACACTGTCCACTCCGTTCAACTGCTCTTCCAAGTCCTTTGCTGTCTCTGACAGAATTACAATGTCATCGGCGAACTTCAAAGTTTTTATTTCCTCTCCATGGATTTTAATACCTACTCCGAATTTTTCTTTTGTTTCCTTTACTGCTTGCTCAATATACAGATTGAATAACATTGGAGAGAGGCTACAACCTGTCTCACTCCCTTCCCAACCACTGCTTCCCTTTCGTACCCCTCGACTCTTATAACTGCCTTCTGCTTTCTTGGAGCATCACAATCACGACTGCCGAAGATGAAGAAACCCCTTCCTCGAAGTTGTTGTGTGATTATGGCGAAAAGTGTGTCTGATGGAGTCGGGCGTTGTGGATAACGATAGCGATAAAGGCAGAGCAGCTCTTCCATTACCGCGATCTTCGCCATGCAGAAGGATCACGTCGGTGTATTCTGCAGACTTGCACTAATCCGTGTTGCTCTAACGCTCGCAGATACGTGAATAAGACTCGAGTCTAGTCAGAGCGGTGGGACAGACGTCAAATGACAGCAGCTGATCTTACGTAAGCAGCCCACTACCATGACGACCCTGTTGCATAACTACCTAGTAAACATGTTTTTAAACGGCAGTACGACGGATCTAGGTATGGGTTCCACTTCCAAATATTGTCTACTCATTCCCCTCTACAAGTACTAGCAATTTGTAGGGGGAATTTTAGAGTACTATGTGTAAGGACATGATCAAATGGTTCAAATGGCTCTGCGCACTTTGGGACTTTACATCTGACATCATCAGTCCCCTAGAACTTAGAACTACTTAAACCTAACTAACCTAAGGACATCACACACATCCATGCCCGAGGCAGGATTCGAACCTGCGACCGTAGCAGTCGCGCGGTTCCGGACTGAAGCGCCTAGAACCGCTCGGTCACCGCGCCCGGCCAGGACATGATCCAGAGCATACTTAATTTCTATGAAAACATTACTGATTTGATTGTTCCAAAGAAAGACAGAATAATGAACTTAGTGTAGAGTAATTGCACATAGGCTGTATTGCTCTGTCAAGCACAGAAGTTACTGATATGATTTTAGGCCAGTATCTTTCATTAGTTGTTATCTTTAATGTGTGCAAATTAGACTTTTGCTGGTCAGTAAGTATACACAAACTGGAGACAATTTTAATCTACTTTAGGCATCCCTAATCAGAAGTAAATGTCTAAAACGGTTTCTGGCTTTTGCTTAACTTTTGAGGGCCGAAAAACCACGACCTTTTTTGCACATATTTCAGTTTTTCGTTTATAACTCGAAAACGGTACGTTCTACAGAAAATTTCCATAATATCAGACTGAAAGGGCATAAGATTTAGCGTAGAATGACCTGCGTAAAAGTTAAAATCGGTTCAGCCGTTTAGCAGCAATCGATCGTCAAATATTGGCAATTTTTACCAACTTGGCGGAAAAATGAGCTATGCTCATGTTCCAACGCCTGTAACAGAAAAACGGCTATTCCAAATGAAAAATGTCATTCATACAGATTCAAAAAGGCATAAATACAGATCCTAAATTTTAAAGTACACTCACTCCGTCTCAAAAATACCAATAAAAACCTGAACGCATTCCTAGCCCTAAATTCATGCTAAGACTTTTGAACACCAAAACATCCACGTTCTTCAAAATAATCAAATTCAAGGGCAGTATAATTAGGTGCATACCTTCCTACGCAGTCACGTCTACGTATTAATATTTTTAATTACCTTGCCAGTCCAAGACGATAAAAGACGAGTTTAAGAATTTAAGAAAGCCACGTTTAGGTAATGGAAAAATTCATCAATTATAATACAAAATTGATGAGAGATCAATTTTTTACAAATATTCTTTAAGGAATTAGTGTTTTGTATTTACATTTGTTTACAATTTGGGTTTTTATACTTTTCTATGTTTCGTGGAAGACGGTCCCGAGGAGGAAACGTCGTTGTCCAATTCTTCGTCCTCTTCGATTTCGCTCCCGACGATGTCGGTTTCATTGTCGACCTGCGTCTCTTCTGTTAGAGAGTTAAAGCATGAAAGCCCGTTGCAGCCGCTACATAAAGGCGAGCACTTTACGAACGCTTTCCTGCGGGAACAAGCTGCTTGCCACCCCTACTTGCACGAGCAGGATATTGTTTTGAGCAGTTCCCAGGGCGCTGGTGGTTGGGTGGTTGCAGTGGGGATCAGACCGTTTTTTATGGTCTTCCATCCCCATTTCAGTGGATTTAGTTGATTGTTACTCCAGATATGAACCTGCAAGCAGACCCTGAGGAAGAGCTGACGAGTGACGGCTTCGTTGGGTGCCAAATATGCCAAACTGAAGTTCGAAAAAGCTCTCTGGAACAGCTGCGGATGAATTCCAGTCAGAGGTTTGTAGCTGCCGCTCGTGTACAAACACTCTTGCCACCTCGACCTCATTAGGAGTGATGTTGGGATCCATGATGTGTGAGGCGGCCTCTTGGAGGTTCGCGTTCTTTTGAAATGTGCTTTTGCCCTGGCGAAAAAATGTAGAGGCATGTCACAGCCACCCAAGGCGTGAAGAAATAATACATGCTTTTTTGGTCTCTTTGGAGAGTTAAAAACTGTTAGGGGTATATGAATATGCCTTGGTTACCTTTTCCGGGTTTTGTAAGAAAGATAGTGGTGATGGGTTTTTCCTGCTCACTACTTAGTGACGGGTTCATCCTACTACTACTATCAGCTATGTGGGCAGTCAGTAGGACCAAAAAAACAATATTGTCTCTGGCGATGAAGACTTTGCCTCCCTGCCTCGACTTTTCAGTGAATGTGCCACAATCAAGGGGTCTCCTGCTTCCTCAATGGCCCGCTTGACCTGATACCCTTCACCATATAATTTTTCTGTCAATATTGTGATGAGACATTTCTTAGTAACTCTGTTTAGCAGGAAACGTTCTTTTGGCATAGTTGGTGACATTGTTTCACCGAATAAAATGGTTCAAATGGCTCTGAGCACTATGGGACTCAACTGCCGTGGTAATTAGTCCCCTAGAACTTAGAACTACTTAAACCTAGCTAACCTAAGGACATCACACACATCCATGCCCGAGGCAGGATTCGAACCTGCGACCGTAGCAGTCGCACGGTTCCGGACTGCGCGTCACCAAATAAAGCGGAAGCGGATGACACAGGGTGGGCTCTTGAGGAACATTCAGCTGACTATGGTTTTCTCCGGTCCCTTCTCAGAGTATCTATCAAATACCATGGCGCAATTGGACCCAAAGTGTTTTGCGACGTAGTTCACGTTTTTTTTCAAGGATTGAGGAAAACACTTCATCAGTATTCCACACAACTGGGTGTAAGAGGAACCCACCGTCAAGGACGCAAGCTGTGTTGCTTGTGATTTTAGCAGTGAATGGATTGAACAGTTCAAAATTGTCTGATTTTCTTGTCTTGTGAGTTATTCTGTCGTCATCGAAAAGAGTTAATGGATATGGGGCTAACTAAAAGGCAAAGTATGAGTGGAGTTGTAGTGGTGACTGCTAATGGAAAGAGATTCGACTCATAATTGTATCGGGAGTGACGGGGATTGGTTCACCATTCATCTTGGCTGCTCACTTGACAGCACTACTCGGTTCTCCCTCAGGAACTTCACTTCATTTAAGTTTTTCCCTTGAATATTTTTCAGGCTTTTCGTCCCTTTTGTTAGATACTCCTTGCATGATTAAAATAAACTCAAGTATTTAGCAATAACACTATAAATTACTTACACGAATAATGAAATTAGTACATAGAGCTGACTGCCTAGATAGGTAGGTACATCACTAAGCTGCCCTTAAATATAAATATTTAGACGAATAAAGATGATATGGGGTTCAAACGTAATATGATTTCACAAAAAAGTTTTAGCAGGTATTTAACACTACGAATACTTTCACATTTTTATTTGTATCTTTGCAAAACAGTGAGTGGAATTTAAAATTTAAAAACTCTTATTGCGCTAAAGTAATGCTCTATAACTCTTATAAATGACAGTTTTCATTTATAATAGTCGTTTTTGAGTTACGTGCATTGGAACATTAGCATAACTCACTTTTTCGCCAAGTTGGTAAAAATGGCCGATCTTTGACGACCGATTGACTATAAACGGCTGAATCGATTTCAGCTTTAGCTAGGTCATTCTACGTAAAATTTTGTTCTCTTTCTATTTAGTATTTTGCGTATTTGCTGTGGGATGTATCTTTTTAGCATTATAAGCAAAAAAATTAAATATGTCCAAAAATTTAGTGCTTTTTCGGGTCTCAAAAGTTTAGCACAAGCGAGAAACCGTCGCAACCTCATTTCTTTCTTATCTGGATTGCCTAACGTCGATTAACATTATTTCCAGATTGTGAATATTTATTGGTCAGCGCAGCCTTTTTTGGGCTAACATTCCTGTGCTGTTTATGTACTTAAATTGTATGCGTTTCCTGTGAACTTTGTAATGATTTCTATACGCATGGACAGTTTTTAACTCCCATGTGACCCCCCCCCCCCCCCCAGTTTTATTAGTCACGCCACCATTGATTTCAGCGACGAATGTTGAGACCTACTAAAGAACATTTGAAAGTAGGTCTCAAAACCAATTCCAGTAACACAGAAACAATGTATGATCAACACACCTTACAAAATTGAAGGTAGTGAAAACGAAGACGTGCAGCGAGTTCATACACTTATATTTAGGCCAGTTGCATGATTGACAGCAATAGAAATAAACAGAAGAGTAAAAATGGCCCAGAGTACTTTTGTTAAACTAAACAGACTTTTAGAAACTAAGTTTCCAAGTCGTCTGAAGTGGGAAGTATATGATCAGTCTTTAGTGCGTTTTAACTTGTGGAAGAGAGACAGAAACTTTCAATACGGAAAAATTCAAGTACTGGGAGTCCTTCAGGAAGCAATCTAGGGTTGCATCATGGGAACTGGAAGGTTGGAACTGAAAACAAATAAAGGAAGCAGGAAACACGCCAAGGTGGAGCTGGAAAACAAATAAATGACTTAGGAAACAGGCTAGAGGGAAAGACGTAATTATTACTGCACTGAAATAAATTGGAGATATGCAGAACTTGTGGCCTTATGTTAGGAAGAGCACAGATACTCTTTGCTGGATTCCAAGAGATAACGTAATATCGAGGCGACGATCTATTGGGCGGTGGCTATCAGATATCAGGAAACAACCAAGAACCACAAGGCGTTTCCCTGAAGTCTTTGACACATCGAAAACTCTGAGTAAGACATTCTTCTAAATAATACTAAATTCTTTCCCTGAAAAATACTTAGGAAGCTCTCTCGTGACAGAAATATATTTGATCTAATGGCCATAAATAGACCTGACCCTCCCCCGAGAGTGTGTACCTTGAAAGTGGTATCAGTGAACATGAGGTATTCGGAGAAACAATGATTGTTAATGTACAAAGGGCAACTAAGACAAGTAGAAATATCTGCATATTCAGTAAACTAAATAAAGGGGCAGAAGTGTCATACTTCAAGGATACATCCGCTACATTTAGCTCTGGGTGGGAGCGTACAGAAGAAGTATGGCTCAAATTGATGATCTTTTCCTCTTTATGATCACTTCCAATAATCTTCTTTTTCCGCCATTTTCTTCATTACTTTTCATTCTTAAGTCTGGAAGTTCACTTCGCTTTAAGCATTCTTCTCCAAAGGCACTTTTCAAAACTTTGTAACTATCTTACTTCTTTCTTTTTAACTGTCCATCATTCACTGCTGTATGGCACTATACTCCTGATGCAACGTTTAGAAAATCCGTTCCTCAGCTCCATTAGAATTCTTCTAAATGTTAGTAACTGCTTCACCTTTACAAATGCTCTCTTTCGCATATATACCCTCTTCCCTATTTCTTCCATACTATAACATTAAACTTCCCAAGTACAGAAATCATTTTACTTGTTCTGTCTTTTTTCCATCTAAGATTATGTTATGTATCTCAAAAAAGGAGATGACAATAAGCACTCTAGTGCTGCTGCTAGCCACTAAACTGCCCCAGTGCCACCTACATACAATACATACCACAATCGAAACAGCTGCTACACCATTTCTTGATAACACTGTTTTCGTACTTCGTGTAAGACTTTTAAAAATAAATCACCCTTCCAGGACTCGAACATGTTACCGCTGTATCTGCAGGCAGATGTGCTATTCGCCACACCACCGAGAACCTGCTAGACGCAACATCCCTGCTGAATGCCTTCTGCATTGGAAATCAGCACTCAGTTTTGCCAAGAATAATTTTATTGTGCTTTGAGTCGTAGCTTATGACTGATAGTTGACAATCTAGTTACACTACTGGCCATTAAAATTGCTACACCAAGAAGAAATGCAGATGATAAACGGGTGTTCATTGGACAAATATATTATACTAGAACTGACATGTGATTGCATTTTCATGCAATTTGGGTGCATAGATCCTGAGAAATCAGTACCCAGAACAACCACCTCTGGCCATAATAACCGCCTTGGTACGCCTGGGAATTGACTCAAACAGAGCTTGGATGGTGTGTACAGGTACAGCTGCCCATGCAGCTTCAACACGGTACCACAGTTCATCAAGAGTAGTGACTGGCGTATTGTGACGAGACAGTTGCTCGGCCATCATTGACCAGACGTTATCAATTGGTGAGAGATCTGGATATTGTGCTGGCCAGGGCACCAGTCGAACATTTTCTGTATCCAGAAAGGCCCGTACAGGACGTGCAACATGCGGGTGTGCATTATCCTGCTGAAATGTAGGGTTTCGCAGGGATCGAATGAAGGGTAGGGCCACGGGTCGTAACACATCTGAAATGTAACGTCCACTGTTCAAATGCGTCAATGCGAGCAAGAGGTGACCGAGGTGTGTAACCAATGGCACCCCATACCATCACGGCGGGTGATACGCCAGTATGGCAGTGACGAATACACGCTTCCAATGTCCGTTCACCGCTATGTCGCCAAACACGGATGCGACCATCATGATGCTGTAAAGATAACCTGGATTCATAATAAAAAATGACGTTTTGCCATTCGTGAACAAGGTTCGTTGTTGAGTACACCATCGCAGGCGCTCCTGTCTGTGCTGCAGCGTCAAGGGTAACCGCAGCCATGGTCTCCGAGCTGATAGTCCATGCTGCTGCAAAACTTCGACGAACTGTTCGTACGGATGGTTGCTGTCTTGCAAACGTCCCATCTGTTGACTCAGGGATCGAGACGTGGCTACACGATCCGTTACAGCCATGCGGATAAGATGCCTGTCATCTCGACCGTTGGGATCCAGCGCGGCTTTCCGTATTACCCTCCTGAACCCAGCGATTCCATATTCTGTTAACAATCATTGGATCTCGACCAACGCGAGCAGCAATGTCGCGATACGATAAGCCGCAATCGCGATAGGCTACAATCCGACCTTTATGAAAGACGGAAACGTGATGGTACGCATTTCTCCTCCTTACACGAGGCATCACAACAACGTTTCAGCAGACAACGCTGGTCAACTGCTGTTTGTGTATGAGAAATCGGTTGGAAACTTTCCTCATGTCAGCACGTTGTAGGTGTCGCCCCCGGCGCCAACCTTGTGTGAATGCTCTGAAAAGCTAATCATTTGCATATCACAGCATCTTCTTCCTGTCGGTTAAATTTAGCACGTCATCTTCGTGGTGTATCAATTTTAATGGCCAGTAGTGTATTATACAAACCCATTTGCAAAAGTTCTACAATTCCTTCGTTTTGAGAGTTTAATGATGTTGCAGAGAGCAGGGAGAAGAATGTCAGTCGTTGCACATATCACCAATCGGCGTTCACAAAATTCCTTTCTATTGCTACTTAAAATCTGTAATTGTGTTTTCTATCGCTAAATAGCTAAACTGTTTGCAGAAGAAGCACGTGAAAAATCAGTAATTTCGGGTAACGCTCCGTAACACACGTACAAATTCGTCCTACCCCTAGCCTGTAATGCCACCAGAGCATCACCCAGTAACAGATCACGTGACCAGTTCTTGATATTTGATGGTTTTTGAGCTTTAATTGCATAAAAATAATAGATATTTTGTGAGAATGTAGACCGTAAATGCTGTTTATATTTTGTAATCAATCAGCAGAACAATAATACGAACCATATTTTTAAAAAAGAAAAAGAGCTTATTATTATTACTACTCGCCCCCTAGCAGCTCAGAACGGAGAAACAGAGAAAGGGACAACGTTAGTGGCGGGGGCTCCCTTGCTGACGTGGCAGTGCGGTGGGAGAGAGTAGATGTGTAGTTCTACAGCTTAAGCCTTCACACAGACGTTCATCTCTTAGAACTTGTGAGCTACAGCTGGGGAGTCTTCAAACGATCGACTTTAAAGGTTATACCGGTACTACTATTAATTCGGCGAGTCAACCGTTAATTATTAAAAGCACAATGGGTTACAGGATTACGCCGAAATTGCTAGAGATGGGGCGATATGTCTTCCTCTGAGTTCTAAACCTTTTTTCTGTCTCCTGTTTCCATTTGAAAATCAACTTCTCGTGCAAAAACACAGTGGGGTTTACAAAATTTCACCGTGCTGGAATGCTAATGAGTTGCAATTGCGACAGAATCCTGCCACAGTCTATTATTAAAGAAATAATTGAGGACAAGTTACGTCAATAGCTTTTGAAAAGTTCATGCTCGGTATAAAAATAAACGTATGATTCCTTCACTTACCTTATTATAAATACATACTAATTCTCGTTCCACCAGCTGTCGATGGCCCTTAAAATAATTACATTATTTCATTAAAAGATATGTAGCTATTCGCGTATCACTGCAGATAAAAAAAAAATTACGCATGTTAACTATAAGCCAAAATACTCTTCGCTTTGCTTGCTATCAATTCCATATCTCAAACGGTTTATGAGGTTGAAGCGATATTATGAATATTTCACTTTCAATCTATCGTTTGCGTGCGATATGAAGTGCATTCACTACATATAATCCGTTTACTCCATACTGTAGATAGAAATTGATCTCGCTTAAAGTTTCAATAAAAAGTATGTTATATACCTTTCACATGTAGCAATGCGTGATCTAATATCCACCAAACGCAAAATCATAGCGGCCCCTACATTCATTGCAAGCTATTCCAATATCGTGCAGTGCCATACTTAATATAGAAATTTCGCAATAACTATGACAATTAACGAAATGACAGGTAGTTCATCATAAAGCTGACGAATGAGGCCATGACATGCCAGAGAATCCACTTTTTTACTGAGTAGTTTCTTTAAAATCGTTTCAGTAATGTTGCAGTCCAACTGGCATGCACATGCCTCCATTCCTGCAATGTAGCTGAGGCAGGCACAGAACGTTTCGTACATTACAGCCGAAGCGCACAGCCCAATAAGCGGCAGCAAACTGAGGTGTGCTCTCCTTCGGAGCAGAAGAACGGACTCGCGTGGCGCTGAGAGTGAGATTACGTTTCTGCACAGGGGCCAAGCTGTCTTGCATCAACTCTAATGTGTAGCAGAATTCAGTTCGTTGGTAGGATGCTTAAAAAATATCCGTGCGATCCAATTTAGAAGTTTTGGAACCACGCCGAATATGACTAACAGGATATATTGAATCTATATAAACAGAAACATCTATATCTACATCTACATGGATACTCTGCAAATCAAAAAGTGCCTGGCAAAGGGTTCATCGAACCACCTTCACAATTCTCTACTATTCCAATCTCGTATAGCGCGAGAAAAGAATGAACACCTATATCTTTCCGTTCGAGCTCTGATTCACCTTATTTTATCGTCGCGATCGTTCCCCCCTGTGTAGGTCGGTGTCAACAAAATATTTTCATATTCTGAGGAGAAAGTTGCTGATTGTAATTTCGTAAGAAGATTCCGTCTCAACGGAAAACGCCTTTCTTTTAATGATTTCCAGCCCAAATCATGTATCATTTCTGTGACACTCTCTCCCATATTTCGCGTTAGTACAAAACGTACTGCCTTTCTTTGAAATTTTTCGATGTACTCCGTCAGTCCTACCTGGTAAGGATCCCACACCGCGCAGCAGTATTCTAAAAGAGGACGGCCAGCGTAATTTAGGCAGTCTCCTTAGTAGGTCTGTTACATTTTCTAAGTGTCCTGCCAATAAAACACAGTCTTTGGTTAGCCTTCCCCACAACCTTTTCTATGTGTTCTTTCCACTTTAAGTTGTTCGTAATTGTAATACCTAGGTATTTAGTTGAATTTTCGGCTTTTAGATTAGACTGATTTATCGTGTAACCGAAGTTTAACGAGCTCCTTTTAGCATTCATGTGGATGACCTCACACTTTTCGTTATTTAGGGTCAACTGCCACTTTTCGCACCATTCAGATATTTCTTCTAAATCAAAAAAATGGTTCAAATGGCTCTGAGCATTATGGGACTTAACTGCTGTGGTCATCAGTCCCCTAGAACTTAGAACTACTTAAACCTAACTAACCTAAGGACATCACACACATCCATGCCCGAGGCAGGATTCGAACCTGCGACCGTAGCGGTCGCGCGGTTCCAGACTGAAGCGCCTAGAACCGTTCTGCCACTCCGGCCGGCTTCTTCAAAATCGTTTCGCAGTTTGTTTTGATCTTCTGATGACTTTATTAGTCGATAAACGACAGCGTCATCTGCAAACAACCGAAGACAGCTGTTCAGATTGTCTCCCAAATCGTTTATATAGATAAATAACAGCAAAGGGCCTATAACACTACCTTGGGGAACGCCAGAAATCGCTTCTGTTTTACTCGATGACTTCCCGCCAATTACTACGAACCGTGACCTCTGACAGGAAATCGCAAATCCAGTCACATAACTGAGACGATATTCCATAAGCACACAATTTCACTACGAGCCGCTTGTGTGGTACCGTGTCAAAAGCCTTCCGGAAATCCAGGAAAACGGAATCGATCTGAAATCCCTTGTCAATAGCACTCAGCACTTCATGTGAATAAAGAGCTTGTTGTGTTTCACAGGAACTATGTTTTCTAAACCCATGTTGACTGTGTGCCAATAGACCGTTTCCCTCGAGGTAATTCATAATGTTCGAACACAATATATGTTCTAAAATCCTGCTGCATATTGACGTTAACGATATGGGCCTGTAATTTAGTGGATTACTCTTACTACCTTTCTTGAATATTAGTGTGACCTGTGCAACTTTCCAGTCTTTGGGAACGTATCTTTCGACGAGCGAACGGTTGTATATGATTGTTTAAAGTATGGAGCTA
Source organism: Schistocerca gregaria (assembly GCF_023897955.1). NCBI lineage: Eukaryota > Metazoa > Arthropoda > Insecta > Orthoptera > Acrididae > Schistocerca > Schistocerca gregaria. The sequence goes on along the minus strand of NC_064920.1, from coordinate 1,069,655,774 downwards.
ATGCATCAGCATACTCGGAAAGGAACCTAACTGGTATACAGTCTGGACATAAAGATAGATGCCAACTGTCCCGTGGAAGACTACTTAAAAAGTTTCAAAAATCAACATTAAGGTAGCGATCAGGTCTGTACTACAGCCCCCTATGTATCACTCCTGCAGGGACCTAGAAAATAATATTATAACAGTAATACAATCATTTTTCCCATGTTCCATACGTGAGTGGATTGGGAACAAGCCGTAATGAGAGGTACAGTGGGAAATACTCTTCACTAAGCACTTAACAGTGGTTTGCAGAGTATAGATGTAGATGTAGAACCCCCTACAATTCACTCCAGTAGTAACTGCGAAGACAAGATCAGATTAAATACAGTCCCACAGAGGCACGGAATGATGGCGCAGTCACTCTTGCCGCAAATCCATGTTCGATTGGAATGGGAAGAGATCTTAATACGTGGTACAATGAGATGTGCCCTCTGCTATCCACTTCACAGTGGTTTGAAGCGTACAAATACAGTAGATAACATCAGCTACCGCGATGCTTAAATTACTAACACTTGGTCTCTTATCAGGACGTGCCGATAATATGTAGGATGAAACTTAAATAGTGGCATCACTGCTGTGGAGACACTATGCAATCGAATCTACTATTGTCGCTGATAGCACACGTTGTTGACATACCTACCTTATCTCCGAGCAAATGGACTCGCCCGTCCCACGTCACCGGCGTGCCCACAGTCGAGGGAAACACAGTCGCTTGTGAGCGAGCGGTCTAACGTAAAGGTGTCACTGTGTTTTCGAAGCAGGAACATCGGAGTTGTATCAAGATTGAACGTGCCAGAGGGCGTACAGCACGACAGTGTCATCAAGGTCTTCAAGAGGCGTGCGGGGAATCGGCATTGCCGCACAGAACAGTGGCACGTTGGGTAAAAGCCTCCAACGAAGGTCGGCAAACATCGGGCAGGTCGTCCTAGCGTCTCTGAAGAAGACGTGTATGCTGTTGCCGCGTTAGTGGACAGCAATCGACGCCATACGATTCGTGAGCTTGCCCACGAAACCGGATTAGCGCATACGACTGTGCTTCGCATTCTGAAGGGACACCTAGGCATGCGAAAAATTTGCATCACGATGGATTCCGCATGACTTGACGGAAATGCAGAAATGGCTGCGTTACGACGCACTTGGAGCGCACTTGGAGCGCTATGAGCGCGAAGGAGAGGCTTTCTTACGCTGTATCGTAACACTGGATGAGACATGGGCCACATCGTACAAGACAAAACTGGAAAGCCAATCCAGCGAATGGTGTCATTATGGGTCGCCGCGTAAGTCGAAAGTGCGTCAGAGCCCCACTATGGTGAAAGTTATTGTGATTCTCGTGTACAACTGTGATGGTGTTATCCTAACGCATTGCGTTCCTCCACAGCAGACTGTCAATGCACAATATTACTGCTCATTTTTTGAGCATCACCTGCGACCAGCTTTACGAAAGAAGCGGCGACACTTTCTGCGCAACCCACCCATCATGCACGACAATGCGCGGGCGCATACAGCGCTAGCTGTGACTGCTCTGTTCGGTCGATGGGACTGGGAAGTACTTTACTATCCACCATACTCTCCGGACTTAGTCCTTGTGACTTTGATTTGATTTCGGAGATGAAGGAACCACTTCGTGGCATTCGCTTCAGAACTGTTCCAGAGATTCGACAGGCACTAGATCGCTTCCTTCGCACCATCAACAGAACAGGCTCTGCTGACAGTATAATACGCCTTCCGCATCGCTGGAAACGGGTTCTACACAACGCTGGTGACTACTTTGAAGGACAGTAATAGGTGCAAACATGTAACTCTTTTGTATCGGTTGTGAATAAGTAGTTGCCACTATTTAAGTTCCATCCCTCGTATTTCTGCCTGCATGCCATTTGAGATGATCTGGTTGAGCAGGGAGTGAGTTAAACGGGTGGGAGCTGGATGACAGTGTGTACGCTCCACCACCGGCCATACAGGGGCCTGCACACGTTGAATATTTATTGACTGATACTACGAGGCACCTTCAGTAAGTAATGCAAGAAAACCCCCCCCCCCCCCCCCCCCCCGCCCCACCCATCCTCCACTCCCAATTTCGGTTGGAAAATTCGGAATTTGTTGTGAGACTTCGTGGAGTATTGCGATTGGTGGCGGAGCTATACGTAGCGTCCAAAGTGGCACCTGTAACGGAAGTGCGTTCCAACTGTCATTGAGTTTCTTTTGACGGAACACCAGAGCATCTCAGATATTTATAGGCACTTGCAGAACGTCTACGGAGACGTGGGAGTGAGCAAAAGCATGGTGAGTCGTGGGCGGGGTGTCTATCGCCATCATTGTGTTCGAACATTACGAATTACCTCGAAGAAAACGGCCTATTGACACACAGTGTACGTGGGTTTACAAAACACCATTTCTGTAAAACACAACTAGCTCTTTATTCATATGAAGTGCTGAGTGCTATTGACAGGGGATTTCAGATCGATTCCGTATTTCTGGATTTCCGGAAGGCTTTTGACACTGTACCACACAAACGGCTCGTAGTGAAATTGCGTGCTTATGAAATATTGTCTCAGTTATGTGACTGGATTTGTGATTTCCTGTCAGAGAGGTCACAGTTCGTAGTAATTGACGGAAAGTCATCGAGTAAAACAGAAGCGATTTCTGGCGTTCCCCAAGGTAGTGTTATAGGCCCGTTGCTGTTCCTTATCTATATAAATATTTGCCAAACAATCTGAGCAGCCGTCTTCGGTTGTTCGGAGATAACGCTGTCGTTTATCGACTAATAAAGTCATCAGAAGATTAAAACAAACTGCAAAACGATTTAGAAGAAATATCGGAATGGTGCGAAAAGTGGCAGTTGAACTTTAATAACGAAAAGTGTGAGGTCATCCACATGAGTGCTAAAAGGAACTCGTTAAACTTCGGTTACACGGTAAATCAGTCAAATATAAAGGCCGTACGCGGCCGCTACGCTCGCAGGTTCGAATCCTGCCTAGGGCGTGGATGTGTGTGATGACCTTAGGTTAGTTAGGTTGAAGTAGTTCTAAGTTCTAGGGGACTGATGACCTCAGAAGTTAAGTCCCATAGTGTTCTTAGCCAAGCCATAAAGGCCGTAAATTAAACTAAATACCTAGCTGTTACAATTACGAACAACTTAAAATGGAAGGAACACATAGAAAATGTTGTGGGGGAGGCTAACCAAAGACTGCGTTTTATTGGCAGGAAAATGTAATAGACCTACTAAGGAGGCTGTTTACACAACACTTGTCCTTCCTCTTTTAGAATACTGCTGCGCGGTGTGGGATCCTTACCAGATAGGACTGACGGACTACATCGAAAAAAGATCAAAGAAAGGCATCACGTTTTGTACTATGGCGAAATATGGGAGAGAGTGTCACAGAAATGATACAGCATTTGGCATGGACATCGTTAAAAAAAAAAAAAAGGCGTTTTTCGTTGCGACGGAATATTCTCACGAAATTCCAATCACCAACTTTCTCCTCCGAATGCGAAAATATTTTGTTGACCCCGACTTACATAGGGTGGAACGATCACCACGATAAAATAAGGTATATCAGAGATTGTACGGAAAGATATAGGTGTTCATTCTCACTGCGCGTGCCGGGCGGCTGGACGCAGCTGTGGCTCCTGCAATGTTGGAACGTGCGGACACACTCATTCGAGGTGATCGGCGTATCACAATCAAACACCTTCCTCCTCGACACACTCGTCGATCGGTTGCGGCACTCAAAGAAGTGTGCTCGCTTGGTCCCTGGCTGCCTTACAGGAGACGATAAAGAGCAACAAATAAGCATCTGTGCGGAATTGCTAGCGCTTTCGAGGCTGGCCGTGACAACTTTTTGTCGAATGTCACTAACAGACGATGAAATATGTATTCATCACTTCGAATCGGAAACAAAACCGCAATCCATTGGATTGGCACCTCACCACGTCTCCTCCAAAGAAAGAGTTCAGATCTTCACCGTCAACCGGTAAAGTCATGCAACGGTCACCTGGGACTCTGAACGGATTATTCTGTTTGATGTTCTCCCTCATGGTACAACGATCAACACTGAAGTGCATAAGGCCGCCCTCAGTAACCTGAAGAAACGACTTCAGCGTGTTTGTCGCTACAAAAATCCAAACGAACTTCTCCATGACAACGTAACGCTTCACACAAATTTGCCCACCCGAGAAGAGCTCACGGAACTTCATTGGACTGTTCTTCCCCGTCCACCCTGCAGACTGGATCCCGCACCTTCCGAATTCCATCTGTTTGGTTCAATGAAGGATGTACTGCGCGGGAAACAGCACGTGAATGATACGGAGGTTATTGATGCAGCAAAACGTTTGCTCCAACGTCGACCAGTAGAGTGGCACTACCACGTTGAACTGAGATTGTGTTGAAAAGTAGGGTTTGTAGCCAAAAGAGTGGGGAATAATATAGTGTATTGGAATACTGAATAAAACCAACCTACTTCCAGAAAAGAGTGTCGCATTACTTACTGAACGCCACTCATAGTTTGTCAGACCTTCAGTATGGTGAAGCGACTCTCGCAGCATCAATTATATGCGTCAGTACTGTCAGTTGGCAATACCATTTCACAAAGTTAAGATTTTGAACAACTAAAAGAAAGCATGTCCTGCAGTTATCTTAGCCCTGTTGTTGTTGTGGTCTCTAGTCCTGAGACTGATTTGATGCAGCTCTCCATGCTACTCTATCCTGTGCAAGCTTCTTCATCTCACAGTACTTACTGCAACCTACATCCTTCTGAATCTGCTTAGTGTATTCATCTCTTGATCTCCCTCTACGATGTTTACCCTCCACGCTGCCCTCCAATGCTAAATTGGTAACCCCTTCATTCCTCAGAACATGTCCTACCAACCGATCCCTTCTTCTAGTCAAGTTGTGCCACAAATTTCTCTTTTCTCCAATTCTGTTCAATGCCTCTTCATTAGTTATGGATCTACCCATCTAATCTTCAGCATTCTTCTGTAGCACCACATTTCGAAAGCTTCTATTCTCTTCCTGTCCAAACTATGTATCGTACATGTTTCACTTCCATACATGGGTACACTCCATACACATACTTTCAGAAACTACTTCCTGACACTTAAATCTATACTCGATGTTAACAAATTTCTCTTCTTCAGAAACGCTTTCCTTGCCATTGCCAGTCCACATTTTATGTCGTCTCAACTTCGACCATCATCAGTTATTTTGCTCCCCAAATAGCAAAACTCCTTTACTACTTTAAGCATCTAATTTCCTAATTTAATTCCTCCAGCATCACCCGACTTAATTCGACTACATTCCATTATCCTCGTTTTCCTTTTGTTGATGTTCATCTTATATCCTCCTTTCAAGACACTGTATATTCCGTTCAACTGCTCTTCAAAGTCCTTTGCTGTCTCTGACGGAATTACAATGTCATCGGCCAACCTCAAAGTTTTTATTTCTTCTCCATGGATTTTAATACCTACTCCGAATTTTTCTTTTGTTTCCTTTACTGCTTGTTCAACACCGGGGAGAGGCTACAACCCTGCCCTGTTGTTCGGGAGGGGGGGGGGCGGGGTGGGGGGGGGGGGAGGGGGAGATAGAAGTTGAGATAGTGCATTTAATACCCTCAATCTCCAAAAAGTCTTCCAGCCATTGACAGTTCAGACAATGGAATTCTCGAATACATATCGAACCAGGCTCATTAGTGTTGGTAGACAGTCGACAGCTTCTGATGCCGTACTCACTTAATAAACTGAAAATAACTCCACTATATAATCTCGAGCCCAGTGACATAATTTTATCTATTCACACGAGAGAATTGAACAGGAAATTCTGGGGTAATTGCAATTTGTCTGTTAACTGAAAAGCGAGCCACAATCGTGGTGGGAAGTTGCCTTTCTCGGAGAAACGCTACAGCTGCCGTACAGCGTGGCTAAGAATGAATGGAAACGGAATGTCGTGTGGCTACGGCCTCTCGTCGGGTAGACTGGTAAGCTGCTTTTTTATTTAAAACCCAAATATCGACCGGTTTCAGTCACAGGCTCTCTTCACGGATTCTGTCCAAAGATACAAAAAAATACATGTAGTATATAGGAAATATTAGAGAATCGTTTCCGGAAGTGCAAAATATACGTCAATAATATTCGATCTCAAACGCTTCCTGATAAACGAAATCGCCCATGTGCATTTCATCAATTTTAATTTGACCATTGGAACTGAAAAATCACGTTGTTTGCCTGGTCTGGCTTGTTTTGAACATTTTTGAAATGTGGCTACGGACAGGCGTCAAATAATGTATAAAATACATGTTTGACTATCAGCAGCTTTTTTATTTAAAATCTTAAATCGACCGATTTCAGTCACAGATGATCTTCACCGATTCTATCCAAAAATACAAAAAAATACATGTAGTTGCTTACGTCTGAACACAGCATCTTTCAGCCCAGTCAGTAATCATCGCCGAAGATGAGGTCATCGTCTCACTACCAAGCCAGCGGTCCGGCTGTTGTATTAGACAGTACTCTACATAAAAAGTTTATAGTCAGCTGTGCTTTGTGGTAGAGACTAGTAGTTTGGTCTGAACCAAGTGATACATTAATGTGCCGTGACAGTAATAAATAACCATGGCAAAATGCTGTGGATATGGATTGCTAAGCATTTCATCTTTTTGTTGTAGCATCATCTCTGTCCCTGCAGTAGTAAAGCTGAGAACCCACCGCTGTACCGACCACTGTTATTTCGTCAGGTACACCAGTTTAGTTTTGCACTGAGAAACAGTTTCGCTAGAAGCCGCGGTGTTCGGGTTATCCCCCCTCCCCTCCCTGCCTTCTCCACTCTCACACCCCGCTGATCAGGATGTTTTTATATTATTCATTACAGTCCTCCTCCAGCACTCTTGGACAAAAATTTGCAACTCTGCAATTTTTTTCCTTTGTTGACTGGACTACTTACCGTGCGTATGATCACAGTGCTGCCAAACTGGTTTTCTTTGAGGTCCATTTTCTACTGAATACATCTGTATTTACGGAAAAAAAAATTGGTGCACACTTTTTTGTGCTGTTAGTATGCATGGAATAGCACTGTGGTATCCGAGTGCACTAGTTTTGCTTCATGTAGGCGTGAATGGAATACCAAATTTCATGCCTGTATTGGAATACACTATGACACTACTCTGAATTGCATTTATATGCAGTCGATGTCACAAAAACCTCAAAGATACTCCCAATCTCTAGTTGACTGTTACTGTCTCTCTCATTAGCATACTTTACATCTCTATTATGTGATGCAAAGCACTAAAGGAGGCTGCCAGCAAATTTGGGCTAAACATAAACGAAGCCAAGACAGAGTGCCTTGTTATGATGCGTGGTCATTGTCAGACTGCTGGTCTTCTACAATCATTGCAGGTTGGGGACCAGTCCTACGAGAGAGTGTATGAATTCAAATACACTACTGACCATTAAAATTGCTACACCAAGAAGAAATGCAGATGATAAACGAGTATTCATTGGACAAATATAGTATACTAGAACTGACATGTGATTACATTTTCACGCAGTTTGGGTGCGTAGATCCTGAGAAATCAGTACCCAGAACAACCACCTCTGGGCGTAATAACGGCCTTGATACGCCTGGGCATTGAGTCAAACAGAGCTTGGATGGCGTGTACAGGTACAGCTGCCTATGCAGCTTCAACACGATACCACAGTTCATCAACAAAAGCAAAACGAGGATAATGGAATGTAGTGGAATTAAGTCGGTGATGCTGAGGGAATTAGATTACGAAACGACACTTAAAGCAGTAAAGGAATTTTGCTATTTGGGAAGCAAAAGGTTGAGGTACAGAGGATATAAAATGTAGACTGGCAGTGGCAAAGGAAAGCGGTTCTGAAGAAGAGAAATTTGTTAACATCGAGTCTAGATTTAAGTGCCAGGAAGTAGTTTCTGAAAGTATGTGTATGGAGTGTAGCAATGTATGGAAGTGAAACATGGACGATACATAGTTTGGACAAGAAGAGAATAGAAGCTTTCTAAATGTGGTGCTACAGAAGAATGCTGAAGATTAGATGGGTAGATCAAATAACTAATGAGGATGTATTGAAGAGGCTTGGGGAGAACAGAGTTTGTGGCACAACTTGACTAGAAGGAGGGATCGGTTGGTAGGACATGTTCTGAGGCATCAAGGGATCACCAATTTAGTATTGGAGGGCAGCGTGGAAGGTAAAAATCGTAGAGGGAGACCAAGAGATGAATACACTAAGCAGATTCAGAAGGATGTAGGCTGCAGTAGGTACTGGGAGATGAAGAAGCTTGCACAGGATAGAGTATCATGGAGTGCTGCATCAAACCAGTCTCGGGACTGAAGACCACAACAACAACAACAGGTCCCTTAAAAAAGCCTTGAATGGTCAACGATTCTTGTCGGACGAGGATGTGCTACAAGTAGTTACAGAATTCTTCACTCATCAGGACACGATATTTTAGCAAACGAGTATCTTCAATCTGATGTGTCAGTGGGATGACTGCCTCAGTGCTCACGGCGATTTTGCCTGATTGGCATACCGATTCTGGGCTGTACAGCCTTAGAACGGAAACTTTTTTTTTTCCTGTCCCGCTTATAGATTTAAACATGATCATTCCTATTCCATCAGAAATATTGACGCTCACCGTGCTAGATATACTGTGGATGTGTGGTAAGTGACTCCACTCAGTACAGACCAGTCCACAAGTGCCAGGAAACCCTAAATAGAAGAGATTTATCCAGGTTACCAGTAACTGAGAATCAATTTCCCTCTAGTATTGTAGAATAGTATTGAAACGTCCCCTAAGAAAAAATTATGGAAAACTGTGCTGGTAAACCACTTACGTTATTTGATTTCCGAGCAGCTGAACAAAACTCAATGTACTCGGTTTTTCCTTTACTTATTCTGATCATCACTAAACTGACACAGTGATTTTCATACAGAGCACTACATGGCGTTACCAACATAAAAACCTAAACAGCCTACGTACAGTATGCACAGATTTACGTATACTCTGCCCATATGCTTTTCTTGCATCTGCATTTTAAGTATCTCATATTTGTACAAGTTGTACAACTTTGCTTCCGCCGTTTTTTCCCTAACATTTGAGGCTTTAATGAAACAATTGGTCAAATTGGTTACAAAAAAATGTGTGTGAAATCTTATGGGACTTAACAGCTAAGGTCATCAGTCCCTAACTTCACACTACTTAACCTAAATTATCCTAAGGACAAACACATATACCCATGCCCGAGGGAGGACTCGAACCTCCGCCGGGACCAGCCGCACAGTCCATGACTGTAGCGCCTTAGACCAAATTGGTTACACATGTATCATTCAATAATCAATATATTTTCCATCGCTGGCCCCTACTCTCCCCCATATTTCTGGCAGTGTACGAATCCTGCGTCGAAAAAATTGTTCATCTTTTGAAACGATCCACGAATCGATCCAAACGATCCACGAATCGATCCAGTTTGTGACTTCTTCATGAGATAGGAAGTGTTGGTCAGCCAGACCATGCTCCATTGATCTAAACAGGTGATAGTCAGAAGGGGCAATGTCTGGAGAATACTGCTGGTGGGGTAGGACTTCCATTTTAACGTTTCCAAGAAAGTTTTGACCTCTTTTGCAACGTGGGGTCGAGCGTTGTCGTACTGCAAAATCACTTTATCGTGCCTTTCGCTGTAATGCGGCCGTTTGTCTTTCAATAATGCTCTCCTCAAATGCATGAATTGTGTTCGATAAAGAGCACCTGTGATTATTTCACTTGGTTTTAACACCTCATAGTACACGACGCCGAGCTGGACCCATCAAATGCAGAGCACAATCTTGGAGACGTGAATATCCGTTTTGGCCGTCGACGTGGAAGCATGACCGGGATACCCCCATGATTTTTTTGCGTTTGGGTTTATCGTAATGAACCTATTTTTTTGTTCCCGGTCACAATGCGATGCTGAAATCTCTTCCGTTTTTGCCTCTGAAGCAACTGTTCCCAAACACGCAAACGCCGTTCAACGTCTCTTGGTTTCAGCTCACACGGGACCCAAGTTCCTTCTTTCTGGATCATGCCCATAGCCTTAGACGTTTTGAAATGGCTTGTTGTGTCACTCCCATTAATTGTGCCAATTCTTCTTGAGTTTGACGCATCTGCAACTTCGAAAACATTCTCGCTTCCACCACAATGCCAGTCTACGACGTTAAAATCACCGTTCTTGAAGCGTTGAAACCATTCACGACACGTTCTTTCACTAATAGCGTCCTTACCACACGTACTCAAGAGCATTCGATGAAACTCAGAAGCAGTTTTCTTCATACTGAAACAAAACAGTAACACCTCCCACAAATGACGAGTATTAGGCTCGTAAACTGACATTTTCAATCAAGAACAAGTTTATGATGCAGACAGACGACTACTGTTTGAATGAGGTTATGTTGACTGAGGTCTGCGATCTGTTTCTTTCGACCGCTACTTACGTTTTCGCCACCTATCGGCAAATGGCAGAAGCGCAGTTGTATACCTTGTATTAAATGTGGTGTTAACACATTCAGTGGGAAACAAACAGCGCCCCCCGGAAGTACCGGGTGATCAAAAAGTCAGTATAGATTTGAAAACTTAATAAACCATGGGTTAATGTAGATAGAGAGGTAAAAATTGACACACATGCTTGAAATGACATGGGGTTGTATTAGAACCAAAAAAACACCCCATATTGCTAGACGCATGAAGGATCTCTGCCGCGCGTTGTTTGGTGATGATCGTGTGCTCAGCCGCCACTTTCGTCATGCTTGGCCTCCCAGTTCCCCAGACCTCAGTCCGTCGATTATTGGCATTGGGGTTACCTGAAGTCGCAAGTTTATCGTGATCGACCGACATCTCTAGGGATGCTGAAAGACAACATCCGACACCAATGCCTCACCATAACTCCGGACATGCTTTACAGTGCTGTTCACAACATTATTGCTCAACTACAGCTGTTGTTGAGGAATGATGGTGGACATATTGAGCATTTACTGTAAAGAACATCATCTTTGCTTTGGCTTACTTGTTATGCTAATTATTGCTATTCTGATCAGATGAAGCGCCATCTGTCGAACATTTTTTGATCGTTTGTATTTTATTGGTTCTAATAAAACTCCATGTCATTCCAAGCATATGTGACAACTTGTACCTCTGTATCTACATTATTCCGTGATTTATTCTGTTTTCAAATTTATACCGACTTTTTGATCACCCGGTATCTGCGAGCTTTCACCGTTTATAAGGCGAGATGCGCAAGGGTCGGTATTACTTTGTGAAATAGCCTGTAGTTATTTTTTGTGATGTAGTGCGTAAGAGAGAATGGGGAATTGGCTGCTCACTCTTCATTTTTTCATAGCTATGTCGGAGAGAAGGACATGACCACAATCAAGCGCCGGCCAGAGTGGCCGAGCGGTTCTAGGCGCTACAGTCTGGAACAGCGCGATGGCGATGGTCGCAGGTTCGAATCCTGCCTCGGGCATGGATGTGTGTGATGCCCTTGGGTTAGTTAGATTTAAGTAGTTCTAAGTTCTAGGGGACTGATGGCCTCAGAAGTTAAGTCACATAGTGCTCAGAGCCATTTGAACCATTTGAACACAATCCAGCGACCTATCTTCTTTCACGCTTCACACTTTTTTATCGGGAAGCATTTTCACTAAAAGCCGTGGTTTTAGAGATATTCAAGACATATCTCAGTAAGTGACCTTTACACGCCCCTGCCCCCAACACCATGCTCACACCTCACTGGTCAGCATTTTTAATATGTTGCTGATGACATTCCTCCCTCCCTCCCTCCTCCCCCCTCCCCCCCCCCGTCCCCTACCACTGTTCATAAACTTGCGACTTTACGAATTTCCTTCCCCCCCCCCCCCATATGACTTTTTTTTGTCTTCGTTGAATGGGATAATGTCTATTCATTCAGTACTGTAGCTTTGATCTACAGTTAGTTCTGTGGGTAGACATTTGCGTTAGAATAATCGAGGTCTAAGGTTCGACTCAGGCTCTAGACTATTCCTTTTTTATTTTCTAATTTTGATCTGCCCGGTGATGCTGCACCACATTCAAGTCAAGCACTCTATATTTCGTACAACTACAGTTTTTTCAACGTTTAAACAGTACTGTCATTGGTCAGGCATGTTAGAAATATTCATGAAGACTCGTAAGCAATTAAAAATAAATGACCTGTCATAAGGGCAGAATTAACTACAAAAATTATTAATGTTTGCTATGTTAAACATTCAAACTATATTGCGTAAGAGGGTCAACCATAATGGTTTAAACAGACTATTGCTGACAGCATGTCAACGAGCCGGAGAGCTTGGAGGCGTGCAGTGCTTAGAAAAAACTAACAAAGGGAGGTCCCCAGCAGTGAGATAGACTTTTTTGAAAAATTATTTGTACAGTGATGTAGAAAGATCCCGCGTATCACACACTGCAGTCATTCACCCTAGTGTGCCCTCGTTTGCGGGCAATAAACGGGAAAAAATCGGAATTTTGTGTAATACGCAATAGCGTTATAAAAGTCGGATGTAATTGATAGTGTGGCGTAATGGATGCAGGAGGATTTGGGTTCGATTCTCATTAGGTATACAATTTTTTATATTTTAAATCTTTATTGAAATGTCTTTGATCATCTTTTTATTGAATTAATTAGTTTAAATATATTTTTTATTTCTATTCCTTTGTCACACAATATTAATCATAACATCAACTTCTTCATTTTCTCTCATTTTTCTTCGTATCATTCTTTCTCCTCTTGAAATCTTTCTCCATGCTTCTTCAATTAATTTTATGTATTAATTTTGATTTTATTTCTATTGTTTTACCGTCCTGTTCTTTCGCCTACGTTATAGCATCATCGTATCTATTTCTCATTTTGCTAGAATTGAGTTTTACATATAAGCCTCTCTTTCATTTAAATTTACGTCTGCGTTATTCTGTCTACAGCGCAATAGGTATTTAGGTTATGTTCTAAATGTTTGTGTGACGATTACCGTGTTTAAAAAATTGGCATCTGGTAACAAAAGTACATTTTTCAGATCACTGCACAAATAGAAATAGATTATTTCGTTTTTTTTAATTGATAGATCAGAATTTTCAAGTAATTGAATATTATAATAGATAAATATAACTGAATTCATATTCACAAAAATTCCAGTTGGAAAGACGATACCAAAAAGAAAAATGAAACAAATGAAAAAGTTCGTATATTGATTAAAATGATGTGACAAAGAAATAGAAAAAATTACATTTACACTAACTGATTACATAAAAGTGATGAACAAAGTCATTTCGATAAAGATTTTAAAATAAAAAAAAGATTTTGTACTAATGAGATTCGAACCACATCCTCCTGTATGCAAAGCTATTATTCTTTTTTTTTTTTAACCTCAGTTTTTTCAGTATTTTTCGTCGCGTTTGGTCTGGGAGGAGGTCACAGTACATCCCTTCTAGTTAATCGTTGATTCCTGTACTCAGTGTTTTGTTACGGAGGGCAACCAGCCCTGTGACCGAATACGCTGCGCTGCAGTGCCGGCATATCCATTACACCTTACAAGCACGCTCTACAACACAACTTCTGTAATGGTACTGCGTATCACTCAACATTCCAAATTTTGTTTTCATCAATTACTCGCAAACGAGGGTCCACCATGGTGAATGGGCTCTTACGTGACATCATCACGTAGATAGTCGATCGCAACGCTGGGGACCTCTCCTTGCAAGAAAACGATTACACGCGAGATACGTCTTTAGCAGTCGAATGACGAAAGCGACTGTACTCTCATTTCTGTGTTTTGGAGTTCCATGCAATTGCTGGTGGCACTCGCAACCTGTAACAGCCGATCCAATTTATTACGCACAAGCAGTTTTACAATTTGTTTTATGTATAAAAATATATGCTTGTTATATGATTACAGAGACGATGTTTTTCTCTATTCATGTAACGGCCTTAACACAGAGAAAATCAGTATTTTTGTGGCCGAGCGGTTCTAGGCGCTACAGTCCGGAGCCGCGCGACCGCAACGGTCGCAGGTTCGAATCCTGCCTCGGGCATGGATGTGTGTGATGTCCTTAGGTTAGTTAGGTTTACGTAGTTCTAAGTTCTAGGGGACTGATGATCTTAAGTTAAGTCCCATAGTGCTCAGAGCCATTTGAACCATCACTATGTTTACATGGGGCTTCGAAACGCGGATTTCGTAAACCTATTTCACAATACCGTATCTGGTTGGTCATGTAAACACTCCAAAATCGATTCTGGAAATCCGTTTCCCACTACCACAATCGATTTTCGCTCCCATATATAAACGCAAACCGTTTTTGAAACGCGCTTGGATTGTCAGATTACGTCTTGTTTCAAAATGTTCTATAATATGGACGGGATGACTTTTTGTGCTGAGAAGGAGAAGCAGAAATATTAGATTGAGCAGGAAACTTTTTACCTCTAATCTTGAAGTTCAGAGAAATATCGGTTGAGCTGACTAAATCAGTAACTGGGACTGCTGTTTTCCAGACGCCATATTTAATGGGCTAGCAAATCCGCTTCAGTCTGTAATATGCAAACACGTCGGGTTCCGTCTTTCGTAAGATGTGTCGCAAGTAAACGTAGTGTATGGAACGCTTTTGAAGACGGGCAGTGCTGTCGAATATCTGGTCACAAACTCTACCGCGCCGAAGGCCATCGTACCTCAAAGCAGCAATCACATAATGTTCCTATTTTCTCTGTGAGACTAACATCGTAATTTTTGTGATGGATGTGACTGGAAATGATTCTGAGTTGAGTGCAGCTTTTTATCAGATTGAGCTGCCCATTCAGTTTTACAAAGCAAAGCTTGCAACAGCAAATAAACATTTTCGGAGTTGGCTCGATTTGCATGTAGACGAAAATTAATTCTGTCTGAGAAAACAAAAATTTTAATATACGCCGGAGCCTGGAGAGGTGTTTTTGAGTCGTATGACATAAGGTTAGCGAATTAGTTAGCCATCTGATGACAATTTTAAGAGAGAAGAATTCGATTTATTCTTGTGTTATTCTGCGGCGACGTAATGAAAATGCTGTAGACAACAGATAAGCTCCAAGTTTATCACAGTCGTGATCCCTGCTCTGTGTATCCTATTATCTTCTCCTTTTCACGCTGTAGAAAGCCAAAATTGCGCACGAATGGCAAGTAATTTCAGTCAATGACAAGTATTAGACAATTGCATGCGTTTTGTGTAAGCTTTGCTGTAATCGCTGCTAATAATGACTGAGATGCCAGGTAACATATCACTGAGTCTAAAATTACAAAATAATACACTTAGACAAGAAACCGAACTCTCAAACACGAGTAATGTAACATTAAAACTCTATTCACCGCACTTACTGTACACGTACAACACAGCTTGAGCGAAGGCACTTCTCGCGCATATGGTTCCAGTAGTGCAAAATTTTGATTTTTTGACGTACGTTTTACACGGGTGTGGTGTCCGTATATCCACTAATCCCGAGGAGCAAGTAGGCGGGGGGGGGGGGGGGGGGGGACTTTCCCCAATGAAGGTCATATTCAATATTTTCAGGTTACGAATATTACTTTCACGTCGACCTCTTTTTAAGGCGCATGTTGTGAATAAAAGTCAACGCAGTGAAATTTGCATTTTTAAATTGTTTTAGGTTGGGCATAAAGGAGGCCCTTGCTGGTACACGTCACGGAAACTTGTTGTTGTTGCTAAGATATTTAATATTCTGGACCCTACTAAGACATAAGTAATTACAAGACATAAGTAGCTCTTTAAAAAGTATGTTCTTAATATGCCAGCAACAATTACCGAATTTAATTTTTTTAGAGTGGTTATACCGTATGCTGCCCCCCCCCCCCACACCGGTAATGTGCGTTATGAAAAATGCGTTGTTATTGCTAGCGTTAAAAGGGTGGACGAAATACTACACCGCTGCTTACCCCGCCTTTCAATGTGTTTGTCATGAAAGCTGTTTTAACTATCCATTGATGTGTAACGTGATTATTGTGTTTTCGTATACGCTTCTTCAGTTTTTCTTCATTGTGCTCCACAGTTTTGGGCTATTAACTTATCAAAGGTCTTTTCCACATCAACGAATGCTAAGGGGGTCTCTGTATTAAATTTTGCGCGTTTCCCAATGATCAGTTTAACCACAAGCACTACGTTTATTGTCGATCTCCCCCTGCGGTAACACATTTTTTCTACGGTTCATAAGCACCATGATTTACTTTGAATCTGCCAGTCAGGCATTGTATACAGCGTCAGTAAGCTAAAACCACTGCAATACCGCCAGTTAACTTTTGTTTGTTCCCATGCACTTGGTAAGACATCTTTTCCAGCATTATGCTGGACAGATTTAGCAGTTTCAGGTAGAAAGGAATTTCACCATACTTTAGGACTTCATTGTTGATTGTTGACGCTGACAATGTCATTCTTGTATGCATAAATCGCCCCATACTTCAAGCGCCTGTATATTCCATTTCTCCGTTTTCTGTCTGCCCGTCTGCATATCAAAAGAATTTGCAGTGTTCGGACAATTTTCGCTGTTCATTTATTTATCTGTACCGTATCTCCATCTCTGCTTTTTTTGTTTTTTGTTAAGCATTTATATTGTCGTATAAGACAATGCTTATGTTCTATGAAGGTCATCTTCAGTTATACAATGAATGTTTGTGCTTTCTCACAAAGAACATTCAACGTTGATCAATTAGGTATACAACTAGAAAATAAGAAACAGATTCCCGCAAAAAGCCCTTTACCAAAGAAGTGTATTTTATCAAGCCAAATTACTCTTTATTTCATTGCCTGTAACAATAAAGAAAATTAAAGATTTTCAAACATTTGAAGTAGAACTGAATTTATAGTAACACATGTTGTTGTTGTGGTCTTCAGTCCGTTGACTGGTTTCATGCAGCTCTCCAGCTACTCTATCCTGAGCAAGCCTCTTCCTCTCCGAATAATTACTGCAACCTAAATCCTTCTGAATCTGCTTACTGTATCCATCTCTCGTATCCCTCCACGATTTTTGTCGCACACACGTTCCAATACTAAATTTGTGATCCCTTGATGTAGCAGAATGTATCCTATCAACCGATCACTTCTTTTAATCAAGTCGTGCCACAAATTTATCTTCTCCTTAATGCTGCTGAATACCTCCTCATTGGTTATGTGGTCTACCCACCTTCGATTGTAACACAGATTCTATGTTATTGAAGAATATCTGAATGTGAAAAAATACAATTATTCAGAATGAGATTTTCACTCTGCAGCGGAGTGTGCGCTGATATGAAACTTCCTGGCAGATTAAAACTGTGTGCCTGACCGAGACTCGAAGTCGGGACCTTTGCCTTTCGTGGGCAAGTGCTCTACCAACTGAGCTACCGAAGCACGACTCACGTCCGGTACTCACAGCTTTACTTCTGCCAGTATCCGTCTCCTACCTTCCAAACTACAGAAGCTCTTCTGCGAACCTTGTATTGCAATACAACTTGGTAGAGCACTTGCCCGCGAAAGGCAAAGGTCCCGAGTTCGAGTCTCGGTCGGGCACACAGTTTTAATCTGCCAGGAAGTTTCATATCAGCGCACACTCCGCTGCAGAGTGAAAATCTCATTCTGGAAACATCCCCCAGACTGTGGCTAAGCCATGTCTCCGCAGTATCCTTTCTTTCAGGAGTGCTAGTTCTGCCAGGTTCGCAGAAGAGCTTCTGTAAAGTTTGGAAGGTAGGAGACGGATACTGGCAGAAGTAAAGCTGTGAGTACCGGACGTGACTCGTGCTTCGGTAGCTCAGTTGGTAGAGCACTTGCCCGCGAAAGGCAAAGGACCCGAGTTCGAGTCTCGGTCGGGCACACAGTTTTAATCTGCCTGGAAGTTACAATTATTCACATACATCTAATTAAAACGATTGTATTTATGTGGGAGACTGTCAATAACTTAAATATAAGTTGTATTGCAACTAACCTTGGCTGCGGCATTGTATTATGAGTATGTGTGTAATTATAAATATTTGAGTGTTGTTAACGAATGAATAAATAAATGACACTGAATTGAACTGGAAAGAGGTGACAGAGGTGTTTCCCGAGGTTTTAACACTCCGACTCCCCCGGTAATACTCGGAGTCCTCGGTGCCACGCAGAACATTTGCCACGCCGGACAATTGCCACACATCCTTCGCCAGGTAGCTTGAGTAGCGATCGCTCTGAGGGACGCCCTTCCTCGTACTACTTCTGTCCGCTTTCAAACCGCCGTCTCCACATCTTGCTCGATACAACCAGTACGTAAGGGACCTTCTTCTTCGACATCTTGGCCAAATACAGAGCTTCTTTTCCGAAATCGAATTATTTATAACTCTTGGGAAACGAAAGCAAATCCGACGATTATGTCAGTATTTAATTAGTTCTGCCAAATATAAATGTAGATCCCTCTGTCTGTACGGTAGCTTCCTTTCACGCTTACTGATTGCGGTAGAAACAGTCCATAGCCAAGGGAGCAACAAGAAAGGAACCATGTAAAGAGAATGCGAATGTACGCTAATCATTTCTTTTTGATCACTGCATTTGTGCCTACTTTAATTACTACAACTGCATGCCCAAAAGACAGTAAGGAAATTAGAAATGGGTATGTGAGTGTTTAGAAAGAAGAACGATATACACCATATTAATTTACTCTTTTACAACGTTCAAAACATGACTGAAAATACGTTCACTAAATAGAGATACGAACATCCATGACTGACATGTCATCTAAAGTCGACGTACAATTATAAAATGTTAGAAATAAGAAACTGAAGTAATACAGAATGCTATGCTTGTAACGTACGTTGTTGTTTCTAGGTTTTGGAGGGAAAAGGCGTAATTGTAATGATCTCCAGTACAACAGAAACAAGAAGCACAACTTAAGGAAAAATAATGTAATGTGTGCTCCAGCTTACAAGCGACGTTGAAGCAGGTAGTTCCTATGACTTAGTAAGGACAGAGGTTATATTCGACAATTGGAATAAATTAATAACTGGCTCCTTTTACCGACCCCGGATCTCAGATGAAACAGTTGCTGAACATTTTAAAGAAAACTCGAGTCACGTCGCAAATAGGTACCCTACTCATACAATTATAGTTGGCAGTGACTTCAATCTACCTTCCGTATGTTGACAAAAATACTTTTTCAGACCCTATTGTAGATAGAAAATAACTTCCGTAATTGTTCTAAATGCTTTTTTAAAATTATTTTGAACCATTAGTTAAGGAGGTCATTCAAATTGCAAATGGTCACGAAAACACGCTTGACCTCTTAGCCACAAATAATCCTGAGTATCACGACGGAAACAGAGATTAGTGAACACGCAGTCGTAGCGAGGCTCAATTCCGTAAGAAAGAAATTCACCAAAACTAAACGCGAAATATATCTATTTATAAAAGCAATTAAAAACTCGATTCACGTCATTCTAAGAGACAGTTTCCAAACCTTCCAAACTATGTAAGTGAAGACCATATGTGGCTTACGTTCAAAGAAATAGTATCAACAGCACTCGAGAGGTTCATACCAAATAAATTAATAACAGAGGGAACTGATTCCCCACAGTGCACAAAACACGACAGAAAGCTTCTGCAGAAGCACCTAAAAAGGCACGTATATTTTAGACGAGAGCAAAATCTCCAAGATTGGCGAAGTTTTACTATTGTTCAAGACTCGCAAGAGGAGGACGAATAATAGGAAAAGGCCTGGAGATCTGGAAAGATTCCAGCTGGGTTAATTCATGGTCAGACAGAGATTCTGAAACTAGATAATGGATTGCAAGACATATCCAAGAACAGATACAGACTCAGATTGCAATTTAGTAAATTATAAAGAATATAGTGAGGTTTAATAGAACCGTCTAAAAGAATCAATGTGGAAAGAAGTGGGGTATTGAAGTACTGAAAATTAAGAGACATATTTCAAGTTCTCTCAGGCTGTGGATAATGCGATAATGAATATACAGTTGAAAAGGAATGAACATAGCTAAAAAGGGCAATTGCAGGGGTTGGAGAGACAAACATAGGTATTAGAAAGACCACTGCAAAGAAACCTTGGTCAGCAGAAGAAATACTTTGACTTATCGACAAAAGAAGGAAACACAAACATGTTCAGGCGAAGGAGAAAGTCTATCTATCTATATCGGAATCCAGCTCTAGCTATTGCCGCGTCTGGGTGTTGACAAGTCTTCTCCATTTGGCTTAGTCCTCCCACCACTTTTCTTCCTTCACTTGCTGCCAGGTCACACCTCTCCTTTCAACAGATATTCTCACTCCCATTTTCCACCGTGTTCTTGGGCGCCCTCTAGGTCTTTTGCCATCCATCTTTAGTTCTTCCATAATTTTGGGGAGTCTCTGCCCTTGCATCCTCATAACATGCCCATACCATCTTAATCTCTTTCTTTCAATTTCTTCTCTCATACTTTCTTGTTTGAGGTGCATTCTAATCTCTATATTCCTTACTCTGTCCATTCTTGTTTTTCCCTTAACTGCTCTGAAAAAATTCATTTCCCCTGCTTGCAGTCTGCTCCAGTCCCTTTCTATCATTGTCCATGTTTCTCCACCATAGGTAACAATAGGGATGTAATAATTCTTATACATAAGGAGTTTTGCTCTTTCTGTAACCTCATTATTCCAAATCAGATGTTTTATTGTTTGGTAGAAATTGCCTCCCTTCTGTAACCTCCTATTAATTTCGTTAATTTTTCTTCCATCCCTAGATATTTAACTCCCTAAATAAGTGAAACTTTCTACCACTTTGAGGGGTCCTCCAATCAAGGTAATATTTCCATTGATTCCTTTCTCTCTCCAAAATACCATTACTTCACTCTTATCTTTATTTACTTTTAATCCATACCTTTTCATTATTTCCTTCCACGCATCAAGCTGTAACTGTACATCTACCTCTTTATCACCCCATATTATCATATCATCTGCAAAAATCATCTTTTTGTCTTTTTCTTTTACTATATCTTTAACTGCCCTATTCATTCCCCCCATCACAACATTAAAAAGCGCAGGAGATAGACTACTTCCTTGCTTAAGTCCTTGTCTTATTTGGAAGCATTCAGCTCAGTAAGTACCTTTACTGCGGGTTGGGCGACGGGTGCAGAGGAGGAGGAGGGGGAGACAAGGGACCCAACCCTTCGGAGCAGGTAAAATCGCGGCAAATGTCCGCCGTGGCAAATGTCCGCACACAAGGTGTCACACCAGCCCCCCCCCCCCCCCCCCCCACCTGTGCCTTTAGGTCATCTCAAAGAATGCATCTGAAGTGAAACCGGCGCCTCAAGTGACTATGTTCCACGATCATGGAGGCCGGCTATGTGATATTCCTTCCCCGTGTTTAACCGGAGCATCTCAGATGCTTGTATTGAAATAGTACAAGAGCTCCGCCTTCGGAAAAACAGCTCCGTGGCCAACGCTACTAGAGATGGGAACATCCAAATGAAAACAATCGATTCAGTCGGCTCTTCACTCCGTTGTTGGAACACAGTGGACTCATTCGATTGTAGTTTTTTCTATACTCCGCGATCCACCGTGAGGTGCATAGCAGAGGCTACATCTCATTGTACCAGTTAATAGGGTTTCTTACTGTTCCGTTCGCGTATGGAGAGCGGAAAGAATAATTGTTTGAATGCCTCTGTGCGTGCAGTGATTATTCTAATCTTATTCTCACGATCCCTGTGTGAGCGATACGTAGGGGATTGTTGCATATTCCTAGAGTAATCATTTAAATCCGGTTCTTGAAACTTCGTTAAAAGACTCTCGGGGTATAGTTTACGTCTATCTTCAAGGGTCTTCCAGTTCAGTTCCTTCATTATCTCTGTGATACTCTCCCACAAATTAAAGAATCGTGTGACCATTCGTGCTGCCCTCCTGTGCATCCCTTGTTAGTCCAATCTGGTACAATAGGCCTTGTCTTTTTACGTGTTTGATTCTCTGCTGTCTTCACTATTTCATCTCTTAAAATTACCCATTCGTTTTCTACAATATTCATTTCTTCTGTTCTAGTCAACCCTTGCCTAAAGTTCCCTCTGAAAATCTCAACAACCTTTCGTTATTTCAACTTATCCAGGTCCCATTTCCTGTATTTCCTACCTTTTCTCAAATTTCTTCGTGACGTAACCAGAGAAATTTTTCTCCCTACACTAAGCAGGAAACTAAGTTCAACGACGTATGGCAACCCTAAGCACAGCTCACATCGATTTTAGGTACCCTCTGTGAGTTATAAAACGATGATTACCCGATACCTACGTGATCACCTAGTGTCAATAGAGGGCTCGAAAGATATAATGCAACATCGAAATCGACTGCAAATAAAGAAAGACCAATTAATGCAGGTAAAGGAGTAACCCGTACCAAATAAGAAGTTCATATATGACAGAACGAATGTGCCATGGTTTCTACGGGGATGTCGATACTTGGTCTTGATAGTGTTCTCATTCGCCTTTTAATTATTTCTGGACAGAATTGAATTTTTTTTTTTTTACACTTTGACAAAGCGTTCTGATTTCAAGTCTATACTGTGTACTGGACCAGGGCACCCACAAAGATATAAACATTTCCTGAACAGTACGTAATACCAAAACACCTCAATAGTGAAGTGAAAATTTTCCGCCCGTCACAGATTTCTAACCATTACCATCAAATTAACGCCTTAGAGAGAGTAAACATAACGGTTACTGAATTGCTGCAGCGACTTGAAACTGTGTGGTTATTGTTGTATTTTGTCAATTATAAAACTTAATTCTCTTCATGCTATAAAATGTCTCAATTCAGCAACTTACAGCTACCAGCAGGAAAATGAAATTTCTTGTCAGTTCCACGGTAACAGCGTTTATGCATGTTGTTGTTGTGGTCTTCAGTCCTGAGATTGGTTTGATGCAGCTCTCCATGCTACTCTCTCCTGTGCAAGCTGCTTCATCTCCCAGTACCTACTGCAACCTGCATCCTTCTGAATCTGCTTAGTGTATTCGTCTCTTGGTCTCCCTCTACGATTTTTACCCTCCCCAATTCTATTCAATACCACATCATTAGTTATGTGATCAACCCATCTAATCTTCAGCATTCTTCTGTAGCACCACATTTCGAAAGCTTATGTTCTCTTCTTGTCTAAGCTATTTATCGTCCACGTTTCACTTCCATACATGGCTACACTCCATACAAATACTTTGAGAAACGACTTCCTGACACTTAAATCTATACTCGATGTTAACAAATTTCTCTTCTTAAGAAACGCTTTCCTTGTCATTGCCAGTCTACATTTTATATCCTCTCTACTTCGACCATCATCAGTTATTTTGCTCACCAAATAGCAAAACTCCTTTACTACTTTAAGTGTGTCATTTCCTAATCTAATTCCCTCAGCATCACCCGACTTAATTCGACTACATTCCATTATCGTCGTTTTGCTTTTGTTGATGTACATCTTATACCCTCCTTTCAAGACACTGTCCATTCCATTCAACTGCTCTTCTAAGTGCTTTGCTGTCTCTGACAGAATTACGATGTCATCGGCGAACCTCAAAGTTTTTATTTCTTCTCCATGGATTTTAATACGTACTCCGAACTTTTCTTTTGTTTCCTTTATTGCTTGCTCAATATACAGATTGAATAACATCGAGGATATGCTAAAACCCTGTCTCACTCCCTTCCCAACCACTGCTTCCCTTTCATGCCTCTCGACTCTTACAACTGCCATCTGCTTTCTGTACAAATTGTAAATAGCCTTTCGATCTCTGTATTTTACCCCTGCCACCTTTAGAATTTGAAAGAGAGTATTCCAGTCAACATTGTCAAAAGTTTTCTCTAAGTCTACAAATGCTAGAAACGTAGGTTTGCCTTTCCTTAATCTTTCTTCTAAGCTAAGTCGTAGGGTCAGTATTGCCACACGTGTTCCAACAATTCTACGGAATCCAAACTGATCTTCCCCGAGGTCGGCTTCTATCAGTTTTTCCATTCGTCTGTAAAGAATTCGCGTTAGTATTTTGCAGCTGTGACTTATTAAACTGATAGTTCGGTAATTTTCACATCTGTCAACACCTGCTTTCTTTGGGATTGGGATTATTATATTCTTCTTGAAGTCTGAGGGTATTTCGCCTGTCTCATACATGTTGCTCACCAGATGGTAGAGTTTTGTTAGGACTGGCTCTTCCGAGGTTGTCAGTATTTCTAATGGAATGTTGTCTACGCCGGGGGCCTTGTTTGGACTCAGGTCTATCAGTGCTCTGTCAAACTCTTCAAGCAATATCATATCTCTCATTTCATCTTCATCTACATCCTATTCCATTTCCATAATATTGTCCTCAAGTACATTGCCCTGGTATAGGCCCTCTATATACTCCTTACACCTTTCTGGTTTCCCTTCTTTGCTTAGCACTGGGTTTCTATCTGAGCTCTTGATATTCATGCAAGTGGTTCTCCTTTCTCCAAATGCATAACTAGAGTAAACAGTGTAAAGTATTCTATTAGTCTGTAAAAACCATCAAACAAATCCAATTTTCTTTTTAATAACTGATCTGACAGGTCTTAATAACAACGTGAAATGAACGAGCAGTTGGTGTAGGTGAGTCGATGACGGGCAAAATTGTTCCTTACAGAATCTCAGCAACAATCACCAACAACGTTATAATAATACAGCAGAAAATAAACAATGCTTCGTTTCTGTACAGAAAAGGAATAAAATGACACAGATGTCATGTATTAGTGGCACAGCTAACAATCCCAATCTACGTACTCCAATCATTCGTGATAACGAATCTTGAGTCAATGGAACACGCAGCTTATTAGTACGTCCAGTGTGAGTGACTTATCCTACATCAGAACCTACGCAGTTTAGCAGTTGGTGTGGTGGAGATATGAGCGATCATCGACAGCAGTTTGAAGTTATTGTAGGCGCAACCACCTATTTAAAGCTTCATTTAAGGCTCCATTAATATGACAGAATATTTGGCAATTTGTTTCCGTTTGACGCATGCATACATTATGCGAAATAGAAGTGTATCAAATATGTTCATAAAAGAAAGATAACTGCAGACGGACAATGATGAGTTATTGACAAAGGACACCACGTGTCTGAGTTTAATTTAAACTACGGTTTCCTAAAGACGCGCCTAAGAATTAATATTATTTAACAGTCACACTGACAAAGGAAAGACACTGTTTACTATTATGATGATTCAGTTGCTGAGAGAGTCGTATCATGCTCAGAGCCAGTGCCAGGCATAAAACTTCATCGGAAATTCTACCAAACGTTTTCTCTGAAATTTTTGGATATGAGGTCTGCCAGTTATGCAAAACACCGTTTTTCTCAGTACCCAAACATGTTTCGGCGCCACTGTGCCATCATCAGTGGGTTTTCGTTTTCATTTATTCTGCAATGTGAACATTTTTGTTAAATGAAACTTCCTGGCAGATTAAAACTGTGTGCCCGACCGAGACTCGAACTCGGGACCTATGCCTTTCGCGGGCAAGTGCTCTACCATCTGAGCTACCGAAGAACTCACAGCTTTACTTCTGCCAGTTTTTTTGTTAAATGATTATAAAATTATGTAAATTTTTAATTCAAACGACAGATCGTTTCTTTTTGTAAATACCTCTACATTGGTGAGCATGAATTTCCTGGATCACTTTTGTGATAATTATTACAAGTAGCTTGTCATCTGCAACCAAACGATGTTGATGAGAAGGTTTTTTGTGGGATTTAACCTATCTTCTAGAATGTAATTTAGTTTTCCGGGATGTTTGGGGTCCTATTTTCGCATTTACTTTCGTTTTCGTGTTTCAAGCACTCCCTTTCTCCGCATCATAATATGTTGTGATGCATAACTGGCGGACCTCACATCCAGAAATTTTAACTGCAAACACGGCCAATACAAGGAGCTACAAATCATAAAAATGGAGCTTTCCCTGAAAATTATTTTGAGCAGTTGGTTCAGGAGCTCATTCAAAGTGTAAATGGTTGCGAGAACAGGCTTGACCTGGCAGCAACAAACAATCCGGAGCAAATAAGGAGAGTCATGATGGATAGAGGGACTAGTCACTACAAGGTCCTTCGTTTTATGACGCTGACAGGCTTGTCCAAAAAGATCTAACTCTTTTATTTTGTTTCTCTGCGTCTTTGTAAGTATTTTCTGGTGTCGCCCCCTTGCGTTTTTCTACGCTATTAGTGCACTAACGTTTGTGCCTGGGCGCTGATGTCCATAGTAGTTGAGCGCCCTAAAAATAAATAAAAACACAAGGTCTTAGCGAGTCTGACTGCCATGACACCCAAACCCACCAAAAATAAACGTAAAATACAATTATTTATTTAAAAAAGCACATAAAAATTCGCTTGGCGTCTTCCTAAGAGACAGTTTCCATTCCTTGGAACTAATTATGTAAGCGTAGAATACATGTGGCTTGAACTGAGGAAACGTATCAACAGCAATTGAGGGATGTATACCAAATAAATTAATGAGACGAAACTGACCCCCGTCTTACACAACACAGGTCAGAATACTGTTGCAGAAGCAACGAAAAAATTTTCCAAAAAAAAAAAAAACCGCATAATTCCCCAAGGTTGCCGAAGTATTAGGGAAGCTGTGCTTCACCATTTATCAGTTCGATGGGCAAATTTACTCCCAGCTATGCAAAGACTTTTGTTTGACTGGAAAGCGATCAAATGTGTTTCCGCCAAGAAGGCGAGAATATGTACAACAGCTAATTTGGCCTTTTGTCACTAATAAAGACAATGGACTGCCGGAGTGCTATATTTATTTTGTACCTCATTAATTACGTTTACTTCACGAACGTATCAAAGGTTATACGAAAAGATCTCTATAGTAAGAAAAGCTTGGAGCAATTAAAGTGAATCTTCTACATGCACAAACTAGTTTTCGTCGAAAAAAGATTTTGATACGGAGAAAAATTGCCTAACACACACACACACACAAATTATCAAAAGCATAATGGCAGCTCCAGGCAGCAACGCCAATGTGATATGAGTGTTCAGTGGCATGAACCACTTATGGCTTAGGCTAGAAACAAACTGAGTGTCAATGTGAAAAACCAGAATTATGCATTCGTTGTTATTTGAAGTTTGCAACAAGCAACGATTTTTACCAAAAAATTGAAGGCAACAAAAATTCGTTGAAAGATGTAACTAGCAATAATACATACAATTTTTAATGTTAACGAACTGTTTTATTGTGTTCACATTCAGCCCACTGTCAGCGAATCCTTTCGCCAGGCAATGTTCGTTAAGTTTGCCAAATTAATCTGGCAACCCTGGGCAAATCACAATCAGTATCTTCACTGCGCGCTATAGCGATGATAATATTATCGATGACAGTGCCACAAAAGAGTAAAGGCAAAGGTCCCGAGTTCGAGTCTCGGTCGGGCACACAGTTTTAATCTGCCAGGAAGTGTCATATCAGCGCACACTCCGCTGCAGAGGGTAAATCTCGTTCTGCCACAAAAGAGGAGTTTCTAAATAAGCTAATAGTTTTTCGAAATTCCTTCACCAAGGAAGATGAAGTAAATTTTCAGAATTCTAATCAAGAACAGCTGCCCACATGAGTATCTTAGAAGCAGGTATTCTTGGTGTAGTGAAACAACTCAAATCACTTAATAAATGGAAGTCTTACGGTCCAGATTGATTACCAATGAGGTTGTTACAGAGAATGCAGATATAATAGCTCCACACATAGGAATAATATATTACCGCTTGCTCGACGAAACATCCGTATCTAAAAACCGGAAAGCATTACAGGTTTCACCAGTACAGAATACACGAAGTATCAGCAATCGGCTGAATTACAAACCTATGTCACTAACGTCAGTTTGCAGTACGATTTTGGAATATATACTGTATTCGAACACTATGAATTATCTATAAGAAAACGATCCATTGACAGGAAGTCAGTACGGAATCAGAAAGTATCGCTCGCGTGCAACACTACCAGTTCCTTATTGTCATGCAGGAATGAATGCCCTCGCCAGTGGATCTCAAACTGACTCCATATTTATGATTTCCAGAAGGCTATTGATACTGTTCCTCAAAAGCAGCTTGTAATCAAATTGCATGCTACGGAGTATCGTCCCAGTTATATGACTGTATTCGTGATTTGCAGTCAGAAAGGTCACAGTTCGTAGTAACTGACGGAAAGTCATCGAGTAAGGCAGAAGAAATAACCGACATTCCCCAAGGAACAGTTAGAGACTTCTGCTTTTAGCAATCTATATAAATGATTTATTAGACAATCTTAGCAGCCCTCTTAAATCGTTTGCAGGTGATGCCATTATGTACCGTCTAGTAACGTCGTCAGAAGATCAAAACTAATTGCAAAATGATTCAGGAAAAAATATCTGTATGGTGCCACAAGTGGCAATTGACTCTAAACAACACAATGTGTGAGGCCAGCCATATGAGTATTCCTTTTAAGGATTACGTTAAATTTCGGTTACACGATAAATCGCACAAATCTAAAGGCTGTTCATTAACTAAATATCTGGTGATTACAGTTACGAACAACTTAAATTGGAACGATCGCGTAGAGAATGCTATGGCTGAGGCGAACCAAACGCTGCGTTTTACTGGCTGAACATTTCAGCTGCGCCTATACTGGACGGGCCATATCGCGCACAAATGTGCGACGCAGAGCTGCGCAAATCGTTCGTAGGTGCGCACCAATGTTTCAGTGTGCACGTTCGCGCTTCAATAACAATGGAAAACAGAAACGCGTTTTAGTCAGAGCCGCGCACGAACGAACCATTTCCTTTGAGGTATCGACACAGCACGGAATTAGTTCATTGTTGCGCAGCGGGGCGCAGTTTGAATTTCACACCGGACACCCCGTAGCGATTTGCCAAACGTCTCTTGCGCGGCGCAGCCGGTGTGAACATGGCCTTAAGAGATGCAACAAATCCACTAAAGAGACAGCGTACACAACACTTGCCCGTCCTTTGCTAGAGAAATTCTGTGAGGTATGAGATCCTTACCAGGCGGTATAGACCGGGGTGTCCAAAAAAAAAAAAAAAGGTAAGTATTTTTGGGCCGCATATAAACACCGAGAAAAAGGGAAAAAATTAGGAATAACATCGTTTGCGGGAGTTTGGGAGCCTCAATCAAAAATGTTCAGTTTATCATAACTTAACATGATCGGATTCTTTTTGTTTTTTTACTGATAGTGTGATAGATGCTGACTTCTTGCGCCGCAGTTGATACTTTGAGTCGCACGCGGCCCGCAGTTTTGACACCCCTGGGATAGACGGAGGAAGTTAAAAGGCAGCTGCTAAAGTCCTATCGCGAAACGAGGGAGCATGTGCCATGGATTTAATATGCGAGTTGGGATGGCAACTATTGAAACAAAGGCGTTTCTCGTTGCGGCGAGATCTTTTCGTGAAATTTCAGTCACCAATTTTCTCCTCCAAATGGGAAAATATTCTGTTAACGCCCACCTACATACGGGGAAATG
The DNA here is from genome assembly GCF_023897955.1 of Schistocerca gregaria. Classification (NCBI taxonomy): domain Eukaryota; kingdom Metazoa; phylum Arthropoda; class Insecta; order Orthoptera; family Acrididae; genus Schistocerca; species Schistocerca gregaria. The sequence goes on along the minus strand of NC_064920.1, from coordinate 1,069,626,254 downwards.
TTCATCGTAATAAAATGAGAAATCAGAGCTCGCACGGAAATATATTCGTTTTCCCCGCGCGCTATTCGAGAATGGGACGGTAGATATGTAACTGATTCAAAGAACCTTCTGCCAGGCACTTAAGGGTGGTTTTAAGCAGTATGGTTGGGAATGTTAGTGATCTTACTTGTGATAATTACTTATGAAGAAACTGTCAAGATTGCGAAATATTTATTTGAAATGACCGATTTCAGCACAGACAGTAGGCCATCTTCAGGTAAAACTAGTCATTTAAAATAAATATTTCGTGATCGTGACTGTCTCATCATAAGTAACTTTAAGAGTGGAGTGCAGGGTATTTAATAGTGGTGTAGATGTAGGTATGCCCGTCATCTTCTGCTAGACAGGGCCGCTCGTTAATTTTTGGTGCTAGCTGTAAAACATCTGGATCACAGTACGTGTTTTTAAGACGAGTTCTACTGCTAACGGAAGCCTCACAGCTAGCATTGGCATTGACCCAACCCATCGACTTCTGCTGCAGCTATCCTGCGTCAGACACGAGACATCTGCAATGCAGTCCCTTGAGACTTAACATTTGTTTGTTTCTAATATAAATGAACAGAATTATCATACGAAAACCAGGAAAGGATAGCATTCATAATTCCAGAAAGCAGTGCTACACCTACAACTGAAAAAATCTCCAGATCAGTTATTTTCATTGCTCTGTCGAACACGTATTTCATTCTGCAGTCCTTCTAGCAAGCAAATGTAAGGCAATCGATCCTGGTTAAATGTATCAAGTAACTGCAATGATCAATTGCGGTCGTAAGTTGGTCACTGTCGTATGAGATACCGTAGTAATATTTTCAGATCCGTCTTCAATCAGGACATCAATTATTAACTTCCATCGTGCACATTGTTGCAATAACAAGTTCGCAACATACGACTAATACTAGGATTTCTGAATATTTCCATGCAATACTATTTCTTTGCACAGTACAATGTCCACAACAAATATGGTGAAAAATAATTTACTGAGCTCTATGTTGAGCACCGCAGGTCACGTACGCGAATGTAGCATTATACTTATAAAAGAAAAGTTGCAGGTGAAAAAACTAGCAGTCTCTCCTAATGAAATATTTCGAACGTTGCTTCCAAATCTCAGTTCTCATGTCGCTTTTCTGAACTATTTTTGAGTTAGAACACGTACAACGAACATCGACGCTCTTCGAATTTGTAGACGAGTGATTCTAACGGACTTACTTGTTCTCTACACCCTATGCTAGGGACAGTTCCGGTAAAAATCATTATTGACTTCTCCGTCACGTAAAGCGTGCCGCCTACATAAACTGCTGTTTCTCTTCAAGGCTGTGAACCCACGGACTAAGTCAATGCCACTACGTCGCCTACAGTTAAAAACGAAGACCTTCCCCGCCTAAGTTAACACATAAGAGCATGGAATAACTGTTAAATCTTTTAAATTCTTCAATGCCAGTGACAGTCACATGGCTATTAAATTCTTTTTGCATGTTGCCCACGCCTAACAGCCATTCGAGAACTCTATGCCCTTAAATATACGCCTTTTAAAAGCATTACGTCATGAAGCCCACGCGCGAAGTAGGCCACCGCAGTCTTACTCATTCGTTTTTCCGTAGAAGGCATCATGGATAATACCGGTTGTGGCCCTCGTATTCAGCTCTTGGAACGCCTACAGTATCCAATAGCAGAGCGCGTTTCAAACGCGGTAGGGCAAGGGCCAATCACAAGCTTCGTTATATGCTGGACTGCGGAGTCTATATAAGTGAAATCTGACGTTGCAGCCGTCACTTTAACCTCGGCGCGGGACACCTTTGCACGTTCCAGACGAGGCAGAAGTTTGCGGTTTCGATTTTTTTTTCATCTGCTGAATTCTAGTGAACGATAACAAAATGGTAAGTTACTTCATAACGTTAATGCGTTTAGGCTAGGCAAAAATTTTCGAAATAGACTATTCAGTTTCAAGAGAAGTTTTGTTAACGGTTGCACCAAAATGTTCGTAGTTTGAACGTCGTTGTGTTAAAGACTATTCGTATGTAAGAACGCCGGTGATTGTATGCATTTATTTCAACCAGGTTCAAGAATGGTATTCGTGTTAAAATAAGGCATGGAAGTTTCATTATGGTTTCTAAATTTGAGGTTACAGATTTGGGTGGGGCACTTAGCCGGCCGGTCGCCATGTTTGACACGTTTCCAGCTCCAGTTCGTGAACTGAAGTGAAATGTATTTCCATTTCAGTTTCTATTACAGGGCGAAGATAAATGATCTTGAGCGAAATTAAGTTTTCAATTTTCCTTTTTTTCTTTTGAGATTGATAGAGCTGTGTGCACTTTACGTTGTAACTTGTGTCATGTGTAATTCCACTATTTTCGAGAGAGATAAGCGTTATTCTTTGTTTAACTTGTCGAATGATTTTCGTTGAGCCATGGATGAATAGCTGATGTTCCTGTTCTGTAGGAATGTTACAGTGTAACTCTGGGTAGAAAATTTAGTTGTAAGGAAGTAAGTTACTTAATGTGAATGTAGACTGTAAGTACAGCCATTAATAAGTGTTTTCTGTATTTCAGCGTGAATGTATCTCAATCCACGTTGGCCAAGCGGGAACCCAGATTGGTAACGCATGCTGGGAACTGTATTGCCTGGAGCATGGCATTCAGCCCGATGGGCAGATGCCATCAGACAAAACTATTGGAGGGGGCGATGACAGCTTCAATACATTTTTTAGCGAAACTGGTGCTGGGAAGCATGTGCCACGCGCAGTATTTGTGGACTTGGAACCGACTGTTGTTGGTAAGTACAGAAACAGATTATACGCATTATAGCATTTTCCTTTGGTTTAGCAAGACTGGTTTTAATAGAAGCAACATCATATTCTTGTATTGCTGAGTTCGGAAATCGGTGAATACTGGGTGTTACTATCCTACGCACTGTCCCCCTGCTTGCAGAAGTAATTACGAATTGGAGCTTGCCCCTTTTGCAAGTACAAAATTTCCTTATCCAATCATATTCAGTGGTTTTTCATTTTACCAGAAAAACCCAAATTCCGTTTTATTCAGGTTTGAAATAAATTAGATCACATTTACATTACATATATACTTTTATGTATGTTCCGTTAACGTCGTGCATGCCCCTTTAGAAATTTATTATTGCTGTATTTTTCTGCCAAATTTGTTTTTGTGCATTTAGTATGACCTGTGGACAGTGGTAAGAATTTGAGGCTTGGGTATGGGGAATTATATGGTGTAGTTGGTTGTTTATGGGTTCTTTAAATTTTAACAATTTCTCCTCCTCGGTGAATTATGGATGCCCTGTGCTATGGTTTTAGCATGTTGTAATTTTCTTCTAGGGTTATTAAACAAACCCATACCTCCACCAGATAGTTTTCCAAGGCTTCACTAGTTTCCTGAAGCCTATAGGCAATTCTAAGTATACAAGACCTCAAAAAATAGTTCTATTTGAAGTGAAACTATTGGACGATGCCCTAAGGCCCATGCCTGATTTTATGGTATTGGTCCCTCTTTAATTCAACGCAATGGCATGTTAGCTCTGCAAACACGAAAATAAGCAAGGTGGAAGCTGTTCCCCAGTCACAGCACAAGACGTGTGGTAGTTCGTATTACACAGCACAGTGTAAGTGAATTGATCTTAATGGTTTTTCTGAAGTAACCTAATGTATCTTGTCCTGTGGTCTGCTTGGCTGGCATGCACACTAAGCAGCAGCTTCATTCATTTTTGTTTGTAGTTGCCTATTATGAAAATGTACACTTTCAGTTGTCACTGAAAATGGTTTGCAGATTTAGTTTTTAAAGTGACAGTGTATGTTGTATCCGCTGGTAAAAATGGTGGTATGATTTCTAATCGATGTTTTATGCATTTAAATTGCTTCAGTGGTGTTACAAATCAGCAATTCATTTTTTCCATTGCAGATGAGGTGCGTACTGGTACGTACAGGCAGCTGTTCCACCCTGAGCAGCTGATTACTGGCAAGGAAGATGCTGCAAACAATTATGCCCGTGGTCACTATACAATTGGAAAGGAAATAGTGGATCTTGTGCTGGACCGTATTCGCAAGCTTGCTGACCAATGTACTGGGCTTCAGGGATTCCTGATCTTTCATTCCTTTGGGGGTGGTACTGGTTCAGGCTTTACTTCACTCTTGATGGAACGTCTGTCTGTGGATTATGGCAAAAAAAGCAAACTGGAATTTGCTATTTACCCAGCTCCTCAGGTAAGTTAGTTTTGTGAAACTCTATATGTTGCCTAAAATATTGGAAGTTGTGTGCGCTTTCTATAACTAAAGCGTGGTGTTAAATTCTCAGGTGTCAACAGCAGTTGTGGAGCCATACAACTCCATCCTTACCACTCACACCACTTTGGAGCATTCAGACTGTGCTTTCATGTGTGATAATGAAGCTATCTATGACATTTGCCGCCGAAACTTGGACATTGAACGGCCGACTTACACCAATCTGAACAGGCTGATTGGCCAGATTGTATCCTCAATCACGGCATCTCTTCGCTTTGATGGAGCTCTTAATGTGGACCTGACAGAATTCCAGACCAACTTGGTTCCATACCCTCGTATCCATTTCCCACTTGTTACCTATGCTCCTGTCATCTCAGCAGAGAAGGCTTACCATGAGCAACTTTCTGTGGCAGAAATAACCAATGCTTGTTTTGAACCTGCCAACCAGATGGTGAAATGTGATCCAAGACACGGAAAGTACATGGCATGTTGTATGCTGTACAGAGGAGATGTTGTGCCGAAGGATGTAAATGCTGCCATTGCAACAATCAAGACAAAGCGAACCATCCAGTTTGTGGATTGGTGTCCAACTGGCTTCAAGGTATGTGTGGTTATACTGATATCTGTGATTTAGCTGCCAATTGATGTTTATGGGACAGAACGGAAATATTGTGTATATTTACTAAACCTTTGTTACTTGTTACAGGTGGGAATAAATTACCAACCTCCTACTGTGGTACCTGGTGGTGATCTCGCAAAGGTTCAGCGTGCTGTTTGCATGCTGTCAAACACAACTGCCATTGCAGAGGCCTGGGCTCGTCTTGACCACAAGTTTGATTTGATGTATGCCAAGAGAGCGTTTGTCCACTGGTATGTCGGTGAGGGTATGGAGGAAGGAGAGTTCTCAGAAGCCCGTGAAGATCTGGCTGCCCTTGAAAAAGATTACGAAGAAGTTGGTATGGATTCTATTGAAGGAGAAGGTGAAGGAGCTGAAGAGTACTAAGTTTGACAGATGGAAAATGCCATGTTCTGATTTGTTTGTGATTTAAGTTGTGATTTGATGTTCAAATTTTTTTACAGTTGAAAGATACTTGCTCATTCCACTTTTTGTGTAATAAAATTTGTTTTGGCAGAAGTTGTGTAATGGTTATTTCAGAAATCCCGAGTGAATTGGCAGTTAAATCTACAAATCAACAAATTTTTAACACTGTGTGTTGCTGGTATGCTTGATAGCTTTCTGGTGTGATAACTTAAGGAATTCTGAGTTTGCGACAGATTATTTTTTGTAGTTTGATTACAAGGAACCATTGCAATGAATGACTATTGAGCTTAATGAAAACTCGTTCTAGGCAGTATGCTAAACTTTCAACCTTCATTGATGCTGTAAATGTTACATCTTAACAGTGTAATAGTAAATTTCTGTACAAGGGCAAATTTCTTTCATACTCAACTTAGTGTTGGAATGTGAATATTAAAACTTGCATGTTAAAATGAGATTCCTTGGGGGGGGGGGGGGGTGCGGAGTTATTGTTCACATGATTAAGCCTTTCGGAAGACTATTTTGGAAAACTTGCATTTATTAAGATGTGGTCAATAGAAAATGGGCTATTGATGGAATGGTATTAGTTCTATTTAATGGTTGAAAAAAACTGATATAGGCTTCAGCTCACATTTAGTCTGTATGGTGTACTAAAGATGGGACACTTAGGGCACTGACAGAAAAGAATGCTTTCTTAGGTTTGTAAGATTTCCACTATCTGGCAGGTAAGTGTTTTGCCTGTGATGGCTTCTGAGAGTTAGAAAATTTTAAAACAATGTCTTCCATTAGTGTATCACAAGAATTGAGTGAAATTTTACCTATTGTAAAAAAAAAGCAAATGCTTAATTGTTGCACATTGGTCAGGGACACACAATAATGGCTTGTTACTTCAGATTGAACTGATAGGTGGCTGTACAGATGAGAAACTTGTAGCAGAACCTCACTATTTTACTGGAGTAAAATTTTGAACTAATGATCAGTTGGGTGGTTGTAGTTTTTCAGAATGAGTTGGGATGGAGTAGCATTCTGACAAAAGGATTAAGTTTTGTGTGTAAATACTTAAAATTTACTAGATGCCTCTTGTCACTGTCTTAATATACACAGTTGACACTCAACTGCTGTGAAAGTTATTAGACAGGTCAAATGACACTAGCAGCCAGAAAGCTCGCCTTCATCTGACAGCATATGCGATGTAAAAATGTTTTTCATTCATTATTTACAGGATAGTTGGTATATTTTTGCATCACAGGTGTTAGAACAGTGAGTCATAAATGATAGTGAAATATAAGTAAACAGAGCACGAACTGTTGAATGAAGTGACATAAGCTGCAACATTTTCTTGAAGAAATAAAGTAGCAGCATACAATCACACTTATTCCATTGAAAGTAAGAGAATACTCAGTGTATATCCCACCCACACATGAAGTATATAGATGCTCTCCCTTGTGTAAAAATGAAGTGACACATCACTTCTCATTATGTTCTGCTTTGCAGGAAGCCTGCTTCCAAAAATAAAATTTACTTATTCTTTGTGGTCTCAGGTTATCCCAATAAAAAGCAGGACTGTTTTAAAACTATTATATCCCATTGATACATTTAATGAAAATAAAATAGTTCGTGGTCGTGCGGTAGTGTTCTCGCTTCCCACTCCCGGGTTCGATTCCCGGCGGGTCAGGGATTTTCTCTGCTTCGTAATACTGGGTGTTGTGTGATGTCCTTAGGTTGGTTAGGTTTAAGTAGTTCTAGGGGACTGATGACCACAGATGTCCAATAGTTCTGAGCAATTTTTTGAAAATAAAATTACATGAATGAGTCAGTCCTAACACTTTAGCAACCCAAATGAGTGAGCTTCATCACTTTATTTCTTCTCTTGCTCCTACAAAGTAGAAGAGCCTCACCTTCACAAACAGTTTTATTAACTGCACCCAGGTGGAAAATTGGGGATTTCCTTCATGTTCACAAAGAAAGCACCACAATTACTTATGTGAGCATATTCATCAGAAGTAGAAGTTATCTTAGTCTCACAAAGAGTTAAAAGTTCTGACATCTTGGGCTGTATAGATAGGCTTCCAAAGTTGCCTTCATAGCTTTTAATATGACAAACTTTGTCATTTGTGTCTTAAGTCTTGGCTGTCATCTAAAAGTACTGTCCTACATCTTTAAGTCATGAATTGTATGCAATTTCTTTAATACATAACCAGACACCTCTCCGAGGTCTGTACAAATTTCAATGACTATGGCTTCAGTGTCTTTAATATTTTCAAATGTCTTGAGGTACTTGTAATGCTGTTCCTTAAAGATACAGGCACTTTAACACTATATGCATTAAATATGTCAAAAATATCGTTTACTTTTCGTAAAAGTCTGCAGTAGCAGATGATGTGGTGCCACAAGTAACAAAGTGTCTCAATTCCTGCTGCTACTGTTTGACCCAACACACGAACTGCAGTGCTTACCTCCAGTTTTGAAAATGCTGACAGTTGGACAGCTCTTTTAGTGAGCTTGGGGGCAACTTGTACTTCCTTTCACAATCACTTAGTACAACTGACAAATGTCCTTCCATGAAGCAGTGCCAATCCATCATTCATCTGTTGTGTGGATAGTGTTATACCTGAATAAATTATTACATATGATTTTTATCAAGTGTGTGGTGTCATAAAAGTAGATTTTATTCCCTTCGTGTACTAAGCATGGTGTGATACCCAGTCTGTGCCTCCACTCCACTAAATTCGAGACTTGGTCAGTCACACGTTTTTGCAACCAAACCAATCTGAGTTTTTTGACAACTTAAGAAAATATGCACGTCAGATGGGTGGCTCCTACTGGTCCTTTTGGGAAATATATACTAATGGCTGTTTAAAATTTGAGATGATGCCGTTAATCATTATAACTAATGCAGTACTGACAACAACAGATGTATGCATGAAACCCATGTCTTCAAATCCAATAACACGATCCCTAGAACTGTCATATATCAAATTTTCCATTAATGATGTCTCATCCATAGACAAATTGAGTTATATCAGTTTCTGGTAACTGCTGCACTTTCTGCTTTAAAAGATGAAATATGTTGTTATTTATCCCACAATTTGTGTATCTTCCACATGCCTTTTTAAGTTATGTACTGATGGAAGGCTAAAACAGTGTGATAAACTGTATGCCTGACTACTATAATACAACAGATTAAGTGCAAATAATTTAGTTTCATCGTTCCATCTCGCACCACATTTTCCATTCAGTGGTATACTGATTTGGCGTATCAATAAATCGAGAGCATCTTTTTCAAGTACTTGGAACCAATACTGTTTAAAATGAGCTTGTGCTTTTGAACTTATGTGTGGTTGCAGTTTACTCTTATGGTGGGCACTTTCCTTGCCACTTAGTAATTTTGTATGAAGTGTAATGATTTGCACATTTTTACACTTCACACAATTTTCCAACACGCAAATAATTTCATGTAATCTAAGCATTTCATCTTCAAAAGATGTCTGTATTGCAGCTTTCATTGTTAGTTATTTTATATGTGTCTCTCCAGTAGGAACACCTGTGGTAGCTGTTTCTTCTGTGTCAGTTGGCAGTTTTCTCTTTGTCACTAGTTGTGGCTTATTCGGCATGTCAAATGATGTCGGAACTGCATTCCATAACAATGTCTTCTTTTCCGCACTTATGAACTGGTTTGACTTGAAACGTAAAGCACAAAACTTCATGTTATTGAGCAAATAAAGGACATCTTTTCACAGCAGGTCTTGTCTTCTACTATTTATTAACCATTTCTTGCTCCTGAAAAAGAGAAGCAAACTCAGTAATTCGATAAAGTTTAGAAAAAAATCATAAAGAGTGGTCTTATGTGATGTTTCATACCTCTCAGGGTCCTTAGGAAACCTGAAGGATGACAAATGTGGTGTCTTCTTCCTATTATTACTGCAATTGATTGCACTACATACGCTGCCTTTTGTAAAAAAAACCATGTTAAAAATGAATATAAACGATACTGTTTACATATACTGAATACCGTATTCAGCAGCATAGCTTCTCCACCACTTGGGCCACTGTTGTTGCGGTGTATAACGAAAATCAGTATGTCGCGACTGTATATATTAGACTGTGGCTCTGTCATGATTAGATAATGCAAATCTATATTGTACAGGGAGTGGTGTGTTTGTATTAATGTTAACTTGCATGTGCATTGTTGGATGTTCCACTGCTGCACCGGTGGGCTCATGTCCAGAGGAGAGGGGCCCCTGCTATGGCTGGCAGTGGCCTTGTGGTGGTCAGTGTCTAAATGCTATCAATTGTTCTCAGGATTTTGTAGATAATATTGTGGAGGACTTTGTGTAAAATCTGTTAAGGCACGGGTTACATTATGGTTTCAGGAAAATTAGCATGAAACTTCTCAATTCAAAAATAAGAAACCAACTTCAAAAGGGTGTCTGCATCTGTGGTTGAGGTACTGATGTAGATATATGTCGTTTGGAGGATTTGGGGGTGAGATTCTTGGAGCAGCCAAGGATTTTTTGGCAAGCAGTGGTGTGCTAACATGGCTCTCCATAGTGCATCTGCTTCACTAAGGCAGGTGATGACATGGTGCAAGTAAACATCATTTGGGCCTTAAAAGTCTTGGTAAGGAGCTAGATTTGAGAAGTGAACCAAAACAACATTTTAAATCTGTTATTGAAGATATTCAGGTTCGGCTGATCAGTCGAGTTTAAATTTGTAGTGTCAGAATTGTTCATGTGGCCATTTAATGTAGCTGTCAATTGCCAAGTGGAAAAAAAGTTGAGGGCACTCACTACTCATCCATATGCATTTGCTGTGCTTTAGTGTCCAGCATAATGTCTCGTAATACTTATACTCCATTATGTGAATTGTCTCGATGGTAGTGTGGAGTGTATGTGCTCAATAAGCCGGCACCTATGGTGCCAGGCCAACACAATGAGACTTGTGAATGTTGAACAAGAAATACTTGTGAATGTGAATCTTGATCATAAAATGCGTATGAAAATGGTTTATGCTCTTTAAGTACAGATAATGTTGCGTTATATCAAGAATGCAATCTGAGAAAAGTTTGTGATTGTAAGCTTCCTCATTCAGCTGATGTCACTGCGGAATATTTGGTAAATTGGAATTCTATGGAAGCAGCCTTATATGTACCTCCCATGGCTGCCGTTAACAGTATGCAATGGTAGGCATATGTACATTTACACTGTTGCTGTTACATTAATAGTGTCATTTGGAAGCTCATTGTGAAGATCATCAAGGGATTTAAAATGAGAGAAGTTGCGCATTAACTGGCAGAAGCAATCATTGAAGGATACATCTGTAAAGTATACGGATTATGGCTAAAGCTAATCTACTAATGGTAATCATGGGAATTACATGTCGAGTTATTTGTATGTTAGGTGAAAAGGAGTGAATTTGAAAAATTCCAGTGTTTGTTTTCTTGCACTAATTTCTTATAAGACTTGTGAGCAGACATTCACAAACTTTGCAGATAACAGATTTAAAAAGAAAATTTTAATATATGAACAAAAGCTATTACTAGTGTTGGAGTTCCTGGAAAATTAGAAGGAACACCACTAAATTTGAATCTGCTGCTTCCTCAGTTACATTTTATACTTGCTGTTCGTTTTCTATTTCTAGCTTGTTCTTAACTTCATTGTTACTCTTCAAAAACATTACTGTATGTCTTGCAGATTAACCACGAACATTGCTACTAGTATTTTTCCAGTCCTTGACTATATAACCCCATAATTTTTAATAGGGGCAGAGTATAAGGCATGTTTGTACTTTCATTGTGAATTTGTGGAGGTTCTCAATTTTTTTGCTTTATGGTTGGGCAGTTTTTGAACAGTTTGTTTGCCAGATTACATGATATAGAATGCATGACAGTTGAATTGAAATGTATCTTTTTTGGGAACTGAAACAATTACTATGTAAGTGTAAATTTGGGCTTGCATCCAGTGTGTCTTTGAGCCTATTGTCCAATGATTAGTATTATCAGCAGTGTCATTGAAATGTATGGGTGCCTCAGATGATCACCATGGGTTTGTGAAAGGTCTTATTCCTGATAGCGTTTTTGTTACACAGTATGTAAACAAAGACGAAGACACACGTTCTGCCCTGCACCATTTATGGGCTGTAAACTGTAGAACTTTTGGAACATTCCAGAATATCCTTTTATCCAAACGAGAAATTAGTTTTGTGGAGCTGCAGCCAGTGATAAAATTGAGTCATTTTGATGCAAAAGTAATGGAATCAAACTACCTCTTGTATGGCACTGACACAATGACTGAACATTAATTACCTTTAGGATTCAAAATTCCAAGTATTGCTCAAGGCAGGTGCACTGAACACCTATTCAATAGTAGAGCAGTGGGCAATGTGACAACCGTTACAACTATGGAAAGGGATATTTGACCTCTGAGACTTGAATTACAAAATCTACAACATGGTTAAAGTAATACATTTGTATTTTCCATTTGTTTTTGTCACATGCACATTTCAATAAAAGCCTTACCTTGAAAGTGCAACACATTACTGTTTTGGATACAAAAGTTGGATTTTCATCCATAAATGTTGTTTCTCAAGTTCCTAATATTTAATGTATTTCCCATGTTTGTTTCTTAATGTTGAAATTGCACTTAGCTGATTATTGGTATATTTTGTGCACATTTTATGCAGACTGTCCTGTTAATCATTGTTTCCCGTTTGTCGTTTCATTTGCCAGCGAAAGAATGAATGTTTGCATTTCAGGTAATTTTTGATTATTTGATTGTATATGATCTACACATTTATAGCTACCACGTTTAGGATAAAGTAAAAATGTGTATCGGCTATGTCCTGCAAGCAACTGTAGCTGAATAGTCATTCCAGGTGTCCACACCACACTTTGTGGCATGACAGAAAGTAATGTTTTCTGGTTCCTTCCTCCTTTGCCAAGGATGTAGTTTGCTAAATTAGATATACTTTTCGTTACAATTGATACGTAGTGAGGAGTCATCTAGGATGTAGAGCATATCGGAAGAACAAGAATTTTCACAATTAATATTTCCCATGAAAACAAATTGCTGGAGTATCTTCCTCAAATCCCAATTGGAAGGATTTGCTTGGATATGGAATGAGTAATAATTTCGTTTATGAGGTTATAAATACTAAATAGAAAAATCATTTTACAACACTTACAATGATCACATTACTGCACCCAATTTGTACAGAAACCAGATTGTACTAATATACTTCTATTATTCTCTCTCTCTCTCTCTCTCTCTCTCTCTCTCTCTCTCTCTCTCTCTCTCAATGAGTTGCGCAAAAAAAGGTCCCATATAGCCATAGAATGAAAGTAAGTGTAATATACCCGCATTTTTTCACTTTTATATTCCCTACGACCTAACAACAAATGAACTGCAAATAGAGATTTGTTTAGGCTCCTTGGCAATTCTGTGGTGTGCCCCTTCAAAGTGAATTTATTAATAGTCAGTAATACCAAGAATTTATCACTGTCAACTTTGTGTCTATTTATCATATTTTACACATACTGATGGGAAACATCTTAAAAGTTCTGAACTGCATTTTGTGGGTGGTGTTTTTTGCTTTTTTATACATAAAGTTGGTGACAAAGCATTGACTATGAGACATTAATGTGCATGAAAATTTCATTAACTGATTGAAGACTACACTTCATTAGCTATTTATTCCAATGTTTATATAATCTGCAAACAAAACTTTTCTGACATGTCCGAAAGGACAGACAACATATCCATATAAGTATTTAGTATACACCTATGGGTGTGTGTGTGTGGGGGGGGGGGGGGGCGCGAGTATATACCTATCCTTTATTACCCCTAAGGTAAGTCTTTCCGCTCTCGGGATTGGAATGACTCCTTACCCTCTCCCTTAAAACCCACATCCTTTCATCTTTCCTTTTCCTTCTCTCTTTCCTGACGAAGCAGCCGCCAGTTGCGAAAGCTCGAAATTTTGTGTGTTTGTGTGTTATTTTATTGTGCCTGTCTACCGGCGCATTCCCGCTTGGTAAGTCTTGGAATCTTTGTTTTTAATAGAGTTGCTTAGACACATCCAGAAACAATAAAATACAACAAAATATGGTAATTTATTATTACAATTTTTCTTAATGTATTGTCAAGATGCTTTGGACATGGGATTTTCCAACTTTTCTTTCCTCTTATAAGTAATGGTTGGGTTTCTTATATCTTTTATAGTGGAGGTTAAGTACTATAAGTCACCGAGCACAGAAGTACTTATGACAGAGATAAAATACTTCAACTTGTCGTGTATATACATTCATATGATAGTGGTGAAATACTATAACTGAACAAAGGCCTAAAGACTGATGACTAGGACTAAATTACTTCTGATGATTATTACATGTTGTTACTTGATCTCCACTGTCTACTGGTAGGGGTATTGTTAGGATCATTTTAATGATGAAATTAGGCAAGAGCTAGGCAGTTGCTAGTACTTAGATAATACAAGCTCTGAAAGTGAAGGGATGAAATATTAAGAGAAGGCATAACTTCAAACTCGCATACTCCTTAAGGTTTTCAAAACAAATAATACAGGGTTATTGAAAATGATCTAGGCACTTTTCAATTGACTGTAAAAAATGTTTATATTGAGGTGACATATTACGTAATTATTTGTATGGGAACAGCAACTCAGTACAATTTTTTGTTAAAATGATCTCCAGCAAAATGGCTGCCAGAGCAACTCGGAAAGCATTTTGCGTGATTTAATTCTGCAAGAGTGTGTCTGCAACTGCATACAAATGCCACAGTTTCATTTGCAATCATTTTCTCAGCACTGTCCAAATAGTTGGTTGTGGAATTCCTGGATTGATTTTTGTAGGCTTGTAAGGAATGTTCCATTCAGCAGTTTGTTTCTCAGATTTCATTGGCTGCCCAGAACATTTGGTTGTACGAAGACATCATGTTTCCTTGAACTTCTGTACTTAGTTGTAAATGGATTGTCTGGCGGAACTTTGTTAAACATGGTCCTGAATTTTTAGGGCCCGTAGCGAACTAGAAATTCCAGGGGTGGGGGAAGATGCTAGTGCTGCCTGTGAGAGTGCAGAGGGATGTGGTGGTAGCAGGATAGGGCTGCTAGATGAAGGATTCAGTGGCTGTACTGTGGGCAGGGGGTAGAGGAAGGGGAGAATATAGATGTAGACAAGAGGAAAAGACCATATAATGCCTTACAGATGCAGAACCATATGTTGTGCTAGAGTGGGAACAGGGAAAGGAATAGGCATTCGAAGGACAGTTACTAGCAAAGGTTAAGGCCAAGGGGGTTATGAGAATGAAGGATATGTTGGAGGGAGAATCCCCACCTGTGCAATTGGGAAAAGATGGTTTTGGTAGCTGACCATTCATGAGGACAGACATCTTGTTGTAGTCAGGTCCACACAGAACGCTGTACTGTGGTGACAGCTAAGTTTTTAGATCACATGGCTGCTTTCACAGGTGGCCCTGCCTTTGGCAGGATAAGAAATGCCTGTGACAGAACTGAAGTAGGTGCGATAGTTGTAGGATGTATGGGACAGACATTGCATCTAGTCTACGATATTTCATAATTTGGGTGGGTAGGAGGAATACTACTGTGTGAGGGGCAGGCAGGATGTTTCTCATTTCAGGACGTGATGAGACCTAGCTGGAACTCTGGCAGAGAATGTGATTGAATCGCTCAAGTCGTGGAAGTTATTATGCCACAAGAGGAGTGCTCCTATGTGACTGGACAGTGGCTATATGAAGGAAACAAATGTCTTTGTAGTTATATGAGTGGCAGCTGTCGAAGTGTAATACGATGAAGGTGTTGATCCACAAGAGCAGAGATTCTCTCTGTGGAGGTACACTAACAAGTTGCAGCATGGTGTCTTGGATGGTTTAGTTTATGAACTGTAGGAATCATTTAGAGGGTAGGATTTGGTAAGTGTGTGTGTGTGTGGGGGGGGGGGGGGGGGGGTGAGAGAGAGAGAGAGAGAGAGAGAGACTCAGGGGAGATATTCTAGGATGGACCTAAGGGCTTAAGGAGGGACTGGAGATCCTACTGGATTTTTTGGATGGGGTCGTTGTGGCAGGGCTTGTAGGAGGATATATCTGACACCTGATGGAGTCCCTCTGACAGATAAATACTGTGTTTCATAACTACAGTATTTACTACTAGCCTATCTTGGCAGGTAAGATTACAAAGTTGCAATCTTAAAGAAAGATTTAAGTTCTTTCTGGAGATGTGAGGTTGGATTCCTTGTTGAGGTATTTGGGGAATTATGGTGAGGCATGTGATTTGGGGGCAGTGGGATTGGATCACAGTTGAATGAAGGAGTAAACTAATAAGACAGGGTTCAGTATGGATTGTGGATTGAGTCTGATTGTTAGAGTTAGTGACAGAACAGTGTTTTCGGTGTAGAGACTGGGAGAAAGAGGAGAGATCTGTGACATGCCCAGCATGATTGGATTTGGGAGTGAGGCAAGGAGTAAGACTTTTAGTAATGAGTGGTACATCTGTGGGACTGAAGCATTTGGAGGACATGTTCATGACAATGTTGCAGGTTGTAATGGGACACCTGTCTCCAACATTGCCTTTCTTTAATAGAAGTAACCAATAAAAAAATATTTTCAAATCTTGAATAGGTTAAAATGATCTCAGCTGTTTTGTTAAAAGAATTTCATATGATTTTGTATATGATGCATTATAATTCATGCTAAAATGTATAAAAAGAAATTACAATCCATATGTACTAATTCTGTGTGTACGGTTAAAATTGCTCTTCTCTTAGAAACATTTAAAACTACAAAATATCTGGCACACTTAGAATAACTATTATTAATTATGCAATCTGCCACTAATTATTAAATTTATTTCTGGACTCATTTATAAAATAATGGTGTAACTTGGTGAAGATTCTTCTTTTGTCAAGAAAGTTTGTAAACTCTCTTGTTTTGTAAGCCCTTTGGAATGTTAGTACTGCAGAGTGAAGCAGTAGTGTGTGTGCCTCTGAGGGAATCGGACCTGTATTTAATTTTTGCAATAACAATGTAAATATCTGTTTTAATGTGGAGATTGTTAAGATAGTGTGACATAGAAGAATGGGATATATATAAAAAGTCATAGAAACAGAAATAACACAGCAGACTTACTTGACTGTTATCAAGTCACCTGGAATCCCCAAAGTCAAAAACTTCAACCTCAAGCATACACACCTTCATGTGTCGAACTGCAGCCAACGAGAAAATGGAGGTAAGTAAAAAAGTTATTTGAGCATGTTACTCCTCTTGAACCTTATGAAATGAATCAATTATTTAAGAGACTGAAAATCTACTGGTGATGTGTGGGAGGGTAAGATTACAAGGTCTATTATGGCTCTGGGTTCTGTAGGGTGGCAGAAGACGACTATACCATGGCTTACACGTTCACTGGATCTGACATCCCTGGATTTCTTTCTGTGGGGAAATCTGAAGGATATTTGCTATCGTGATCCACCGACAACGCCTGCCAACAGGCGTCAGTGCATGTGCGAACATTACGGAAGGCGAACTACTCGCTGTTGAGAGCAGTGTCGTTACACGTATTTCCAAATGCATTGAGGTTGACGGACATGATTTTGAGCATTTATTGCATTAATTTGGTATTTATAGGTAATCACGCTGTAACAGCATGCGTTCTCAGAAATGATATGTTCACAAAGGTACATGTATCACATTGGAACAACCGAAAAAAAAAGTTCAAACGTACCTAAATTCTGTATTTTAACTTAAAAAAACCTACCTGTTACCAACGTTCGTCTAAAATTGTGAGCCATATGTTTGTGACCATTACAGCACCATCTGTCACAAAGTGAAAAAAGTGGTCCAACGAAAACAATCATATTTCTTTATGAACTAGACGAATATGTAATAAAAAATGGGGATTCCTATTTACAAAAATGTAGTTGATATCCATTTGACCTATGGCAGCACCATCGAGCGGGCCAACCATAGCGCCATCTGGTTTGCCTCTTCAAACTAGATGAGTTTCGTTCCTTGAAGTTTTTTCGTTTGATGCTTATTTCATGAGATATTTGGTTCGGTCACTATGAATGGTCCACCCTGTATAATGTGAAGGTCTTCAACTATCTTGCATCACCAGTGGAACAAATGTTGACTAACTCCTGCCAAGGTTTTTTATTTATTTATTTTTTATTTTTTTGCTTCGAAGTACGCTACTAAAGGAGTACCATCATTCCTCAAATACAGAATAACAATTCATTATTTCCTCACAAACATAGACAAATACAGACAAGCAGGACTGACCAGTCTTTCTCTCACACCAGAAACAATTAAATTTCACATTGACATTCTTATCAGCTCTGTCTTCCATTCTTCAGTATTCCTTGGGAGCTGCACTTGGCCTGGGGTCTCTTTGCTGTTACTTGCAATGACTTCAAAAATACAACAGCAGCAGATTACGAAAGCAAATCAAATAATAAAAACAACATAAAGATAATTAGCTCATTAACAAGAAACAACCTAATTCTCAACTCATTCTGCTTGTTCATTTATTTGAAGCTACACAACATGGATATAAAATCAACAAATGTAAGGGAGACTTTGTACCCTTACATATGCGACCCCCTATAAATATAAAATCAGCATATTAAAGGGAGACTTTGTACCCTTGCATATGCCATCCCTTACACATGAACAAACAGGAAAGGAAGTAAAGAAGAAAAACAAACTTATATACATACACATAGACATTTAGAATATTGTAAAACAATATGTCAAGTTACGAACACCTTAGACTCCTCCTTTAACTATTTTCAGTTTGTCTCCAAAACCGATAAGTGAACATTTTATTTACTTATTTTACTTTTTCGCACCTTACAGGTGTAATAAAGTGCTGTTGTTGTGGTCGGAAACATTTATACCTTTACAACCTAAATTGATCAGTCAGCATGGCAGTCATAATAATTATCATTAGTAAAACCATTAAACAAGTATTAAAAACTGAGGATCTCAGTTTGTATTTGCATATAAAGACTCATATAACACTTTTTGGGGTGTTGTTATGAAGCTTAGTTTCCATTATGAAATCCACTGTAATCACAGCCAAACCCAAATAAAATGTCATATTCAAAAGGGAATAACATGTCATAAACGATTTATTTGATATGAATGTTAATTTCTCATAATCCATTTCTGATAAAACTTCTCTAAGTCATAAGTAACACATAGTGGCTTGTAACGTGGCTGTAAGTGGAGGAACTGCGGAAAGGTTTAATTTATGCTCAGTCATAATGCAGTCAGTATTAATACCAGTGTAGACATTCTACATCTCTTTCATTATGGCATACTTCCTTGTTGTATGTAGAGCATGCATGTTGTTGTTGTGGTCTTCAGTCCTGAGACTGGTTTGATGCAGCTCTCCATGCCACTCTATCCTGTGCAAGCCTCTTCATCTCCCAGCATGCGTAACAACCTCAAAACTAGGAACAGACTCCCCACCTTGGAGCTGCTACTTAGCTTACTCTATACATGCAGCAATATCAGTTACTTTTATCTGTGTGAAAGCCCTCATAGAGAAGAAAAAAAAACTGTTTCTAACTTTCTTGATGGGTTCACTGCCCAACTTAATACCTCAGGTCGAGTTCAACCTAACATTCTCAACATCACCATGAATAATGCAATCACCTTCCTCTTGCCACCCCTCAGTGAGGCCACTTAAAATCCTGAGTCTTAACTACACACTATTTCTGAATTATTTAATTTGTTAGAAACTGCCTAATAAGCTTGTTACACCCAGCATTTTTGGGTCAAATTGACTGTTACTTAATCACTCTTTAATTTCTTATGAAAGGGCATAAATCCTGGGTATTATACATGCCTGTTTCTTTGCTTTTTTGTTGGATTGCTTAACATTACTGCCTTTGCATGCAGTATCCTGATTATCATGAATGGCCCCTCATACAGTGAGTAAAACTTACTCATTGTTTTCCCACACCTGTCAGTTCTCTTGTGCCTTTCAAACAATACTATATCTACTTCTCTGTATGACATAGGGATGCCTTTTTCCCAACTCTTTTTCCATTTTTCAGCTTCCATAGTCATCTCTGCTTTAATATTTTTTATTGACATCGGCTGGAGGGCAGAGTTTTCTTCTGACCATTTAACCCATTTCAAGAAGTGTTCCCCTTCTACTTGTTGTCCTATTACCTCTACTGGTGACACCTTAATGACCGAGTGTGGCAATTCTTGCAACACTATTTCCAGTTCACTTACTAATTCTGTTCACTTTAAGTGTTTAGTTGCACAGTACATTCAGAACAAACTCCCAATTAACACTTTGTGGATAGTAGCACAAAATCAAAATATGGTTTACATTCTCCCATGCCAAAAGCTCTTTGAAGTTCTTGGGTGTGCACTGGGTCCCACTGTCTGTTAACAGTTCTTAGGTTTCCTGACCTGTTTAAAATAGTGATCTCGTAATTTGTTTACTATGCTATTGGTTGTAGCTTTTCTTAGAGGATAATGCTTTACCATCTTTTATTGGTTGCAGCTTTTATTAGAGGATAATATTTTACCAACTATGACCAACATTCGAAAGTGACTAGGATGCATCCCATTCCTCCCTGGCCTTTAGGCAATGGGCCAAAGAAATCCAATGCCACTAACTCCCAAATTTCTCCTGAAATAATGGGATGCAGCAGTGTGTGTACTTCTGAACTATTTATTTTTTTCTTTGGCATACCTTGCAGGAGTGTAACATTTTCTTTGCCTGTTGATTCTTTTTTTTTTTTTTTTTTGAAGTATTAGTACTCTTTCACATGCATTATACAGGTCTTTGGTCCAAAGTGTGTACAGCCTAAGTATACGTACCATGTAAGATATTCTATGCTGTCATTAGGGATGCATAGTAACCATTTAGCTGTTTTGTTGTTCTTACAAAACAACATTTCTTTACGTATCTTCCAGTTTTCATCCTGATCCGAGTTGTTTTATTGTATACTTTGAATGTGCCTATTTAAACTACTATCTTGTTGCTGTAGAGTTTTTAATGTACAATTGAGCATTTGAATATACACTCCTGGAAATGGAAAAAAGAACACATTGACACCGGTGTGTCAGACCCACCATACTTGCTCCGGACACTGCAAGAGGGCTGTACAAGCAATGATCACATGCACGGCACAGCGGACACACCAGGAACCGTGGTGTTAGCCGTCGAATGGCGCTAGCTGCGCAGCATTTGTGCACTGCCGCCGTCAGTGTCAGCGAGTTTGCCGTGGCATACGGAGCTCCATCGCAGTCTTTAACACTGGTAGCATGCCGCGACAGCGTTGACGGGAACCGTATGTGCAGTTGACGGACTTTGAGCGAGGGCGTATAGTGGGCATGCGGGAGGCCGGGTGGACGTACTGCCGAATTGCTCAACACGTGGGGCGTGAGGTCTCCACAGTACATTGATGTTGTCGCCAGTGGTCGGCGGAAGGTGCACGTGCCCGTCGACCTGGGACCGGACCGCAGCGATGCACGGATGCACGCCAAGACCATAGGATCCTACGCAGTGCCGTAGGGGACCGCACCGCCACTTCCCAGCAAATTAGGGACACTGTTGCTCCTGGGGTATCGGCGAGAACCATTCGCAACCGTCTCCTTGAAGCTGGGCTACGGTCCCGCACACCGTTAGACCGTCTTCCGCTCACGCTCCAACATCGTGCAGCCCGCCTCCAAGGGTGTCGCGACAGGCGTGAATGGAGGGACGAATGGAGACGTGTCGTCTTCAGCGATGAGAGTCGCTTCTGCCTTGGTGTCAATGATGGTCGTATGCGTGTTTGGCGCTGTGCAGGTGAGCGCCACAATCAGGACTGCATACGACCGAGGCACACAGGGCCAACACCCGGCATAATGGTGTGGGGAGCGATCTCCTACACTGGCCGTACACCTCTGGTGATCGTCAAGGGGACACTGAATAGTGCACGGTACATCCAAACCGTCATCGAACCCATCGTTCTACCATTCCTAGACCGGCAAGGGAACTTGCTGTTCCAACAGGACAATGCACGTCCGCATGTATCCCGTGCTACCCAACGTGCTCTAGAAGGTGTAAGTCAACTACCCTGGCCAGCAAGATCTCCGGATCTGTCCCCCATTGAGCATGTTTGGGACTGGATGAAGCGTCGTCTGCACCTCCAGCACGAACGCTGGTCCAACTGAGGCGCCAGGTGAAAGTGGCATGGCAATCTGTTCCACAAGACTACATCCAGCATCTCTACGATCATCTCCATGGGAGAATAGCAGCCTGCATTGCTGCGAAAGGTGGATATATACTGTACTAGTGCCGACATTGTGCATGCTCTGTTGCCTGTGTCTGTGTGCCTGTGGTTCTGTCAGTGTGATCATGTGATGTATCTGACCCCAGGAATGTGTCAATAAAGTTTCCCCTTCCTGGGACAATGAATTCACGGTGTTCTTATTTCAATTTCCAGGAGTGTATTTTCCTCCTTATTAATTTTCAGTAAATATATAGCAAATATTTCACTGTCTTTTGCATCGTGGTTTAACTGTAAGCCAACAGGTAATCTTGATAAGCCATCTGCTACTAAGCTGTCTTTTCCTTTTATGTGACTAATTGAAAAGTTAAATTCCAGTGAAAAGAGAGGCCATCTAGTGAGTCTACTGTGTAAAAGTCTGCTTTTCAGTAGAAGGATTATTGCATTACGGTCACAATGTATTATATTTTCGTTGCCTACCATTAAGTAACTTAAACTTTCTGAAAGCCCATAAACAGGTAATATCTCTTTTTCTGTGACAATATAATTCCTTTCATGGTTCATGAGCATTCTTCTGGCAAAAGCTATTGGCCTGTGCTCTATTGTCTGTTGCACAACATGTTTTTAAAGTATGCATTGTCCCAGACCATAGTCGGATGCTTCTGCTGATAGGTGGATTGGCAATATGAAGTCTGACTGAAGTAGTAGATGCGAATTTGCTAAATTTTCCTTTATAGTGTTAAACTTCTCTGTACAGTGTTCATCCCAATGCCACAATGTGTTTACTTTTAATAATTTCAATAAGTGAGGTGCATTCAGTACTGCATGTGGAAGAAAGTTTCAATAAAATCCTATCATTCCTAAACATGACTTCAGTTGTCTTCTGTTTGAAGGTTCTGGACAAAGTGTAGTACATCTAGTCTATGTGGGGCCAGTTTGATTCCTGTCATACTCACTGTGTGTCCCAAAAATTTCATCTCATTCCTATCAAAATGTGATTTTGATAGTTTAATGGTAATTCCTTGTGATCTTAGTCTATTGAAAAATTTATTTAGCATTTGTAAGTGTTCATTCCATGTGGTAGATATAACTACAGTGTCACCAACATAAATTAAAATCTTATTGTCATTTTTTTTCTGTTTTCCATCTTTCGTTAGTTGCTATAATTCATGGAGGTACGTTCAAGCTGTGCAACTAATTGAAGACAGTTTGTTTATTTCCATATTTGTTTCACTTCTTTTATTTGTGAAGTATCTTCAGTGGCAATATCCAGCACTTTTAACTCATTTCATGTGGTCCTGGAGATGTATTTGTTAGTGTATATATAATGACCGGAGCAGGTGGCTTGGTCAGGGTTGTAGGGGGCCAGTCCTCGGGGACAGCATCACTGATGACGGTGATGTGACAGTGACCGAACGCCCACTCAGTCGAACCGAATGCTGACGCCAATCTCTGATGCCCTTAAATAGCGCAGACCGCTGCTGAATCCGCCGATTACGTGGTGCTGTGAATGTTCTCGATGAGTTCGCTAACACAATCGCGCCACATGCAGCCCACACCTGCGTAATTCTGCTAATGCTGCCTTCTGGCTGTTGATGGCTGCCATGCACGTACACACATATCGACGTTCATTGCAAAACTGTGTCACCTGCATAACGCGCCAGCCAGCCTTCGTTCGCCGTCTGCCGTGAAACACACTAAATCACAATTTCGCACCATATTTCCTAAAAATAGCCCCTTGTCCTCTACAATTCCTCCCTCGTACAAAAAGAATTCATCCTCGAATTCAACCAAAAAGTCAAAACAAGTACAGTTCACTTCACAAACACCACAAAATGCGATTGATTCACTATTTACACTGTGTTCTTTCAGTTCTTTCCTCAGTCCAATCTTTGTCCATAAAGATTACTCAGCATTCTGCTGCAGTGCCTCACAACTGTTCAGTGATTTTGTCTGGACTCTTAGGTAAAAGGTTGGAAGGTGCGGGATTTGGGTTACCTTTTTCTTGAGCTGATAATAGTACACTAATCCTACAACAAAGATAAAAATACAGATGGCGGTGGTTGATGATCCAATAACTAGTAAGCGTTGCTTATGCTCATTACGGTACTCATGCACTCATTGAAAAAGATGTTCCATCCTGAGCTGCTAGTATCTAGTACAAAGAGGCGAGCAAAGTTGGGTCTAATGTGCTATTCAAAAGAGTGAGATTTTCTTTCATGACGAATAGTACCAGTTGGTCGGGTGTATAGATGAATGTGTGTGTTATGTTCATGATTGTAGCTTGAGTGTGCCGCTAATTAACAGTCCCTGCCCCTGCAATTCTATTCTTTGCGTACTCCCTTGCTTACCCCGCTCATAACAAATGCAAATAACGACTCTGTTTTCCATTACTGAAAATACCCAATGTGGACCCTCTTGCTGAAAGAACTGCACTGTGACTGCTATAATTTCCTTAAGGTACTCTGCGACTGGTACTTGAGAGCGGAACAGAGAACACTCACAAGATCTGGGAACAGTGTGTAACAATTTCGCGGGGCAGATGGTAACTGGATCTGTTCGACTACGCAGCAAGTCTTGTGCAGTGAGAAACGCATGAGCTTGTATGTTACGTGCCACTAACAGTATTTCCCGTATGGTTAATTGTATGAATTTCTGCAATATTTCCCACTTCCCTGGATACGTATTCAAGGGGTAACATTCAAATTTACAATCCTTACATGTTAGTGGTATTATGATACGAATTCTTAGCAGGGTACCCATCCGTGTACTGGTAATAGTGGCCATTTTCTAGTACAGAAATAAGTGTTCGTCTGTTAATGTCGTCAGTAGCTCCAGGGATGTGGGCAATTCCGATTGAACTTTCTGTAATCCTTCCTGAAGTTGTTCCGATGGTAACAGTACTGGGGTTAGGTGCCCACGCATTGTGTGCAACAAAGCCTCCTGTAGTTCCATGGCTTCTATGCGTGCTTCCGTAATACTATCAGCAAGAAAACGGAGCAGCTTAGCGATTATCAGCTGTGAATCGATGTTATCCAATCGGTACTTGATTATCCCCAAGTTGTGATTGGTTGTGTTGGCTGTGGCCTTAATGTGGGACATCAAGGTCATGGCCAAAGCTTGCAGTTGGCATATATTATTAACTACATCTTTCTCCAAACTCTAATTGGGTTGTGTGAAGATCTAGCATTCTCTGGGTGCTATTCACTTTATCCTGTACCTGCCATAGCGTTTCATTAATACTTTTAATATCTTTCATGCCAGCGGTCCCAAAAACAATTTCTAGGATACAGCCACCTGCGTCTAACCATCCTCTTTTCCTACATACGTGCGGGATTAACCCTGCAGTTTGCTGCGACTGAGCTTGTAAGCGTGCAAAAGCTGATCATAGTAGCCGATATTCCCCCGGTGTGTCATTAAACCTTGACTGATTAGCCACCATGGAATGAAGTTAGTTAGATGTATCCTCTAATTTACAGATTTCATCTTCAACCGCCCAAATGTTACAGTCCACCCATAAGGTCCATTGATGTCTGGACATAATTACGTCCCCCTGTTGCGAGAACAAAACACCACCTGATATAGGATGTACCTTCAAGGCTTCAGTTAAGTTGCAACAGCAAAACAGACTAACTATGCTGAGAGATAGTGCACACCTTCCCTCTTCAGTGCAACCCATGACACTGGAACTGCTGGTGTTGCCAGAACGTCACGCCTTCTGAGAAACAAAAGAAAAACATTTCACATTAGCTCTTCCTTTTTACGCGTGGCCTAAGGACATAATAGCATGTCTGATCGCTTCCACAATTAACTTGGTTCTCTTGTTTATCTACTCCTTTCTTATTATTTTTCTTAGATTCATCTTTCTCTCCACTAGAAGTTAATGCAGACAAGGAAGGAAGTTCCTCAAAATTCCCCTTGAAAGGCCTAATTCGGCTCACACGCACAAAGTAGGGTGAGTTGGAATCTGTAATTTGACATTCACCAGCGATGTCATCTTGATCACCTGGAAAGGACCTTGACAATGGGATACAAATTGTTTCGTTTTGCCTTTTGGCACATACGGATTAGTCATCATCATCCATTGTTCTACATGATATCTGGGTAAAGTCGCCTTTCTATTGTGAACTTTGTCCTGTTTCTCTAACGCTTTAGCGTTCATTTTTTTCACCTGCTGCCAGATTGTTTTCAACTTCATGGATAAATCCTTAACAGCTAAAATATCGGTTCCTGGTGGGGTCTTGAGCAGTTCAAACGAAGATGGCATCTTCCGACTGAACAGTACTTCATACGGAGACAAACCTGTACTTTCATGCACTTTTGAATTATACGCTGTGGTTACAAATGCCAATAGGGTATCCCAATTGTTGTGTTGCGAATTTATATAATAACTTAACATCTTACCTATTGTACGATGAACTCTCTCGGTTCGACCATTAGCCTGCATTCATTCTCAATTTCTTTACATGCAACAACTTGCATAACTGTTTCATCAATTGGACATAAAGTTTATAGTTTCAGGTGTTCCGAATTTCAATATCCGTTGATGTACCATGGCATGAGCCACTGTTTCGGCTTGCTGGTTCGGAATAGCTGTCATAGACACATAGCACAAAAAATGATCTATTATTGTTAAAACATAGTGGTGTTTGCACAAAAGGTCCCAAGACGTCTACGCCAAGTAATTGGAGAGGTCTATTCGCTTCTGGTAGTTGTTGCAACACAATTTTCTGATGACTCAATTTCGCCTGTTGAGCACACGGAATGCAATTCTTTACGTATTGATTGACATCTTGCCTACACGTTGACTGCCAGTAGCTCTGTGCTACCTTCCTTTCTGTTTCTCTATGACCCGAATGACCAGAAAATGTTGAATCATGTGATTGCCTTAAAATTTTGCTTCGCAATTTTTCTGGTACGACTATGAGTGGACCGTTCCTAGTTTTACGGTACAATATCCCATCTTCCACGATGAACTGTCGCTGCGAGGTAAATCATTGACAATCTGTGTCAGTGGTTTGTGCCTCCACCTATTTGTTCTCATTTATTCCTGTGTATTCCATGGTGCATACTTTCAACTCAGACCGTCCACATTTCCGTGCGATTTAGCCAGTCGACGAATCACTTCAAAATCGTACTCACTAAGACGCATAGCCCACTTAGTTAATCTATTCATTGGGTCTTTAATCCCTAACAACCATTTAAGTGCTGCATGGTCAATAATCAGCTTGAAACGTCATCCATACAAATAACACCGAAAATAGGTTACTCCAAAAATTAATGCCAATAACTCCTTCTCGGTTGTTGAGTGATTTTTTTCTGCATTGTTTAGCTGTCTGGAAGCATATGCTATCAGGTGTTCCTGCCCATCTATTTCCTGAGATAATACAACACCCAAAGCAAAATTGCTAGAGTCACAAGATAAGATAAACTGTTTACTAACATCTTGAAAAGCCAAAACCGGACTAGATGTTAACATTTTTTTTTTACTTTTGAAAAGCCTCTTCACATTCTGCTGGCCAGTGAAATTTTGCTCCCTCCTTCAACAACTGTATTAGGGGCTTTGCAATTTCCACAAATTTTGGAATATACCTCCTGTAAAAATTGGCGAGACCTAAATAAGACTGCAGCTCTTTTACTTTTGTAGGTGTCGGAAAATTCGTTACCACCTCTACAAGTTTTGAATCCATGCGGACACCCTCCTGTCCTATAATATGACCTAAATAATGGACTTCTTGCAACAAAATATGACATTTTTCCACATGAAGATTTAACCGTGCTGCTTTCAGACAATCCAAAACTTCACGCAAACAGTGCACATGTTCTTGCATGTCTTTTGAGAAAACAATTATGTCATCAAAATATACCATACACTGATTAGGTTTCAGCCCTCGTAACACACTATCTAATAACCGCTGGAAGGTTGCTGGAGCATTTTTGAGACTGAAAGGCATTCGCCAATACTGAAAATGACCTGCAGGTGTTGAAAAAGGTGTCTTTGGTTGGTCTTCTGGCCGACCTCCAACTGGTGGTACCTGCTTCGAAGATCAAAGGACGTGAAGTACCGACACTGACCCAAATTTTCCAGAGTTTCAGTGATATTAGACATTGGGTAAGCATCAGATATAGTTTTAAAAAAAAAAAAAAAAAAAAAAAAAAAAAAAAAAAAAAAAAAAAAAAACAATATGCCTTGCCCTCATCAGGTGATTTTTTTCCCACTATTACGACAGGAGCGGACCAGGGACTACTACTGGTTTTTATTGTCCCATCCCTCAGCTGTTGATTAATAAATTCTTCCATGACAGGCTGTAAACTTTTTGGAACACGATATGGACGTTTATGCACCGGTGCTTCATTCCCAGTGAGGATGTAATGCTGAACTAATGGTGTGGCAGGCAGTGGGCCATGGGAGTTAAATAACTCTTTATATTCCCTCAAAAGGTTCTCCATGACTTCTCTGTCTTGCCCTTCTAAATGTGCTACTTTACCCCTCAGTGCGGACCAGCTGACAGACTCTCCCGTCATTGTGTAATCTACTGCGAAATCCTTATCCAGTTCATCTTCCCCTATTATCTCTAGATTCGCTGTTATGGTACCCCGTGCTAACTGCA
This sequence comes from Schistocerca gregaria, assembly GCF_023897955.1. NCBI lineage: Eukaryota > Metazoa > Arthropoda > Insecta > Orthoptera > Acrididae > Schistocerca > Schistocerca gregaria. Next base: position 1,069,598,082 of record NC_064920.1, on the reverse strand, counting down.
TCTCTTCAAGGCCAAAATTATCAATACTGACAGGCACAACCTTTTTTCCTTCTATCTTCCGCATGTAGGATACACTACGGCTTGTAAGACACTTCATTTTATCCAGCGGCTCATTCTCAGACAAAGGTTCAACGGCAGACAATGAATTTACCGGCACGCTAGCTCCTACATCTGCCCATATTATTTTCCCTGTACCCTTCAGTATAGTATCCTGCGAGTTAACCCTAAGGGACCTTGTACACAGTTTAGGTGGCCCACCCGACATCTGGGCGGTTCCTTGCGACAGTAATGGTTTTTCGGCCGCACAACCGAGGCGAAATTGTATTCCGTCCAGTTCTACTGTACACCGTTCCAGGTTAAATTTTGTGTGATGTGCAACCAGGAAATCCAATCTGAGTATGACATAGCTGCTGCCAACAACTGGAAGAACTTCTACCTTCACCTGGAAGTTCCTCATTTCCACTCGGAAGTTTAACACCGCTGATCCAAGTGAATTCACCTGTCCCCCACCCATGCCACTTAACGCCCAGCATGGTGGTTTTAATTCTGCTTTACCGAGTACTTTTCTACTCGCCAAGGATACCTGAGACCAGGTATCCAATAAAAATTTGTACAGTCTGCCCCTCACCAAGCTGTTCAGAAAAAAGTCTGCCACTGATTCTGCGCTAGCATTAATCCTTACCGTAGGTGTTGCACAGTGGTCACACCACTCGCTGCCCCATTTAACTGAGGGGGGTGAGACCCACCTTGCGGTTTCCTATCATGTTTCTGCCAGGACCCTTTGCAATTACGCTCCCGGTGACCCCAACATCTGCATTTCCTGCACTGCACTTCCTTGCAATCGTGTCTAATGTGTCCCATCTGAAACATTTTATTTCTGCATTAAACACTGCTTTCCTGTCCCACATCTTTGCTACTGCTTCAACTTCCTCTAATGCCACAGCGATTCCGACTGGCTCATTGAGAGCCTTAGGGAATTCCATCCTAATCTTGCGGAAGGTTTCAGGTTCTATTCCCCGCAAAAATGCGTCTAGTGCCCTCTGTTCAGCTTCCTGCAGAATGGCTTCATTAACCCTATCAGAATCTGTTAGCTCATACGTATTAACATTAATTTTTTGAATTTGATCTACAAAAGCTTCTATTGATTCCCCATTCCTCTGATACATACTATTCAATTCTTCACGATAATATCTAAGACGTATTTTTCCTCCGATACCTTTCCAGCAACCCTTTTTTTTAATACTTCAAATGTCCGAGCATCCCTTAATTCTTCATGGCATGTAAAGTATGCCTTGACATCCCCAGTTACTTTCAACTTAGCCACATGCAAAAGTGTTTCTGCGCCCCAATTTCCCAATTTAGCAGCGGTGCTAAGGTTCTCAAAACAAAATCATAACATCCTCTCCAGCTTTTCCCGAGAATGGGGTGACCAAAGACGCAGCGTTAGTGTCCAGAATTACTGCATTAACAGGAAACCATTCCGTGCTTGCTTCTTTAGACAGAGCAAGCTCTATGTCTAATTCCGACACTCACTCAAGTAGCTGCTGAATAGCCACCTCGGCTGACACAGACTGCTCCCTCACTACCAGCTATCAAATCAAGACCACAGTAAGCCCAGAAAGAAGAACAGGATGGTGCAGGTTCAGACAAACCACCAAACGAACAATTGGCACTTACTTGTCATGTTGCAGGACTTGCTGATCCATTGTTGCCCTTCTCAGATGCCAAATATCCTCGTCGATTACCAGCCACGATTTCCTCCAAATCCAAGGAGAAGGCCATTGCTGTTACCAATTGTAACAGGAGTGTGTGATGAGCAGGTTGCCCAGAGCAGGTGATGTGGTCGGGGTTGTAGGGCATGGCTGGGTAGAAGAAGGTGGCTGTTTTTAGCAGTCTTCCTCTTTATTGTTGTTTCTCCAAATACATTTTCCGGTAGCTCAGCCCCACTGCTCGTTTCGTGATGGAGACGTGCTGATGCACGCAGCCCAGGGAACATATGCTGTGCTCGGTCAGCGGCTGAGCAGGCGGTAGGAGGTTAGCAGCATGAGGCCTGGCCAGGCTCGCCCCCTGCAGACGCGGCGGCTCAGGAGTCGCCGGTGCAGCTGCAGGCAACGCCCTTCACCGGCCAGTCCTTGGGGACAGTGTCACTGATGACAACAACATGACAGCGACCGAATGCCCAATCGGTCGAACGAAATGCCAACGCCCACCTCTGATGCCCTTAAATAGTGCAGACCGCTGCTGAATCTGCTGGTTACGTGGCACCGTGAATGTGCTCGATGACTTGGCTAACACAACCGCGCCACACACAGCCCGTGCCTGCGTAATTCTGCTAATGCTATGTTCTGGCTGCTGATGGCTCCATTCATCATGTTACATGAGTGTTGTTGCTGTTACTATTTGATTGCGATCTCTCTGATTATCTCTCAATGGTGTCTATGTGTTCTAAATATTCTAATAAGTTATTAACATTGCTCAAATCTTTCCCCAAAAATTTGTTGCTTACTCTCCATGGGAGGCAACTAACAAATGATCCTTTCTTATGGGATCATCTAAGTTCTTAACCTTATTAACATGCCACTCAACGAATTCCCTGAATCCTTTCCAACAGTTATAATTGTATGATTTTGAACACAACTGTTCAGGGCATAACTATTTCTGTGCCCCTAGGACCAGTACTTTGATTTGAAAGTAATCTTGAAATCTTTGTAAGTTCTAAAGTTTTGTAATTGTGGCATTCCCCTCTACTCAGCATCACCTATCATATGACTTATGATAAATCTTATTTGGTTAAAATCTGTCCTTGTTTTGGGTAACATTTCTTTTATCAGTTTCAAAAATAAAATTGGATGTATTTCTGCTTATGGTATAAATTATGGAAACTTCTGATTTAGTCCTTTACTTAATAAAGTAACGAAATCATCACAACTCTTACAGGGCTTTTGCAAATGACTGAAGCGATTTCATAAATTCACTGTAGCTCCATTCATTGACATATGGTCACGACACACTACAGATATGTAGAAAAACTCATAAAGTTTTGTTCGGCTGAAGCCGCACTTCAGGTTTCTGCCACCAGAGCGCTTGAGAGCGCAGTGAGACAAAATGGCGACAGGAGCCGAGAAAGTGTATGTCGTGCTTGAAATGCACTCACATCAGTCAGTCATAACAGTGCAACGACACTTCAGGACGAAGTTCAACAAAGATCCACCAACTGCTAACTCCATTCAGGGATGGTATGCGCAGTTTAAAGCTTCTGGATGCCTCTGTAAGGGGAAATCAACGGGTCGACCTGCAGTGAGCGAAGAAACAGTTGAACGTGTGCGGGCAAGTTTCACGCGTAGCCCGCAGAAGTCGACGAATAAAGCAAGCAGGGAGCTAAACATACCATAGCCAACGGTTTGGAAAATCTTACGGAAAAGGCTAAAGCAGAAGCCTTACCATTTACAATTGCCACAAGCCCTGACACTTGATGACAAAGTCAAATGCTTTGAATTTTCAGCGCAGTTGCAACAGCTCATGGAAGAGGATGCGTTCAGTGTGAAACTTGTTTTAAGTGATGAAGCAACATTTTTTCTTAATGGTGAAGTGAACAGACACAATGTGTGAATCTGGGCGCTAGAGAATCCTCACACATTTGTGCAGAAAATTCACAATTCACCAAAAGTTAACGTGTTTTGTGCAATCTCACAGTTTAAAGTTTACGGCCCCTTTTTCTTCTGCGAAAAAAAAAACGTTACAGAACACGTCTACCTGGACATGCTGGAAAATTGGCTCATGCCACAACTGGAGACCGACAGCGTCGACTTCATCTTTCAACAGGATGGTACTCCACCTCACTTCCATCATGATGTTCGGCATTTCTTAAACAGGAGATTGGAAAACCGATGGATCGGTCATGGTGGAGATCATGATCAGCAATTCATGTCATAGCCTCCACGCTCTCCCGACTTAACCCCATGCGATTTCTTTCTGTGGGGTTATGTGAAAGGTTCAGTGTTTAAACCTCCTCTACCAAGAAACGTCCCAGAACTGCAAGCTCGCATCAACGATGCTTTCAAACTCATTGATGGGGACATGCTGCGCCGAGTGTGGGAGGAACTTGATTATCGGCTTGATGTCTGCCGAATCACTAAAGGGGTACATATCGAACATTTGTGAATGCCTAAAAAAACTTTTTGAGTTTTTGTATGTGTGTGCAAAGCATTGTGAAAATATCTCAAATAATAAAGTTATTGTAGAGCTGTGAAATCGCTTCAATCATTTGTAATAACCCTGTACTTATGACCACACTCATCTTTACCAGATCTACAACCTCTCTTGTCAGTTCTCGTCCTGTATTATTGATCTATGGTACATCCTTAGTATTACTGAGTGGCAACTACTGTGTAAGACCACAAGAGCACGTGAACATCCTAACTTTTGATGCCTAGCAGATTTATTGGTTATTTTTCTTTGAATGCTGTTAAACATAACACAGATGCTGCAATCTGAAATATATGGCACTTAAATCTGCCGTGCTACTGCTTCTCTAGACACAATAAATATGTTGATCATGCCAAGGATTTGTTGGCATAGAGTATGCAACAGCATGAATTAATTGACATTAAGCAACTGCATAATACCACAATGACAAAGCAACAGCATTGGACTGGGGTCCTAGGGGCTTGGCCCCACTAGCTAATGGACGTGTGTACCTAGATTTACTAGTACACACGTCCGGGATAACACCAAAAATCAAAATTTTAAATATCAAAAAACTGACAACGCCAACAGATATACCCTTGTCCATATAACATAACTGCCAAATATTATTTAATTTGATCAACAAATGACATACTTATTGACAAAAGATCATTTCACAGACTAAGTCCCATACGGATCTCCGTGTTGACGGACTTTAACTTTCGTCGCGCGACTATTCTAAGTCCCGCACGGTGACGAGCACACCTTCAGTTGTGCGTGTTTTAAGGAACTTTTGCTGATGTACAACCCACATGACATAATTGCCTAATGATTCAAGTACATATGGATGCAGGTCAGGAGGCCAAAAATGTTGGGATCATGGATTTACTTCAGATTTTGTACATATTCAGTGGGCCATTAAATAACATAATGTGCTAGTAGTAAAGTTCACTACTCTGGCAATTCCGAGAAAATCACAAGAGAAGTTTTATGCGCCTATTGTATACCTGATCTATCTGTGTGGAGATGCTAATCGCAAGGAGTCTTTGTGGTCAGGTGGTTAGTGTTCACACTGGAGGTGGGTTGTGGGTGATATGGCAGTTCGAATCCCTGTGTCACTTATTTAATGTTTTTCCATCACTGGTCACATTACTTAATTTGAGTGATATTTGACAGGTTTTTAACGGTCACTCTATGATGGCAAACTGCGTTCATTATAAACAGATGCATGCACAGTGTCATCGCAGTCTTTGGGATAGCAAAAAAGCTAGCTGAGTTTCATTCGCTAGTTCTTTTAACAGTTCCACTCCCTCCTCTGTTGTGTGGGCCAACCTCCGATGGCTGTCTGGGACCGACATCCATTCCCCAATTTCTAGCTTGACAGTAGCAGACGATGTCATCGTGGATCCTATTGCTATCTCCAACACTTTGGGCCGCCATTTGGCAGAAATTTTGAGCTCTTCCCACTATCACCCTGCCTTCTTCCATTGGAAATGTGCAGAGGAGGCTTGGGCAATACCCTTCTCTTCTCAGAATTGTGAGTGCTACAATGCTGCCTTTACCATGAGAGCACTAGATCATGTTCCCACTTCATCCCAATCCTCCGCCCCAGTGCCAGATACTGTTTGATTCAGCTGTTGCACTACCTTTCTCTTGCGGGCAAGTACTTTCTGCTTCATACTTACAACTGCATCTGGGCAGAGTGGCTGCATTTTTTGATTTGGAGAAAGCCTGGGACACCTGCTCGAGGACTGGTATCCTCCATACTCTCTACACATGGGGCTTCCATGGCCACCTGCCCCATTTCCTTGAGGAATTTTAGACTGAGTTTTCAAGATGTGTATGGGTTCTGCCTTGTTGGACACCTTTTCCCAGTAAAATGGTGTGCCTTAGGGTGCCACCCTGAGCCATAACCTTATAATTCACTGTCTCCTGCCGGGCATCCCCGGCTCCCTTTTTGTCGATGATTTTGCCATCTATTACAGTTGTCCATGGACCTGTCCCATTGAGCAGCGTTTTCATGACATAATCTGAACATTACTTAGTCACTTTGACATAATCTGAACATTACTTAGTCACTTTATGTGGACTACCCTCAAAGATAATTGTGTGTACTTGATCTCAACATAATTTGATATAAGTTACACAAACATATTTACCAAGTAGTCACTCATGCAGTATTCATTATTATAAATAAGTTGTTACATTGTCAGTATTTGTTTGTACTAGTGGACTACCCACAACAGGGACTGGTAAACCTGCTGCACCTCTATTCATTCATCAGTTTTTAGAAGTCACTCAAATTACAACAATGCACTTGACAATTGCTATGAATCAAATTACAGCAAATCAGATGTCACTCTTTGAAGATACAGTATGTGATCATTTTGTTCCAATTGTGGTTCAGGTGAATGCTATGGCATGTGGTCATGCTCTGTTTTGCTACCAAGGTGATAGTGTTGTAAACATTTGTGTTATAATGATAGATACAAGCAGATTCACAATTGAGGATCATCACCTTTTTAGCATAGGGGTACCACTGTCCACCAGCTATACAAGTTCCAATCCTCCCCCATGCCCCCTCATAGTGACAAACCCTGTCTCGCAGACCTACTATACTTACCCCACCCTCCGAAACCCCCTCCCACCACCACACAGAATCCAGAACCAAACAGACTCGTAACACCGTCATGAACCTTTCCTCCAGAACTTTAGCCCCACAAAAATATCAGTCCTTTCCAAAGGCCTCACCTTTTGCCCCATTCAAAAATTCAATCATGCTGGACTTTCCTTCTCCCAATCCCTACAGTGGAAACACTTTTTCGCCACCAACCCTACCAATCAGACTCAACCAAAGACCAGTATTGAACCCTGCCTAACTCAGTTCATTCCACCACCCAACCATGATCCACCCCCACTGCCTCTAAATCACTCCCTATTAATTTTCCATAATTTCTTAACCTTGAACCTTGCCTCACCATTATGGCAAATTGGCACGTTTCTTATATCTGCTATTCAAGCTGAGGAGTAGTGCAAGTAAAGAACTTCTGTTATATGCATATTTTGCATTCTTCCATTCGCACCTGAGTTATGGAATACTATTATAGGGCAATTCTGTAGGCTCAAAATTAGTGTTTAAATGGCAAAATAAAGCCATAATGTGCATAGCATGACTGAGCCCATATGAATCATTTTGAGCTTACTTTAAGAAAGTAAATATAATGACACTGGCTCGACTGTATATTTACGACTGCCTTGTCTTTGTTAAAGAATAGCAGTAAGACCATGGGTATTAGGAATGTTAGTGTAAAGTGATGTGGCATCAATAGTGATGAGCAGGCCACCGGGTAGTAAGCTGAAGGTCCATGAGAGCAGAGATTCCCTCAGTGGGGGCAGAGTAACCAGTCACAATGGGGGATCTTGGGTGGTTAGGTTTATGGACCTTAGGAAGGAAGTAGAAGGCAGGAGAGTGGGAAGTGGTAGGAGTGAGTAGAGAGATGGACTCCAGGAAGAGGTTGTAGGATGGGTCTAAGGATTTGAATAGCAACTGGACATCCTGTTAGATTTCTGGATTGGGGTCACTGTGGCAAGGTTTGTAAGTGGAGTCATTCTGCCAGGTAATCTTTGCAGTTCAAAACAGCAGTGGTGGAGCCTTTGTCTGCAGGTAGGATTATAAGATTGGGATCAGTTTTTAGATGGTGGACTGTGGTTCTTTCTGCAGATGTGAGGTTAGTTTGTATGTTGAGGGATTTGGGGAATGATGGTGCGAATGGAAGAATGCAAAATATGCATATAACAGAAGTTCTTTACTAACACTGCTCCTCAGCTTGAATAGCAGATATACGAAACGTACCAATTTGCCACAAACTTCCCTGTGTGGATATCTCAGCTGAGCTTTTGATCTACATGAAATCCTCATAATTTTATTGTTTTGTTATCATGACTGGGAGCATTCAGACTGAATACAATAGCTTCAGTTTTACTATCATTCTTGTGCCATACATTTGCCTCGACCCAAGTAGTGCACCTCTCAATTGTCACCGCCATGCTGTGTTGCACATTTTCAAGGTTGATATCACATGTGATGATTATTGTGTCATCAGCACATAGCAGTGCATCACATGGTACAAGTTCAGGTAAATCATTTATATAAATAATGAAAATAAAGATCCAAAAACAGATTGTTGGGGTACACCCCCTTACAACTGGTAGACATTCTGACATTTGATTATTTACCTTAACTAGCTGTTTTCTGTTGTCAAGGTAAGACTGCATTAGGCATAGAGCATTCTGTCTCACTCTGTAGCGGTAGAGCTTTTTTTATGAGAATACTGTGGAGACCATAGTCCAATTCATCCCCAAAATAATTCCCTCACTCAACTTAGGTATTATGAAGTAACTTGAATAAATAGTATGTTATTAATTCTAATTGGCAAAAATATTTGTTTGTTCACTATTTTATTATATATTTCAGTAGCTCCGCTATTCTTAATACCTATTAAGATTACTCAGCAAAATCTGGACTGTGCTTTATTCTATCTTTTAATTTTTCAGACACTACACAAAATGGATTCTCTGTGTCAGAAAATTACCTTCCCAGTTATCAGTTTCACTATGAAAGTATGGACTTCCCTGTATATTATTATAATATTTGTTTTATGCTTAATACAAAGGATCCTTCTCATTTTATTAGGACCCCATAGCTTTTACTTAATCATTGGTTACATGTGTTTCTGTTTTTGGTTGTATGTTACCCACAGGCTTATTTTTCCTAAGTTCTCTAAATTAATTCTTATCTCTTTCCACCATTATGGATGCAAGCTGTCATATCTTTTTCAGTGTATCTTTTATTTTACTAATCAGTACTTTCTTTGTCATAATGATCCCCAGCTACTCGTAAGATATAACTAACACATTTTTCCGACTTTTTCCCATTCTTTAACAGTTTACTGTTTTGCTGATATCAGCTGCAAATCTCACTATCATGTACTTCCCTGTCAGAGTTATAGCTTCCCTGTATGCATTCATTGCTGTTCCCATAAATACCTTTCTCTAACACTTTAACTTTCACATTAATCATGCCATGTAATTCTCCATTAGTCCGCCTCCAGTAGCTGAGTGGTCAGCGTGACAGACTGTCAATCCTAAGGGCCCGGGTTCGATTCCCGGCTGGGTCGGAAATTTTCTCTGCTCAGGGACTGGGTGTTGTGTTGTCCTAATGATCATCATTTCATTCCCATCGATGCGCAGGTCGCCGAAGTGGCGTCAAATCGAAAGACCTGCACCAGGCAAACGGTCTACCCAACGGGAGGCCCTAGCCACATGACATTATTATTATTATTATTCTCCATTAAAGGCAATCTCACATTTTCTCATCATCATCTTCTACAAAATTCTCATCATCATCTTCTTCGACATCTTAAATATCATAAAAGCCTACAATCTTTGTCTGACTGTTAACTCTCCAACACAAGTAACAAAAACTAGTGTCACTCTCCTTGATCAGGTATGTGTAAACATGGACAAGTGTACATCAGAAAACTTTGATACTGGCTATAGTGACCACCTTTTGCAATTACTAACCATAACTGTAAATCACATTTAGACCAGTATATAAAATGTTATCCATAAAAGGATTCATAGCAGAAAAAATATTGAATACTTCCAGTACCTAATCAGCAAACAATCTTGGAGAGAAGTATATGATACCTCTATTACCAACGAAGAGATGGAAAATCTTTTGAACATTGTCAAGCATAACTTTGACATAGCTTTTCCAGAAAGGAAAGTGATTTCCAAAAGCACAGATAGATTCAAAAACTGGATTACATCAGGCATTAGAGTATCTTGTGAAGGAAGCGGGAACTTTTTTTGCAGTCAAACACTCCAGAATTCATTAATTATTTCAAAAAATACAAGCTAGTTTTGAAACGTGTCATAAAAGAGGCAAAAATTAAGGAAAATGACAAATATATTATGAAGTCATCCAATAAAACTAAGTCCATGTGGAAAGCTGTGCAGGATCTCACTGGGAAGAAGACAACTCACAAAAAATATTGTGATATCACATGATGGCAAGAATGTCACTGACCCTAGGGCAGTTGCAAACAGTTTCAGTTCTTATTATGCAACTGTTGCTGGAAAATTAATGAAGGAAACATTTGGAAATCCACCTAATACAACATTGAAAGAACTTTCATCTATTGAAATTAATAGTATATCCATGTTCCTCAGCTCAGTGAGCCCAGCAGAGCTCCTAAATACAATTAATTCACTGAAGAGTAAGTATTCAACTGGTATTGATGATATAGCAGATTATATTATAAAAATAACAGAAAAACAAATACTTTCGCCTTTCTTTGACATATGCGATTCATCCTTATCATGTGGTGTCTTCCCTCAGCAACTCAAAATGGCAAAAATAATACACCTATATAAAAAAGGAGATCATCAATGTATGGCCTGTGTCTCTATTGTCAGGTTTTTCGAAAGTTATTGAAAAAGTGTTCCTTTCAAAATTAATTACATTCTTCGACACGCATAATATTATTTCTGGATGTCAACATGGCTTCAAATCACAGCGATCAATTGAAACAACCACTCTCAATCTGATGAACCATGTCTTAAATGCAGTGGACAACCACAGAAATATCTCAGGTTTATTCTTTGACCTAACAGAAGCTTTTGATGTGATTGATCATTCTATACTCCTAAGGAAGCTTGAATGGTATGGTGTAAGAGGTGTGCCAAACCAGTGGATTAAATCATATTTGGAATATCATTCTTAGGTAACGAAATTAAGTACATGGAATGAAACGAACTCCAGGTACACCTTTCAGAACCATATAGACTAAAGCATGGTGTTCCACAGGGATCCACTTTAGGTCCCTTTGTGTGGTTGTTTTTTTTTCCCCTGTGTGAATGATTTCCCACCACATGTTAGGGATTCTGAAGCAGTACTGTTTGCAGATGACATCAGTCTATTGATTGAATGGAATAAAGAAAATCTTACTGCATCTGCAAAAGATATTACAAAAGGAGTGTCTGAATGGTTTACCAGAAACAGGCTAATAGTTAATCCCCAAAAAACGGTACTCTTGGATTTTCACACTGATCAAAATAAAAATCCGGTACAACCGGTAATATGTATAGATAACCAAAACGTTAGTGCTGTCAATGAAACTAAATTTCTTGGGATTCATATCCAGGAAAATCTTAAATGGAGCACTCATATCACATCTCTAAATTAATAATAGCAAAAATTAGCTATGTATTAAGAATTCTCTGCAACAATACTTAGTGCAGAAACAGTTAGGGCTGTATACTTTTCTCAGGTACATTCAATACTGAAGTACGGTATCATTTTCTGCGGAAATGCACACCAGGCCATAACAGTTTTCAGGAAATAAAAGGCAATTATAAGAATAATGAAACAAGTGAACAACCGAAAACTGTGCAAACCTTTCTTTAAAAATATAAAGATCGTACCCCTTCCCTGCATCTATATACTGGAAGCAGTCATGCATGTCAAAAAAAAAAAAAAAAAAAAAAAAAAGCATGCTGAGAAAAGAAAACCTTTTTTCTCAAAACAAAAGTGTCCATGGTTACAGTACCAGGTCAGTGACATACATGTTAATCATTGTAACATCAAATCATGCCAAAAAGGTGTATATCATGCAGGAACAAAACTTTGCAACAGATTACCAAGACATATAAAATCTCTTCCTGAACTACAAAGCTGTAAAAAGTCTATGACAGCCTAGGCCCTGAAAAACCGCTTGTATTCAATCTCACAGTATCTTATACAAGAAAAAATGTAATTTCTATCTTTAATTGTAGAAATAAGTTATAAATATACAGTATTTCAAAAATTTAAGTGTATAGATTACGTTAGTCATAAAAATTTTAATAATCTACAACTATTTCCATACTCCACAAGCCACCTGACGGTGTGTGGCGGAGGGTACTTTGAGTACCTCTATCAGTTATATTCCAGTCTTGTATTGTTCATGGGAAGAAAGATTGTCGGTATGCCTCTGTGTGGGCTCCAATCTCTCTGATTTTATCCTCATGGCCTCTTCGCAAGGTATACGTAGGAGGGAGCCACATACTGTTTGACTCCTGCAGGTATGTTCTCGAAACTTCAACAAAAGCCCTTACTGAGCTACTGAGCATCTCTCCTGCAGAGTCTTTCACTGGAGTTTATCTATCATATCTGTAACGCTTTTGCGATTACTAAATGATCCTGTAACGAAGCGCGCTGCTCTCCATTGGATCTTCTCTATCTCTTCTATCAACTCTATCTGGTATGGATCCCCCACTGGTGAGCAATATTCAAGCAGTGGGCGAACAAGTGTACTGTAACATACTTCCTTTGTTTTCGTATTGCATCTCCTTAGGAGTCTTCCAATGAATCTCAGTCTGGCATCTCCTTTACCGACGATCAACTTTATATGATCATTCCATTTTAAGTCACTCCCAATGCGTACTCCCAGATAATTTATAGAATTATCTGCTTCCAGTTGCTGACCTGCTATATTGTAGCTAAATGTTAAAGGATCTTTCTTTCTATGTATTCACAGCGCATTAAACATGTCTACATTGAGATTCAATTGCCATTCTCTGCACCATGCGTCAATTACTTGCAGATACTCCTGCATTTCATTACAATTTGCCATTGTTACAACCTCTCGATCTACTATAGCATCATCTGCAAAAAGACTCAGTGAACTTCCGATGTTATCCACAAGGTCATTTATGCATATTGTGAATAGCAACGGTCCTACGACACTCCCCTGCAGCACACCTGAAATCATTCTTACTTCGGAAGACTTCCCTCGATTGAGAATGACCTGCTGTGTTCTGTTATCTAGGAACTCTTCAACCCAATCACACAATTGGTCTGATAGTCCATATGCTCTTACTTTGTTCATTAAATGATTGTGGGGAACTGTATCAAATGCTTTGCGGAAGTCAAGAAACACAGCATCTACCTGGAAACCCGTGTCTATGGTCCTCTGAGTCTCGTGGATGAATAGCACGAGCTGGGTTTCACACGATCGTCTTTTTCAAAACCCATGCTGGTTTCTACAGAGTGGATTTCTAGTCTCCAGAAAAGTCATTATACTCGAACATAATACGTGTTCCAAAATTGCACAACTGATTGATGTTAGAGATATAAGTCTACAGTTCTGCACATCTGTTCGACATCCCTTCTTGAAAACGGGGATGACCTGTGCCCTTTTCCAATCCTTTGGAACGCTACGCTCTTCTAGAGACCTACGGTACACCGCTGCAAGAAGGGGGGCAAGTTCCTTCATGTACTCTGTGTAAAATCGAACTGGTATCCTATCAGGTCCAGCGGCCTTTCCTCTTTTGAGCGATTTTCATTGTTTTTCTATCCCTCTGTCATCTATTTCGATATCTACCATTTTGTGATCTGTACGACAATCTAGAGAATGAACTACAGTGCAGTCTTCCTCTGTGAAACAGCTTCGGAAAAAGACATTTAGTATTTCGGCCTTTAGTCTGTCATCTTCTGTTTCAGTACCATTTTGGTCACAGAGTGTCTGGACATTTTGTTTTGATCCACCTACCTCTTTGACATAAGACCAAAATTTCGTAGGATTTTCTGCCAAGTCAGTAAACAGAACTTTACTTTCGAATTCATTGAACGCCTCTCGCATAGCCCTCCTCACACTACATTCCACTTTGCGTAATTTTTGTTTGTCTGCAATGCTTTGGCATGTTTATGTTTGCTGTGAAGTTCCCTTTGCTTTCGCAGCAGTTTTCTAACTCGGTTGTTGTAGCATGGTGGCTCTTTTCCATCTCTTACGATCTTGCTTGGCACATACTCATGTTTGAAAAATCAATAACTAAAAAGGTTTTCTGTCCAATATCCTGTGAACAATATATGTATTAAAAATAGATTTATATGGACAAATAAATAAATAAACATTTGCACTATTCTCACTATTAAATCTTTTTCATTAATCTCACTATAATCATCTAAGATAACATCTTCAGTCTTCTTACTACTATTATCTAATATAACTCCTTCCTCCATAAGTATACAATTGTCAGATTCACCAGCTTCAATATCACAAACAGTCAATTACTTTTTTGCATCTGTTACATCAACTTATGTAATGTAGGTTCATCAAAATTATCATCAGTTATTTTCTCTCTAATTAAAACTTCATTACTTGATACACTGCAAAGATTCGTCAAAGATTCTACATGTGGTTCTACTTCCATAATTTGAGTAACCTTTTTCTGATTTTCCCCTGCTTCTCAAACTTTCTATCAAAATATATTATATGCGTTTCATGTTTATTCTATCTTTATCTTGTTGTTTGTATGATTCAAAGATTCTCTTTCTCTTATAATTTCTATATGACAATTAGCCCGATTTCTTCCTCACTCCAAACTGATAGGCTCCCAGTGCAACAATCCCTGATTACCAAGGCATTACCCCTGTTTCATGTCTACTATGTTTAGATGCTCTATTGTTTATTTTCCATGGTTTGTTACAGTGGGGGTATGATACAAGTGACGTAAGACAGAGTATGGTGGACTTACACTTTACTGAATGAATGCATACACAGGTGAACACATAAAAGTGTACAACACGGATGCTGAGATCGAATTGAAGTCTCTGCCCGAGTCGCAGATATTGCATTCACTGCATGTCAGTGGTGCTGTAGTTGTCGATAGTCACTGAAGAGCTCTCCCAGGTAGTGCAGAGTGTGAGTGGAAGAGATGGTATGCTGATGATTCACTGTTTTCGCACAGATGTGTCTGACCAACTGTGCCATGGCTGAGTTAGGAACTGTCCACAGTTGGACTGCTTCATGTATGCGATCTGATGTGGTGTGGATGTGCATGATGGTCTTGCTGTGACCTGGCACTTTTGTGCGATGCAACTGGAATGTTTCTCGATGTGATGTGATACAGATGTGTTTGATCAGTTATGCCATGACTAGCACTTTGTTTCTTGAAGTTGTGGCGGGTGTGGTATGAGTGCTGAATAGGCACTATAGCTGTGACTGTCATGGGAATTGTGTCCTGTGTCTACACAGGACGCCAGTGGTGCGACCGAATGGATTGGGGGTGGGGGGCAGACAGGGTGTCAGTGATGAGGATTTTGGCTGTGGAGGCCACGTGTACCAGAAATCTTGTGATGATGGATGTCGACAGTGCAGTGTCTCTAATGTGAGCTACTAATTTATTATTGGAAGCAATCTATGATGGGCATGGTTTGGCCAGTGACGGTCTGTGGTAGACTGGAGGCTGAGAAGGTGCAGAAATTCTGACCACCAATTTGGTTCAGGTCGTGGTTGAAGTCTGTGCAGTCGAAGGTGCAGTCATAGAGTCTGGCATTGGTGTGTTGAGCACATGTTGGGAAGAAGTACTAAAGCTGTTGGCGACAGTTAGAGATGAAAAGAGCAACTGCCAGTGGTTGAAATGGCATCGTGTTGTGTTCAGCTCCTCTGATGTGTCCTGAAAGTGGCACTGTAAAGCATCATTGACCTGTGGTAGGTGTGTGGTGAGCAAACATGGAACCAGGTGGATGTAGTCAGTGCAGTCAGTGTTCTCGTGTGAAGATTGGCAGCAGACATTGATTGAGCTGCATCCCTGCCGCCGTTGGATAAGCAGCTGCAGCAGCAAATTGTATACTCCTAGCTCACTCATTTGTTACATAGTTAATTCTTAATTTCTTTGCATGTTTTTGTACTTGCATTGTTGAATTCATAAATTTCGGGCGTATTATAGTATTTGAGAGTTGTAGCATCGCGTTTTAGTACCTGAATAGTGTAAATTCGCGTAGTCGTTTGTCTTCTGTTTTCGTTTTGAACGGTCAGTGTCGATCGGCCAGTCAGTGTGCTCCTTGCCGCCGTTGGATAAGCAGCTGCAGCACCAAGTCGTATACTACTTGCTCACTCATTTGTTACATAGTTTAATTCTTAATTTCTTTGCGTGTTTTTGGTACTTGCATTGTTTAATTCATAAATTTCGGGCGTATTATAGTATTTGAGAATTGTAGCATCACATTTTAGTACCTGAATTGTGTAAAATCGCATAGTCTCCTTCCGCCACCGAGCAGTGTGTCAGCAGTGCACAAGTAGCAGCATTACTGTATTTACTAGGCAATCTTGTATTTTAATAACCATTTAAATTTTGTGTCGATTTGTTTGCGCTCTCTGTCGATTAGTTCAGACGTTCTTTGCACAACAGTTTTTAGTATGGATAGGGACTGCAACTGCTGTGTTCGGATGTCGCTGAGTTGGCATCCCTTCGCTCCCAGCTTCAGGCAGTGTTGGCTTCGGTCACACAGGTTGAGGCTGTTGCCAGTGGGCATCACTGTGGGGGTCCGGATGTGGGTTTGTCGGGGACGGCCAGCTCGTCCCACGCATCCCCCGATCGGACTACGACTGTCGTTGCCCGGGGTACTGCCTGCAGTGAGGCTGATCCCTCACCTGTGGTAGAGTGGGAGGTCGTCTCAAGGTGTGGCAGGGGGCGAAAGACATTCCAGAGGGCTGAATGGAAGGCCTGTCCAGTTTGTCTGACGAACTGGTTTCAGGCTCTGTCTCAGGCTGATACTTATTTTCGGCCTGACATGGCTTCTTGTCCTGTTCCAGAGGTTGCCCCTCAGTCTGCAAGATCTGGGCGATCGCAGAGGGTGGGCTTACTGGTAGTTGGGAGCTCCAACATCAGGCGCGTAATGGGGCCCCTTAGGGATATGACACCAATGATGTGTGTCGCTATGGATTGGAGGAAATCCTCTCTGGCTTCCGGCGGCTATCTGATTTGGTGAAGACTGCCAGTCTCGCTAGCGGGATGAAAGCAGAGCTCACCATCTGTAGCATCGTCGACAGGACTGACTGCGGACCTTTGGTACAGAGCCAAGTGGAGGGTCTGAATCAGAGGCCGAGACGGTTCTGCTACCGTGTGGCCTGCAGTTTCTTCGACTTGCGCCATAGGGTGGTGGGGTTTCGGGTTCCGCTGGATAGGTCAGGAGTCCACTACACGCAACAAGCGGCTACACGGGTAGCAGGGGTTGTGTAGCGTGGGCTGGGCGGGTTTTTAGGTTAGGTGGCCTTGGGCAAGTACAGAAAGGGCAACAGCCTCAAAGGGTGCGGGGCAAAGTCAAGACTTGCGGCGACCAAGCAGCAATCGGTATTGTAATTTTAAACGTCGAAGCTGCATTGGTAAAGTACCGGAACTTCAAGCGCTGATAGAAAGCACCGAAGCTGAAATCGTTATAGGTACAGAAAGCTGGCTGAAGCCAGAGATAAATTCAGCCGAAATTTTTACAAAGGCACAGATGGTGTTTAGAAAGGATAGATTGCATGCAACTGGTGGTGGAGTGTTCGTCGCTGTTAGTAGTAGTTTATCCTGTAGTGAAGTAGAAGTGGATAGTTCCTGTGAATTATTGTGGGTGGAGGTTACACTCAACTACCGAGCTAGGTTAATAATTGGCTCCTTTTACCGACCTCCTGACTCAGCATCATTAGTGGCAGAACAACTGAGAGAAAATCTGGAATACATTTCACATAAATTTTCTCAGCATGTTATAGTCTTAGATGGAGATTTCAATTTACCAGATATAGACTGGGACACTCAGATGTTTAGGACGAGTGGTAGGGACAGAGCATTGAGTCACATTATACTGAGTGCACTATCCGAAAATTACTTCGAGCAATTAAACTGAGAACCGACTCGTGGAGATAACATCTTGGACCTAATGATAACAAACAGACCCGAACTTTTCGACTCTGTGCAGAATAGGGAATCAGTGATCATAAGGCCGTTGCAGCATCCCTGAATATAGACGTTAATAGGGATATAAAAAAAGGGAGGAAGGTTTATCTGTTTAGCAAGAGTAATAGAAGGCAGATTTCAAACTACCTAATAGATCAAAACGAAAATTTCTGTTCCGACACTGACAATGTTGAGTGTTTATGGAAAAAGTTCAAGGCAATCATAAAGTCCGTTTTAGACAGGTACGTGCTGAGTAAAACTGTGAGGGACGGGAAAAACCCACCGTGGTACAACAACAAATTTAGGAAACTACTGCGAAAGCAAAGAGAGCTTCACTCCAAGTTTAAACGCAGCCAAAACCTCTCAGACAAACAGAAGCTAAACAATGTCAAAGTTAGCGTAAGGAGGGCTACGCGTGAAGCGTTCAGTGAATTCGAAAGTAAAATTCTATGTACCGACTTGACAGAAAATCCTAGGAAGTTCTGGTCTTACGTTAAATCAGTAAGTGGTTCGAAACAGCATATCCAGACACTCCGGGATGATGATGGCATTGAAACAGAGGATGACACGCGTAAAGCTGAAATACTAAACACCTTTTTCCAAAGCTGTTTCACAGAGGAAGATCGCACTGTAGTTCCTTCTCTAAATCCTCACACAAACGAAAAAATGGCTGACATTGAAATAAGTGTCCAAGGAATAGAAAAGCAACTGGAATCACTCAACAGAGGAAAGTCCACTGGACCTGACAGGATACCAATTCGATTCTACACACAGTACGCAAAAGAACTTGCCCCCCTTCTAACAGCCGTGTACCGCAAGTCTACAAGAACAGAAGGTTCCAAATTATTGGAAAAGAGCACAGGTAGTCCCAGTCTTCAAGAAGGGTCGTCGAGCAGATGTGCAAAACTATAGACCTATATCTCTGACGTCGATCTGTTGTAGAACTTTAGAACATGTTTTTTGCTCGAGTTCATGTCGTTTTTGGAAACCCAGAATCTACTCTGTAGGAATCAACATGGATTCCAGAAACAGCGATTGTGTGAGACCCAACTCGCTTTATTTGTTCATGAGACCGAGAAAATATTAGATACAGGCTCCCAGGTAGATGCTATTTTTCTTGACTTCCAGAAGGCGTTCGATACAGCTCCACATTGTCGCCTGATAAACAAAGGAAGAGCCTACGGAAAATCAGACCAGCTGTGTAGCTGGATTGAAGAGTTTTTAGCAAACAGAACACAGCATGTTGTTATCCATGGAGAGATATCTACAGACTTTAAAGTAACCTCTGGCGTGCCACAGGGGAGTGTTATGGGACCATTGCTTTTCACGATATATATAAATGACTTAGTAGATAGTGTCAGAAGTTCCATGCGGCTTTTTGCAGATGATGCTGTAGTATACAGAGAAGTTGCAGCATTAGAAAATTGTAGCGGAATGCAGGAAGAACTGCAGCGGGTAGGCACTTGGTGCAGGGAGTGGCAACTGACCCTTAACATAGACAAATGTAATGTATTGCGAATACATAGAAAGAAGGATCCTTTATTGTATGATTATATCATAGCGGAACAAACACTGGTAGCAGTTACTTCTGTAAAATATCAGGGAGTATGCGTGCAGAACGATTGAAGTGGAATGATCATATAAAATTAATTGTTGGTAAGGCGCGTACCAGGTTGAGATTCATTGGGAGAGTCCTTAGAAAATGTAATCCATCAACAAAGGAGGTGGCTTACAAATCAAAATCAGTGTCGGATCCGCACCAGGTCGGGTTGACAGAGGAGATAGAGAACATTCAAAGAAGAGCTGCGCGTTTCGTCACAGGGTTATTTGGTAACCGTGATAGCGTTACGGAGATGTTTAACAAACTCAAGTGGCAGACTCTGCAAGAGAGGCGCTCTGCATCGCGGTGTAGCTTGCTGTCCAGGTTTCGAGAGGGTGCATTTCTGGATGAGGAATCGAATCTATTGCTTCCCCCTACTTATACCTCCTGAGCTGATCACAAATGTAAAATTAGAGAGATTAGAGGGCACACTGAGGCTTTCAGACAGTCATTCTGCCCGCGAACCATACGCGACTGGAACAGACAAGGGAGGTAATGACAGTGGCACATAAAGTGCCCTCCGCCACACACCGTTGGGTGGCTTGCTGAGTATAAATGTAGATGTAGATGTAGATGTAGTCATGCTGAAGAGACATGGTGACAGTATTCTGTGCATGCGATATTCTAACCACAATCATTTTACCCAATCAGCTTGTTTGCCTCCCAGAATGCGAATGTACACTCCTGGAAATTGAAATAAGAACACCTTGAATTCATTGTCCCAGGAAGGGGAAACTTTGTTGACACATTCCTGGGGTCAGATACATCACATGATCACACTGACAGAACCACAGGCACATAGACACAGGCAACAGAGCATGCACAATGTCGGCACTAGTACAGTGCTGGATGTAGTCCTGTGGAATGGCTTGCCATGCCATTTCCACCTGGCGCCTCAGTTGGACCAGCGTTCGTGCTGGACGTGCAGACCGCGTGAGACGACGCTTCATCCAGTCCCAAACATGCTCAATGGGGGACAGATCCGGAGATCTTGCTTGCCAGGGTAGTTGACTTACACCTTCTAGAGCACATTGGGTGGCACGGGATACATGCGGACGTTATTGTCCTGTTGGAACAGCAAGTTCCCTTGCCGGTCTAGGAATGGTAGAACGATGGGTTCGATGAAGGTTTGAATGTACCGTGCTCTATTCAGTGTCCCCGCGACGATCACCAGAGGTGTACGGCCAGTGTAGGAGATCGCTCCCCACACCATGATGCCGGGTGTTGGCCCTGTGTGCCTCGGTCGTATGCAGTCCTGATTGTGACGCTCACCTGCACGGCGCCAAACACGCATACGACCATCATTGGCACCAAGGCAGAAGCGACTCTCATCGCTGAAGACGACACGTCTCCATTCGTCCCTCCATTCACGCCTGTCGCGACACCACTGGAGGCGGGCTGCACGATGTTGGGCCGTGAGCAGAAGACGGCCTAACGGTGTGCGGGACCGTAGCCAAGCTTCATGGAGACGGATGCGAATGGTCCTCGCCGATGCCCCAGGAGCAACAGTGTCCCTAATTTGCTGGGAAGTGGCGGTGCGGTTCCCTACGGCAGTGCGTAGGATCCTACGGTCGTGGCGTGCATCCGTGCGTCGCCTCGGTCCGGTCCCAGGTCGACGGGTACGTGCACCTTCCGCCGACCACTGGCGACAACATCGATGTACTGTGGAGACCTCACGCCCCACGTGTTGAGCAATTCGGCGGTACGTCCACCCGGCCTCCAGCATGCCCACTATACGCCCTCGCTCAAAGTCCATCAACTGCACATACGGTACACGTCCACGCTGTCGCGGCATGCTACCAGTGTTAAAGACTGCGATGGAGCTCCGTATGCCACGGCAAACTGGCTGACACTGACGGCGGCGGTGCACAAATGCTGCTCAGCTAGCGCCATTCGACTGCCAACACCGCAGTTCCTGGTGTGTCCGCTGTGCCGTGCGTGTGATCATTGTTTGTACAGCCCTCTCGCAGTGTCCGGAGCAAGTATGGTGGGTCTGACACACCGGTGTCAATGTGTTCTTTTTTCCATTTCCAGGAGTGTATATTACG
This sequence comes from Schistocerca gregaria, assembly GCF_023897955.1. Lineage (NCBI taxonomy): Eukaryota > Metazoa > Arthropoda > Insecta > Orthoptera > Acrididae > Schistocerca > Schistocerca gregaria. The sequence continues at coordinate 1,069,576,485 of NC_064920.1, read as the reverse complement.
TTTCCTGTTTTCTCTCCAACAATTTTGCGTTCCGCTTTTCGTCTCTTAGAAATCACAATACCACAAAGCCTGTAACTGAATTACTAGGAAAGCTCCACACGGGATACACCCCTCGACAAAAACAATAACAAACACGGATCATCCTGCCCGCCAAAAATTTCGTCTTCAAAGATAACACTCGCAATGCCTTCAAATGGATGTGGTAACTTCTGTGAACTACGTCCCTTCCCGTGTTTCACTGTCGCTAGAGTAACAAACATTAACTCACTACATCCAGTCCAGAGGTAATTAACACTCATGATCTGTACAATGTGAATTTAAACCAAACCTTCTTTGCATCCTCATCGTGGTAATAGTAACGCCATTCTTTGGCATGAAATTTGAACATTCATCATCTTTCATATATAGTAACACTAGACTCTAGCGACAGCAAAACGCGGGAAACGGGATGTAGCAACTTCTGTGAACTACGTCACTTCCTGTGTTTCCCTGTCGCTAGAGTCTAGTCCTTTCATGCACGGCCAAATGACGTCACTCCATTGCTACGTGACGTGTTCTGTGTTTCTATACAGATAACATGTCAAAGTGATCGTCGTCATGGAATTATGTGACGAACATCCATGCTTATAGAATCAACAAAGAATGTTACATAAACCGGAATCTGAGACGAGATACTGCTGTTGTAAGCAATATATCTGAAAATACCTATGGGCTTGATGTACATATTACAAACACAAAAAAAGGAAATATTCGACATGGCTAGATAGCTGAACATAAAAACGTACTAAAATAACAAAATGGTGGCGCATCTAAAGATGCTGTTTATAAAAATCTTCTACCTAGGTACTGAAAGAGATAGTACAGTGGTTAGCATACTGGGCTCACATTCGGGAGAATGGTGCCTCAAATCCCCATCTGGCCATCTTGATTTAGATTTTCAATGAGTTCCCTAAACTGATTAAGACAAACGCCCAGATGGTTCTTTCGAAAGGGCATAGTCGATTTGCTTCCTTATCCGAGCTTGTGGTCTGTCTCTAATTACCTTATTGTCGATGGGACAGTAAACATTAAACTTCCTTCCTTCCTTCCAGCTAAATATTCTTGCTGTTTCATACAAGCTACCACTGCATCCTTCATATATGTATCCAGTCTTTGAATGGATCTTGACCCATAACTCAACATGCACTCGATTTTCTTGTTTCTTTTTTCCATTAGCAAATGTTTTATGAACAAGTTTTTGTCTTCAAATGTTAATTGTTTTATAACTGTATTTGCAGTCCCCATTTTAATCCTATGTGTAATCCATTTTCGTATTATAACCAATCTGTCCCCTAGGATCTTCAGTTCACTTGCAGATTAAAATACATATTCCTATCAACAAAATTTTCGGTTACGTTTCATGTTTTCAAATACGTTTTTCCAAAAACTGCAAATGTGATATTCTAAAAAGAATCGATATTTTGTTTTTTATCTTCATTTGAAATTTCTGTCTCATGTTGTTGTGGTCTTCAATCCTGAGACTGGTTTGATGCACCTCCCCATGCTACTCTATCCTGTGCAAGATTCTTCATCTCCCAGTAACTACTGGAACCTACATCCTTCTGAATCTGCTTAGTCTATTAATTTCTTGGTCTCCCTCTACGATTTTTACCTTCTTTCTGTAATATTTTGGAGATCCATTTTTATCTTTGACTTTTGAGAAGGTTAATTATCCTACAAATGTTTTGTTTGTTTTGATTGTAATTGACACATATTTGACATTCTTAAATGTTTGTTTACAAAAATCTGTCATAGCATGTTACCATTGACACAAATAAAAACTGTTATATTTTTTCATAAAAACCAGAAAGATCACAATGTCAATATTGTAAGAAAGTATCTTCGATGTTTTACGCCAGTGAGATGTACTATCTTTCATTAGTCTTTAAATAGTCTATGGTGAGTAACTGGGTGAGGACAGTCATAAAAAGTCAAGTGTTGCACTCACTTGATGTAAGATACAGTGAACTATTATTCTGAGAATTAATGAATGTGAACACTGTATCCAACAAAAATGTCAGTTTTTATAATTGCATAACAATGAAAATAAATTCAATATTGTCAGTTACGAAATCAGTAATAATTTAAAATTGACTCTCTGTAACAACATATGATTTATTTTAAAATGGGGAGTGACTGTTGGACAAACTGAATTTGGCAATAAACTATGATACTTTGTTATATGCAAATTAATATCTTCACTTAAACATTTTAAGACCTGGGTCTCCAAAAATTCACATCCCAAAATACACTCCTGGAAATGGAAAAAAGAACACATTGACACCGGTGTGTCAGACCCACCATACTTGCTCCGGACACTGCGAGAGGGCTGTACAAGCAATGATCACACGCACGGCACAGCGGACACACCAGGAACCACGGTGTTGGCCGTCGAATGGTGCTAGCTGAGCAGCATTTGTGCACCGCCGCCATCAGTGTCAGCCAGTTTGCCGTGGCATACGGAGCTCCATCGCAGTCTTTAACACTGGTAGCATGCCGCGACAGCGTGGACGTGAACTGTATGTGGAGTTGACGGACTTTGAGCGAGGGCGTATAGTGGGCATGCGGGAGGCCGGGTGGACGTACCACCGAATTGCTCAACACGTGGGGCGTGAGGTCTCCACAGTACATCGATGTTGTCGCCAGTGGTCGGCGGAAGGTGCACGTGCCCGTCGACCTGGGACCGGACCGCAGCGACGCACGGATGCACGCCACGACCGTAGGATCCTACGCACTGCCGTAGGGAACCGCACCGCCACTTCCCAGCAAATTAGGGACACTGTTGCTCCTGGGGTATCGGCGAGGACCATTCGCAACCGTCTCCATGAAGCTGGGCTACGGTCCCGCACACCGTTAGGCCGTCTTCCGCTCACGCCCCAACATCGTGCAGCCCGCCTCCAGTGGTGTCGCGACAGGCGTGAATGGACGGACGAATGGAGACGTGTCGTCTTCAGCGATGAGAGTCGCTTCTGCCTTGGTGCCAATGATGGTCGTATCCGTGTTTGGCGCCGTGCAGGTGAGCGCCACAATCAGGACTGCATACGACCGAGGCACACAGGGCCAACACCCGGCATCATGGTGTGGGGAGCGATCTCCTACACTGGCCGTACACCTCTGGTGATCGTCGAGGGGACACTGAATAGTGCACGGTACATCCAAACCGTCATCTAACCCATCGTTCTACCATTCCTAGACTGGCAAGGGAACTTGCTGTTCCAACAGAACAATGCATGTCCGCATGTATCCCGTGCCACCCAACGTGCTCTAGAAGGTGTAAGTCAACTACCCTGGCGAGCAAGATCTCCGGATCTGTCCCCCATTGAGCATGTTTGGGACTGGATGAAGCGTCGTCTCACGCGGTCTGCACGTCCAGCACGAACGCTGGTCCAACTGAGGCGCCAGGTGGAAATGGCATGCCAAGCCGTTCCACAGGACTACATCCAGCATCTCTACGATCGTCTCCATGGGAGAATAGCAGCCTGCATTGCTGCGAAAGGTGGATATACACTGTACTAGTGCCGACATTGTTCGTGCTCTGTTGCCTGTGTCTATGTGCCTGTGGTTCTGTCAGTGTGATCATGTGATGTATCTGACCCCAGGAATGTGTCAATAAAGTTTCCCCTTCCTGGGACAGTGAATTCACGGTGTTCTTATTTCAATTTCCAGGAGTGTATATTTGATGGCGAGATGAGTCATAAATTACTTCAGTTAATAAAGATAAGCATTATCATAATTTTTTAGTTTATGCAAAAAACATCATTGAACCTGCTTTTCTACTAGGCTGTTTACCATTATATACTGTTACACATTTACATGTCTGTTAGTACAGACAAAAATTTTAATATTTAAATAACAAAAATTCAATGATTTCTCGTTGATTGGACTGAGAGTATACAACTGTTAAGAGTACCCAATATCTGCGTTTTTTGGTCATTGTATTTAATTCCTAGTTTAGTTCTAATGCAACAGTCTGCACTACTAGATCAACGCCACCTCGAATCATCTCACCTGACTCTGGTGCCATCATGCAAATCGTGCACCTACACAGAATTTTGAAATCCTGTGTGAATGTTAGCTCACAGTGCCACTGCAATATACCACTAACTCTGTCAGCGCTTTAGCTGCGTGTGTGAACCCTTCTTTTGTTCAAGCTTTGCATTACACATTTCCACAGCTAATTCACATCTGCAGGACACTACTGAGCAGTCACACGAATTTTAATTAGGTGTCTTTTGCGAAAAACAAATAGAAAGACGCTATTTTTACGTTACTGCACCTGTTCTAACACCTCACGTCATTTTCTCACAACATTTAAGACACTTTGACATCAAATACTCGTTATTTACAGAGTGATGTGCAAGGACTTGTATACACGCCGCCCTCTAGCCAAATGTTACATTTTTAATTGTAACATAGCGGTTTCAGAAGCGGAAGAAAAGATTAAACACTACAGAAAGCAGTTTTCTTCCAGGTTGTAACGATACCCTGACAAGTGCTCTCGTGGCAGCCAGTTTTATAA